>NC_138358.1:5256205-5871205 GCF_046562875.1 Panthera onca | reverse complement strand
CTCACCTCAAAAGGCACCCCTCATGGAAGCCCTCCCTACTTTTATTTTCCGTGGGTCCCTCTCACTCCATCACTCTCCAGCTCTGTTAACCTTTGGCTGTATCTGTCCTTGCAGGTACATAGGCTTTCTTGGTTTTGCACATGTCAGCTACTGGAACACCATGCAGGGTGGGGAAGGGCAAATTGCTTGCTCACATCCGGGTCCTCAGTGCCCAGGCCGTGCCTGGCAGTGAGTGGGTGCTGCTTAGTGCCTAAGGAAGGAGAAAGGGGGACACGTTATTTGTGATTCCCAATCCCTGGCTTCTCCCACTGCCCGCTCCACCCCTGCCCTCCTTCCCTTCTAGAAGGTGCAGCTGGAGTAAGAATCCCTCACATTTGTTCACTTCTGTTTTCAATCTATGATGTCGACACCCAGAAAACAGGAGGTGCTCAGTGGGCATTGGTAGGATGAGTGAAGGAGTGAATGAGTGAATGAGTGAACGAATGCACAAAGTTTAATCAGAGCTCGCAGATTCCAGCCAAGGGAGTCAAGGGGCCTTCCCAGGAGAGCGGAGTTGAGCTCTTTCCTGAGGGAAGACCGAAATCGGCCTGGGAGCTGTGCCCAGGTGTGCCTGCATGTGCCCTGCACTGGTGGGTCGGAGACCCTCTTCCTGTGTCCTCCCTCTGCCTTGAATAGCTCAGCCTTCCCCTGTGCTGGAAGCCCAGCCCTGCCCTGGCTGTGCCTCTAGGCCCGACCCCTGTCCCTCCTTTCCTGCTCTCTGAAGTGGACGCCCCCTGGGGCTTCCCTCTCCTCTCCACCTGCTCCCTCCTCAACTGCTTAGAGCATTTCTCCCGCAGAGACATTGTTCTCCTTTGGAGCGTGAACCCTGTGGAGTAAAGGTGGGCAGGAGAGCTGAAGATAAGAATATCTTTGAAGAATGAGGGTGACTTTTGAAGACATTGAGGCCATGGAGATTGAGGCGGCAGAAAGATGCTGCCTACGACCATTTAGGAAGGTGGAAATGGGTCCCCTGAGCCCAGGGAAAGAGGCCACCATTCCCATTTCTGAGAGGCAGTGTCTATTGTTAGTGTGCTGGGGTCAGGTGCCTGCATCAGGCCCTGTGATGGGGAGGAGGAAGAAGAATGTGTGTATAAATAGGTAGGTGCGTGAGCATGTGTGCACAGACACCCACAGACACACACGGCATAATTGTATGCGTCAAGCTAGTGCTTTAAAGCCGTAGATCTTGCCTACTATTGCTTCAAATGTAAAGGTATCTGCACAGTTAGATGCAGAAATTCTACTTCTAGTTATGTGTCCTAAAGGGATACTTACGTATGTATGCGAAGATGGGCAGTCAACGATGTTTATCGTAGCACGGTTGTAATAGCCACCACCATGCCCCCTGATGCACAGGAGACTGGGCAAGTCCAGGTCAAATGAGATGAATAAGTACAAATAAGTAAGCTGTCAGTGATGAGGCAAAAGCATTGACGCCAATACAGGAATATCACCAAGCCCCATCACTTTGTGAAAGAAAACAAGGGACGTTTGCATGTTTGAAAAGCTGCTGGGGGTACGCATCCTTTTGTTGAAATTTCCACTACTTTAAAAAAATTGTTATTATTTACTTATTTCTGTGAGAGGTACAGAGACAGAGTGCGAGTGGGAGAGGGGCAGAGAGGGAGGGAGACACAGAATCCGAGGCAGGCTCCAGGCTCTGAGTTGTCAGCACAGAGCCTGAACAGGGCTCAAACCCACGAACCGTGAGAACGTGGCCTGAGCCAAAGTCAGATGCTTAGCTGACTAAGCCAGCCAGCCCCTCCAAATTTTCACTACTTTCTTGTAATAACGTAAGAATGTCCAGTTTTCTTAGGTAATTTATTTTTTTTGTTTAATTTTTTTTTTCAACGTTTATTTATTTTTGGGACAGAGAGAGACAGAGCATGAACGGGGGAGGGACAGAGAGAGAGGGAGACACAGAATCGGAAACAGGCTCCAGGCTCTGAGCCATCAGCCCAGAGCCTGACGCGGGGCTCGAACTCACGGACCGTGAGATCGTGACCTGGCTGAAGTCGGACGCTTAACCGACTGCGCCACCCAGGCGCCCCTTCTTAGGTAATTTAAAGTCACCTCTCCGATGGCAGAGATCGAGGGGATGGTTGGGGCTGATGTGAAGCCATGTGCACGCTCAGTGAGGAGATTCCCCAGAAGCTCTTTCTGTTGGTATTTTTTACAAGGAGGAGCTATGCAGGCTTTGGAAGCAAAATGGAGTAGATTCTTGCCTGTCTCCATATTTGAAGGAAAAGGCTCTCCTTTATGAGGCTTCCCTCTGGGACACAGCCTGTCCTTTGGGTTTGAAAATCGTTCAGCCTCCACAAGTTAGAGGCTCGTTCAGACAAAACTACCACATGCCTCGTGTTCCAAATCTCCTTGTCTGCTGGTTGTCCAGTGTCCATCTTTGAGCACTTACTAAGAATCGAGAACTAGGCTAGGAATAGAATATGAGCAAAATTAAACATGTCTTTGCCTGCAAAGACGCTGCAAATATGTGTTCATAGCACACGCAAAAAGCGTGCTATGGGAATGAGTCACGGAAGCTCTGAAGGGAGCCACCTGCATGGTTGTGTGGTCTGTGTACTGACCAAGGGCTTTCTCAAGAGGGTATAATGAGAGGGGATTGAAATCTAGCCCACACTTTGCTGACCAAACCCTATGCCCTAATGTAGGGCTGTATCCACCTGCTGGGGGCACCACCATCCCTCCCCAAGCCATAAGTCCCCAGGGCTATGTTTGGCCAGAGGCAGCATCCTTCCTAATCATCTAGCCAGAAGGGGAGTCACATATTAATTATTCCACTATTATCTGTAGGCTAGATGCGTCTGTGGATACGGCCTCGTCGGGGATATCAGGGAGGGCTTCCTGGAGAAAGTGACACATGCTCTCTGGATGAGGAATGAGAAGAGCTCTCCAGCCAAGAACGAGTGGAGGCCGAGGGTGGGAAAGGTCACGGTCCGTGTGGGTGATGGTGATGGGAGGGGCATAGCGGCAGACGCTGCCTGAGCATCCCTGCCTCTCTTGTCTTTCGCACGCTTGTGTGAGCATTCCGCATGACAGATGACTGGACACCGAGCTGCTGACTAAGAGCCCGCACTTACTCTGAATGCAGCAGAAGTACACAGGACTTATCAGGAGCCTCAGTGGGCCCCTGTGGAACAGCTCATCCTGACCCCTGCTGGCCAGAGCCAAACCAAATTTCCCCGCTGGCCTGAAACCTCATCGTCTTGTTCTTCCAGGGCATTCTAGTGAACAATTTATTTTATCTATTTTTAATTTTTTTTAATGTTTATGTATTTTTGAGAGAGAGAAAGAGACAGAGAGAGAGAGAGAGAGAGAGAGAGAGAGAGTGAGGAAGTGGGGGAGGGGCAGAGAGAGAAGGAGACACAGAATCCGAAGCAGGCTCCAGGCTCCGAGCTGTTGGCACAGAGCTGGACGCAAGGCTCGCACCCAGGAACCTGGAGATCATGACCTGAGCCAAAGTCGGATGCCTGACGGACTGTGCCATCCGGGTGCCCCTCAAAAACTTTTTTTTTTTAAAGCACCCTCTGAGGGGTGCCTGGGTGGCTCCGAAGGTTGAGCGTCCGGCTTCAACTCAGGTCATGATCTCGCAGTCAGTGAGTTTGAGGCCCGCGTGGGGCTCTGTGCTGACAGCTCAGAGCCTGGAGCCTGTTTCGGATTCTGTGTCTCCCTCTCTCTGACCCTCCCGTTCAGGCTCTGTCTCTCCCTTTGTCAAAAGTAAATAAAACGTAAATAAATAAATAAATAAATAAATAAATAAATAAATAAATAAATAAATACATGCACCCTCTGAGTATGGCTTGTGGGCGCCTCTGGAAGTAAAAGAGAGGAACCCCCTTTGACTGTCAGTTAAGTAGCTACAAGGAGGCGTCAGAAGGTCTCACTATGGAGAGGTGCAGATGGCAGTGTGGGGAGAGGTGGAGGCGCCTTGGCCTTCTACAAAGTCAACCCCATCGGTGGGCGGAGACTTACTGTTGGGCTACAGGGCACATCAGAGGCAGGAAGCCTGTGACTTGCCCAAGGCCCCAGAACTCTGCAGAAGTGCCTCCAGGGAGCATTGGGGGAGGACGGGTGTTCCTGGCTGTTTCTGCTCAATCACAGACACTCTTAATTTAGCTCCCTCCACGATGGGGTCCCCTGGGCATGATGTTTTCAAGTCTCACTGCACAAACAACTTTGTAAACTGATGGAATCCACCTCCCTTGTTTTATGCAGAAGAGTAACCAAGGGAACGGGGAAACGGAGGTTGTCAGTATCACAGGTGATTAGTGGCAGAGCCGGGGCCGGGACCCAGAACTGTTTAGAAGATGGAAGTTTTTGTACACTTGAGTTCTGAACCCTGGCTGCACATGAGAATTACCTTGGAAATGTTTTAAAAATTGCCATGTCAGGGCCCACTCTGCTCAATTGCATCAGAATCTTTAAGGGTGACACGCACATTCGGTATCTTCGAAAGCTTCCCAGGATATTCAAATGCACAGCTCTGACAACACTGCTGGGTAGAAACCTTCAATGGGAGGAATCACAGGTCCTCTGGATGGGAAAGTAGCACTGCTGTCCTGCTGGACTATTCAGACGTTCTGTTTCTACTTGTGACAGTTTTGGTAGGTTGTGTTTTCTTTTTCATCTAAGTTGTCAAATTTATTGACATAAAACCATTTAAACATTTCCTTGTCCATTTATTTATTTATTTATTTATTTATTTATTTATTTATTTATTTATTTATTTATGTATTCATTCATTCATTCATTCATTCATTCATTTATTTTATTGACATGTTTTATTTTTTATTTTTATTTTTTTTTAATTTACATCCAAATTAGTTAGCATATAGTGCAACAATGATTTCAGGAGTAGATTCCTTGGCACCCCTTACCTATTTAGCCCATCCTCCCTCCCACTGCCCCTCCCGTAACCCTCAGTTTGTTCTCCATATTTATGAATCTCTTCGGTTTTATCCCCCTCCCTGTTTTTATATTATTTTTGTTTCCCTTCCCTTATGTTCATCTCTTTTGTCTCTTAAAGTCCTCATATGATTGAAGTCATATGATTTTTGTCTTTCTCTGACTAATTTCACTTAGCATAATATTCTCCAGTTCCATCCACGTAGTTGCAGATGGCAAGATTTCACTCTTTTTGACTGTCAAGTAATGTTCCATTGTGTGTATGTGTGTGTGTGTGTGTGTGTGTGTGTGTGTGTGTGTGTGTGTGTATATATATATATATATATATATATATATATATATATATATATATATATATATATAAAATACTTCTTTATCCATTCATCCATCGATGGATATTTGGATTCTTTCCTTGTCCTTTCAATGTCTGTAGGGTCTGTAAGGATGGACATATTTTTATTCCTTATGTCAATAACTTATGTTCTCTTTCTCTCTCTCTTTTTAAAATTAACACAGTATTGGGCACTTGGGTGGGTAAGTCGGTGAGTATCCGAGTCTTGATTTTGGCTTGGGTCATGATCCCAGGGTCGTGGGATCAAGACCCCTAGTGAGCTCCACACTGAGCCTAGAGCCTGCTTAAGGTTTTCTTTCTCTCTCCTCTCTCCTCTCCCCCCTCCTGCACTCATGCTCTGTTTCTCTCTCTAAAATTAAAAACTAAATAAATAAAAGTTAAATTAAAATAAATTAATACAGTATTATTAGGGGGGTCTAGCAATTTTATTACTCTTTCCAAAGAAAAACTTTTCAATTTGTTAAAATTCTTTCTGCTTTTGTCTATTTCCTATTTTACTAATTATTGCTGTCCTACTTATAATTTCCTCAGGTAAGTCAATTGATTTCTTTAGTTACTCCCCATTCGTCCCCTCCCACCAACACTTGGCAACCACTAATCAATCTACTTTCTGTTTCTGTGGATTTTCTTATTCTGGACATATCATATGATAGTCATAGAAACTGTGGCCTTTTCTTTTACATAATTTTTTCAGGGTCCATCCATGTTGTTGTAGCCCTGCATTCCTTCATTAGCCCTTCATTTCTTTTTATGTTCCACTGTATGGAAATCACACTTTATCTTCTGATATGTTGATGGACATCTCAGATTGTTTCCACTTTTTGGCGATCATGAATAATGCTTCTAGGAAAATTTGTGTACAAGTTTTTGTGTGGAAATATGTTTTCCGTTTTCTTAGACATACTTTGGAGTGCAATTAATTGCTTGTGTCATTAGGAACTCTATGTTTAACATTTTGAGAAAAATGTCAAAAGGTTTTCCAAAATGGCAGCGGTTCCATTTTACAATCGCATAGCAAAGTCTGATCGTTCCAATTTTGCCATATCCTTGTCCAAGCTTGTGATGTTGTCTTCTTCCTTTTAGCCATCCTAGTGGGTGTAGAGTGTTATTTCATTCAAAATACTCTGTTTCACTTGTGATTTATTCCTTGATCTCTGGCTTGTTTCAAAGTGTGTTCTCCAATTTATAAGATTTTAGAGTTTTTATCAGGTTATTGATTGACTTTAATTTCTGTTTTAAATATAATTTATTGTCAATTAGGCTAGCATACAATGTATATACAGTGTGCTCTTGGTTTCAGGAGTAGATTCCCATGATTCGTTTTTTACGTACAACACCCAGTGCTCATCCCAACAAGTGCCCTCCTCAATGCCCATCACCCATTTCTCCCTTTCTCCCCCACTCCCCAGCAACCCTCAGTTTGTTCTCTCTATTTAAGAGTCTCTTATGGTTTGCCTCCCTCTGTTTGAAATTATTTTTCCCCTTCCCTCCCCCATGGTTTTCTGTTAAGTTTCTCAAGTTCCACACATGAGTGAAAACATATGCTGCTTTCTGTGACTGACTTATTTCACTCAGCATCATACCCTCCAGTTCCATCCACGTGGCTGCAAATGGCAGGATTTCATTCTTTCTCATTGCCAAGTCGTATCCCTTTGTGTATATAAACCACATCTTTATCCATGATTGACATTAATTTCTCACCTAATTCCAGTGTGGCTAGAGAACCTACACTATATGCTTTAATTCTTTTGAAATGTATATATTTAAAAATTATATAAATGGAATAATTCACTATATAGCATTTTGAAATTAGATTCTTTTACTTAATGATATGCATTTGAATTCTTCCTGTGTTGCACGTGTCAATAGTTTCCTATTGCTGAGTAGTTTTTCATTGTGTACATAAACCACAATTTATTCATCTATTTGGGTTGCTTAACAGTTTTGACTCTAAGGAATAAAGCATTTATGTAGAACTCTTTATGTGGACACACAGTTTCATTTTTCTTAAAAACCTAGAAATGGAATTGTTGGGTCATTGATTGAATGCATGTTTATACTAAATTCACAAGGAATTTTCTAACATAGCTGACATGCTTTCCATTCCACTGGCAACATTTAAGAATTTCATGTATTCCAACACTCTACAAAATTCGAAATTCTCAGTCTTTCTGTTTGGTGCTATTATGTTAGTTGTGCACTGGTATCTCATTGTGGTTTTAATTTTCACTATCTCTAGTGATCAATACTGTTGAATGTTCTTTTACCTGTGTCTTTAACCATATACATGTTCTTTGGTGAATTACCTGTTTGTGTCCTTTATTGCTTGTTTAATCTTGTTATTATTGAATTGTAAGTATTCTTTACATATTCTGGAAACAAATAATTTGTCAGGTAAAAGTTTTGGAAATCCTTCCTCCTACTCTGTGGCTTGGCTTACATTTTATTTTCCTAATAGTGGTCTTATGAAAGCAATGTTCTTAATTCTGATAAAGCCCAATATATCTTTTTAAATTAAAAACTGTATTTGAGATACATGTACATTTGAGATTGTAAGAAATAACACAGTTGTCAGAAATAATACAGAGAAGTCCCGTGTACCCTTTACTGAGTTTCCACAAAGGCAACACTTTGCAGAAATATACTTCAATATAACCACCAAGATATTGACATTGGTATAACCAAGGTACAGAACATTTACATCCACAGGGATCCCTCATGTTGCCCTGATGTTGCTACAGGCACTTTTCTTTTTCTACCTCCACCTGCTTAACTTAACCCTGGAAACCACCAATGTGTTCTCTATTTCTATAATTTTGTTATTTTGAGACTGTTATATAAATGGAATCATACAGTATGTAACTATTTTGAGATGAGCTTTATTGCACTCAGAGTAAATCCCTTGAGATTAATCCCAAGGAGTTGCTAGTATTCCTTTTTTTTATTTCCCAGTAATATTCCATGGTATGGCTATACCACAGTTAGTTTAACAATTAACCCACTGAAGGATATTTAGGTAACTTCCCATTTTTGACTGTTGCTAATAAAGCTATGAATTGTGTCTATAAGTATCTACATGAACATAAGTTTAGAATTATTTCCCGGGAGTATTGTTGCTCGATCTTTGATAATTCCATCACTAATTTGAAAAGAAACTTTCTTATTATTTTCCAGAGTAACTCCACCATTTTAAATTCCCACCAGCAATGTAGGAACAATTCAGTTTCTCCAAATCTTTACTAGCTTTTGGTGTACTCACTATTTTTAAAATTTCTGTTGTGTTGATGGTGTGAATTTCAGTATGCTTTTAATTTCCATTTCCCTAGTGGAAAAGAGGTTGAACATTGTTTCATGGGCTGATATGACATCTTTGTATCCTATTTAGTGAGATGTCTGTTCCTATCTTTTACTCAGCTTTTAATTGGATTTTTTAAATCCAATTGGATTTTCACAGATTCTGTATATAGTTTAAAATAAGGCTTTTGTTGGAAATATAATATGAAAATATGTGTCCCAGTCTCTAATTTGTCATTTTGTTATCTTGACAGGGCCTTTTGAAGGGCAAAGTGGTTAATTTGGATGAAGTCCACCAAATTATGCTGGTGCCCAGATCTTTGCTTAACCCTAAATCCCCAAGTGTTTCTCCCCTAGTATAGTTCTTCAAAGTTTAGTTTTGTGCCTTATATTTTCTACCCACGATTCATTTTTATTCATTTCTGGGTAAGTGATGTGAATCAGGTCGAGTTTCAGATTCTGTGCTATTGTTGTTGTGTATTTTCCTCCGCGTGTGTTACAAACACCACGCCTCAGTGTTGTTATTCTTCTCTAAGGAGCTAAAAGTCTCTTAAAGAGACTTGAATAATGAGTAAATATATATTTTCTCACTTATTCCCCACTTGTGGCCTTCATTGGTTTTCACATAAATCCCTGTTTCCATCTATTATCATTTCCCTCTTTCCCGAAGAACTTCCTTTACTATTTCGTGTACCAGGTCTGCTCATCACAAATCCTTTCAGCCTTCCTTTTACACATAAAGTGTCCTTATTCCAGCTTCACTTTTGAAATATACGTTTGTTTTGATTAGTATCCTAAGTGGACAGGCTTGTGTTTGTTTTCCCTCAGTGGAGATGCTCTCTGCTGTCTTCTTCCCTGGGGTCTTTAGACTTACCTTTGTTCTTGTTTATGGAATGTTTCTTTGTTCCCTGAATGCTTTTTTTTTTTTTTTTTTTTTTTTTTGCTTTTGAAAATATCTTGTGTCTTTTTCTCAACTTAGTGTGTTTTTATTTATTTATTTTTTAAGTTTTTAAATGTTTATTTATTTATGAGAGAGACAGAGACAGAGCGTGAGCAGGGGATGGGAAGACAGAGAGGGAGACACAGAATAGGAAGCAGGCTTCAGTTTCCGAGCTGTCGGCACAGAGCCTGACACGGGGCTTGAATTCCCAAATGATGAGATTATGACCTGAGCTGAAGTCGGATGCTCAACCAACTGAGCCACCCAGGTGTCCCATCAACTGGGTGTGTTTTTAAAGATTCTACCACAATCTGTACATTTATCTGAAGTTTTCTCTTTTTCATTCCTAGATAACATCCCCATCTCTGAACCTGTGCTCTTTGTTAACTACAACTTAGACGATGAACCTCTGAGCTATTTTTAGTCTAGAATCTCTGATTGCTTTTAAGATTTTTCTCTCCATCACTGGTTTTGAAGAAATTAGTTATGCTGTACCTTTGTGTGGTTTTCATGTTTCTTGTGCTTCAGGGCAATTGAGATTCTTCCATCTGGGAGTTTATAGTTTTCATCCAATTTAGAAATTTTTCACCATCATTTCTTCAAATATGTTTCTCTTCGAACTGCTTCTTATTCTAGGCTCTTAAAATTATTAGGTAGCTAAATACTCCATTTTATGTTTTGAATGTTTTTAGTCCCTGTGTTTCATTCTTCAGAGCTGGTATCACTGTGTCTTCTGGGTCACTAATTTTTTTTCTTCTGTGACATCTACTTTGCCACCCACACATGTGTCACATGTTGACCCTGTTTTCATGAAATCCATAGTCTGGTCAAGGAGACCCAATTTTCTTGCCCATTTTGATGTGAGTTTTCTTTCTTCCTTCCCCTGTAATCTTCTGAATACGGAACCTTTAACTTTGAAAGCATATGTTCCCCCTTAATAAATCAGCCAACTGGTTCTTCTAAGACAGAGAGAAGGTTTCTTTGTAACATCGTAATAATGAATGTGGCAAAAAGTATCATTGCTTCATTTTTAATGTTTATTTAGTATTTACAGAGAGAGAGAGACAGACAGAGAGAGAGAGAGAGAGAGAGAGAGAGAGAGAGAAACCAAAGCAGGCTCCAGGCTCTGAGCTGTCAGCACAAAGCCTGTCAAACTCAAAACTGAGATCATGACCTGAGCTGAAGTCTGACACTTAACCAAGTGAGCCACCCAGGGACCATGTCATTGTTTCTACACTGAAGTACCTTCCTCTTCACCACAGTTACCTTCTTTGTATGAACCTGCTTCAAATTCTGTGCCTCTCTCTCTCTGCCCCTCCTCCCACTTGCACTCTGTCTCTCTCTCTCTCTCTATCTCAAAAATAAATTAAAAAAAAGCATTAAAGAAAAAGATGCATAAATTCTAGGAATCTAATGAACAACATAGTGATTACAGTTAACGGTACTATACTGTACACTTGAAATTTGCTAAGAGACTAGGTCTTAAGTGTCCTCGCCTCACACACGTGATCCTAATCGTGAGATGTTGGGGTTTTTAACCACCTTGACTGTGGTGATCATTTCACAATATATCCTGCATTAAACCAACAGAGTGCACCCCTTAAAAATAAGGTACAGTATGTATTTCAATAAAACAGCCTGGTGTGGCATGAGGGAGACAGAGAGCCTAGAGGAGACTGTCAGGGCGGCATAAAGAGAGATTGGAAGCAGGAAGAAGGCCCTTACTATGTTGTCCCAGAAAGCGTGGCCAGCATCTTTGCTCATAGAAAACAGAAAATGGTTAGTGCAGTTCTTTACCAAGTGAGTTTTCAGGCCGTGTGTTCACAGGAACCCTCATGTTTTTTTTCCAGCTGACTGTAGTCAGAGGAGCGAAGGAAGAGATGAGCTTTTAAAATAATTTATCAGATGGAGAGGAATCGGGACACGGTGGGTCCCAGATTCAGTACTTTCTCATCCCAGCCCTCTCAGAGAGCCCACAAATCTCAACTCAAGCTATAGCTTCCAGGGAAACCAAACCCGGGAGTCTGTTGTTCAAAATCATGGTGTAAAGAAACAGCCATGGATCTGACTTTAAAATTTCCTTGGGGACGCAGAAAGATTAAAGACCCTTTGCACAGACCACGGCCTCCCAGGCCCTCCCTGTTGGACTGTCGTGTCCCCAGCCATCCCCAGGGCATCGTAACCAGGCCGCCTCAGCTCAGATTTCCAGGCATGGCTTCTGTCAAATGGCATGAACTCCAATAAGTTTCACAAAAGATGTGCAGGGTATTGAAGAGCATTCTGTGCACAGAAATGCTGCCCACGAGGACTAACAGGAAAAGACACAGTGAAAAAAAAAGAAAAGAAGGTTTTGAATCCCAAACATGTTGGCTCAGGAAGCAAACAGAGAAACCAGCTGCTGTAGATGTGAGCTATATATTCATGCCAGGGAGGGACAGTTGGGAGGTCTGCACTGGGAGCCCGCAGGCAGAGCCAGGGACTGGGGACAGCCACTGAAGGCAGCAGGACCGGGCAGCCTGCCTCCATGGCCCGCCACATCACCCTATTAACAGGAACGTAGCAGAGGGGGTGGTGGCCCCGTGCCTCCTGTGGGCATGATCAGGGGTCTTTGCAAAGAGAGCTGGACCAGAGGAGTGATCCAAGAGCAGCCTCATCCAAAGCTGGACCTGATTTGAGGTCAGGGTCCTGGCCTCCAGCTTGAGCCTAATGCATGATAACAGCTTTCGACAGGTATGGGGGACAGTGCGTGGATTTGGCGTGTGGGAGGAATATATGTTATTTGTGACCTGAGGAACGACCACAGGGGTTTCGAGACAAGGCCCCAAATTCTTCATTTCTCCCATTAGTCAGTGGAGGGGTCTGACGCCCCTTTCCTTTTCACGTGGGTGGTCGAGGACCTTGCTGGTCGTTAATGGAATACAGCCAAGGTTGACACTGAGGCCCATTTAGGAAAGTGAATAGAGCATCCCTGCCGTCTATCAGGTTACTCACTCTTAGAACCAAGTTGCTTTCCTGCAAGCCTGGCTTTGCAGAACACAAGTGCGGACCTTCCCCCAAAGAGCCCTTGCTGAGATTGCAGTGGAGGATGGCTGTCAATCATGACATGTAAGTGAGGAAGCTTCTCTCCACTGCCCGCCACTGTGGGACCATCGCCGCCTAAGGAACCCCAAGTGAAAACCACCCAGCTCGTTCCAGCTGATCCCCAGAACTGTGAGAATTAATAACAGCAATAAATCATTGGTGTCATTTAATGCCACCAAGTTAGGGCTGGATTATTGTGCAAACATCCAGCCTGTGCATACAGGAGACCAGGTGAGGGAAACAGAGGTGTGCAGAGACCGTGAGGCCACGAAGCGTGCACCCCCTCTGATCCCTGTGCTGTTCCACGAGAACCTGGAAACCCAGATTTCTACGCAAAATCTCCTGATTTTGAGAACACTGAGGTGGCCACGCCAAATGGCAATGGGTACGTGCAGCTCCTCGGGGAATTAGCCCCATTGGTGCCCCTTCAGCATGAAGTCCAAACAGCAGAAGACACGCAGCCTGTCCCAAACCTGCCTTTTGTCCTCGGCACTCACTGCTTCTCTTGCCTTCTGGTGACTTCGGAGGATTTCCCTCGTGTGGCTGTTTGCAGAGCTGTGTTGTCCGCAGTGTGGCTAGGGGGCAGTGTGTCTCGCTTTCCAGAATTGGTAATTGCTGTCCGGAAAGCCCCACCAAAGACCATCAATGCTAAATACTGATGATGCTAGAAGGCTTTCAGGAGCTGGCTCTCAGCCGCAAAGGCGATGCTTATGTATTCATTCTGCCCAATATAGTTCACTAGCCTTTAGAAGTATTTTGAAATATCTGAGAGATGCCGTGTGTCCACTGGTGTCAGTATCTGGACATCTTTCTTTCGCCCGGGCTTGTAGCATTATTTAAATCTCAGGAAATGAAGAAACTGGGTCTCCACTCAGTCTTTCAGGGGGGCGTCAGAGAGGTAAACAGTTTGGTAAAGTGATGTTTTGCTTTCAAAAATTTAATTCAAAATTCAGAAATTTTGTTGGGGCTTTCCAGACCGCAGCACTTTTGCCCATGCCGAAAAGTCTCAGAAGGCCCTTTTCTGAGAGGCCCCTGGCATCGGGAGCAGGGTTTCAGAAGCCCTTGGCCAACGTGGCTGTAATGGTCACCTCAACTGAACCGTGGACAGGCTTCTTCATGGCGCTAGCCACTGGACCTCTCTTAGAGAGTTTACTTCAGACAGGTCATCATTGTAAATGCTTTCCCTACCCCACGGAGATGGATGTCCTTCCAACCCAGGAAAATAATTGCTGGAGGACCTTTGTGATGGCATCTTCTGGAGAGAGTGGGGACCTGACGCTGATGGGCTCTAGGTGTCAAACACAGATGCCCAGTCACACAAGAAGACATGCGTGGACTCAGGAAGGACTCCGCATGCCGGACACCTCCCGTCCATCAACAAGCCCTCACCGATCCCCCAGGACTTCCCATCAGCCCCTAGCACTAACAGCCCCTCCACTTCTTGCCCTCAGCGCTCCGATGAGTTCTGACCCATCTCCTGTTGCAGTAGGCTTGCAGAAAGTCTTTTTTCCTGTTGTACTTTGTGTGTTTTGCACCTCTAGGTACATGTTCCTTACTTTTCAGTTACTGATACTTTTCCTTATTCCTGTTTCCCTTTATTATGTACCTGAGCTCTGCCATAAGGGGACCCGGTCACTGCTTGCTGGGATTATGGTGCTGGGATTGGAGGGAAGGTGACGCTGTGCATGGATTATCACTGGTATAAATCCCGCAGATCACATTGCTCTGTGAGTGAATGAAATACAGGCCACTTATCTTCCAGAACCGCCTCAAGCATTCTTTAATGTGTTTTGCAGCGTTGGGTGATGGTAGAAGGTGTCCCAGTAGATCCTTGGTTTTGAACCCAAGGGCTTTTTGAAAGTCACCTCTAATTGAGACTGTCTCTGCTCTGGATCCTTCATGCGTGAGCAATAACTAAGTTTGGCAGGGTTTTGGTTTTGTTATTGTTTTTTTGTTTGTTTCTTTTTTTGTTTTTTGTTTTCTTTTTTTTAAGTATTCCAGTGACAGAAGAGAGAACATGGATGGACTGGGCCCAAGTGAGCCCTATGGCTGGGCTCACCTCATTGTAAACGCTGCTCAGCCCTCATTCACCATGTCTGAGTTTGTGATTTGAGCCATCCATTGCCTACCCATTATCAGCACTGCTCCTCAGAGATGATGACTTTGCAGCCAGAAGCCACAGTACTGCCCACCCCCAGAGGATTATTGTTGGATTGACTACAAGGATACTTATTCCTGTAACTTGGCTGCCAGTTACCATTTGTCTGAGAACCAGGGGTTTTGGAGAACGTTCCTCGAAATATGTCCGGTGTAAGACCTCTTCTTTCTTTGCCGATGCCTACACAAACACTTATGCTCGGTGCCTATTCTGAGCCAAGAATTGTGCTGGACTCTGGGATGAAAACGTTCATTTAAAAGGTGGCTAACCCACCCACGGAACTTAGAGCAGATTTTCTTCAGTAATAGTTTTTGTCCACCTAAGAATTCCTTTGCTTTGGGGCACCTAGGTGGCGCCGTCGGTTAAACACCAACTTCGGCTCAGGTCACGATCTTGCATTTTGTGAGTTCGAGCCCCATGTCGGGCTCTGTGCTGACAGCTGGGAGCCTGGAGCCTGCTTCAGATTCTGTGTCTCCCCCTCTTTCTGCCCCCGCCATGCTCATGCTCTCTCTCTCTCTCTCAAAAATAAATACACATTAAAAAAAAAAAGAATTTCTTTGCTTAGTGAATAGGGGATTTGATTCTTTTAATTTACATGGGCAACTCAGGCACACATCTGCCGTGTACAGGTGAGTTCCCAACTTATATACATAAGTGGGGCAGTTTTCCCACCAATAAGTGGAGAAACTAGGTATCTTCTTAGGTACCGTGATGGCACGTTAGGCAATTTGACAAACTTTGGATATGTGTTTTCCTCTTTTGCTACTACTGTAGCTCTGTGAGTTAGGGACGGTCACTTACGCTTATCCAATGGGCAGGGATGCTGGTGCTCAGAGTAATTAGGTGTCTCAAGTAAGGCCACATGGCGGAGGAGGTGACATGTGCACCCAGGTCGGTCTGTCTGATGCAGAAGGATAATCATAATCCCATGAGAAGAATGAAAGTTTCACAGATTCTTGAGTCAATGCTCTTTCTTTGAGACCGCATTACCTCTTACTTCGCTTTTAAGAGGCATGATCTAATGGAATATTATTCAGCCATAAAAGAGACAGTATCGACATGCTACCACGTGCATGGACCTTGAAAATGTAGTACTGAGTGAAAGGAGTCAGACCCAAGTCACATGCTCTGTGATTCCACTGATAGAAAATCCACAGAGACAGAAGAATGAGTGGTTGGCAGGGGCTGTGTGAGGAGAGAATGGCGTGGCTGTGTAATAGGTCAGGGTTCCTTTTGGGGTGAGAATGTTTTAGAACTGGATAGGAGTGGTGGTTGCACAGCACTATGAGTGTACTAAATGCGGCTGAATTAGACACTTGAACAGGGTTGGTTTTAAGTTATGTGAATGTCACCTCAATAGAAAAGAGTAAATGGAGATCGGAGAAGCAGGTCCCCAACCAGCCTGACACACCAGGAGCAACAGAGGACGCTTCTCCCCAAGAGCTGTGTCGTTTTCCTACCACCCAAGGTTCCCGCCTGTGACATTGCAACATGGCCAGGTGGTGACACTGCCGAGTGTGACTTGGAGCCTGAGAGCAGACACTGGTCCACGAAAGTGGGTCCTTCCAACATGGGTGCAAGGATCAGCGTTGGTGTTACCACCCCAAGGACAGCACAGCTGTGAAGTGCCCGGGCTCTGGAGGCAGATGAGTCCAGTGTGGATCCAGCTGAGGCGCTTTCCTGCTGTGTGATCCCTCAAAGCCTCACTTTCCCCATATGTTATGGGGTCAGTAGTTTCTTCCTCGTAGGGATGTTGTGGAGGTTAAGGAGACAACGTTCCAGGGCCTAACACAGTTGTGGTGAGCTGCTGGGCTCTGTTACAGACTCACATCGCTCGTGGCACAGCAGGATTGTTGGTAAGGTGAGGGCTGGACGTGCCCTGGTTCCCCAGAGCCCACCGAGCCAAATGAATCAGCCTTCACAAGTGGCTCTGCACATGACCTCCCTCACCAGGGCCCTCCGCCTCCCTGGCACCTGGTTGACTCTAGCTCAGATCGTGGGCCCCTATCACAGGTCTGATTTTGTTCAGTTGATTCCAATGGACCACATCCACAGGCTGCGGAAACACAGGAGCCCGTGTTCATGCACACAAAGTCCTTGGGGATGCACAGGTGGTGAAATTGTCAAGTGCCCTTGAAATAATCACACACGGCGACTTGTAGGAACCGTGGTAATGATTATCCCTTCCCTGAAGGACAAAGGGGCTGGTGCGAGCTGCCCTGACCTGGAGAACAAAACTCCCTTCTCCAAGTGCAGAGTGTTTGTTTGCAATGTGGTGTTGTTTTCAGAATTTCTGAAGCATCCCCTGGACCAAAGAATGCTGCACAATGGGGGCACACAGCTCGTCCAGGGCTCCTTGACATTTGGAAGGCAGTACACCTGTTCTCTGCCTTGAAGATATTAAGCACAAGCCCTTGAGGATGCTTTCTGCATCCTTTTGCTTGGAGGGAGAAAAAGGAACATTTTCCTTCTCTGTTCAGTGTGAACACCAAGGGGCTAATTCACCAAGAAACAACCTACTCACAGTCATATGCAGGAGACTTGGTAGAATGTGTTTGCTGGCTCAGGAAGAGCTGTAGTAAGCTGTGTCTTGAGCAATTGGAAGCCCTAAGAAAAAGACACTCTCCAGCCCCCTGGCTTGATCCGCTGAGCAAGACCGAGTGCCCCGCTGTCCTTCCCTGCACTTGTGAAGCTCGGTGTTGCATAGCTGCCTTTCGAGCCAGAGCCTCGTAATGAAAGGAGGATGCCACTCGAGGCCTGATTCAGGGCTTGGGGCTGATGCTCACCTTGATCCTCGCTGGTCAGCATCTCAGCCCCAGCGTCCCCTGGATGTTCAGCTGTGGTTCTGGGAGCAGTGCACTATGGGTATGTCTGCAGGTTCAGCTCAAAGCCTTCCCGAACTGGGGCAGTAGTCACCCTTGTGACAGCATAAGGGGACGGACTAAGGGGAGCTTTTGGGTGGTGCTGACCACATTCTGTTTCTTCATCTGGGTACTGGTTATGTGAATGTATTCAATTTGAGAAAATTCGTCAAGTGGTACTGTGTGTTTTTTCAATTTCAGTGAATAAAAGTGTAAAAACAGAGTTGGGTCCTGGCCTGAGGGAACCGTGTTGCTTTCTTGCCTCTGTCTTCCATACCGAAGATCCAGTTGCACGTGCGCCTGACCAGTCCCTGGGCTCACAAAGTCATGAAGAAAGTAGTACCTTGGGATCAAAGAGCTTTGGGATAATGAAGAAGAAACCAGGTGGAGATGGGTGAGCCTGTGGGGGAGTTTTGCAGAGTGAAGGACTGTCACAGCTCAGAGCAAGAGACCAAGAACATCAGGAAAGCTGGAAAGGCTTCAGGGAAGTCTGCATTGTGCTGATGTGCGGCAGGGGCTCCAGGAGTCTCCTGAAAGATGCCCTGCAGCACATTTGACCCTGACCCGTCTGATTCTGAATCTCATGCCCTCTCAGCATCCCCACCTGGCCTCCCACCTGCTCCTGCCCCTCCCTGGTCAGACTCTGTAAGCTCTTCTGTGTCCTTTCTGTGACCGAGCCTTTGGCCTGATTCCTCACCTTGTTCCCTGGTCTTGATGTCCTAGTCCCGATCCCCTTACCCACCTCCTGCACACTTCCCTGACCCTCAGCTCCCCTGCGCATTTATGTTCTTACCAGCTTCCTAGTATGGGCCTGCTGGTCCCCCTGCTTGATAGCAGAGCCTGCCAGGCCCCTGCCCTGTGTCTGCCAGCACTTCCCTGCCTTCTCTTGCCCAAGTGGCAGCGCAAAACTTTGGAGAACTTTCCCTTTTTGGAAGAAAGCCAGCCTGTAGAAATGAAGCCCTCCTTTTCTTGCTCCTTTTTCAGGGAAACCAGAGGACAGATGGTCATTTTCCTCCACGGTGAGAAAAAAAAAATCTCACCAACAATTAAAATTGAAATGACCAGTATGTAAAAATGCCATCTTACCAGAATTCCAAAATATAAAATAAATAGCAACATTTCCTGGTTGCTGCGAAGCTCAGTGTTAGAGTTCTCTTTTTTTAGAACAGGCGGACTAGTATAAAACTTTAAGGGAAGATAAATGATTTCCTTTATATTTTTAACTAAGGGTGTTAAGGCCACTAATTTTTATGACCTTCTGTCTTTCTCCATGTTTAGGTCTTTGTACCATTGTCTTCAGAAGAGAGTCTCCTGAGAGCCCTGTGCTGTCTGAGCCTCGCTGCTTGTGTCCCTGTCCATAGACAAAGGTGGGAACAAAGTTGCCCTCATTACAGAGGTGCAGGGGAGCACCCTGCTGTAGGGAAACTTCAGGAAACATTCGGAAACTGAAAAATGGCTCCCGGAGAACACAAACAGATAAGCCACAATTTCAGAAACAAATGCACATGAAACATCATCTTTTATTGGAGGACATATATATTAACTTAAACTCTTTTAAAAAAACATAACCAGGAAACAGTGACCTTTCCAACGCCTTCATGAGCTGCGGTTTTAGGAGAACATAATAAATGCCACGAGACGCTCTGGAACAGAAAACATAGAGATTCAACAAATGAAACTCGGGACACACGGCCAAGATACCCAGTATAGACCTATGTGTACAGTCACTGCTATGTATTATTTTTCCCATCAAAAAGTTGACATTCAGGATATTCAAGAAATAGGATTCCCCTTTCAGACTTCAAATTGGGATTTATTTCCTGGTGATGCTGTGTTTATTTAGCCATTTATTAGTGTCATGAAATAGAAATGGGCTTTCATGAAAATAAAATCTCTTACTTCTTGCTATCAAAATTCAGCATGAATTCTATTAAGAGAGTGAAATGTTAGGGTAGGTTCGATGCACTAATCGCTCTTTATATGTAGAATTTTAATAGCTGAAACCATCTCTGCTGTGCCTTCTCCTTCGAACATTTGTTTACGAGCATGTTTGAGTTCATAAGCTATCCTGAACTAAGAATTAAATTCAGGCTAAAATGTAAGGTAATAGTAGAATACAGAAGAGAATAGGTTACTGTATATATTTGAGAACATGTTCAGATTTTGATGTTTGGGAGAAAAGCCAGCTTTCTGTGCTAGAATTTTTCCGCATTTCCCCTCATATGGGTCTATATGCAGAGGTCTATGCTGGTTTTCTGAGTGTTTACTTATTATGAGGCAGGACCGGCCACCACTGGACTATTTTCAAGCCAAGTGTGACTATCTGCTCTTGAATTCTCTGTCTTTTTCATGTTCCTACACTCACATCCTCACTTTCCAGAGCCATTGGAAAGGATGAAGGGCACTGTAGTGTGAGCCCACCTCAGTGCTGAGTTGCCTCATGGGGTGACCGACTGACTGAGGGGACAGACTGGTTTGTTTCCAAGTGATGGGGCAATGTGCGTCCCCTGGGACCTGGCCCTCAGATGTGACAGCTCAAAACGTCAAGTAAAGCAAACCATTACTCTTCCTTGGGAACGGGCTGTCGTGTTGGCCAATAATGAACATGGAAATTGTGCATCTGAACGTAGAGGATGCTCATCTTGCAAATCTAT
This sequence comes from Panthera onca, assembly GCF_046562875.1. Lineage (NCBI taxonomy): Eukaryota > Metazoa > Chordata > Mammalia > Carnivora > Felidae > Panthera > Panthera onca. The sequence goes on along the minus strand of NC_138358.1, from coordinate 5,850,903 downwards.
TTTCTTATCCTGAATGAGCATGAAGTAACTTTTTTTTAGTCCATGATCCTGAAAAACTGAAAGATTATGGCATACAATTATCTCACTGTCAAAACGCTTTCTTCTATTTAAAACGAAGTCAACTTCCTTGAATGTTTAGCCCTTCTTTTAATTGATCTATTTTGAGATTTCACTGGCATGTTCGGGATACTCAGAAGCTGGGGTATTATACACAGTTGTATACTGGGGTCTGTCAGGAAGGTGACTGGCCCCGGGAATGGCTGCAGATGGAGAGATGCCAGTCCTATGTGGCTCTCATCAGAGATGTGCACCAGGTGGTGAGGGGTGACAAGTCCCAGTGCCAGAACCCTTCACAGAGCAGCACAGATGGATGGTGTCAGCAGAGGGCTAGGTGAGTCAGCAAGGTCAGGCCAGACCATTCAGCCCATGTCTGTGTCTAGTTGAGCAAACAGCAGAGCCTGGGGGATGCTGTCGGGAGTATTCTAACACTGATGCAGTTTGTCTTGCTGGCCTTGATCTCTGATGCAATTAACAAATTCATAGTGAATGTACTCCTCATAGCTTTGTGCCCTGGAAACTTCTGGGAGATTCCTCTCTCTCCTGCACGTTCTAAGAAGCTGGTGAAAGACAGGGAAGGTGGAATTTTTATAAAACGCAATCCTTCCTGGAGCTAATGCTGAGTTATGCTTCCTGCCCTCTAGACACGTGCTCCCATTCAACTTCAGCAGGAGCATGAGGCACTTGCCTGTCACATGGGCACATGGTGGGAAGTGAGAGAGAAAGAGAGAGAAAATACATATATATATATATATGTGTGTGTGTGTGTGTGTGTGTGTGTGTGTGTGAGAGAGAGAGAGAGAGAGAGAGAGAGAGAGAGAGAGTGCACGTGCCTCAGATGTCTGCTCCAGAATTTTCCCCTTCATCCCTTTACTTGCTGGGCCACCAGATGGAAAATGTAAAACAGCGCTGCTGCAGGAAGCCCTGTGACTGCCCGGGGTCCTGAATGATGTCTTTTGCCAACTTAGAGACTGGACCTTCTCCAGGTCTGAGGCTCCTTGTAGAGATTGAATTCCAGGATTCCAGAAGGCTCTCCCCTTCTTACAAAAGGAAACGATTGTCCAAGAAACAGTCCATTCACATCTGGCAAAGGTACAGACAATTTCTTGGAATTGAGCTCAGTATTTAAAGCTGTGGGCGCTCGAATTCTCTTGGTGACCACTAGACCCAGCCCTCAATCTTTCTTCTTTGCAAGAGAGGGTCTCCCGGAAGTCCAGACGTGTGATGAGGCACAAGGAGAGGTGCACCTGCTTACCGCATTGTGGTCACCACAGAGAAAGTTAGGGGGAAGAGGGCTTTGGGTTGGCTGGGGACGCTTGCTGCCCTTGGCTTGGCACCTCCACCCTCACGGTCGGGAACCTGGCCAGGGAGTAGAGGATGGGCCCAGGGCTGGAAGCAGCCAAGAGACTGCTTGTGCACCCAGAGTGCTTATGGATGAGCGATTCTCTGAGTCACACCATCAGATGAGTTTGCCTCCATGGCCTCCAACCCTTGGCTGAAGGACGAGAGCTCTCTCCATCTGCTCCGGAATTTACAGAGTGGAGCCCTTGCCGAGAAGCCCACTCAGGAGGCCTTTCTGAGAGCTGAGTGAATGTTCTACAGTGTGTGTCGACAGCTGGCCTCGTAGAAGACCCGTGTGCCGGGGACCCTGGAGAAGTGCATGGCAGGGCTGGCAGGATTCGGCTCTGAGAGGCAGTGACATGTCCCCTGACAGCCTAGGTGACAGAGGGCTCTTCGTTCGTTGCCTGGGCTTCAGACCAAACACTTCCCCAGAGCAAAGATACACCGTTTAGCAAACTTGAAGCCAAAGCTAACATAAGAGGCAAGATAACTCGATGCAAAGGGCATCAGTACCAAGGGCTAACACCTGATTAGCACTCCCGGCCTATGAGGCCATGTGCTATAGTGACCATAATGGGCACTGTCCCTTTCATCTTCAAAGCAGCCCTAGGAGGCCAGTGCTGTGTCATTATTGTGCCTGTTTGACAGCTGAGACTCAGGCTCAGAGAGGCCCAGATGCTTGCCCTGAGTTGAACAGAAGCAGAGGAGACAGGACCCCAACCATGGCTGTGTGATGCAGCAGTAACATTGACTCCTTCAAACCTGTGCTGTGAAAAGTGGTGGTATCGATACATTCTTTGCAAAATAACTAAAGATAGTGAGAAAACAGAAAGTGCCCTCTCTTTCCATTTGAGTTCCCCACGCATGACTCCCCATCTCCCCAGCAGCCAGGCCCCGTGGCCCCCGGAGTCAAACTTACTTTAGCACATGGCTGCTTCTGGCCCTGCTGGAAAGCCCGGGGAAGCTCTATTCCCTTATTCCCCGTAACTGCTCTTGGTGTAAAGCTCTTGGAGGTGAAGCTTATCCTGATCCATTTACCCCCCAGATGCCTGGGTTTCTTCTCCCTCGGAGTCTGACCCGAACTTCTCCTCCTCGCCCTCACCAGCGTTGGCCTTTGCAGGTTGGAAATCGGAAAGCGCCCTGCAGTCTCCCTGCTGGCACTGAGCTGGAGACTGGGGTGGGTGAGCACAGTGCACGTCCGGGGAAACCACAGCCCAGTGAAAACGACAGCCGCTTCCTTACAAATGTGACCTAGCAACCCCTCCTCCTCCACCTGGAGTCCTGGTGGGGCTTGTTGTTTCACAATAACAAGTTAGAAAGTGTGTGTGTGGGGGGTGTGTGTGTGTGCGCGCGCGTGTGTGCGTGTGCACGTACACGCGTGGGCACCCGCATGCACACTCAGCTTCCTGGTTGCTCAGATACAAAAGACGAAAATGTTGGTTTGGGGTTTTAAGGTCTCTTATTAATATATTTTATATATATAATAAATATATAATATAATATTATATATAATATATAATAAATATATATAAATGTAATATTATATATATACATATATAAGTATATATGTGTGTGTGTGTGTCTATATATATCCATATATATGTACATATGTGTGTGTGTGTGTGTGTGTGTGTGTGTGTGTGTGTGTGTATAAATGTAGCTTTCTTTCCATGACTTATAGCCTACACGTGCAGGAAGTGCCTAGCCCCAGTCCCCAATCAGCCCCTTCACTCTGCAGAAGGGTGTAGACATTTCTTCCAGAAAGGTTTGGTGCTGATTGGCTGGTACGTGCATTTACTTAGCAAGCTCATCGACTGCTCATTTGAAGTCAAAATGCCGAACCCCCAGCCTCTGGGGCCACCATTCTGTCTTCCTATTCTGTCCCCTGCCTCTCTTCCGTCTAGAGCAGGTGGCGTTTCTGCCGCAAAACTAACAAATGTATTTGGGGGCTCCACCTTGAGGTGGGGTGCTCCTTCAGGGTGATGGCGAATACCAAGCACCAAAGGAAGCTTCTAACTCGTTTGAGAACAGAGTAGAAGAAAGTTTCAGGAAAGCCCGTTGTCTCGGTTCTGAATGCCAGAACCAAATACCACAGATGGGACACTCAGACAAAGGGAATCTGTATCTCAAGGTTTTGGAGGCTGGAAGTCCAAGGTCAAGGTGCCTGCAGAGTAGGTCTCCGTGAAAGTCCCTTCCTGGCTTGTGGCTTCCCATCAGCTCCCAGTGTCCTCCCAGAGCCCATGCTCTGTGCTTGGTGCCTGTGCTCCTGGCACAGTCTTGTTGGATTAGAACCCCACCCTCGTGACCTCATCTAACCTTGATTACCTCCTTGAAGGCCCTACCTTCAAACACAGTGACATTTGGGATTAGGGCTCCAATCTAGGAACTCTGGGGGGACACACGTTACTACAAGTTACTACAATTTAACTATAACCTAAAAGCCAAGATGAACATATTCCTCCTACACATGTAGATTTCAATGAGTTTCTTTCTTCCCTTTTTCTATTCCAGTTGGGAGAGTGCATTGTGCACCAAGAAAGCTCAAGTCCCAGTAGGCAGAGGGGAGAAGTACCCTACAACCCCTCCCGTGCCCCCGTCTCCACTGTTACCAGGGACACGAGCATAGCCATGCATGCCAGAACAGATGCCCACCGGCCTGTGCCCTCCCGGTAAGGGGGTCCCCGCTGGCCCTGCTCCTGGCCGGTGTGTGGGTGTTGGGTCTCAGACTGTCTCACACCTCACTCAGATGTGCACACACCATGTGGTTGCTCTGTTTTTGCAAGCGGCTGCTCCAGTGTCCTCGGGGGTCCCCCATTTGCCATGTAGCAAGTGGGGGGAACCTTCAGCCCAGCCCAGTGAGCTCGGTCTGAAGAAATAATTTACATCTGGTAAAACCTTGGATTGCAAGTGACTTGTGCTGTGAGTCTTCTGCAAGGCGAGCAAACACTTGTCATAAATTTTAGCTTGATAAACGAGCGATGTCTTGCCATATGAGTCGTAGGTGGCAATGAACGTTCCATGATCACAACTGAGCCGATGGTTCTTGAAATTCACCTTGATCTATGAGTGCTGTGGATTCCAAGTGTGTTTCTGGAACGAATTACGCTCACACACCAAGGACTTACTGAATTTAGTTTAGCATGTTTGGTCTCTTCATGTAAAGATTCAGACTTGGGTCACATTCATCTGTCCCTCTGCAGGGTTGAGGCTGGGTGGGTGTAGAGGCACAGCTTGTGGCCTGCTAGTGGCAGAGGACAGAAGGAGACCGTAGGCTAGGGAGGCACGGCCCCCTCTGGCTGTGGCCTGATGCCCCTTCTACACCGGGGACATGGACGATGCCCTGCCTTCCCAGGGAGGTGCCTGTCTCCGGGGACTTCCACAACGTGGCGCCTTGCCAGCACATGCTCCCCTTTAGGAAGCCAGGCTCCTTCTCTCAGCCTCAGCCTGAGCCCCAAGGGTGTCCTCATTAGGAATCTTAGAGGGGTGGTGCTTTAGGGACAGGGGACCTTCCCCCAGTCCTCCTGTTCCCTGCTCCCCCGTGGCTAAGGGGTGCCTTGGCTGGTGGCGTGGGGAGAGGGGGGCTAATGAGGCCTGCTGGAGAAGTGTTTCAGTTCAAAGTCTGAAACGTTGCAAAGCTTCCCCCAAATCACACACCTCCTTTGCACTCACAGCCTTTTGAAGTGGCTCAGCTGACTCGAACCAGAGAGATTCAAAGCTGAATTTCAACCACTGTTCATTTCTTATTTGAGAATAGGGAAGGCAGATCCTTAGATGGTGAATGCACTGTGTCTGTTAGGGGAGAGAACGCGAGCTGTTGTGGGACCTCTCGGGGATGCACAGCCAGGCTCCTCTCTGGGCTCGGGGCGTGCGGGGGACGTGGGGGTGGGGGCGGTGGGGGGTGCCGGGACAAAGCCATTCAGACACACGGCACAAGTCTGCAGCACCTCACTACAAATTTAGCAGCAAGGCAGCGATCACACAGTGATGATAAATTAAAAGATGAAAAAAATAGAGATTAAAAAGAGGGAGAGAGCAGCTCAGCTCCTGAACAGAAGCCATTCAGGAATTTGCTCCCAGAGTGATTGGCGGTGCATCAGGGGTGAGTCAGCCTTGCACCCACTGCCTCTCGCCGCCGCGGGCAGTCATCTCCTTTATTCTCTCTGGAAGGCACGCAGCATGGGGCATGCGTTCACCTTCAGGGCTTATGAGCACATCAGACGTCTCATCTGGATGTAACGCAATGAGGAGTGCAATTTCTCAAGTTGGCAATTTAAGCCATAGGTGGAGAGGTGGAGTGATCTCCCTGCTCCCTCAGATTCTGGGAGTTGTGAGGTCACCGGAGTCCCGCCCCAGGCCTGGGTCCAGTGCAGACTCAGCCCTGCTGGCTGCTTGAATCCTGGTCTCCTTCATTTGCATGCTGATTATCCAATTAGTTAATGTTCCCTTCTCCAGCTGAGTGGGCTGGGGTGGGGGGAGTGGAGAAAAATAGTAGGGTGGAATCTCAGGGCCATAGTAATGGCTTTCTACTCCTTGAGAAGCATTTGATGGGTGTTTTTCCACAGAACTTAATTCAGTTTTGAATATGAATCAGGATGAAAACAGAACAAATCTCATAGCAATCAACAGAATTTCGCCATGATGGATCTCGGGGTCATTTAAGATGAACTGGCACAAGGCAAGCTAAATCAAACCAATAAAGGCTTCACGCCTTTACCAGAGAGGTTGGACAAGGGCGTCCTTTAGGGTAGAAGTTCTTAGCTGGGGCCTCACAGCTCAGCATTACGGGGTCCGTGTAGTCCTGGATATGGGATTCCAAGCCAGCTGGTGTGTGCATTTTGGGGGGAAAGGATCCTTAACTTTTTCATCAAATTCTTAGAGCAGTGTCAGGTGGTCCCCACTGGCTTTGGCAACACTGTTTAAAAGAAGATTCAGGGATTGATTAGAGACCACAGGGGGAGAGATGTTACCAGACCTGGGCCTTGGAGATGCAAATTGTTGCCCTGAGAGTGTGTGTGTGTGTGTGTGTGTGTGTGTGTGTGTGTGTGTGTGTGTGTTGGGGGTGCACTCATACCCTTGTGCGGGTCTGCCAGACATGCTAGCAGAGTGTGAAGAGCACTGGCCCAATATCTCAACCCTGTTTCTGTCTCCCACTGTTTGACCTCAGACAAGTTTCTCAACCTTCCTGTGCTTCAGCTTCTTACATGCAGAATGGGGACAGTCGTGGTGTGCATGCCATAGAGGCTTTGAAGATTAAAAGCATCATTCCTCACAGAGATCTGCAGACCGCACAGCAGAGACAGAGACACAGTGGTCTCCGGCTGCTTTGTGCCTCCACTTAAGGCAGCGACGCCGTTTCTATTCTCGATCCCGCGCGCTTCACGCTGCCGGTCATTTCTGCGTTAGGTATGGGCAATGAGGCACTCGGCAAAGTGCCTGGCGTGAGGTGAGCGTAGTGGAGAGTCAAGGCATGTTTGTTGGGGTGCCGTTCTGTCTGCCAAGTGCAGCCACGCAGTGCGAGAGCCATCCAGGGTGCCTGGAGGAGCCCAGACTTCAAAGCTGCTGATGGCCGCACTTCTGTGAAGCCCTCCTCCTTTGTGCTGATGGCGACAACTTCTATTTGTATTTTCATTGTCTTTCTCCTAAGAGATACATTTTGTGGCCTGCCATTGAGTCTGCTTCCCAAAATGCAGTTTGGAGATTTTTTTTTTTTTTTTTGAGAAAAACTATCCTGTGAAGAAAGATAGATACTATATTTTAATCTGGGAACATTGCATTCGGAATGTCTTTTTTTTTTTTTTTTTAAGGCAACATGAGTGGTTCTATCATTCAGAGGATATGGACGTTTCGACGAAATTTACATCCAATTGTGCCTTTGAAGCTTTACCAGCCCTGGGCAATATCATCTTTCTGTCTGGAAATAGCAGTGGCTATGGATGTAACACATGATCCCGGATCATAGTGCCCACACCACGAAGGTCCGTGTCCACACATCTCCAGGCCTGTTGTGGCTAAGATCCTTACACGGGAGGGCCCCTGCCCTGACAGATGTCGTGTACCTATTGGAGCGAAGCCAGGGAGGTCTGCTGCTTAGCGCAAAGGCGGTATCCAACCCAAAGGGAGGACACAGGGGCTGGCATTGAGCCACTGGGGAGCACTCTGCTTAATCCTGCCCCATTTTGGAAACAATGGGGAGGAGGGTGAGCTTGGTGGTTGAAGGAACCTAAAATTGTCACCCTGGGGTGTTTCCCAGATTGAAACTAATTGCCTTTTCTCATAGCAAGAAAGATGCAAAAAAAATCAAGACCCATTAGTGTTGGTCCAGATAGAGCTGGGTGCTTCTATTTGATAAATATTAACCTGTAGAATAAGATGGTCCCCTGTGGGTTGGTTCCACCTCAGAACTCCCTGAGAACCCAAGCATTGCCCCCTCATCAATGAATCTTCCCGGCTGGTGTCCTCGAGCCCCATGTACAGATGTGGGGCCCATTGATTTCAACATATGTAGGAGAAAATGCACCTGTTAACAATAGTCTTCTTGCACATCTGTGGGATGTACAATACACTCATCCCCCCACAAACCAAACGTGACCCTCTGCTGCAGACGCGGGGACCACCCCACAGTGTGCCTGATGTGATGCTTCTCCAGGAAAGGAACAAAACTGCATGACATCAGTGCCCACCCTTTCCAAAGGCTTTCAATTCGCCGTGGTAATGGGGAGCGGGCCAAAACATGGGCAAGACAACACCAAAGATATTTTTTTTTAATTTTTCTCCAATCGTGATTTATTTTGAGAGAGAGAGACAGAGCTTGAGCAGGGGAGGAGCCGAGAGGGAGGGAGACAAGCCGAAGCAGGCTCTAGGCTCTGAACTGTCAGCACAGAGCCCAATGCGGGGCTCAAACCCACGAAAGCAAGATCATGATCTGAGCCAAAGTCAGATGCTCAACTGACTGAGCCCCCCAGTCTCCCTGATGGTCTTATTTATGGAAACTGTGTGACATTCCTTCCATCCCCAGCCCCTCCCAGTGGGCACACCATCTGTGATTTGCTGAAACCTACAGTGGTTTTTATGAGGATGTGTGATCCCACCAAATGGTGGAAACTGACCCAGGGTTCAAATTTGGTGGAACTCAGTCTGTGAAATGGATTACATTGCACCTTGCTAGAATGTAAACGCAAATTCAAGTTCACAAGGTGGGGGTGGGAAGGGATTTACTAAGAGCAAGAAAGACTTGAGCTGAAAATGCATTTTGAAAGCGTGAAATTGCGCTGATAGGTATAGGCGTAAGGAAGACAGGATTCTAAAAACATGTATTGGTCCAAACTTGGGGCTGATGCTGGGCCAGTTAGTGGACAAATACGGCTCAACTGTGACCTCACAGGAGGACGTAGGTCTAGAGGATGCACACTGGGGCAGGAGAGGGCCTCTCTGGCCGGACAGGCAGGAAGGAGCCCGTGAAGGTGGCCACCCGGAGGAGGTGGGGAGTGGAACCAGAGGGTGGGCACGCCCACGATTTGGAATGCCGCTTTGGTGCTGAGCAGGATGCGGGATTGTGAGGAGACCCCTTGCTCTTTCAGACCCCAGCTTTGGGGACCTTGGGTCTGCAGAGTGTCCTGTTAGGTGACAAGCTAACAACATCACTAAAGAGTGTTATCTGCTTCCCTTAACCACGTGGCCAGGGTCGGGCACCTGGGTGGTTCCGCCAGTTAAGCATCTGACTTTGGCTCAGGTCATGGTCTCAGCTTCGTGGGGTGGAGACCCCCATTGGGCTCTGTGCTGACAGCACATGGATCCCGCTTGAGTTTCTCTCTCTCCCTCTCTCTCTGCCCCCTCCCTGCTCACGTACGTGTGCTCATGCTTTCTGTCTCTCAAAAATAAATACAAACCTTAAGAAAAGAATGGCCAGGGTCCTGACACTGTTTCTGCAAAGAGGGGGCCACCAGCGGTAGGGACTCACTTTACTGGACATGGAATCGGGCTACAGATGTGTCACTGACACCGCCTGTGTGGCACAAAGCCTCACCCTCTGCCCTCGGTGTTTCCTGTTTTCCCTCTCTCTGAACATTTGTCTGAGTTTCTCCTGAAAAGCCAATACTCCTCTTAAGGAAGCAGTGACCCCTATAAGTAGTTTTAGGGAACTCCTAAACCTGGCCCATCTCTCTGTCTCTTGTTCCCAGACCATGGCTCATAGGAGCTTTAATACAAGTTCAGCAAGTAAGAGGAAGGTGTGATGAGTGATAGTGGCAGGTCCTTGTGGTTTGCTGGGCGACAGGTTACGAGTGTCCCCACAGTTCTGTGTGGCACTTTACTGTTGATCTTCTTCAACATGTGGCTGAAAGTCATGGCCACGAGCACGGCTGGCTGTCTCTGATGTGCTGTGAGGATGCTGGGGTGGGTTTTTCTAGGGACCGGAAATCCTGGGTGCCTCAAGATGTTCTATTTCTCTTGGAAAAAAAGGCTCTTCTGGGGCCAGTACATAGAGAATCCTTTATGCTTCTGTGAGGAGGTAGCAAAATATATATGAGAACAACAACAACAAAAAGAAATCACCATCACGTTTACGCCTTAAATTTACGGACAGCCTGTCACGATGAAGTCAAAGATTGATACTCACTTTGTGGACTTAATTTCAAATGACTTAGTGGAGGGAAAGCAGGCACTTGCTTTGAACCACCCGCAATACAAACACAGACTCCGACAGCCGAGTGTGAAAAGGGGCCGTTGGGCACTGCTGACACCTGTCCCACGTTCACCTCCCCTTCTCTCTCTCCCTGCAGAGTCTCCCCCTGTGTCCGCCCCTCTGCCTGGAGGTCCACGTGGCTCCAGGGGCGCCAGCCGCACCTGGGGGGCCAGGCACATGCCTGCACGTGTGCACCGGGGGTCCTGGAGTCACGAGGCCTCCTTGGATCTGCCACAAACATTCACACCCAGCCTCGGCTTTGGGATTCTGCTGTGTGTCAGGGCAGCGACATGCTGCAGCCACTTGCTGGTGGAGGCCAGCCCAGGGGACAGGTGAAGGGTGCTCCAAAGCCAGATGTGCAGGAAGATGGGCCCGGTGACTCCCTCTGTATGGCTGCCATTGGAGTGGGGGCCTCTTTATTCACAGGCAAGAGAGTCCCTGGAAGCTGAGAGCTAGCTGTTCATACTACGTATCTGGGATCCAGGTGATCCCAAGGTGGCCTACTCAGTCGTTGTTGACTTTGGAGGCCCTTGGGTGGAAGTTTCTCGTGCTCCCGGAGCAGGAGCCACCCAGGCATGGCGTCATTCTCCCCGTCCTGCCAGGAGAAGGGCCTCGCACCCCTGTTCACCCCAGCAAGGCAGCAGAGTGGGAACACAGAGGCCACTGCATTCCCTGGAGGCCTCAGGGAAGCTGCGTGATGGAGGCTTTTCATGCGCCAGATGCCCTGCACCGCCCACCACCACTTCTGGTGCCTCTGCACGGCCCAGACCACCCTGGGCATGGACCCCTGGGCTCCGCCTGTATGAGTGAGGGTCCCAGGTCTTCAGTGGCAGAGCATCCCCAGCTGCACAGCCCTCTTGCCGCTCTCCTGACAGGCTGTCCTGCTCCCCCCGCCAGCTCAGCGTGGGCAGAAGTGCTGGAGGCCGGGGAGCCTGACGTGGCAACTCCGGCCACAGGCACGGCCGAGTTTGGAAGGCCGTGGGATGGGAATTGTGTCAGTGCTCAGCGGCTTCTTCAGTGTTACGGGCTATTTATTTTTGTGTTTATTTAGTTAGGTTTGGGTTAGAGGCTGGCGGGAGCCTGCGCATGCGAGTATGAGCAGTGGATGGGCAGCGAGAGAAGAAGAGAGAATCCCCGGCAGGCTCCACGATGTCAGCACAGAACCCGATGTGGGGCTCGAACCCACAAACTGAGAGATCATGACCTGAACCGAAATCAAGAGTCGGACGCTTACCTGACTTTGCCATGCAGGCTTCCCATGTTACAGGCAGTTTAACTGAATTGGTGTTTCTGTGGTGAGCAGAGTGCAGGGCACCCAGGAAGGACCTAGTGCTTTGGGAGGCACCTGGCCAGACGATGACAAGAATTGCAGGGAGACCTTCTTTTCGGTAAGGGTTTTCTTCATGTGCCTTCAGAGTGCTAAGTCCTTCCCCCACCTTCTAACTTATTCCTCCCACCGACCTATTAGCTCCATTTTATAAGTGAAGGCAGAGGTCAGAGAGGTTCAGGAACTGTCCAAGACACACAGCACGAAGAGTGTGGGATCAGATTTGGACCCAGGGACGCCTGGGGGACTCAGTTGGTTAAGCAACTGACTTCCCCTCAGGTCACGATCTCAGGGTTCATGCGTTCGAGCCCTGTGTCAGGCTCTGTGCTGACAGCTTGGAGCCTGGAGCCTGCTTCGGATTCTGTGTCTCGCTCTCTCTCTGCCCCTCCCCCTGCTTGTTCTCTGTTTCTCAAAAACACATAAACGTTAAAAACATTTTTTTTTTTTTTTTAATTTGGACGCAGCTGAGTCTGAATGCCAGACGTGCCTGGACTCTCGCCCGTTACTGATGTGCACCTAGACCCACGTCTCCATGACAGTTTGCTCCTGTAGGGAATGAGAAGGTGAGAGGCTGAATGGTCTGACTTACCTGGTAGTTTAGAACCAACCGTTCATCCAAGAGCCCTCGCGAACCTTCGGCTCTCTCCCGCCTCGTCCTTACCCTCTCTGCTGACGAGACAGATGCCATTCAAACACTGGCAAGTCTCTGTCATTGCCGCAAGGGGAGGGGTGACCTTAGAACACAGGCCAGCCCCATCTGCCTGAGCTGGAAGAGGGCAGAGAAGAAAAACTTCAGGGAATCCAAACACGAAGACCGCGGCCACCCGTCGGCTGTCCTGTGCTGACGATGTGCTCGTCACAACACATTAATATGATGCTTTTGAATTCCGCTCACTTCAAATGATGAAGCCTTATACTGTAAACCGACGTCACTGCTGCCCCATGAACGAATGCAGAGGGATTGCTCGTAAAGTCACCTGAAGCTTGCCCCTGACCTCACCTGCTTTAATTATGCACGAGGTGCTCAGATTCTCTGGCAACAAGCAGGCATTCGTTACCTATAATTCCTATTTTACAACCTTTTTGTTTGATCTGTCCCAGAATTCATTCTGAAGAAATCCAACAGAATAAATGATCATTCTCCCCGACCACTTGATTGCTTCTTTGAATACGTGATGAGGCTGCACATGTGTATTATTTACGAAAAATTGATTGCCACGGAGCCTCCACATCCCTTTCATGCTCTGCAAACGTGGACTTGACACACTTCCTCTGAAACCCGCAGCCAGCCCCGCATACGTGACAACACGTTGAAGGAGCAAATGGATTTATTGGTTTGGGCAGCATGTCCCCGGTGAGGAAATTAGGGGATGTGCAGATATGCAAAATCTGTTCTTGTCTGCATCTCGGCATGCTGCTCTGGGGCCCGAAGACTGCATCAGCCTACAGGGAAACCCCCCACCCCTGGAGACATGAGGACTCCATGAGCCAGAAGCAGGCGCCCGAAGGCGCTTCTCTTAGAATCTTTGCCAGAAAGAAGCACCTGCCAGTGGGAGACCCGGGACACAGTGTCACTGCAGCTCGGGGGCTGACAGGTGCCCCAGGGGCTCTGCAATTGGGGCCCTCGGGCGCAAGCCTTCAGACAAGGACTTGGGTCCAAGAGTTCACTTACAAGGAGATGCCAGAAGAATCATAGGGTTTGGGCAGGGGCCCAAACACAGTCTGTTTGTACCAGACTCGGGGATCCTTGTGAAACACCTCCGAGCTCCCCCAGGGGCGAGGGGGCAGGGGGGCACAGCCCCTGATGCCCACTCATCCCTGGCGGGGATGTGATCCAGGTCCCCCTCCTTGCTTGGCATTTCTGGCCGGCCCTGCTGGTGGTGGGGCGGGGGGGCAGGGGAGTGGGGAGATGGGGTGGCTGGAACGTGCACTGCGGGGCAGTGGCTGGGTCAGTGGTGGTCCCCACGTTTAGGAGACCCTAGTCCCACGTTTCTTGCTGCACACCCGGGGCCCCAGGAGTCACACCAGAGTGACACTGCGAAGTCGCATCTGTGACCTTGGATCCAGATGGTGTGGTGGCATCCCAGTGAGAACAGCCACCTGGGGACGTGGGGATCTGGGGTCATGGTGAACGTTACCACCTGAGCCTACTGTTGTGCCATCCAGAACCTTCTGCAGAGCTTCACTGGTGCTGGCAGTGTGAGAGGCCCCCAGACCTGAGTGGGACTGGGAGATGAGGAGCGGAGGGGAAGTAAGGGAACAGAAATGGGACAGCAAGTAGTGGGAGGTGCACTGCAGGGGGGGCGGGGGGAAGGCAGTGTGTTTGAGGCTCACTCGTACATGGCGTCCCCAGCTCAGCTCCAGCGCAAGGACCGTGCAGCCCAGCCTGTGTCCCTGAGACGGACGAGGGCCTGCTTCAACTTGTCTCCAGCCTAGCTGGTCCCAGTCTGGCCAGCGGCCAGGCAGCTCCCGCCTCGCCTGGGAGCCATGAGAAATCCCCCTGTGGTCCAGCCCTGGCCTCTGATTCAAAATCTGCATTGTCATATGATCCCCAGCTGCTTCCAAACCCATGGCCTGAGAGGCACGGATTGGGCTCTGGCTCTCCAGCTGGGAGTCCCGGGCCCTCCCCTGGGTGTTTGGGGTCTGAATGTCACGGAGCTCACATGGCTTCCATGTTTTCAGAGGTCCAGACTCTGCACGGCCTCATTTCACTCTGCAAATGACGCTGCTCGGCCACAAGCACCCGGGTCCTCATCACCATACAGGGTAGGAACCCACAGTTGTGCTGGGGACATATACACCACAGTCCCTGAGTCCTGCAGCATCGGGCCTGGAGCCCACACCCCTCGGGCCCCGTCTCCCCAGCTGGCCTGTCCCTAGGCAGTGGAACACGTCCGATCTGGAAGATTGTTGGCACATTTCCACACCCGAGAAAACATTTTGTTTTGTTTTGCATTCCAAATGAAGGAGACAGTGAAAGACAGACCAAGGGGTGAAGTTGTAGGCAGACAGTTTTGTGCTGTATTTTCTTGCTGAATGTTTTTTTTTATGACGCATCCGATGCCCTTTAAAGGTCAGATATTACTATTGTTCATTTCCTCATCAGTTAGCAAACCTAGCACTGTGCACCGCTTCAGGTCACAATTGTTAGTTACTGATGAAAGAGAAAGCCTGCTCTTGATTTTGTAAGGGGAAGACATGATTCGAACGCACGCTTGTAGAAACAGTTTTGCAACCAGGGCAAGCATGCTATGCACAGATTTAATTTGGGGGAGATAACGTTATGTCAGATACAGGATCTTGACTCCCATCTCTGGCCACTGTGTGCAGGGGCCACACCTGCTGGTGCCGATCTGGCCAGGACAGTGGCCAGAGCAGACACCACCGTTTCTGCATCGTGACAAGGAAAGACACCGAGTGCTGCAACAGCTCGGGCCAGCCTGCTTCCCCTCTGGTGTGATGGGGATGACGAACCTGCCTGTCCCCTGCAGGGTGAGGGGCGGGGTGACATACACAGCCTGTCTTAGTAAAATGGTCGGTGAGAAAAATGAGACCACATGAACTCCTGGTAATTGAGAATCCACGTCATGGTAGAACTTCTCTTGGGAAAGCTGTGCACTTGCCCTAAGCAGGAAGGTCCAGTCCCCTCAGAGCAGTGAAGAAAACCAGCCAGCAGAGAGGTCTAGTGGCCCGTATCCCATGGCACAACCAGGGGGTTCTGGCACCTGACCTGACAGAGCCCCCAGGCCAGGAAGCTCTCTGTGGTTCCACAGTGTTGAAACACTTACCTGCTCCCTTCCCACAGCTACTAGCTGTCTTTTATTTCCTGTGTTTTCTTTCCCATCTCGGAGGGAGGTCTCATTTGTGGGGTGAACACATTAAGGCCTGGAGGCTTTGTCAGGGACAAGAAAGGCTGGATTAGGGGCACCTGGGTGGCTCGGTCCGTTAGGTGGTCGACTCTTGGTTTTGGGTCAGGTCATGATCTCCGGGTTCGTGAGTTCAGGCCCTGCGTTGGTCTCAGTGCGGACAGTATGGAGCCTGCTTGGGATTCTCTCTCCCTCTTTCTCTGCCCCTCCCTTGCTCACTCTCTCTTAAAATCAATCAATAAATAAATAAGAAAGAAAAGAAAAAGGAAAGGGAAGGGAAGGGAAAGGAAGGGAAGGGAAGGGAAGGGAAGGGAAGGGAAGGGAAGGGAAGGGAAGGAAAGGAAAGGAAAGGAAAGGAAAGGAAAGGAAAGGAAAGGAAAGGAAAGAAAGGAAAGGAAAGGAAAGGAAAGGAAAGGAAAGGAAAGGAAAGGAAAGGAAAGGAAAGGAAAGGAAAGGAAAGGAAAGGAAAGGAAAAGCTGGATTAAAACTCCTGGATAGGGTTTGCCCAGCACAGGCGAGCGATGAGGACAAACCTGACGACATTCCACTTTCTTTCAGCATCTTGGGGTCAGTTTGGATGTAAGAGACAGACCCAGTCCTGTCGCTCAGGGATCAGGGGCATCCGGCTACAGAAAACAGAGCAGTGACCCCAGCAGTTACAGATGGAGCTGGGCTGAGGGGCTGTGGCTCCTGTGTGGTGCCTCCCTCGGATAAGGGTTTCTATCTACCCCCTCCACTCCCCCTACCCTGTGCCTCTCCCTCTCTGCTAACGGAGACTGGCTTTTGTCCAGACAGCAAAGAGGGAGAGAAAAATATAATCACTTCTCTAAAGGAGAGGGGAAAGGGGTTCCCACGATTCTAATTGGTTGATTTGGGCCATGTGATCAGGGACCTGGGGGAGGGGAGGAGTTCTGGTGATTCTGATTGGTTGGTTTGGTTCAGAAGCATGTGATTCTCATGGAAGGTGTGGCCTGTATTACCTGTGTGGAGGAGGGGGAAATATTTCACCTCATTCAGAAGAAAGCGCCAAGCCTGGGGACCCTCCCTTGGAGTTGCTGATTATGGGGTGGGTGGCTCTGGTCACTGGGTAGATCCATGTCCAGGCAAGAGTGCCCTTTGAACTTGTCGTCTGTTGTCAAACCAGCCAGGCCCGGGCACTGCTCTGTTTCATTCCCCACCCATTGTCACCCCCTTTGAGGGGTCGCATCACTCAAGGGGACACATGAGCCCTGTTGATGTTCAGTCCCCCGGTTTTTATTGTTGTTAATGCTGTCCTTTGCTGCGATCATGGAATTCTGCTTTGGAGATCATTTTAGGCAATACTGGTCTCATGAGTGTTAGAAGTGACTCTGTATTTTGGCCTGGGGATGTGTTTCCAAGCTGTGTGAGTTCACTTGTGTTTTATGGGCCCGGCAGGAGGGTCTGGCCCTTCACCTGCGTCACAAATGTATGTGCGCGTACAGTATTGCACACACACGCAGTATCACAGCCTCTCCAAGTGCCAGAGACATCTGTTTACGTGTGTCTTGTTCTCCATATACCCCCACACCTGTCTGATTTGGGCCAACAAAGTCCTCTGTGCAAATGAGCTGACATGCCACTCTGCCCGCAGGGCACAGACACGCTTCCCACTTCCCCCTGGTATGGGGGCCCCGGGAGATGCTGTACGTCATTACCTATCAACACTGGGTCCGATCAATTTCTCCAGGAATATGACAGGCTCGTTCTTCCCCTCCAGCTGCAGCCAGTGCTGGGGCCCATCCTGGGTTGCAGATGTTCTGCTTCCCTTGGAAATCTCGAGCTTTAATGACTGGTTAACATATCGACTGCTCCCACAAGCCCTAAGGCATCTCCTGCTAAAGGTCAGCCTGCAGCCAGTGTATAATGGCTGTTCTCCGAGATAATTAGTTACTTTCCTTCGATTAAAATTGGAAAATGCACAGAGTGGAACATTTGTCTCAGTTAACATCCACTGAGATGCATCTTCAGACCCATAATCGCTCCCCTGAGGTGGGAGGGCTGGCTTAGGGGACCTCGGACAAGTCGGGTCTGAGGTGGCGGTTTCTTGAAAATCAAGAAAGCACCATCATTCTCACCATGGTGAGCTAATCTTGGCACTGAGATGGCATGGGACCTTGGAAGGCCTCGGGGAGATGTGTGCAGGCTTCCCAGATGCCAATCAACACCCCACACCCCCACCCACTGCCCTCCCATACTGCTTGCGGCGGTCAAGCCAGGGTCCAGGATGTCCGTATCTGATCACCAGCTGCCTCCTTCCTCCTGAACATGCCAACAACAGAGGCATGTTTGTCATTATTCAAACAGATGTTTCTGTTTGCCTCAGATTGCTATCCCGAAGGGAATTGGGCTTTCTCATTTGCAAAATGAAGACCGTACTTCAGTTTGTGCAAGATGTTAGGTCCCCCAAATACCCAGATCATTGGTAGAGAGGCTGACGGCTCAGGGCAAGAGGTTGGATGGGAAAATGGTCATTCTGCAGTCAGCAAACATTCTGTATTCTCCTGATGGGCCTCCGGCCCTTTATCTCTGTCTCTTGAATATTCAGAATTCCGGAGAGCCTCACTCTGGAAGAGACAGGCAGGTTATACACCTGTGTCTACAACACAGTTCTGGGGGCCCAGCCTGAGGGGCATAAGACCCCGTCCATTGGCTCCTCTCTCCCCTCTTGTTAGATACATCTTGTGTTTACTCCCACACCCTCAGTGGCTGTCCTCTGTTTATAAATAATTTGTGTTGATCACTTAAAAGTCATAAGAGCACACAAAAATAACACGAAGGAAGTAAAACTCTCCTGAGTCCCTGTTGGCCTGGTCTAACCCGTGGCAAATGGTGACTTGACGTTTTTATTCAAATCCTTTGACTTATTATTTCTTTCCACTTCTCTCCACCATTTCTTTGAGGGATGGGCTGGACAGCGTATTCATTTAGGAGTCTCTCCAAGTCAAGACCCTTTACAAAAATTGTTGCACACTCATTGCTCTGTGGCTATATAATAACTTAGCAACCTTTGCCCCAGTGACGAACATCCACTTAGTTTCTAGTTCTTTTTGTTTTTGGTGGGTGGGGGTTTTACAGGCCAGGCAGCAGTGCTACAATGTGCTTTATGTACATACCTATCATCATGCACCAGCTCAGTCTTTAACTCCTAGAGAACTCTGGCTTCTAGGCACTGATAAGGAATGCAAGTGGTTGTTTGCAGAGCCTATATCTGGGAAAGCAAATGCTGTTTTCAGCTCCACTGCCACCTTGTCCTGGAAGAGAGTTTGTTCCCTTTGGACCGAAGACACCTCAGGCCTGGGGTCATCTTCTCAGATGTGCGAGGCTCTCAGTTCCCATCCCATTTACTCTTGGCTCCCCAGCCCGTATCAGCCGTACCTCTCGCGGTTTGCTGAGGTCCCCAGGAATGAGTGACTGACTCTCTGTGTTGGAGAACAGTCCGTAGAAGTGTGTCTAGGTCCCTCCTGGATGCCCAGCCTCTGTTTACCTCTGCAAGTAGACCTCTCCCCATTCCTGTTTAGCTTCACAACATCAAGCAGATAGCCTTCCAGGGCCAGGAGGAGGCAGGGTTCCTGGGTCCAGACATTGATATAGCGGACAGGCAGAAGGGGGTCATAATTTCATGGTGTGGCCTCCAGTGTAAGTATTAGGAGTTCCGGTGGGGAGTGGAGAAAGCCGGTTTCAACCGGTTAAATTATGCACACCGTCTGTCTCCATTCTTCTAAAGAATTTTAGGTAGAGGATTCTGATTTCAGAGCACAGGCAGGAGGGCCAAGTCCTTTGGGGTTTGGGGGGAAAGTGACATTTAGATACGACCAGGACAGGTCTTAAGTCCTGGCAGAATGGAATCCCTAAATAGAGTCCGCACATCAGAAGTCAGGAAGGTAGGAATGAGATTTTGGACTGGGATGGGGGTCCAGACTCTGGACAGCCTAGTAGGCAGGGGGTCAGTTCTGAGCAAGGGTTGCAGGAAATTCCAAGAGCATTTGGAATATGTTGAAGAAAACCTGGACATTCCCAGGAGTTCTGGCTGCTCCCATCTTTGCCTCCTTCGGGACACGCTTTCCCTGTGATCCCACACCTGCTGGAATCAGAGACAGCTGCTCTAAAGGGTCAGGGCAAGTACTTCCCAGGCGTTGAGAAGCACATGCATTCACAGAAGGGCCACGGACAGCTTCAAGTTCGGGCAGGAAATGCGGCGCGTGACAAAGTTTGGGCAGGAATGTTGTTTTCTACTTTAAGATGCCTGAAAGGCGTTTTAACACTAACCTCCCATGTAGCTTTCCTGTGGATGATATATAACTCCATTTACCGTTTTAATCTGGGTAGCAAAATGAATACTCGATGGTTGTAATATGAATAGTAAATTAACCCAGATAAAAGTGTTCTCCAGCCAATCAAGACCATTAAGTAACTAGGAGACTAAGATTAGTGAGCACATTCCGAAGGCAATTATAATGAATAACTAAAGAATACATTCACTTCAACAGGGCGGACGGCTTCAGAAGCTTTCTGGTCTCTCCAAAGAAAATGAGGGTAGGTGGGAATCTGCCAAGCATCTGCCAAGCATCTTGAGCATCTGCCAAGCTCCCCACCATGCTGTCGTCTGGTCTTGCTTCCCACCGACAAGACCCGTCCTTTGTTAAGCTGTGACCCTGGTGTCCTTAGGAAGGAGAGCCTTCCCTGGGACCCAGCCGAGACCCCAAGCTGCTCAGCGAGAGCAAAGGCAGGCAGTGATATTTTTTCATTGATCCAAGCACTCTGGAGTGGAGGCCCAGAGGCCCACCACGCTGCCATTCGCCCAGTTTTCCCATTGGCTAGAAGAAGCAGGGGTCTCCGGGATGTATGAGGCCCGGTTTTAGTGTTCCCAAAGCACAAAGGTAGAATACAGCGTCTCCCCCACTGGCCCGAGTTCTCCGAAGCAGGGATCACAGAGAGAGAGAGAGAGTCGGGTTCTCGCAGCTCCACGAGGAGACCGCGTTTTGCATGCACATGTGACCCATAAGAGGCCATCCGTGGAAATAGCGTCATCCCATCCCTGATGCGGATTAGCCTAGCCAGTAGGGGGAGCCATCAAACTTTCCCATCAGACAGCAAGAGTCTACTTCCTCAGCAGCCCCAGTGCAGAATCAAGTCATAGTAGGAAGATTCTGTGGGCACCTGGAGGCACGAGGCGCTCTGTTCAGCGCTGTGGGGGCGTAAGGCACAGCTCTCATCCTCACAGATTCCGTGTTTGACTGAAGGGCTGAGATCTGTAAGCATGCAGCAGTACCAGGTAATAAAAGATAGGGTACACTTAGGTGCTCGCGGGTTCGTGTGGAATCCCAGAGACCATGTGTTACATTTACCCATCCAGCTTGCGCTTTGGGGGCTGACCATCCGGTACTTGTGGTTCCCAAGGGACCGTGACGCAGAAGACCTGGCTCCCGGGAGCCCAGGGGTCCTGTCTGCTCAGCGGTACTGCAAGTGGGATCGTGTGCCCAAGCAGGGCCAGTCAAACTTGTTACCAGAGTTCCCTTATCATCTATGGAAACTGCTTGAACCAAGAGCTCTTTTCTGCCCCACTGCTGAAGTGAGCACAGGGCTGGCTCTAGCTCGAGGGAGGGGGGTAGCCAGGACACAAAGTGTAAGGGGGGACGTAGCTCTCAGGCATGACCCTGAGAGTGAGCGTCTCCTTGAATCTGTGCAAATTTGCCCTGCCCTGGTCCTGGTGCCTCAGGGCCATCGTCCCTCACAGCCATCTTTCCTTTCCACGGAGAGACAGCCTATCTGGAGAAGGAGAGGGAAACGGCGCAAAGACACAGAGAGAGCTAGAACCCCAGTGATATCATGAGAGCTCCTGGATCCAGCCATGCCTGCAGCTTGTGTTTCTGGTCATAGAGCTAATGCATTGAACTGGCTTTCTGTCCCTAAAACTGACTTGGCACCTTCAAGTGGAGGGCAGCAAGTGACAGGGTACAAAGCGAGACCTTGGCTGAAATGAGGGGACAAGGGGGGGTGATGTGAATCACCGTCTCCTGCTGAGGAGTGTGTGAACTTAGTCTGTGCGTGAGGACGTCACCAGCTGGCAGGGGAGTTTGTAGATGCTGTGTGGTGTTTGCTAAGAGCCCACAGCCGAGGAGGCTCAGTCTACCCACCAGAAGAGCAGAACGGGACAGAAAAGAACTTTATTGATTGCGTATTTTTCACGACTGAGAGCCCTGGACCCAGCTGTGCCTGAAGACAGGCCATCCCTCAACTTCCGAGCTATGACAACCAATAGACTGCTCTTTTCTGTGAGCCAGGCCAGGAGACATGGGTAATGCCCACAGAAACTAAGATAGGCTTGGTCCCTCCTCATCACCACACGCACTGAACTATAAGCAACTTGGGGGCCAGTGTGGTGTTCCGGGCCAGGGTAGGGACGGAGACACTGTAGGCACACAGTCAGCCATGACACCCAGACGGATGGATGAAAGGGTGGGGGGAGTGGTCCAGGGCACCCTCTATGGGACATGTAGTCCCTGCCTCCTTGGAGCACCTAAGCAGGGAAGCAAAGTGGAAGGAGGCTTATGGACCATCTGGGCCCCCCGGGCCTGGGTGCTGGGAATCCCACAGCTGAACAAAACAAACACACTTCTAACTTTCCAGGCCTCCTCCAATCGCTGTGCCCAGTTCTGGGGCGGGGAAGCTGTCTCACCGGGGAACAGGACTCACGGAGGTTGACCAGACGGTTAGTGGCAAAGCTGAGGTTAGAGCATGCACCTGGCCTCCTGTGTCTGGCGCAGAGAGGAAACACTCCGTCCTCGTAGCGGCCGGCACCGTCCCTCGTCTTTGAGCGTCTGAGAATGCAGAGGTCAGGCAGGAGCACGGCCAGCGGGGGCACCCAGTGTGGCGTATCAGGGGCGGTAAGGGATTCCAAGCTGTGTGGTTGTGCCTCTTCGATGGTCCATGGGCAGCGGGCGGTCAAGCTTGCCCAAAGGCAAACCGCTTTACCTGGCCATTAAGACCCCAAAGGCTGTGGAGAAGGGGATGGGGTTCTTCTGTTTGGAGACCCAGTCTTATTTACTTCCTTGAAGATCTTATTTTGAAAGTCCTGATAATGACTTTGTGCCTGTTCTTGGATTTCACACCGCGGTCAGGGTGGCAGGGAGAGGCAGAACCTCGAAAGGTGGCCTGCACCCCTTGGTCGGCACGTGGCCAAACTTAGGGCCAAACTCCCGAGTCTCCTAATCCTGCCCTGTTAAGCCATCATATCCCATGGCAAAATCTCTCCATTTCTTCCTGATCTCCTTAAGGGCCAAGACACCCAGGAAGGGGGTGGGGGTGCAGACAAGAAAAAGGACCCCTTAGAGCCCACAGACTCACATTGTCTCTGTTTCCAAACGGAACCCCTATGGTGTCACCTGTGGGCAAGAAGGCTGAGGTGCAGAGAGGCCAAGCAGGTGTCCAAACCCCTGTCACCCGTTAGTGCCAACACCAGGCTTTGTTCCCAGACTGCCTGATGGCACAGCCAGTGATCCGGGAAGCACGTGCCCAGAGGAGGCCCAACACCTCAGCCACTTTCAAGTGCATGGGTGATGTTGGAGGGCAGTTGATGTCTCAGCTTGCCCATCATCAGTTTGAAATTGAGGATGACCTCTGTGCATGCTCAGCTGGGAGCCCGGTAAACGGCACGTGCACAGGAAGGGTGTCCCCACCGCCACGGTTTCTGATCCAGGTATCCCATGACGCTGGCCACACAGAGCTTCAATGTGCCGAGGACCAATGTGTGAAATCCAGGTGTGCAGCCAAGCAGGCAGAATTTAGGCAGAATTTAGCACAGTCAGCTCGGACCCTCGAGGTACCTGCTCAGTCTCCTCCTCCGGGACGTCACCCGGCTTCCTCCCAGAGTGTACAGACGCACCCCACACTGCCTCCCCAGTGCATTTCTGCGGGTTTCCCCGTGATGGAGTTCAACAGTACAGATGCCATTTCACACCTGAAGTACAATTCTTCAGCCTGCTAGCTCGACCTCAGTTGTGAAAACCGGGGCCTGCTGTCTGGCCGCCAAGACCATTTCTCCGCACGTGGTGAATTCCTAGCCAGCGAAGAGTAGCAAGGCGACCGAAACAGCCTAAATTCTTCATCCTCATTTTTTTTTTCCAACGTTTTTTATTTATTTTTGGGACAGAGAGAGACAGAGCATGAACGGGGGAGGGGCAGAGAGAGAGGGAGACAGAATCAGAAGCAGGCTCCAGGCTCTGAGCCATCAGCCCAGAGCCCGACGCGGGGCTTGAACTCACGGACGGCGAGATCGTGACCTGGCTGAAGTCGGACGCTTAACCGACTGTGCCACCCAGGCGCCCCACTTCATCTTCATTTTTAAAGGAGAGTTTTGTTGGGCACAGAATTCTTAGTTGATGTTTTTTTCAGCACTTCGGGTTTATCAGTACACCATCTTCGGGCTTCCATTGTTTGATGAGAAATCAGACATTAGTCACATTATTCTTGCCCTCTATGTGATAAGGAGCTTCCTCTTTCTACTTTCAAAATAATATCTTTATTTTCCAATAGTGTAACTATGATTTGTCTAGGTGTGTTCTCCTTTGTGTTCATCCAAATTGAAGTTATTTCAACTTTTTGGATCTTTCAGATAATTTTCATCAAATTTGGTATGTAAACAACTAGTTCAGTAATATTTTTGTCCCTTTTTCTCCCTCCTCTCCATCTGGGGCACCTATTATACATGTGTTACATAATTATGTTGGAGCACCTGATATTGTCACACGGTGCTCTACTGATTGGTGTCCAATTTTTCTCCCCTCTCTATTCTTTGGCTTGGCACATTTCCCTTGATTTACTTTCAAGTTCACATATTCCTTCTTCTATTTCTAATCCACTGAGTTAATCTAGTGAAATTTTATTTGAGTTAATGTATTTTTCAATTCCATAAATTTCACTTTTTTAAAAATCACTTCCATTTGTCTATTGTGATTCTCGGTGGACTCACATCATGTTTCCTACTCTATCTTTGAATATTTAGTTCCTTAAATATAGTAGCTGCTGGAAGTCTTTGTTAAATCCAAATACATTTTCCTTTAGTTCTTTAAATATAGTAGCTGCTTGAAGTCTTTGTTAAATCCAAAGGTGGGCCTAGTCAGTTTCTATTTAACTACTCTTTTTCTTCAGTATGGGTTAAACTTTGTTAATGTGCATGTTTATTATTTTTTAGGTGAAAAGTAAACACTTATTTAGATTATCTGCTCACTTGCAGGCACGTGCGCAGGCACGCATGCACACACACACTCGTTGCTATCCTGACTGGCAAGAGATAATATTCTCTCTACTCTTACTAATTAGCATTTCCATAACAAAATCCTAGAAACAATAACACACTCATATGTGCTAATACAAGCATAGACTCCCTTTATAAAAGGGGCCACTAAAGAACAATTAAAGTGGCTTGAGGAGGAAAGAAGGGATTTGAACACGTGTACCTTTTGAAATTCACATCCACAAACTACCTATTCATTTAAAAAACAAAAACAAAAACAAAAACCAATCTGTTTCACTGATTCTCAACAACAGCACTGTGCATTAAAACCTAAAAGCACCTTTTATTTTGCATTTACTACCTCTCATTATAATCGATTCTTAACTAGGAAATAGCAAAATGCATTTTTAAAGCAGGAAACAAGAGTTAGCCTCCAAAACATGACTAAACTACCACATGATTCACTTTCCTTTTTACAACCATCATCCTTTTATGAACCAAATAAGTGAGGTACCACTCCAATGGTATTCAGATGCTAGCTGACTATTAGCCTTTCAACTACTGACAGTGGGGACAGTTTTGGAAATACTATTCAGTTTAAAAGTAGCAAGCAGATCTCTTTTAATACGAAAGGGACTCAGAGCTGAGCAGAAAAGGTGAGAGCAGTGAATTTACTCCTGGATGGCAAAACCTAGGTTGGCTGAAATCAGAAAATGCTTTTGAGATCAGCTTGTTCAGAAGCTTCCCATCTGAGATCCTTGGAACTGAGAAAACAGAAATGGGATCTCCTGCACTTACTCAACATATCAATGAGACTTTTTAAAGACCTCATTAATATTATCAATGAAAAAGCTGCTCTGGATAACCAAAACAGGTATTTTTTTACACCCTACATCTTTCTGGTCATACCAGCATTACCAACATTATTTCTCATCATCAGCCCCCAGGACAATAGGTTTCTCATGTCCCCGCATTGATACTACATTCTTTCTACCTTATACACCACTCCATACTGTCCATTAAACTTCTCTTTGTCTTGCAAGATCCACCTCAAGTATTATCTCTTTTTTTAGAAAGAACACATTTTTATTTGTTTTGAGACAGAGAGAGAGAGAGAGAGAGAGAGAGAGAGAGAGAGAGAGAGAATGCGAGCACAAGCAGGGGAGCAGCAGAGAGAGAATCCCAAGCAGGCTTAACCAACTGAGCCACCCTGGAGTACCATCTCTTAATGAAAATATTATCTCTTAGTGAATTTAGCACAGTCAGCTCGGACCCTCGGGGCACCTGCTCAGTCTCCTCCTCCAGGATGTCACCCGGCTTCCTCCCAGAGTGTACAAGCAGGGGAGCAGCAGAGAGAGAATCCCAAGCAGGCTTAACCAACTGGGCCACCCAGGAGTACCATCTGGGACCTGCCTGGGTCCAAGTTACAGCTGTAACACTGATTGTAAGATTAGTCTAGGTCTCATCAGGTATCCCATCTGCATCCCAGACGTGCAGGTTCCTAAATGGTAGCTAGTCACCACATGATGATATTGGTAGAATAGACAAAGAATATGCCACGGCGGGGAAAAAAAAAAAAAAAAAAAAAAAAAAAAACAAAAACCTGGACCAAAAACAAAAGTACGTCATTTATGATCTCATTCATCTAGAACTCTAAAAAAAAGAAATTAATATATTGTGACAGACTGCAATTCAGTAATGGGTGGCAGAGTGGGGCAAGAGGAAAGGATAACCAAGGGACACAAGGAAACTTTTCGGTGATGGATATGTTCACTATCTAGACTGTGGTGGTTTCATGGATATGTGTGTGTATATAGTTTTTGATCTGTGTGTATACTCATCCACACTGATGTATAAACTTATCAAATAGCACACTTTAGTTTCCTGCAAGTTATGCCAATTATACGACAATAAAACTTTTTAAAAATAAAAACAAACAGGATGATATTTTAAATAAAATGCAACGTGTGGGATTTGTCTCAAATAAACCAGGGGAAGACGGGAGCAAGGACAAAACGGGTAGAAATACAGATGCAACAAGATTGGACATGAGTTGTTAATTTTTATAACTAGGTCCTAAGGACATGGGGGTATAATATGCTATTTTCTTGACTTTTACATATTTGAAATTTTCTATAATAAAAACAATTTTTCAGTTGAAGGGGAGCAAATCATAAACCAGGATAAACTAAAAGAACAAAAATACTATGCTGGCTCCAGAGCCCAGACTGCTAGTAGCCAAAGACTTTCTTAGAAGTTGAAGAGCAGGGGAATGTGGAGTTTAAAGGGACACATTTTATTCTCTACTCTATCACCTGAGAAACGTGCACGCTCCTTTGAGAGCTAAGCCATCCTTTCCCTGGTTGGCTCAAAGCTGGGCTCCCTTGCACACTTGACTTCTCGTGGAGCCTTCAAGCTGTCAGACCACACAGGCTTCCACAGATATGCTTCCAACAGCCTGAAGTTTAGGATAAAAGAAAAACCATCTTGTCACCCATTTGAAGTATTTCATGCATGCTGAAGCAGCACCTGGTTAGATAGCCAAGTACTACAGCCACAGGCAACTCAGAAACACACAAACAGAAGCAGCATTTTTATCTTCTTTTCCTCCAAGCCTCTGCTCATGCATCTTACAAAAGGAGTCCCAATCACATCAACCAATTTGTAAAGAAGGGAACTCTTGGCCAACATTTGCTTAGAGCACACTAACTCATCATCTCATTTGAGCCTCATGTTTAACCTTGGGAAGAAGCAAGTATCTTTACCCCCCTTTTTAAGCATGCTAAATACTGAAACTCAGAGAGATGAAACAAATGGAGTGCCCAAGGTCTCACAGCTAGCCTGTGGCAGGGCCAGGAGTCGAGGTCCGTCCCACTTCTGTGCCTGTCTAGCGTGACTACCTCACAAGCTTAGCAGAAACTCTCATCAAGATGCCTATATGAAGAAAAGTCATATCCCAATTAACCCACTTTTTTTCTACCCAATCTCAAACACGTCAAAGGATTTTAAGAGTAGGCACATGAAACCATTACTGCAAATAAAGCTTTTTCAGTTATGTATAATTTCTTTATCCGCTAGCACAAGGAGGTATGAAGAAGGGACAGCAATTGACTTTAGACATTACATGAGGGGAGGAAAAGGAAGGTATTGCCCAAAGAAAGATCAAAGAAAGAAAACTAAGGATCAGACTGGAAAGAACAGCACAGTAAACACAAAACCCAAATTAACGACCCCCATGGTATTTTCTCTGTAACACCAGCATGTCCTGGGTGGTGATTACCCTGTTAGTGAAATGAAAGAAAACGGCCATTTTTTTCAAGCTACTGGTTTCACCCATGCTAGGTTAAACTGGAAGATAATTTTTCAAAACTGTATTAAATTTGCTCACACTGTGGTGATTCTCCATTTTCCAACAAAACATGTCACTTTCAGAGTTCAAGGTCTACAGTAACAATCCTTGCTTCTGGGATAATGCATGAAACTGGATATTTAAAACGTGTATCCTGGTTGTCACAGCTAATAATAGCAACTAGTACTTACTGAGCACATATTATGAGCAGGTGCTGTTTCTAATGCTTTTAATCTTCAAAATGGATCTTTTGACACAGGTTCGCTTATTGTGAGGGCAACAATAATTCCTATTTTCCTATAATTCCTATTTTACAACCTTTTTATTTGATCTGTCCCAGAATTCATTCTGAAGAAATCCAACAGAATAAATGATCATTCTCCCCGACCACTTGACTGCTTCTTTGAATACATGATGAGGCTGCACGTGTGTATTTATTTACAAAAAATTGATTGCCACGGAGCCTCCACATCCCTTTCATGCTCTGCAAACGTGGACTTAACACCCTTCCTCTGAAACCCGCAGCCAGCCCCGCGTATGTGACAACACGTTGAAGGAGCAAATGGGTTTATTGGTTTGGGCAGCATGTCCCTGGTGAGGAAATTAGGGGATGTGCAGACATGCAAACTCTCCTCTTGTCTGCATCTTGGCACGCTGCTCTGGGGCCTGAAGACTGCATCAGCCTACAGGGAAGCCCCCCACCCCTGGGAGACATGAGGACTCCATGAGCCAGAAGCAGGTGCCCAAAGGTGCTTCTCTTAGAACCTTTGTCAGAAAGAAGCACCTGCCATTGGGGGACCCAGGACAAAGCATCACTGCAGCTCGGGGGCTGACAGGTGCCCCAGGGGCTCTGTGATTGGGGCCCTCAGGCGCAAGCCTTCAGACAAGGACTTGTGTCCAAGAGTTCACTTACAAGGAGATGCCAGAAGAATCATAGGGTTTGGGCAGGGGCCAACGAAGGGTGTGTTTGTTACCAGACTCGGGGATCCTTGTGAAACACCTCCAAGCTATCCCAGGGGTGAGGAGGCAGGGGTGCACAGCCCCTGATGCCCACTCATCCCTGGCGGGGGCGTGATCCAGGTCCCCTCCTTGCTTGGCATTTCTGGCCGGCCCTGCTGCTGGCGGGGTGGGGGAGCAGGGGAGTGGGGAGATGGGGCGGCTGGAACGGGACAGCGTGCACTGCGGGGCAGTGGCTGGGTTAGTGGTGGTCCCCACATTTAGGAGGCCCTAGTCCCACGTTTCTTGCTGCACACCCGGGGCCCCAGGAGTCACACCAGAGTGACCCTGCGAAGTCACATCTGTGACCTTGGATCCAGATGGTGTGGTGGCATCCCAGTGAGAACAGCCACCTGGGGACGTGGGGATCTGGGGTCATGGTGAACGTTACCACCTGAGCCTACTGTTGTGCCATCCAGAACCTTCTGCAGAGCTTCACTGGTGCTGGCAGTGTGAGAGGCCCCCAGACCTGAGTGGGACTGGGAGGTGAGGAGCGGAGGGGAAGTAAGGGAACAGAAATGGGACAACAAGTAGTAGGAGGTGCATGGCAGGGGGGAGCGAGGGGGAGATAGTGTGTTTGAGGCTCACTCGGACATGGCGTCCCCAGCTCAGCTCCAGTGCAAGGACCGTGCAGCCCAGCCAGTGTCCCTGAGATGGAGGAGGGCCTGCTCCAACTTGTCTCCAGCCTAGCTGCTCCCAGTCTGTCCAGAGGCTGGGCAGCTCCCGCCTCGCCTGGGAGCCATGAGAAATCCCACTGTGGTCCAGCCCTGGCCTCTGATTCAAAATCTGCATTTTCATAAGATCCCCAGCTGCTTCCCAAGCCCATGGGCTGAGAGGCACGGATTGGGCTCTGGCTCTCCAGCTGGGAGTCCCGGGCCCTCCCCTGGGTGTTTGGGGTCTGAATGTCGCGGAGACCACATGGCTTCCATGTTTTCAGGGGGCCAGACTCTGCATGGCCTCATTTCACTCTGCAAATGACGCTGCTCAGCCACAAGCACCCGGGTCATCACCATACAGGGTAGGAACCCACAGTTGTGCTGGGAACATATACACCACAGTCCCTGAGTCCTGCAGCATCGGGCCTGGAGCCCACACCCCTCGGGCCCCCGTCTCCCCGGCCAGCCTGTCCCTAGGCAGCAGAACACATCCGATCTGGAAGATTGTTGGCACATTTCCACACCCGAGAAAACATTTTGTTTTGTTTTGCATTTCAAATGAAGGAGACAGTGAAAGACAGACAAAGTGGTGAAATTGTAGGCAGACAGTTTTGTGCTGTATTTTCTTGCTGAATGTTTTTTATGACGCATCCGATATCCTTTAAAGGTCAGATATTACTATTGTTCATTTCCTCTTCAGTTAGCTAACCAAGCACTGTGCACCGCTTCAGGTCACAAGTGTTAGTTACTGATGAAAGAGAAAGGCTGCTCTTGATTTTGTAAGGGGAAGACATGATTCGAATGCACACTTGTAGAAACAGTTTTGCAACCAAGGCAATCATGCTATGCACAGATTTAATTTGGGGGAGATAACGTTATGTCAGATACAGGATCTTGACTCCCATCTCTGGCCACTGTGTGCAGGGGCCACACCTGCTGGTGCCGATCTGGGCAGGACAGTGGCCAGAGCAGACACCACCGTTTCTGCATCGTGACCAGGAAAGACACCGAGTGCTGCAACAGCTGGGGCCAGCCTGCTTCCCCTCTGGTGTGACGGGGATGACAATCCTGCCTGTCCCCTGCAGGGTGAGGGTCGGGGTGGCATACACAGCCTGTCTCAGTAAAACGGTCGGGGAGAAAAATGAGACCACGTGAACTCCTGGTACTTGAGAATCCATGTCATGGTAGAACTTCTCTCGGGAAAGCTGTGCACTTGGCCTAAGCAGGAAGGTCCAGTCCCCTCAGAGCAGTGAAGAAAACCAGCCAGCAGACA
This sequence comes from Panthera onca, assembly GCF_046562875.1. Taxonomy (NCBI): domain Eukaryota; kingdom Metazoa; phylum Chordata; class Mammalia; order Carnivora; family Felidae; genus Panthera; species Panthera onca. The sequence continues at coordinate 5,820,105 of NC_138358.1, read as the reverse complement.
GGTCTAGTGGCCCGCATCCCATGGCACAACCAAGGGGTTCTGGCACCTGACCTGACAGAGCCCCAGGGCAGGAGGCCCTCTGTGGTCCCACAGTGTTGAAACACTTACCTGCTCCCTTCCCACAGCTACTAGCTGTCTTTTATTTCCTGTGTTTTCTTTCCCTTCTCGGAGGGAGGTCTCATTTGTGGGGCAAACACAGTAAGGCCTGGAGGCTTTGTCAGGGACAAGAAAGGCGGTATTAGGGGCGCCTGGGTGGCTCGGTCCGTTAGGTGGTCGACTCTTGGTTTTGGGTCAGGTCATGATCTCCGGGTTCGTGAGTTCAGGCCCTGCATTGGGCTCAGTGCGGACAGTATGGAGCCTGCTTGGGATTCTCTCTCCCTCTTTCTCTGCCCCTCCCCTGCTCTCTCTCTCTTAAAATCAATAAATAAATAAAAAAAGAAAAGAAAAGAAAAAAAGAAAGGAAAGGAAAGGAAAGGAAAGGAAAGGAAAGGAAAGGAAAGGAAAGGAAAGGAAAGGAAAGGAAAGGAAAGAAGAAAGAAAAGAAAAGAAAAGAAAAGAAAAGAAAAGAAAAGAAAAGAAAAGAAAAGAAAAGAAAAGAAAAGAAAAGAAAAGAAAAGAAAAGAAAAGAAAAGAAAAGCTGGATTAAAACTCCTGGATAGGGTTTGTGCAGCACAGGCGAGCGATGAGGACAAACCTGACGACATTCCACTTTCTTTCAGCTTCTTGGGGTCAGTTTGGATGTAAGAGACAGACCCAGTCCTGTCGCTCAGGGATCAGGGGCATCTGACTCCAGAAAACAGAGCAGCGGCCCCAGCAGTTACAGATGGAGCTGGGCTGAGGGGCTGTGGCTCCTGTGTGGTGCCTCCCTCGGATAAGGGTTTATATCTACCCCCTCCACTCCCCCTACCCTGTGCCTCTCCCTCTCTGCTAAAAGAGACTGGCTTTTGTCCAGACAGCAAAGAGGGAGAGAAAAATATAATCACTTCTCTAAAGGAGAGGGGAAAGCGGTTCCCACGATTCTAATTGGTTGATTTGGGCCACGTGATCAGGGACCTGGGGGGAGGGGAGGGGTTCTGGGGATTCTGATTGGTTGGTTTGGTTCAGAAGCAGGTGATTCTCATGGAAGGTCTGGCCTGCACTAACTGTGTGGAGGAGGGGGAAATATTTCACCTCATTCAGAAGAAAGTGCCAAGCCTGGGGACCCTCCCTTGGAGTTGCTGACTATGGGGTGGGTGGCTCTGGTCACTGGGTAGATCCCATATCCATGCAAGAGTGCCCTTTGAACTTGTCGCCCGTTGCCAAACCAGCCAGGCCCGGGCACTGCTCTGCTTCATTCCCCACCCATTGTCACCCCCTTTAAGGGCTCGCAACACTCAAGGGGACACATGAGCCCTGCTGATGTTCAGTCCCCCGGTTTTTATTGTTGTTAATGCTGTCCTTTGCTGCGATCATGGAATTCTGCTTTGGAAATCATTTTAGGCAATACTGGTCTCATGAGTGTTAGAAGTGACTCCGTATTTTGGCCTGGGGGTGTGTTTCCAGGCTGTGTGAGTTCACTTGTGTTTTATGGGCCCGGCAGGAGGGCCTGGCCCTTCACCTGCATCACAAATGTATGTGCGCATACAGTATTGCACACACACGCAGTATCACAGCCTCTCCAAGTGCCAGAGACATCTGTTTACGCTGTGCCTTGTTCTCCATATACCCCCACACCTGTCTGATTTGGGCCAACGAAGGCCGCTGTGCAAATGAGCTGACATGCCACTCTGACTGCAGGGCACAGACACATTTCCCGCTTCCCTCGGGTATGGGGGCCCCGGGAGATGCTGTACATGGGGTCCCCGGGAGATGCTGTACGTCATTACCTATCAACACTGAGTCCGATCAATTTCTCTGGGAATATGACAGGCTCGTTCTTCCCCTCAAGCTGCAGCCAGTGCTGGGGCCCATCCTGGGTTGGAGCTGTTCTGCTTCCCTTGGAAATCTCGAGCTTTAATGACTGGTTAACATATCGACTGCCCCCACAAGCCCTAAGGCATCTCCTGCTAAAGGTCAGCCTGCAGCCAGTGTATAATGGCTGCTTCTCCGAGATAATTAGTTACTTTCCTTCGATTAAAATTGGAAAATGCACAGAGCGGAACATTTGTCTCAGTTAACATCCACTGAGATGCATCTTCAGACCCATAATCGCTCCCCCAAGGTGGGAGGGCTGGCTTAGGGGACCTCGGACAAGTCGGGTCTGAGGTAGTGGTTTCTTGAAAATCAAGAAAGCACCATCATTCTCACCACGGTGACCTAATCTTGGCACCGAGATGGCGTGGGACCTTGGAAGGCCTCGGGGAGATGTGTGCAGGCTTCCCAGATGCCAATCAACACCACCCACCCCCACCCACTGCTCTCCCATACTGGCTGCGGCGGCCAAGCCAGGGTCCGGGATGTCCGTATCTGATCACCAGCTGCCTCCTGCCTCCTGAACATGCCAACAACAGAGCTCATTATTCAAACAGCTGTTTCTGTTTGCTTCAGATTGCTATCCCGAAGGGAATCAGGCTTTCTCGTTTGCAAAATGAAGACCGTACTTCAGTTTGTGCAAGATGTTAGGTCCCCCACATACCCAGATCATTGGTAGAGAGGCTGACAGCTCAGGGCAAGAGGTTGGATGGGAAAATGGTCATTCTGCAGTCAGGGAACATTCTGTATTCTCATGATGGGCCTCCGGCCCTTTATCTCTGTCTCTTGAATATTCAGAATTCCGGAGAGCCTCACTCTGGAAGAGTCCCCCACCCCCTAGCCTCCGACAGACAGGTTATACACCTGTGTCTACAACACAGCTCTGGGGGCCCAGCCTGAGGGGCGTAAGACCCCGTCCACGGGCTCCTCTCTGCCCTCTTGTTAGATATGTCTTGTGTTTACTCCCACACCCTCAGTGGCTGTCCTCTGTTTATAAATAATTTGTGTTGATCACTTAAAAGTCATAAGAGCACACAAAAATAACACGGAGGAAGTAAAAGTCTCCTGAGTCACTGTTGGCCTGGTCTAACCAGTGGCAAATGGTGACTCGACGTTTTTATTCAAATCCTTCGACTTACTATTTCTTTCCACTTCTCTCCACCATTTCTTTGAGGGATGGGCTGGACAGCGTATTCATTTAGGAGTCTCTCCAAGTCAAGACCCTTTACAAAAATTGTTGCACACTCATTGCTCTGTGGCTATATAATAACTTAGCAACCTTTGCTCCAGTGACGAACATCCACTTAGTTTCTAGTTCTTTTTGTTTTTGGGGGTGGGGGGTTTTACTGGCCAGGCAGCAGTGCTACAATGTGCTTGATGTACGTACCTATCCTCATGCACCAGCTCAGTCTTTAACTCCTAGAGAACTCTGGCTTCTAGGCACTGATAAGGAATGCAAGTGGTTGTTTGCAGAGCCTATCTCTGGGGAAAGCAAACGCTGTTTTCAGCTCCACTGCCACCTTGTTCTGGAAGAGAGTTTGTTCCCATTGCACAGAAGACACCTGAGGCCTGGGGTCATCTTCTCAGATGTGTGAGGCTCTCAGCTCCCATCCCATTTACTCTTGGCTCCCCAGCCCGTATCAGCCGTACCTCCCGCGGTTTGCTGAGGTCCCCAGGAATGAGTGACTGACTCTCTATGTTGGCGAACAGTCTGTAGAAGTGTGTCTAGGTCCCTCCTGGATGCCCAGCCTCTGTTTACCTCTGCAAGTAGACCTCTCCCCATTCCTATTTAGCTTCACAACATCAAGCAGATAGCCTTCCAGGGCCAGGAGGAGGCAGGGTTCCTGGGTCCAGACTTTGATATACCCGACAGGCAGAAGGGGGTCATAATTTCATGGTGTGGCCTCCAGTGGAAGTATTAGGAGTTCCGGTGGGGATTGGAGAAAGCCGGTTTCAACCGGTTAAATTATGCACACCGTCTGTCTCCATTCTTCTAAAGAATTTTAGGTAGAGGATTCTGATTTCAGAGCACAGGCAGGAGGGCCAAGTCCTTTGGGGTTTGGGGGGAAAATGACATTTAGATACGACCAGGACAGGTCTTAAGTGCTGGCAGAATGGAATCCCTAGATAGAGCCTGCACATCAGAAGTCAGGAAGGTAGGAACGAGATTTTGGACTGGGATGGGGGTCCAGACTCTGGAAAGCCTGGTAGGCAGGGGGTCAGGTTCTGAGCAAGGGTTGCAGGAAATTCCAAGGGCATTTGGAATATGTTGAAGAAAACCTGGTCATTCCCAGGAGTTCTGGCTGCTCCCATCTTTGCCTCCTTCGGGACACGCTTTCCCTGTGATCCCACACCTGCTGGAATCAGAGAGAGACGCTCTAAGGGGTCAGGGCAAGTACTTCCCGGGCGTTGAGAAGCACATGCATTCACAGAAGGGCCACGGACAGCTTCAAGTTCGGGCAAAAATGCGGCACGTGACAAAGTTTGGGCAGGAATGTTGTTTTCTACTTTAAGATGCCTGAAAGGTGTTTTAACACTAACCTCCCATGTAGCTTTCCTGTGGATGATATATAACTCCATTTACCGCTGTAATCTGGGTAGCAAAATGAATACTCCATCGTTGTACTATGAATAGTAAATTAACCCAGATAAAAGTGTTCTCCAGCCAATCAAAACCAATAAGTAACTAGGAGACTAAGATTAGTGAGCACATTCCGAAGGCAATTATAATGAATAACTAAAGAATACATTCACTTCAAGAGGGAGGACGGCTTCAGAAGCTTTTTGGTCTCTCCAAATAAAATGAGGGTAGGTGGGAAGAAAGCTGAAGAAATTTCGTAAAAAGGACATATTTATTGATCTATGTGGGACCATTTAGAATCAGTAATGGGTTCTTAGGGCGACTTGGGCATCTTAGCCATCAGCAGGATCATTAAAGGAAACAAAGAACCGAGAAGTTTTCCCTGCTCACCACCTTTTACAGCCAGGTCAGACCCAGAGGCTGTGCCTGAATCTCAGTGTGGCAACAGTTCTCAGTCTCTTGTGAAGAAATACCATTTTCGTGTTTTAAATGTAAGTGTAATGCATGCTAATTGCAGACAGTATGGAACACTCACCAAAAAACGTGAAACGATACCAAAACCGATCCATAATCCTGTCACCCAGAGACAGCCATTATTAACATTTTGGGGTAACTAGGTTTTTAAGTGTTTCTGGGTATGTACATTATATGTTTGGATAGTTGTAAATTATTCTGTTCACTTAAGAATGATGGCTTTAATATTTTGGTAAAAACGATACAACTTATTATATAAAATTCAAGCCATACAGGAAAATGCAAAGAAATGTTTTAAAAACTTTCACCTGGGGGCACCGGGGTGGCTCGGTGGGTTGATCATTCAACTCTTGGTTTCGTCTCAGGTCATGATCTCACGGCTTCACGAGTTCGAGCCCTGCCGATGGGCTCTGTGCTGCCAGCCCGGATCCTGCTTGGGATTCTGTCTCTCCATCTCTCTGCCTCGTCCCTGATCCTGGCTCCCCCTCTCAAAATAAATAAATAAACTTAAAAAAACCAAACTTGCCCCTGAACTCTCACCCAGGGAAGTTAACCATCCTGCATCTTCCTTCAGCTTATGGGCTAATTATGTGCTCTCTCAGAGAGAGAACAATTACCTTCTGCAAAAAATGGATGATTGTAGGCTATTTTCATGCAAAAATGGAAATTTTTTTTTTTTTTTGTAATTTCAGGTAAGGAAATAAACAAACCAGAAGGACAAAACACAAGGCTGAAGGACTGTGGCACTACTGGAAACTGTTTCCAGGGGCCACACTGGTTCTTTTAAGAGATTCTGCCCATTCTCTCTCCTGGCTTTCTTTTCTTTGTGCTGAGACATGTCAGCTCATCGCGTCTTCCAAGGCAGTAACAGGGCTCCGTGTAAGGCCCTCGGCCGCACATCCTGCTTTTCCTGACTTCCAGCAGATTATCTAAGTCTGGTGGCTCAATCCCAGACACAACAATGGCCCGATACTGAGAAGTGTTCAACCCGTGGCCACGGTGACCCTCGGCTGTCTAGCCAGTCACTGGGGGCACCCAGTGTGGAGTGTCAGGGGCGGTAAGGGATTCCAAGCTGTGTGGTTATGCCTCTTCGATGGTCCATGCGCAGCGGGAGGTCAAGCTTGCCCAAAGGCGAACCCCTTTACCTGGCCATTAAGACCCCAAAGGCTGTGGAGAAGGGGATGCGGTTCTTCTGTTTGGAGACTTAGTCTTATTTACTTCCTTGATGATCTTATTTTGAAAGTCCTGATAATGACTTTGTGCCTGTTCTTGGATTTCACACCGTGGTCAGGGTGGCAGGGAGAGGCAGAACCTCGAAAGGTGGCCTGCACCCCTTGGTCGGCACGTGGCCAAACTTAGGGCCAAACTCCCGAGTCTCCGAATCCTGCCCTGTTAAGCCATCATATCCCACGGCAAAATCTCTCCATTTCTTCCTGATCTCCTTAAGGGCCAAGATCCCCAGGAAGGGAGTGGGGGTGCAGACAAGAAAAAGGACCCCTTAGAGCCCACAGACTCACACCGTCTCTGTTTCCCAACGGAACCCCTATGGTGTCACCTGTGGGCAAGAAGGCTGAGGTGCAGAGAGGACAAGCAGGTGTCCAAGCCCCTGTCACCCGTTAGTGCCCACACCAGGCTTTGTTCCCAGACTGCCTGACGGCACAGCCAGTGATCTGGGAAGCAGATGCTCAGACGAGGCACAACACCTCAGCGACTTTCAAGTGCATGGGTGATGTTAGAGGGCAGTTGATGTCTCAGCTTGCCCATCATCAGTTTGAAAGTGAGGATCACCTCTGTGCCATGCTCAGCCCAGAGCCCGGTACATGGCAAGTGCACAGGAAGGGTGTCCCCACTGCCACGGTTTCTGATCCAGGTATCCCATGACGCTGGCCACACAGAGCTTCAATGTGCCGAGGACCAATGTGTGAAATCCAGGTGTGTAGCCAAGCAGGCAGAATTTAGCACAGTCAGCTCGGACCCTCGGGGTACCTGCTCAGTCTCCTCCTCCGGGACGTCACCGGGCTTCCTCCCAGAGTGTACAGACGCACCCCACACTGCCTCCCCAGTGCATTGCTGCGGGTTTCCCCATGATGGAGTTCAACAGTACAGCTGCCATATCACACCTGAAGTACAATTCTTCAGCCTCCTAGTTCGACCACAGTTTGGAAAACTGGGGCCTGCTGTCTGGCCGCCAAGACCATTTCTCCGCACGTGGTGAATTCCTAGCCAGCGAAGAGTAGCAGGCCGACCGAAACAGCCTAATTTCTTCATCTTCATTTTTAAAGGAGAGTTTTGTTGGGCACAGCATTCTTAGTTGATGTTTTTTTTTCAGCACTTCGGATTTATCAGTACACCATCTTCGGGCTTCCATTGTTTCTGATGAGAAATCAGCCATTAATCACATTATTCTTGCCCTATATGTGATAAGGAGCTTCCCCTTTCTACTGTCAAAATAATATCTTTATTTTTCAATAGTGTAACTATGATTTGTCTAGGTGTGTTATTCTTTGTGTTCATCCAAATTGAAGTTATTTCAAGTTTTTGGATCTTTCAGATAATTTTCATCAAATTTGGTATGTAAACAACTAGTTCAGTAATATTTTTGTCCCTTTTTCTCCCTCCTCTCCATCTGGGGCACCTATTATACATGTGTTACATAATTCTGTTGGAGCACCTGATATTGTCACACAGTGCTCTACTGATTGGTGTCCAATTTTTCTCCCCTCTCTATTCTTTGGCTTGGCACATTTCCCTTGATTTACCTTCAAGTTCACAGATTCCTTCTTCTATTTCTAATCTACTGAGTTAATCTAGTGAAATTTTATTTGAGTTATTGTATTTTTCAATTCCATAAATTTCACTTTTTTAAAAATCAGTTCCATTTGTCTATTGTGATTCTCGGTGGACTCACATCATGTTTCCTACTGTATCTTTGAATACATGTTCCTTTAGTTCTTTAAATATAGTAGCTGCTGGAAGTCTTTGTTAAATCCAAATACATTTTCCTTTAGTTCTTTAAATATAGTAGCTGCTTGAAGTCTTTGTTAAATCCAAAGGTGGGCCTAGTCAGTTTCTATTTAACTACTCTTTTTTTTCAGTATGGGTTAAACTTTGTTAATGTGCATGTTTATTATTTTTTAGGTGAAAAGTAAACACTTATTTAGATTATCTGCTCACTTGCGTGCGCACGCGCAGGCAGGCACGCATGTACACACACACTCGTTGCTATCATGACTGGCAAGAGATAGTATTCTCTCTACTCTTTCTAATTAGCATTTCCATAACAAAATCCTAGAAACAATAACACACTCATACGTGCTAATACAAGCATAGACTCCCTTTATAAAAGGGGCCACTAAAGAAAAATTAAAGTTGCTTGAGCAGGAAAGAAGGGATTTGAACACGTGTACCTTTTGAAATTCACATCCACAAACTACCTATTCATTTAAAAAGCAAAAACAAAAACAAAAACCAATCTGTTGCACTGATACTCAGCAACAGCACTGTGCATTAAAACCTAAAAGCACCTTTTATTTTGCATTTACTACCTTCTCATTATAATCGATTCTTAACTAGGAAATAGCAAAATGCATTTTTAAAGCAGGAAACAAGAGTTAGCCTCCAAAACATGGCTAAACCACCACATCATACACTTTCCTTTTTACAACCATCATCCTTTTATGAACCAAATAAGTGAGGTACTACTCCAATGGTATTCAGATGCTACCTGACTATTAGCTTTTCAACTACTGAGAGTGGGGAGAGGTTTGGAAATACTATTCAGTTTAAAAGTAGCAAGCAGATCTCTTTTAATACGAAAGGGACTCAGAGCTGAGCAGAAAAGGTGGGAGCAGTGAATTTACTCCTGGATGGCAAAACCTAGGTTGGCTGAAATCAGAAAATGCTTTTGAGATCAGCTTGTTCAGAAGCTTCCCATCTGAGATCCTTGGAACTGAGAAAACAGAAATGGGATCTCCTGCACTTACTCAACATATCAAGGAGACTTTTTAAAGACCTCATTAATATTATCAATGAAAAAGCTGCTCTGGATAACCAAAACAGGTATTTTTTAGGCCCTACATCTTTCTGGTCATACCAGCATTACCAACATTATTTCTCATCATCAGCCCCCAGGACAATAAGTTTCTCATGTCCCCGCATTGATACTACATTCTTTCTACCTTATACACCAGTCCCTACTGTCTATTAAGCTTCTCTTTATCTTGCAAGATCCACCTCAAGTATTATCTCATTTTTTTAAAAAAAGAACACATTTATTTGTTTTGAGACAGAGAGAGAGAGAGAGAGAGAGAGAGAGAGAGAGAGAGAGAGAGAATGCGAGCACAAGCACGGGAGCAGCAAGGAGAATCCCGAGCAGGCTTAACCAACTGAGCCACCCAGGAGTACCATCTCTTAATGAAAATATTATCTCTTAATGAAAGCATGAGCACTGCAGCCAGACTACCTGCCTGGGTCCAAGTTACAGCTCTAACACTGATTGTAAGACTAGTCTAGGTCTCATCAGGTATCCCGTCTGCATCCCAGATGTGCAGCTTCCTAAATGGTACCTAGTCACAGCATGATGATATTGGAAGAATAGATAAAGACTATGCCATGGCAGGAAAAAAAACCAAAAACAAAAACAAAAGCAAAAACAAAAACAAAACACAAAAAAACTGGACCAAAAAAAAAAGTACTTACTTTATGATCCCACTCATCAAGAACTCTAAATAATAGAAACTAAGATATTGTGACAGAATGCAGATCAGTAATGGGTGGCAGAGAGGGGCAAGAGGAAAGGATGACCAAGGGACACAAGGAAACTTTTCGGTGATGGATATGGTCACTATCTAGACTGTGGTGGTTTCATGGATATGTGTGTGTATATAGTTTTTGATCTGTGTGTATACTCATCCACACTGAGGTATAAATTTTATCAAATAGCACACTTTAGCTTCCTGCAAGTTATGCCAATTATACAACAATAAAACTTTTTAAAAATAAAAACAAACAGGATGATATTTTTAATAAAATGCAACGTGTGGGATTTGCTTCAAATAAACCAGGGGAAGAGGGGAGCAAGGACAAAATGGGTAGAAAGACAGATGAAACAAGATTATACATGAGTTTTTGATAATTTTTAAAACTGGGTCCTAAGCACATGGGGGTATAATATTCTATTTTCTTGACTTTTACATATGTGACATTTTCTATAATAAAAACAATTTTTAAGTTAAAGGGGAGCAAATCATAAACCAGGATAAACTAAAAGAACAAAAATACTATGCTGGCTCCAGAGCCCAGACTGCTAGTAGCCAAAGACTTCCTTAGAAGTGGAAAAGCAGGGGAATGTGGAGTTTAAAGGGACACATTTTATCCTCTACTCTATCACCTGAGAAACGTGCATGTTCCTTTGAGAGCTAAGCCATCCTTTCCCAGGTTGACTCAAATCTGGGCTCCCTTGCACACTTGACTTCTCGTGGAGCCTTCAAGCTGTCAGACCACACAGGCTTCCACAGATATGCTTCCAACAGCCTGAAGTTTAGGATAAAAGAAAAACCATCTTGTCACCCATTTGAAGTATTTCATGCATGCTGAAGCAGCACCTGGTTAGATAGCCAAGTACTACAGCCACAGGCGACTCAGAAACACACAAACAGAAGCAGCATTTTTATCTTCTTTTCCTCCAAGCCTCTGCTCATGGATCTTACAAAAGGAGTCCCAATCACATGAACCAATTTTTAAAGAAAGGAACTCTTTGCTTAGAGCACACTAACTCATCATCTCATTTGAGCCTCATGTTTAACCTTGGGAAGCAGCACATGTCTTTACCCCCCTTTTTAAGCATGCTAAATACTGAAACTCAGAGAGATGAAACAAATGGAGTGCCCAAGGTCACACAGCTAGCCTGTGGCAGGGCCAGGAGTCGAGGTCCGTCCCACCTCTGTGCCTGTCTAGCGTGACTACCTCACAAGCTTAGCAGAAACTCTCATCAAGATGCCTATATGAAGAAAAGTCATATCCCAATTAACCCACTTTTTTCTACCCAATCTCAAACACGTCAAAGGATTTTAAGAGTAGGCCCATGAAACCATTACTGCAAATAAAGCTTTTTCAGTTATGTATAATTTCTTTATCCCCTAGCACAAGGATGTATGAAGAAGGGACAGCAATTGACTTTAGACATTACATGAGGGGAGGAAAAGGAAGGTATTGCCCAAAGAAAGATCAAAGAAAGAAAACTAGGGATCAGACCAGAAAGAACAGCACAGTAAACACAAAACCCAAATTAACAACCCCCATGGTATTTTCTCTGTAACACCAACATGTCCTGGGTGGTGATTACCCTGTTAGTGAAATGAAAGAAAACGGCCATTTTTTTCAAGCTACTGGTTTCACCCATGCTAGGTTAAACTGGAAGAGAATTTTTCAAAACTGTATTAAATTTGCTCACACTGTGGTGATTCTCCATTTTCCAACAAAACATGTCACTTTCAGAGTTCAAGGTCTACAGTAACAATCCTTGCCTCTGGGGTAATGCATGAAACTGGATAGTTAAAACGTGTATTCTGGTTGTCACAGCTAATAATAGCAACTAGTACTTACTTAGCACATATTATGAGCAGGTATTGTTTTTAATGCTTTTAATCGTCAAAATGGATCTTCTGACACAGGTTTGCTTATTATGAGGGCAACAATATAATTTATTGTCCAAATAAAGATACTTTGGGGAATCAAAGCGGAAAGTCATTAGCAGTTGTGCCAGGCACGGCCACAATCCAGGAACATTTGGACATAGAATCACTAGCCTCATTTTGCAAATGGAGACTTAAGGAACAGAAAGGTTAAATAGCCTACCCAAGGTCACACATCTAGTCAGCCAGGGTTCAAGCCCAGGTCATCTGGCTCCAGGCTCATATTCAGCCATTCTGCCATGTGCCCCCTCTGAGCTGATATACTACCTTAAAAAAAAAATACATCATCCCACTGTCTGGCTTTGGGGCCTTCACCTTATACCATAGAAGCAAAGTCTCACCTTCCCTTGAGTAGTACTGGGTGGTTTTCAAAAACTTCCAAGAAAAAATGATGTCCCAGAAATGAGTTTGGAAACTAGAGAATTCAACATTTTCCTTTCATTACTAAAAAAAAAAAAAAAAAAAAAAAAAAAAAAAGAAAGAAAACTACAGGCATCATAAAACTTCAGAGAGCCACAATGCCAGGTAGGTAGAAAGTGTTTTTGTGAATATACAAGACTGCTTGCAGATGTGCTTTTTGAGGCAACACAATACTGGCGTGTTTCACATCATCCCCTTTCTCAAATACCTCAGTGATACCACTGTCCTTTTACACTTACAGCTCTTCCTGCATCTTCCCTCAGATGACTGCACGTTTGCTTCAATGCTCCATTTAGTGTGTCTGTCAGACAGCAATTCACCAGCCAGGCTAAGATCATGCCCTTCCACCAGCCAGCATCACTCTCTCTCCTCTTACCCCATCTATCCCTTTCTTCGTAGCCAGGGTAGAAGAACAAATAAAAATAAAAATAAATAAAAATACAAATAAAAATAAATAAAAATAAAAATAAAAATAGTGTTGAAAGGAAAAAAAAAAAAAACACCCATTGAAAATTCTATATCCAGCAAAAGTGTATTTCAAACTGAAGAAAAAAGACTTTTTGGGGTGCCTGTGTGGCTCAGTCGGTTGAGCATCCGACCTTGGTTTCTGCTCAAGTCATGATCTCATGTTTAATGAGATTGAGCCCCACATAGGGCTCTCTGCTATCAGAATGGAGTCTGCTTGGAATTCTCTCTCCCCCGCCCCCTCTGCCCCTTTCTCCCTCAACATAAATAAATAAACATTAAAAAAAGACGTTAGGCATGGAGTGCGTTACTCTTCCCAAAAGCATCTGAATTTTACAATCCCTCACCTTTGTAAACAACAAGAACAACAACAAGAAAAACAACAACAACCCAAAAACAAGTAATACGTTGTCAAACAAAAAAGGAAGGACTTTATCACTAGTAGATCTGCGTTGTAAGAAATTAAAAAAAAAATTTCCTTGGAGGATACCTCAGTGGTTAAATACCTGACTTTAGCTCAGGTCATGATCTCATCATTCATGAGTTCAAGTCCCACAGTTTGTGAGTTCAAGTGCCACATCAAGTGAGCTCCAGCCCCACTGCAAGTGAGCATGAGCCATGCTTTGCGTGAGATCCCATTATCTCTCCCTCTCTCTGCCTGTCGTGGGATTCTCTCTCTGCCCCTTGCTCATTTGTGCCCCCTTCTCTCTCAAGAGAAAGGTCTTTAGAAAAAGGAATATGGATATAGGTTATAGATAAGGAATTCAGATCTATGTTTAAAAAAGAAGAGGATTAGAGTAGGAATAAGGGAAGTTAAGATAAAATATTTTATTTTTCTCATTCCCAACTTATCTGATAGATAACAATTTGTTTAAAGTGATAACAGCAACAATATACTCGGTTGATCATAGCATATGGATAAGGAGGTAGATGACCTCAATATTAGAAGGCATGGGATGGAGGAATTGAGAAAGTTTTATGAGGTAGCTGCACTACCTGTGAAGTGGTACAGTGTGATTTGAAAGAGGAATTTGACTAGTTATAAATGAGTAATGCAAATGCAAATAAAGGGGATACCACTCCAACTTTTTAAAATAAAAAAGTATAATGAATATGCTAAGAGAAAGAAGAAAATGGAATATATCCACTGCGGCATTAACATCCAGAAGGCAGAAAAAGGTGAAGATAGAAAGGAAGCAAAGTATAAATGCAGTGAATAGAAAACAGTTACAAACATGGTAGATATTATTCCAAGTATATCAATACTCACATCAAATGTGAATAGTCTAAATATACCAATTAAAGCTCAGAGATTGTCACAGGAGATCCAAAAACAAGATGCAACTCTATATTGTCTATAAGAACTTCACATGAGATATAAAGGTACAGATAGATTAAAAGTAAAAGGATGAAGAAAGATTTATCATGCTAATGCATATCAAAAGAGAGTTGGAGTAATTGCATTAGTTCCAGACAAAGCAAACTTCCAAACAAGGAAACTCTAGAGAGATAAAGAGTGTCATTATATAAAGAGATTATCTAGAGAGATAAAAGTGTCAGTTCTGTAAGAAAACATAACAATCCCTAATTTTCTATGTCTCACAACAGAGAATGAAAATACATGGTGGAAAAACTTTTAGCATTTCAAGGAGAAAGGGAAAAATTCATTATTATAGTGGAGACTTCAACACCTTTCTGTCAGTGACTGACAGGTCTAGAAGGATATAGGTAAGGCTACAGCTGGACTAAGCAGTAGCCTAATCACCTAGATCTAACTGATACGTATGGAATATTTTATCCAACAGTAGTTGAATAAACATGTTTCTCAAGTTCACACAGAACATGCACCAAGTCAGAACATGTTCTGGGCCATAAAACACATCCTACCAAATTTCAAAGACTAGAAGCCATACAAAGTATGCTGTCAGGCCACACTGGAATTGAATTGGATGGAAAGCAATAATAAAAAGATAGCAGAAAAAATCCCCAAATGTTTAGAGATTTAAGAACATACTTCTAAATAACACAACAAAAAAGGAATCTTGAGAGAAATTTCAAAGTAGTTTGGACTCAATGAAAATTAAATACAACCTACCAAAATGTGCAGGGCGTGGTGAGGGGGGCACTGAAGACATGGCTTCCAGTAAAATGAACAGCACTGAATACATTTATTAGAAAAGTAGAAAGATCTTCGGGCATCTGGGTGCTCAGTCGTTTTAGCATGCAACTCTTAGTTTCCACTCAGGTCATGCTATCATGGTCATGAGATCAATCCCCTGTATTGGGTTCCTGCTTGGGATTCTCTCTCTCCCTCTCTCTGCCATGCCCCTGCTCACGTACATGCTTTCCCTCTCTCTCTCTCTCTCTCTCTCTCTCTCTCTCTCTCTCTCTTTCTCTCTCTCTCTCTCTCTCTCTCTCTCTCTCTCTCTCTCTCTCTCTCAAAGTAAGTAAATAAATGTAACAAAATCGAAAAGGAGAAAGACCTTAAATTAGTAGCCTAAACTTCCACCTTAGGAAAATAGGGGAGGAGGTACAGTTGAAGGCTGAAGTAGAAAAAAAGAAATAATAATAATTAAAAAATAATAATTAGAACAGAAATCAATAAAATAAAAGATAGTAAAATACTGGAGATAATCAATAGAGAAATCAAAAGATGGTTCTTTGAAAATATCAATAAAGGCAAAGAACCCCTAACTAGGTTATCCAAGGAAAAAAGTAGGCACAAATGGCTAATATCAAAAATGAAAGAGACATAACCGCTACCAATTCCATGAACATCAAGAGATAATGGAAAATATTATGAATGACTCTATGCCCCCAAATTTCATAACTTATATGAAACAGATCAATTATTTAAAGATGCACACGATGGGGCACATGGGTGGCTCAGTCAGTAAATGTTTGACTTCAGCTCAAGTCATAATCTCCTGGCCCATGGGTTTGAGCCCTGAGTCAGGCTCTGTGCTAACATCTCAGAGCCTGGGGCCTGCTTCAGATTCTGTGTCTCCCTCTCTCTCTGCCCCTTCCCACCTCCCACTCTACAGCTCTCTCTCAGAAATAAATGAAAACGTTTTAGAAAAATATAGAAAACAAATAAAAGACACACACTCCTAAAACCCACATAAGGAAACATAGATTATCTGGATAGGCCTATATTTATTAAGTAAATAGAGTCAAGGACGAATAACCTTCCCAAAAGAAAGCATCAGGCCCACATGGTTTCACTGAAGAATTCTAGCAAACATTTACAGGAAAAAATGATGCTAATGTCCTATAATCTCTTCCCGAATATAAAAACAGAGGGAAAACTTCCTCATTCTAGGAGGCCAGCATTGACAAAACAAGGTAAAGGCATTATTAGAAAGGGAAACTGGAGACCAATGTCTTGCATTTTCATAGACACAAAATACCCAATACATGTTAGCAAATCAAATCCAACAATGTGTAAAAAGAATTATACATCCATAACCAAGAGGGATTTAGTACCAGTATGGAGACTGGTTCAATATTCAAAAATCAATTAGTTTAACCCCTCACAACAATAGGCTAAAGAAGAAAGACAGGACAATGATCAGATGGTCTTAAAAACAGATGCAGACAAGGCAATTGTTACCTCCATTCATAATAAAGAAAACATTCTCTCTGCAAACCAGGAGTCCAGGGAGACTTCATCAACTTGATAAAGGACTTTTATAAAACAAACAAAAATAAATCCCCACCAAAAAAGCCTACAACTAGCATCACAAAAGTTTCACCATTTCATGGGGTGCCTGGGTGGCTCAGTCGGTTGAGTGTCCGACTTCAACTCAGGTCATGGTCTCACAGTTCATGGGTTTGAGCCCTGCATCAGGCTCTGTGCTGACCACTTGCTCAGAGCCTGGAGCCTGCTTCGTATTCTGTCTCCTTCTCTCTCTGCCTCTCCCCCACTCACACTTTGTCTCACTCTGTTTCTCAAAAATAAATAAATGTAGACACAAAAATTAAAAAAAAATGTTTCACCATTTCAGTGGGGAAGAATTGGATGCTTTCTGAAATGCTACTGTAGTTGTTTACGAAGAGGCCAGGTAGGAGAAGACACCTGTAGTAATAATGGACATAATTATATAATTCTATAAGAACACACCCAGAACAGGCCTGTTCTGTTGAATTGTTCCTGATTCTGCTACAACACTAACTGTTGATCAGTTAATAATTTGTGATTCCATCTTTAGAGGAACTAAGTATTGACAAAACAAACATCTTGTAACACTGAATGTACATTCATATTGTCAGAGGGACGTCATACACCAACTTAGAGCTACTCAGAGTAAATGCAGAATTACATGGAGCCAAAGTATTCCCTGCAAATGATATTTTTGTTTTTATATTATATTCTGTTGATTTTTTCCAGTTTTTTTATATTGTTCCTTTTTTTTTTCAAATCCCGATGATTCTACAAATATTAAAGTTTTAGTCATTTGTTTAGAGGTGAATTTTAAAATCATCGGTATCTAGCTGAAACTGGCTGGCTAAAGAGAGTTTCCAGTTTCCATGAATGCAAATTAATAGATTCATTTAAGGGAACAAGCTAGAAAGCCAGATGTTGCTGTACCCCAAGGATAGGCCCCAGCTAGTTGAGAATCAGTGAGAATAAATTACCTTTAGATAGCTAACAAACAGGACCTTCTTAAATTTGGCTTCAGTATACACTCCACATAATAAATAAATGACAAGGAAAGTAAAACAGAACCACAGCAATGACTGCAATCTGTACAGTAGAAAAGACCCTCCAGGAGATAATACATGTGTGTACAAGTTGTACATTTTACAGATTTGAGGGTTACCATTCGCACTATAGTTCATATAAATCATGCCCCCTAGAACTGTGCAGTATACAACTTGTGCAACAAATAGCAACAAACTGAAAACATTCTGATGCTGGTATAGAATAGCAAATATATGAACAAGGAGTACAAATTACATCTGAAGTTATAAGGTGTATAAATTGGATTCATAAAAAAGAAAAAAAAATCTCTAAATTGCACTTCATTAGTACTAAAACTTTTGCTTGGTAAAAGACTCTGTGAAAAGAACAAAAAGACAATCTATGGACTTGGAGAAAATATTCCCAAATCATATATCCAGCAAAGGTCTTGTGTCCAGAATATCATATATTGAAGTGCGCAAAACGATGCTCCACAACACTAGGCTTCAGGGAAACACATTAAAACTGCCCTGAGATACTGCTATACACATATTGAAAATGTTTTTTTCAATCTTTACTTATTTTTGAGGGATAAAGAGAGACAGAGTGTGAGCAGGGATGAGCAGAGAGAGAGGAGATACAGAATCCAAAGCAGGCTCCAGGTTCTGAGTTGTCAGCATAGAGCCAAACATGGGGCTTGAACTCACAAACCATGAGATCATGACCCGAGCTGAAGTCAGCTACTCAATCTACTGAGCCAACTAGGAGCCCATGAAATATATATACATTTTTTAAAGACAATACCTAATACTTGCATGTGACCCATAAATCTGACTCCTAGACATTTGCTCTAGAGAACTGAAAACTTATGTTTATAAAACAAAAACAAAAAAATATGCACACAAATGTTTACAGCAACTCTAATCATAACTGACAAAAATGGAAAAACACAAATTTCCTTCAGGAAATGAATGGTTAAATAAACGCTGGTATATCCGTACAGGGAAACACTAAGAAACAGATGTATTGTAAAGGCATGATGTTGAATGAAAGAAACCAGTCTCAAAAAGTTACCTACAATAAGGATCCATTTATATGCTATTAAAGTTGGAGATAGATGGTTGCCAGGCCTCAGGGGTGGGGTGAGAGTGATTCAACATGAGGGAATTCTGGGAGCTGATGGAATTGTTCTCTTTGTGTCTAATTTTTTTGGGGGGCAGGCAGAGAGTGAGAGTGGGGGAGGCACAGAAAAAGAGGTAGAGAGGGATAATCCCAAGTAGGCTCCGGGAAGTTCGTGAGCAGGGGCTCAAACTCAAGAACAGTGAGATCATGACCTTAGCTGAAATCAAGAGTGGGATGCTTACGTGACTAAGCCACCTATGTGCCCCAGGAACAGAACTCTTCTGTATTATCACTGGGGTGACATTTACATGAGTATATACAATCTTTAAAACTCAAAGCACTATGCACCAAAAGAGTTATTTTATATAATGTTAATTACACAACAAAAAACATTTTCAAAAAAATACCACATCTGTCCTCATGTCTCCATTTCCTGCATCCACACTAATTCCTGTCATGTTCACCTCTCCTGGTCAACTGCAATGACTCCTTACCGATTTCCTCCCAATTACAATCTTCAATCTGTCTTTCTAATAAACTTATGAAATATTACTCCTGAATAAAGTGTTATAAGGAAAAAAAAAATAAGCCGGATCTAAATAGGTGCACCTTCCTTAGATCATGCATGTATGTACACCACTCCTTATGGTATTTGTAACATGAAGACCCAAAGTGCAAATACAGTAAGCAGACAAGGGAGCCTAGGGGCTCAGTCAGTTGAGTTACCTAATCTTAGTTTCAGTTCAGGTCGTGATTTCGCCATTTGTGGTTTCAGCCGCAGGTCACACTCTGCACACAGCCTGCTTGGAATTTTCTCTTCCCCCTCTCTCATCCCCTCCCCTTCCTTACACAAACTGCAAATCAACCAACCACCCACCCACCCACCCCCCCACCCCCCCACGCAACCAACCAACCAACGAACAAACACTAAAATCAAAATAAGCAGCCCAAATCGTAAGGGTTTGTAGTATGTTACACATTTATCCTATAGTTCAAATAAAAGCAGAGAAAACTTGGGGCACCTGGGTGGCTCAGTCGGTTGGGCGGCCGACTTCGGCTCAGGTCACGATCTCGCACTCTGTGAGTTCGAGGCCCGCGTCAGGCTCTGTGCTGACGGCTCAGAGCCTGGAGCCTGTTTCAGATTCTGTGTCTCCCTCTCTCTCTGACCCTCCCCCGTTCATGCTCTGTCTCTCCCTGTCTCAAAAATAAATAAACGTTAAAAAAAAAAAATTAAAAAAAAAAAAAAAGGCAGAGAAAACTTGACTATCGTGCTGGAATTATTTTTTTTCTCTTATACCCAACTCATTTTGCTCACTTGTGGTTCATTTCTGTGTCTCCTGCTCTAAATGCAGTGCCCACTTCCTCCGGCAGTCCTAGTTGAAGTGAATTTCTAACTGCTTCAACTCAGTACCTTCTTCATTCTGTTGCCTTTGTCATGAAGACCTGGAACAAAAATCCGTGAAAGAATGAACACCCCAGGCCTGGCATGCCAATATTAACACCTGGCAAACAGCAACAACGTCCCAGAGACAGCAACTAGCAAACAATCCGTTATCTATTTAGGAAACATGAGCGAGAAGATGGAAGAAATAGAACTTCCCAAAGGGAGCCTGAAAAAGAAAACCAAAAACAAAATCCACTGGCGTTAAAAAGTGAAAACAGGTAACACCAAGGTTTATCTCAATGTTATTGCAGGTGTTCCTGGATAGACTAGATGAACCTGAAGCAAATGATTTCTAAACAACAAAAACAACAACAACAACAACAACAACAACAAAAACAGCAAAAACAACAACAAAACAGTCTTCTAAAATATGCATTGGTATAATTTAGCAGATAATCAGAGCTGCAGAAACTAGCTTTATGTGGGAATAATCAGAATACCATAGCTACTCAGAGGAGTCACGCTTATTGCGAATAACTGATGCTCAGGTGGTGTGATCACTGTATCAACAAAACCAAGTAAGGGTCTTAAAAAGGAGGAGGGAACCCACGCAGGGCGGCAGATGCCAGAACACATGGGGTGAATCAAGGGCTCAGTGAAACGGAAGACTTAATCACAAAGTGAACACTTGGCCTCAAAATGCTGCAGATTCAGGCCAGCACACAGGCCTCCAGGCTCCCTGGCAGGAGTCCTGGGAATACCAGGGGCAAAGCAATGAACTTACAGCTACCCATCACTTCCCTGTGGCAAGCACATTACCTGATAAAGCATCTCAATTGACCCTGTGTACAGAAGAAGGAATTGAGGCTGAAGGAGATGTTATAATTGCTCAAGGTCACAGGACTAAGAAAGTTATGGAAATGGCCGTTACCCCAAGCACTCTGACTCCTTAGTGCATTACATGCTGTCCCAAGTATGCAAAACTCAGCTTCAGTAACCATTTTACCATCTTTTTAGGCAAATTTTTTTTCAAAAAGTTGATTGTTGTGTTTTCATTTTTATTTGTTTCCTTATGTCTTTTAATTTCTTTTCTAATTGTCTGGTTGACTGATTTGTTCTTTACTAGGATGTTTTTTAACCTGTATGCTTTTAGAGGTTTAGTAGACTCTTTCCTGTAGTTTATTTCAAGTTCAAAACATTGTGATCTGAAAGTGTGCATGGTGTCATCTCAATTCTGTTATATTTACTGAAGGCTTTTTGTGACCCAGTATGTTGTCTCTCTTGGAGAATGTTCCGCGTGCACTCCAGAAGCAAGTATGCTCTGCTGCTTTGGGATGTAGAGTTCTAAAATACCTGTCACATCCTTCTGGTCCAATGTATCATTCAGGACCATTGTTTCTTTCCTGATTCTGTCTAGATTTTCTGTCCATTTTTGTAAGTTGAGTCTTAAAGCCCCCTGCAGTTACCACATTCTTATCAATGAGATTGTTAATGTTTGTGATTAAATGTTTTAAATCTTTGTGTGCTTCTGAATTCACTGCATAGTCATTATAATTGTTAGCTCCTCCTGATGGACAGACACAGTAATTATTTAATAATGCCCTTAAATATCTCTTGCTACACACTTTAATTTCAGGTCAAGTTTGTCTGATATAAGTATGGCTAATACAGCTTCCTCTTGACTCGCAGTAGCGTGAAAGGTAGTTCTCCATCCCCCACTTTCAATAGTAAGGTGTCCTCAGGTCTGAAAGGAGTCTCTTGTAAGACAGCAAATAGATGGGTCTTGTTTTGTATTATCCATTCTGATACCCCATGTTTTTGGTTGGAGCATTTATTCCACTTCCATGCAGTGTTATTATGGAAAGCTATGGTTCTGAGGCACTGTGATGTCTGTACTTTTCATGCTTGTACTGGTGTCTGTGGCAGTTTGTGATACTTGCGACATTTCCCTCATAGAATCCCGCTTAGGATCTCTTGCAGGGATGGCTTAGCGGTGATGAATTCCTTCAGTTTTGGTTTGTTTGGGAAGACCTTTACCTCTCCTTCGATTCTGAATGGCAGGCTGGCTGGATAAAGGATTCTTGGTTGCATATTTTTCCTATTCATCGCATTGAAGTTTCCCCTATTCCTTTATGGCTTGTCTGATTTCAGTAGATGGGTGTGCTCCTATCCCCATATTTCTACCTTTGTACGTTAATGTCCATTCATCCCTAGCTGCTTTCAGAATTCTCTCTTCATGCTTGTATTTTGCCAGTTTCACTATTATATGTTGTGCAGAAGATCAACTCAAGTTACATCAGAAGGGAGTTCTCTGTGCCCGTTTGGTTTCAAGGCCGGTTTCCTTCCCCAGATTGTGAAGTTCTCAGCTATGATTTGTTCAAGGTCATCTTTACACCACTTTTTGCTCTCTTCTGGAAATCCTGTGCTATGGATATTGTTCCATTTGATTGCATCACTTAGTTCTCTTATTCTCCCCTCTCGATCCTCAATTTTTTCTCTATCTTTTTCTTACCTCCTTTTCCCCATATTTTTATCTTCTAATTCATTTAGTCTCCCCTCTGTCTCTTCAATCCGCGCTGTGGCTGCCTCCATTTAAATTGCACCTCATTTATACCATTTGAATTCATCATGACTACTTTTTACTTCTTTGATCTCTGCAATAATGGATTCCATGCTGTCCTCTATGCCTTTGCCAATCCCAACGATTCATCCTTTGACTGTTATGCTAAATTCTGATATATAGCTTATATCTGTCTTGATCAAGTCATTAGCTGTTCACTTCTTCCCAGAACTTCTTTTGAGGGGAATTCTTCTGTTTCATTATTTTGGCTAGTTTTCTCTCTCTTATGAGGTTCAAAAGCTTGTTATTTGCTCTGCACCTGCAAGAATTGCTATATGAAATGGGGGTCACACCCTGTGCAGGTTCTAGCCCTGCACGTAGTGTTTCTTGGAGAGTGTTACTTGTTGTTACTTGTTGACCCTCCACAAGGTGTGCTTTTATTTGTCCCTTGAGGTAGCCCTGGAAAGGAAAACAAACAAACCAACACACAGGAAACAGAGACATGGAAGGAAACGTGCAACTAAAAGAAATAAATGGACACACACACGCTCACACACAGAAAAACAGTCTGAAATCAAAAACGAAACAAAACAAACAAACCAGAAACACCAGCTACAAGTAAAGAACACGGTAGAGGTGTTGCTGTTGGAAGAACACATATAAAGAGGGAAATGACAGGAGTGGGGAAAAGGAAAAAAATATATATGTATATTGACCAGAATGGGAGGCCAAATGGCTTAATGCAGAGAGAGAGAGAAAGGAAAATAAGGAAGGAGGTGTGGGAACAAAAGGAAGATAAGTTTACCCAGACAGAGAAACTAGATGGCTTGATTATTCCAGAGAGAGAGAAAGAAAATTATAGAAATATAGGTAGGAAATGTATCAAGGGAATGGATTATAAATGTCCGCTTAAACGAACCAACAAGCAGAGTTATCAACCTAAAAGAGGGAAGAGATAGGAAGGGAGAATATGTCTAACTAACAAGAGTTGTCCCGGAATTAATCCAGTCTATGCAGCATCACTGGTCCGGATGACGGACCTGCCTGGTTCCACAGCGCCTACCCTGGTCCATCAGATAAGCAGGTACCCAGCACAGAGGGGCGTGGTTTGGGGTAGGCTGGTCCCACCTCCGCTATGGACCCTCGGACTGATCCCTGAGGCCCCGCCTTTGTGCTGGTGGTGGTGGCGGTGGTGGTGGTGGTGGGGAAATGGTGATGCCCAGCCTCTTCTCCATGACCTGGTGTACTCCGTTCCCGTTGTCCTCATTGTGCCGAGGGCACACGCAGGGTGGTCCTTCTTGCTCCGCTGACTCCTTTGGCATAGCGCTTGTCTAGGATTCGCAGACACGTTCCGTGTGCTCTGGCACTGGGGAAGTGCCTCTCTGTGCTGCTACAAATGTCTTCCTGGCTATCTTTGTGCTGCTGTGCTTCAGGGAGCCCCGCCTTTTCCTGCCTTGGACTGCCCTGCTGACCTCACTGCTGAGCTTGGGCATGGTGGATGCAGGCAGGCATTGTTTTGTCCCACAGCGACGCCCCCAGGGAGGGGGCCACTTTCTCCTACTGCAGACTGCGCCCTAGACCCAGCCACTGATCCGGGGGGGTGGTGGATGCAGGCAGCCTTTGTTCTATTGCACAGCCCTCCAGGGAGGGGCTACTGTCTCCTTCTGTGGACTGTGCCCCTGATCTACCCCTGAAACCAATGCTGGCTCCTCTCCTCCCCAGGTGCGCAAACATGGAGCCTAGCCCCAGACCCAAGAAAGCCCCACAGTTAGAGATAAGATCCCTCTCAGTCCCAGTCCGAAGTTCTCCTCTTATCCACATACAGCCCTACACTCCCGGAGCCAATCTTTCTCTTACTTTTGTCTCTCCGCAGAAGGGGATCTCTTCCCTCCATTCCTACTTGGCCCAATTTATGTACCCCAGTTCACAATCAGCCACCTGTCATTTCTTAAGTTGTCTCATTTCCTTCAGGAGTATTCAGTGTGTTTTCCTCGCAGACTTTTGGGGTTCAAAATACTTTGGCTTCAGCACTTTGTTTGAGAGACATGGGATGTACAGATCCCCCTACTTCTCCACCATGTTGACCCCTCTGCCCCAGAAAGATTTATTTATAAATTGATGGACATCAAATTCTAGATCTTATTTTCTTATTAATGTTATTAGGATTAAACTCAGTACATACTTTTAGTTTTAAGAGAAATTCCCTGTGATTTGAATCCTTTGAAAATGAATTGAAGAGGCAATCCGAATAAATATCACATGCCCTTACTGGGACTTCTCTCTCCATCTCTCTCTCTCTCTCTCTCTCTCTCTCTCTCTCTCTCTCTCTCTCTTTCTTTCTCACTCTCCTTCTCTTTGACACACACACACACACACACACACACACACACACACACACACACTTCCCCCAGACTGTCAGGAATCTCTCTAAGGTGCCCGCTCAATTCCATGGCCAGTACATAAACTTCACCAGTACTCAGGACTAGACATCCTCACTAAGGTCTGCCCAAACAAAATGGAAGAAAACAGCCTCTGTCAGTCCCACTCTCCTGCCTGTGCAGTTTCCTCCCTCCTGCCAGGTAACCCTGACCCCAACTCTACCTTGCTGTAAAAGCCCATTCTATAACTACCTGACAAACCTAGCTAGTGTTTGATTCTGCAGCAAAACGCAACAAAGTTCCAACAGGTCTCAGCCCTCCCAGGCCAGTGAGTCAGCAGGAAAACACCAGGCCAAGAATCACACTAGGAGAATTCTCATTCCAGCCGTACCACTTCCTGGCTGAAGATGCACAGTGAAGCTGTCATCCAACAACAGTCTAGCTCCACATCTGTAGGCCTCTAGCCCACCTGCATTGCTACCAGGCTTGGGGACACATCCAACAATTTTGTTTCTTGAGCCCTTTCTGGACTGTGTTTGCTTTGTTTAAAATGTCTACCTCTAGGATAAACTACATTTTGAGATACAAATATGCACAAATATGCAAATTCCCCAAGGGAAAAGACACATCCAGGGGTCTTTTCACTGCAGTCATCCATATCCCCAAAGCACTGATTTCTACCGTGTACATAATTAGAGAGAAGAAACAGGCAGACACTTTCCCAATGACAATGAAAAAGCAACAGAAGGTGATGGAGAGTCCCACCTGATGTAGTAGCTGAAAGCCCAGAGGTCAAGAATTACCCACCACCACTACGGAGGCAGGGGTATACCTCAAGAATAGAGCCTGGCACACAGAGTCCCTCAGTTTTCGGTTTAGTGGTGAATAAAGCCACAGGTGGACCAATAAACTGACAAGCAAGCGAGCAAAGGCAGACAAGGGAAAATCCACCTGTTCTATGGTGGTATAGAGAAAGTAGGTGCTTTTAGCAATGCCAGTAAGAGGGTAAACATTATAGAGCAGGCCAATTAGTGAATTCTGTGGGTGGAATGTTTTCTCCTGATTACAATGGGCAGCTTATCCATCCTCCAGCTCTGAAGCCTATGGTAAGTGGACACCACATGCTGGGGACAACACGTTCGGGAGTAAAGGAGTGGAAGTAACAAGTCTCCACCTTTGCTAGAATGTCGGCTTCCATTTACAGACCCTCCATCTGGCCCCTGGCCCTTTCTTCCTCCCACCCACCCCGATTACTCCCACATATTATGTCCTTACTGCAATCTTGCAATCCTTGGTTTTGAACCATCCTTCTAATCTGTTTTGTTGTTGTTTGTAAGATCTGTCATTTATCTACATAAAAACCTGGGAATTTCCATCTTAACAAAGGTGAGAGCACCTGGATGGCTCAGTCAGTTATGCATGTGACTATATTGCTTTCGACTCAGGTCATGATCTCATGGTTTGCGAGCTCCAGTTCTGCATCAGGCTTTGTGCGGACAGCGAGGAAGCTGCTTGGGATTCTCTCTGTCCCTCTCTCTGAGCTTTCCTGGCTCTCTCTCACTGTCTTATGTTTGTGTGCTGCTTTTTAAACTGGCCTACGAGTAATTTGGGACAAGTGGTATGATAAGTAACCTTCTCTTTCACCTGCTATGACAGCAGGTAACGTTCCCGTTACTCTGCTGAGTTAAGATGTAAGGCAGAGTGTCCCGAGATCCTCAACCAAACTACACGGTGTAATTGTATGAGCATAGGTATTCACACTTCTGTCCATTCCCTCGGAAACTCACTCATTTCACAAAGAATGAACACTTACGCTGTGCACTCTGAGAAATATAACAGTAAGCAAAATAGCCTTCGTAAATTAATATTTTTCCCGCCTTGGGATTGCATGGGCCTATAGTACCCAGTCCTATGTTATTTAGCACATGATTATGACTAACGTATTTCACTTCTTCCAAAGATGTTTCTAAAGATTGCCAGAGGCAGTGGGATGTGACCGATGCTCGTTCAAATCCTAGCTCTGCCACATAGATGTGATATTTGGCAAGTTATTTAAACTTTCTAAGCATTAGTCTAGTTGCGTGTTAAATGGGAATAATAATACCTTCCCCACAGGCCTGTTATGTTTGCTTGAGAGGGAAACATGTGTTAATTGCAGAGAACTGTACTGGTGTATGGTGGGAACTAAAGGAAAATTAGTTTGTTCCCTCTGTTTTCCTATGGCTTTCTGATCATCTTGTTATGGGTTTGTACGGAGGGCCTTGTGCCTCTCTGTGCCTCTCTGTGCCCTTGAGTATCCTCTAGCAATCACCAGCATCAGGGAGTTGGAACTCATTCTACCAAGTAAGCCTGACTCTGACATGGTGACTTCCATAGTTCACCTGTTCTGTACATTCAACACAGTCAACGTGAAGGTTTTAAGTAAGCAAGCAGCGACTTTGTAAAAATGTAATTACATCACTAATTAAGGCGAGTGTTTACTGACTCGCAGTTAAGGGGGTTCCATGCATTATTCTAAGTGTTTTACCTTTGTTTCCTCACTGAAATCATTTCAGAGCTCTGTGGTGAAGGTGCTAGGTTGGGCCTGATTTTACAGCTGAGAAAACTGAGTAACAAAGAGAAAAAATAAGTTGTCCAAAGGTCTTCTGCTAGAAATAGATCAAAATAGGAATTTAGATCCCAGGCAGCCTGCCTCCAGGGGACACCCTCTTAGTCACTGAACTATAGTGCTTCTTGCTAAGCAAGAATTTACTGTAGGATATGGAAATGAAGTGGTATTGGGTTGCAAATAAGATAGTAGGAGATGGCAAAGGTTCCACCCAATTCATCTGATCACAAAAGGGTAAGAGTTCATCAAAAGTTGATTATGCAGGTGTTTGTAAAAAGAGAGAATGTGATAGGGAATCCCCAGTATAGACTGCTGCTGTTACATAAAATTGAAGTGAGACAGCTAGTTCTTTGTAAAAAATGGGAACTGAAACCCCATAAACACATTGCATTCATTCAGTATGTACAGGGTCCTTTGCACATGGCTGGCACTGTAGTAACGACACACGGATGGCTAAGGTGAGCCCTGCCCATGAGGAACACATGGTCTAGGAGGGGAGCAAGGGCTACATAAGGAGGTTCATGGCAACACAACTAGTGGGAAGAAGAACTGTGGACACACAAAGGTGAAGTAAGCACCGCCAAGACACTTTCCATAAAAAAAGACATAAGAAAGGAACGAATCCTCTTAGAGTTCTGGAGGCATCCTTCATGTAGGCTCTCATGAGTGTATTTTCACTAAGTGCATAACGATTGGGAGCTGATCCCTGCTGAGCCAAGCTCCTCCCGGACAGAACCTTCCTCTGCTCAGTTGGCTTCAAGTGAACCTGGGTATTCAGCACATCTCCAGTGTCCGTCTCCCACCATCCCACTTCTGGCCCTCTTGATTCCTAGATTTCTAGGAAAATCAGCCTATAAGGTCAAATCCTTATTTGTTGTTAGTTCCTTCCAGAGACAGGGTCTCCACGATGCTATCGATTACTTCAGTGGAATCTTGCCCATGGGCTGCACAAGGAACTCCATGATACGAGTTCAATGCCTTCTCAAATGATGGGTTTTATGAGAAGTTAAGTCCTCTGAGCTTGGGTTAGAAAGAATCCACATCATTCCCAATCTCAAGGCTTCTTCTGGACAAAGGATGAAGATTAAAAGCAATGAATACATAAAAGTCTTTTGTAAAAGCTCAGCCTAAAAACGGCAGAAGAAAATATAGGGGGAAAATGTATTTTCATTTCATGTTAAGAGCCAAGAGAAAAGCTTCTTTACATTTCAAGAAAAAAGGAATAATATCACTACACAAAGCAACCTTTAAAGATGAGCCTTATCATCGTTTCAGTAGAGCTTTTTAGTACAAACTCTACAGATTATGGTATTTCTCAAAACCCCTTGCTGCCCTAGGGAAAAGTACTTAATTGCCTAACTTTTATCTGAGTTCATGGCTATTTTCCTTTCATTTTTAAAGCTTAGCTTATCTTAGGTCATCAAATAATCTTTTGTTTTTCTTTTTTTGCTGACAGAAATCTGATTTACACTCCTGAACGTCCTATTACCCTTGACAGGTACCTAGCATTCTGCCTTGCACATCTACTTACTTTTGTGGGGAAAAAGAAAAAAAAAAGACATTTGTTTATTCACCGTCCACAGACAGAATAAACTCCTAACGGAAATCATAAAATATTTGGGCACTGAACACGTGACTGCTCTTAATTGTTCATATATTCAATTTGAGGAAATTTTTTATTTGACAGGTGTGGTCAAAGGCCCAACAGAACGATTCAAAAATAAAGAGAACTCTGGGAATAAATGTGTTAGGAAGGTAATGAAAAGTTGGAGACTACTTTCCAGATCTTAAAAAAAGCTCTGAATGTATACTCACAAAGACTTAACGACTTTTGATAACCAGGTTAGAAATAGTGCTTTGAAAGTTCATAGAGCTGTAGCATTCGAAGGCAGGGTTTCTTACAGTAAGGTCTGATACCTCTCCCTAATCAACAGAATCATGGAGGCTTACTACAGGTACAGATTCTGAATTCACACCCAATTCTACATTTTTAGATAATTTGCCAGTTTTTGTTAAGATAACCCAAACTAGTAACAACATTCCAATCTGCAAAGGACACACGAGGCCCACTCTCTTTAGCATAAAGTTTGGCTTGCTTTGGTAGGTGGATGAAAGCAAGAAAACACAGAAGTCTACAGGGAGAAGTGGAGACTTGAAGTGTTGGAAATGCATACTGTCCCATTTCTCAGGGAGGGCACAGATACTGCTTGATGGCACCCAAATCAGGTGTTTCTGTCTGAACCAGTCCTGCTACCCAGGCCACAGTCAACCATAAAGATTATCCAGAGAAATGGTCTGCATCTGTATCTGCTGGAGATTCACTGACTAACCATATTCTCACTGCTGCTGGGGCCGGGGATATGGGGTGGGAGGTAGCTAAACGGAGAGAATCAGACAAGCCCAAGAGGCCAAGAACTGGAAGGAGTCCACCCTAACTGTTACCGTGGCCATATCTGAAGTTTCCAGAGCTGATGATGCCACATTTGGGGCCACCATTTTTCCGTGATGATATTGCAGTTGGTTTATGATGCGAAGAAATTAAACAAGGAAACGGGGTAACTTAGTATACATTATAAGTGTCAACAAGAAGACAAAGAAAATTCTTGGTTTTTACTTCATTGGCAATTACTAATAGATATGAAAGTTACAGTGCCTCCTAGGAGGCAAGGTTCTTGCCAACAGAAATACAACGCTAATACAGGAGCACCTTCCAAGGGTTCATCTGAGAGAATACTGAATGGCATGAGTATTTAATGTGATTTGATAAGGCAGAACTGGTTTCTCCATGACTCACAAGTATTAAATTCTAGAATTCCTATGAGTATGCTTGATGCATTGATAAGCAAAGGAAACCTAGGAGGGGATTTGGTGAAGCCACGTGCCCTAGAAATATGACAGCTAATTTTTGACTTAAGAAGAAAATGAATGACCTCCAAAAGACATCAACAATTCTACCTCACAGATGTGCTGTGAGCTTGAAATGCTCACACATGTGATGCATCTTGAAGATGGAAAGTGGTAAAAATATTTGTATTATTATATTAATGTCTGCTACCCTTTTCTCCAAAGTTTTGTAGTAGGTCGTAAAAAATTGGCAGCTCTGCCATTCCATGCAGGCTGCTGCAGATGACGTTGCTGCCTTAATGGGACACAGCCTACAGCCTCTTTGTGAGTAAAACTCTCTTTGTTCGTGCCACTGGTGGCAGCCTTTCTGTGACAGCTGAACACGTCCCTAACCGATACTACTTGCCCTTACTCAATGCCATTCAAATACAATTATATGATTTGTTAGCACAGATAACATCAATAATGTCACTCTTATTGAAGGTGAAATTATTACCAACCTCACTCAGCAGATGACGTTGGGGAAAAGATGCTAGAAAAGTGTCCTAAATGAAGAAGGGTCTTGGAGAATACCAGTGTTCTCTCTCGTAAGCATACCCTCGCAGACTAAACTGTGGGGCACAGGGTTCTCTCTCTCCCTCAAATAACATATATTCATTCACACATGCATACATACATCATACATACATACATACATACATACATACATACATACATGCATAAAATTATATCTTGTGATGGTTAATTTCATGTTTTAACTGGGCTAAGCCACAGGGTACCCAGATATATGGTTAAACATTATTTCTAGTGAGTCTCTGAGGACATTTCTTAGTACAATGAACATCTGTATATCAGGAGACTAAGCAAAACATATTGCCTTGACAAACACTGGGTGGGCTCAACCAATCGATTGAAGACCTGAATGGAACAAAAGGCAGAGTAAGAGAGAATCCACTGTTGTGTATCTGAGTGTCTTCAAGCTGCGATATTGGTCTCCTGACTTCAGACTCAGACTTGGAGTGGAACATACATCATCAGCTCTCCTGATTATTAGGCTTTTGGAGTCTGCCTGGAACTAAACTACTGGATCTCCTGGGTCTGCCCTTCTCAGCCTCCGTAATCCTGTGAACCAATTCCTATTGATACTGAGTCTCTGGAGAACCCTAACTGGTACATATATGTAACTTCATCCATTATGTCTTTTTGCCCTCAGATCCAGTTCCTGCACTTCTCCTACAGACTGTGTTTCCTGGTTCCTTGCCACCTGGCTTCCAGAGGGGTTTGACCAATGGGTGTTTGATGGGAGAAAGGGAGGAAGGTATAAGCCCAGAAGTTTTTCTCTCTCCCCCTCCACTTGCTACCAGTGATTTTATCTCCTCCAAATTCTAGCTTCTTTCCAAGAGCCTCTTCCCCCATGTTCTCAGTTCCTGCTAGGTGTGGTTCTGAGTTTCTCTAGCCCTGGGGTGGAAACAGCTTTCTGATGATACTAATTCCTGATTGCTTCGCCATCCTTTGTTTGGCTTCTCGGATTTCCCATCACGTGTGTAACTCTTTAAAATACCTATAGTGACTCACTGGTTGGCTGGACCTGACTGAAACAGTACAAAGATAGAAGTTCAGGAATATATGGGAAGGTGAGGAGAGAGAAGACAGGTGGCTTAAGCGACCTATATGTCATCTTCACATTGGAAGTCAGTACACGGTGCTTAAAACTGACAAATCAATAAGCAGCAGTATGCTATATTACTTATGTTCATGAAGATACCTAAGAAAAGAATATAAACCTGGAACAGTTAAAAGTGTTGCCTCAAATAATGGAGGCAGTAAAGAGGCCTGTGGTTGCCAGGAACTCAGAGGGGAAGGGACAGATGAATAATAGATGAAGCACAGGGAATATTTATGGCAGTGAAACATCTTGTAAGACATTGAAATGCTTTGAATCATGGCATTGTGCATTTGTCAAAACTCACAGAACTGCACACCACAGTGAATGCTAAGGTAAACTTGGGATTTTCGTTAATAATAGTTTCCATTTTGGCTCATCCGTTGTGACAAATGCACTACACTGACACAAGAAGTTTACAATAGGGAACACTATGTTTTGGGGGGTAGGAGGGAGAACACGGGAACTCTGTACTTTCCAGTCTTCTTCTGTAAAGCAAAAGCTGTTTTAAAAAATAAACTCCCTCAATGAAAGGAAGGCAGAGAGACAGAAGAGGAGGGAAGGAAAGAGAGAGAAAGGGAGCTACTTAAAAGTCATGGAGGAAACTTAAATGTGGATTACTAAGTGAAGGGATCCAATCAGAAAAGCCATATGCTTTACGTTTCCAACTATGATAACATTCTGGAAAAACAAAACAAAGCAAAACAACAACAACAACAACGACAACAACAACAACAGCAACAAGAAAACACCTTCAGAGACAGTAAAAAGACCAGTGGCTATTAGGGTTTAGGGGGAGAGAGGAAGTGGTAATAGGTGGAGCACAGGGCACTTTAGGGTGGTGTAACTATTCTGTATGATACTGCAATAGTAGGTACATACCATTTACATTTCTCAAAAC
Source organism: Panthera onca (assembly GCF_046562875.1). Classification (NCBI taxonomy): domain Eukaryota; kingdom Metazoa; phylum Chordata; class Mammalia; order Carnivora; family Felidae; genus Panthera; species Panthera onca. The sequence continues at coordinate 5,787,379 of NC_138358.1, read as the reverse complement.
TTAGGAATCTATATAACACAAAATAAACCCTAACTGTTAGTAATGATAATGTGTCTAATGATAATGTGTCAATCAATGATAGCTCATCCACCACTTATAATTAATGTATCCACATGAGTGCAAGGTACTATAGAAACTAGTGGGGGTGAGGAAACTGTATTTTTTGTGCAATTTGTCTCTAAATCTAAAATTGTTCATACAAAATGGTCTGTTTAAAAAAACCCTGATTTAAAAAAAAAGAAAAAAGAAAACAAAAGAAAGTGTTGCCTCTGGGGAAGAGGTGTTCGTGGGGGAAACAAAGCTTTTGTTTTTTTTATTGCAAGTCCTGATCTGCAATTTGGATGCTGTTTTCTTTTTTTTTTTAACTATTCGTATACAATACTTGGATTGAAATTTCTCAAATAAAAAAACAAATCTGTACATCTGCCAGAATAGATAACATGAAAAAGCCCATATTAGCAAGTGTTGGCAAGGCTATCAAGTATTCAGAGCTCACAAACACTACGCAGGCACTACTATAGAAAGAAGTTCATGTAAATTGGTATAACCATTTTGGAAACAGTTTGGAGGAATCTTACCAAAGTTGATAAGTTGGATGACATGACATGATATGAAAATGAATAAAATGAATGCAAATTCTGGCTTTACTTTATTCTCTAGGACAGCCTTTACTGCTGCTACTCTTATGCAGCACATTATGTTCTTTTATAATGTAAACATACGTGAGTGTTAGGGTTTCTATCACTACTAGAAGGGGGTTGGAGTCAGGACTCAAAATGAACTTTGATGCAGTTTTAAAGTGTTTATTGTGGCAAACTGGGTAATGGTTTGGACTCTGACATGAAGCATTGTCTCAGGGATTCACTAGATCATCAGACTTGATATTGACATACTGTTGACTCCCAAAATAGCATAAAAACCATATCTCCAGGCTTCCAGGGTGTTGCCGTTAACAAAAGAAATAAAAATTTCTCACATTGTTTTGCGATTCACATGCAAACCTAAGATTCCATTTCAAAAACTTTCCAACATCATTAGAAGAGCCAGACACTGCACATTCCCTAACACGTATTTACAGTTAATACATTAAAAAGAAAAGTACAAGCAGATTGTAAATCTTAATCATATGTGCACATTAAACTGTCCCAGAACACAATTCAGTTCCATGACAAACAACTGAGTTCTAATTCCCATAAGACATGACCTTCTACCAAAAATATTTTAAACACACGAATAAAGCAAATTTTATATATGTATATATATATACATATACATATATGTATATGTATATGTATATGTGTATATATATATAATATATATATATATATATATATATATATATATATATATATATATATCCACTATATAATATATGTACCCACTAAATGATATAAATATTATATATATATAAATTATATATGCACTAAAAACACTGATTTTAAGAGCTCCATGGCAATCCTTGGAACACCAAAAACTATGAGTTCAAAATTGCTCAGATTTCTTTGTATCCAAATATGTTTCATGCATTTTTATTCAACAGTGTTCAGAACACTAGTACTATTGTTTGCACATAGCAAATTGATATGTGTCAGCCACCGGTTTAAATTATACTGGAAAAATTGTGTACTCAAACATGGACAAAACACACAGCACAACAGTGACAGTAAACAACAATGAAGCTTGCTCTCCACAATTATAACATTACTGGTTCTGTAACGAAAATTAAGTTGCTGGGTCACAAGTAGAAGGGGGATAAAAATGACACCAGGAATTCAAAAGCTTATTTGAGGTGCCAGTCACCACATATAGGCACTCAAGCATAGCAAGGTCATAAACTTCCTCCTTACTTGTGCCATATGAGATATAAAGGTATGAGAATGAATAAAGACTATGGGATTTATTTCAAATATCTGTACAACCTAAGCGCAGACTCGTTTTAGAAGACAGTAAATGAATGCCTCACCAGAAAGGCCACCGTATCAAGTTCCTTTTTACAGTCTGCCCAAAAGAATACATAAAATACTTCCAATTTCCTATTAATATATGAATCAACTATATTAGTTGTTTCTTCACATTTTATAAGTTGTCAAACAAAACTTCAGCAAGGTTCTGCTAAAAATTTAGCAAAAACAAAGATTTTTTTTTACCATCCTGTTTTTTAAACTAGAAATGGCAAAATTTTTTAAGGGACCAGCTAAACAACATATTGATTTTTGGATGGACATTCAGATCCAAACCGAAATCAGATAGCCCAGATAACCCAAAGCATGAATGCAAGTTCAAGTGCAATAAAGTAACAAGGTATAGCAGGGAAAAACTAAGATTCTCAGTTAAGTTCAAATAACTGCATGGTGTCAATGGTTGTGTTTCAAAGCTGTGCTGAGCAAAGTTATCCTCCCAGCTACATCTAATTTCAAAACCCTCTGGGAAGCTACCTCGATAAGCTATATGTTGAAATTACATTCTAATATGGTCGTTGGATTCATTTTTAATTACTATACAATTATATACAATAGGGAAGTTGTACAAATATGTATCTTTTCCTCAGGGGCTAATTAGCTAAAACAGTTACTTTGGGAAGGGTGGGGGAGAAAAACCTCTGTATTTGAAATACCATTGGCAATGGAAGCTAGTAACGAAAATTTATATAAGCTTCCTATGAAACAAATATACTTTAACCCTCTGCATCTTTTAAATAATTATTCACTTTTATTTACTCATGTGGCAGTATTTGTAACAACACATTATCATTGAGTAGTGAAAAAAAGACTATGAGGCTTACTGGGAAACTGTATATTAGGAAGCTATGCCATTTGAACTCTACAAGCCCAAGAGTCAAAATCACAACTCTCGGGGCGCCTAGGTGGCTCAGTCGGTTAAGCGTCTGACTTTGGCTCAGGTCATGATCTTACGGTCCGTGGGTTCGAGCCCCGCGATGGGCTCTGTGCTGACAGCTCGGAGCCTAGAGCCTGCTTCAGATTCTGTGTCTCCCTCACTCTCTGACCCTCCCCCACTCATGCTCTGTCTCTCTCTGTCTCAAAAATAAATAAACATTAAAAGAAAATTAAAAAAAAATCACAACTCTCATTATTCCCCTAAAAAGCTGCCAAGCAGAGAGAAACCCTAATGTTGAAGATTTAATAGGTCATGTTTCAGCCTGAGATGGATGGTTCTATTGCACAATACTTAACTTGAAAGAATAGTGGTACAAAATCACTCCTTGGCCCTTCCGATATCGCAGTAAAATCTGGCTGCGGCACCACTGACTAAACACCATTAAGTCTTGCTGCCACCAAGAAAGAACTGAGGTCACTTGGATAATCAAGAATTCCATGCTGGGCCACAGGATATAAACACTATCATAAAAGTGAAAAGTACTCTGTGTGGCTCTCCTGTTTGATCCCTGTGGTCTTTGATTGTCAAACAAAAGACCAATACCTGCTAACATAACTATGCATGGACGTAAGTTAATAAAGGAAAGTCCTGGAGCAAAACTGTTAACCAACTGCCATGATATTTATAAGAGTGATGCATGGTAATGTGGATATTTCCTGTTATCCAACAACAACGACAAACACAAGTGAGGAAAATCTCTTTTGCCCAAAGATAACCTCAACCAGTTATTTGGTGCCAAAAAAAATGTACCACCTCTCTAGATCAGTAATACTTCAGAGAATTCCAACGGCTATTATGTATGCAGGTTTAGTCACCACGCTTACCCCTACTCATTTACACTATGTGACTTCCATTTTAAAATAAATTATCCTGGAAAGATTCCCAGATCAGTATGTGAGATTGGTACAAGGCCAAGTCATTTCCGAGTGGATTCCATCCATGTCCATAACCAGCACCAGTTTGTTTGTTTGTTTGTTTGTTTGTTTATTTATTTATTTATTTATTTATTTATTTATTTATTTATTTATTATTTTTTGAAATTCACTCATTGGTTTTTAATAGAAACCGTGTGGTTTCTCAATGCATTTTCAATTGTACCCACTTATAAAGAATTTCCCAAGTTAATTTTACTAAACAAAACCTTCCAAGTGTCTACCATTTCCTTTAGGAGTTCAGTAAACACAAACATTACATTTCAATATAAAATCTTTAGAAAAGTCTTAAGAATGTGTACACAGTTGAACTTTGAATCTTTTGCTTTGTAATCACCGAGCCCATGACATTCAAAGCCAAACAAATCCTTACATTACTAACAGTGATACGCTTCAATTTCTTAGAAAATCTTAGAAAATATCCTTGGTCAAAGCGTTGGAATCCACTTAAAACTCGGAAAGGTGTGAGATTCAGAATACCCAGGATTGCAATTGGTATTGAGAATACCAACTATTGCAAAACTTTCCACACATATTCGATCTTTCGTCCGGAAAGAGTGGCAGTCAAAAAAGGAAAGAAAGAAAGAAAATGAGGCGGGAGGAGCCGGAGGTGGGTGAACAGCAAGGAAATTCTAGCTTTATTACACAAGCATGGAACCAAATTCCTTTGGAGGGGGTGGGGGTGGAATGGCTTCTTCTGACAACTTCAGACCAATGAGGGAACAAGAGAGAACATGGATCTGCCCCTACAGTCCTGGAGACATCTCAATCTGGGGTTAGGACGAAAGGGGACCTCCCTTGCTGTCCAAAGGTCTTCTCCCTCCGCAGACCCGGTGCTGGGAGGCAGCAGAGGGGCACAGCTGCCCCGGAGTCCCAGAAGGCAGCGCCGCATCCTGGGGGCGCTGGCCGGGACCGTCTGGTGCTTCTTCGCCCATAAAGTGCACTAGGGGACGCTGTCCCGGCAGTCCCTGGTTCATCACTAAAGGCACAACCCTTCCCGGGGCTGAGAGGTCGCGCGGCGGTGGCCCGCATTTCATGCCCAGGCACTGGGAAGCGGCGGAGTCTCACCATGGGTTCCAGGTTAACTCGAGGACTTGGCGCGCCTGGCGCCGCGCTTCTGCCAGGCTGCTCTCCACCCACACGTCGCCCACTCCGCGGATGGTGAGGAAGGTGGTCAACGTCGGGGTGGCCGCCCTCCCACTCTCCTCCAGGGTGCGAACCCCGGGATAGGGCCCGGGGGGCGTGGGAATGTGGGGGCTGCTATCCTCGCGGGACGGCAGCGGCGGGGGCGGCACCTTCCTCAGGCCGACTGCCACCTTCCGGGCTCCGTGGCGCCTCCGCCTGGCAGCTGGCCGGCCCGTCTGGAGGCAAGCCTCTGGGGGCTGCTGCCTCCTCGTGTACACCATCTTCTCCTCAGGCGCCTCCAGGGCGGCCCCTCCTGCAGCGCTAGAGGCTCTTTCCAGGCGGCCAGGGCCAGGGCCTCCTGGGGCCAGCGCCCCCATCTTCTTCTTGCTGCTCAGGATGTGAGGCCACTAGGGGCCGCCCGCGCTTGCCAGGTCTCAAGGCCGCCTCAGGGCCCTGATGCATTTCCTACCATGAAGCCAAATCAGGAGGCAGGCTGTGAGAGTTACACCGCAGTTGCTAGGAGACCAGGCGCTTTGTGAGGTCACAATGTCTGCATATCTTATCACGGTGGGCTGCCCAAAGCAGCCTTAGGTTTGGCTGTGTTTAAGACTATGCCCTTGAGAAAGACCTGCACGTAATCTTACCTGAGAAGGCCCATAATTCTTCACGAGTTCAAGAGGGTTGTCCTAGAGGTGAATGCACGGGTGCTTCAGCCTCCATTAATTCCATCTAAATGAAGTGACACTTAGCGGTGGACAGTACACACAACTTGCAATCAAACATGACTCTAAGAGGGTTTTAGCTAATTAACTGACTTGTCATGCAAGGCACTGAAATCCAAAATGAAATAACTACTCTTCCCTTTCAAAGAATACCGATATACTGTGCCTTGCTTAGGGTTCCATACGTGTGTTGCTACAGCTCACAGTTCAGGAAGCTGTTCTTCACAGAAGCAGCAAACAGTTTGCCTAGTTAGTATCCATGCTCACTTTCATGCAGCGTAGGGAAGACCGAGCCATTGTGTGCTTAAGAGCAAAGCGTCAACGAATTCTGTGTGAGTGGCCAGTAGGGCATTCAGTGCCACTAAAACCTATTCACTACCTACCAATTCATGAATATTTCAGGTAAGGCATACACAAGGTAGTAAGAGAACGTATGGGATTCCAAGGGTAGAAAACGTGTTACACCGTCCGTGTAAGTGCTTTTGAAAGCAACCAGCATAGTCCATCCATCATCACCACATACACAATTCATTCACAAAATACTACAAGGACCACCTACCATGATCAACTGAAATCCACTTCCCCATGAAAGGATGACTCCAAACTATGTGAGTCACTAAGAGTGATAAGTCATGGTAACAATCAGAAGAGAAACTTGCCAAGGTCAATGTGATACATGTGAGAGGCCTCTGTCTTTATTCAGCTCCTTTTCTTAAACACACAAACAAAACTTTCATCTACGCAGCTTAAGCTACTACTACCTCACGCTCATAAAGTGCTGAAAATGGAAAACAATCTCATATACAGTAAGAGCAACTCCTGGATTTCCTTTTTCATTCAATGTAATTTATTTTCAAATTGGTTTCCACGCAACACCCAGTGTTCATCCCAACAGGTGCCCTCCTCAATGCCCATCACCCACTTTCCCCTCTCCCCAACCCCACGTCAACCCTCAGTCTGTTATCAGTATTGAAGAGTCTCTTATGGTTTGCCTCCCTCCCTCTCTATAACTTTTTCCCCCATCACCTCCCCCATGGTCTTCTGCTAAGTTTCTCAGGATCCACACATGGATGAAAACATATGATATCTGTCTTTCTCTGCCTGACTTATTTCAGCATAATACCCCCCAGTTCCATCCACGTTGCCACAAATGGCCAGATTTCATTCTTTCCATGGCCAAGTAGAATTCCATTGTATATACATAAACCACACCTTCTTTATCCACTTGTCAGTTGATGGACAGCTAGGCTCTTTCCACAGTTTGGCTGTTGTGGAAAGTAGTGCTATAAACATTGGGTTACATGTGCCCCTATGTCTCAGCACTCCTGTACCCCTTGGGTAAATTCCTAGCAGTGCTATTGCTGGGTCTTAGGGTAGATCAATTTTTAATGATTTGAGGAACCTCCACACTGTTTTCCAGAGCGGCTGCACCAGGTTGCATTCCCAGCAACAGTGCAAGAGGGTTCCTGTTTCTCCACATCCTCACCAGCATCTATAGTCTTCTAATTTGCTCACATCAGCCACTCTGACTGACATGAGGTGGTATCTCAGTGCGGTTTTGATTTGGATTTCCCTGACAGGGAGTGCTCTTGAGCATCTTTTCATGTGTCTCTTGACAATCTGGATGTCTTTTTTAGAACAGTGTCTGTTCAAGTCTTCTTCCCGTTTCTTCCTGGATTATTTGTTTCCCGGGTGTGGAGTTGGTGAGTTCTTTTGATAGGTTTTGGATACTAGCCAATTATCCAGTATAACTTTTGCACACATCTTTTCCCATTCGGTCAGTTGCCTTTTAGTTTTGTTGATTGTTTCCTTCACTGTGGAGAAGATTTTTATTTCGATTAGGTCCGATGGTTCATTTTTGCTTTTATTCCCTTGCTTTTGGAGATGTGTCATCAGAGATTATTTTTCGTGCTTTCTCCTCAAGGGTTTGATGGTTTCCTGTCTCACATTCACGTCCTTCATCCATTGTGAGTTTATTTTTGTGAGTGGTGTAAGAAAGTGGTCTAGTTTCATTCTTCTGCATGTTGCTGTCCACTTCTCTCAGCACCATTTGTTAAATGGATGCTGTCTTTTTTTCCATTGGATATTCTCTCCTGCTCTGTCAAAGATTAGTTGGCCATAGGTATGTGGGTCCAATTCTGGGGTCTCTATTCTATGCCATTAAGTCTATGTATTTGTTTCTGTGCCAATACCATGCTGTCTTGATGGTTATAGCTTTGTGGTACAGACTAAAGTCTGGCATTGTGGTGCCTCTCACTTTGGTTTTCTTCTTCAGTATTACTTTGGCTATTCAGGGCCTTTTGTGTTTCCATACACATTTTATGATTGCTTGTTCCAGCTTGGAGAAGAATGCTGGTGCAATGTGATTGGGGCTGCATATAATGTGAGGACTGCGTTGGGTCGTATTGACATTTCGTCAATATTTATTCTTCCAATCCACGAGCATGGAAAGTTTTTCGCTTTCTCTGTATCTTCTTCAATTTCCTTCACAAGCTTTCTATAGTTTTCAGCATACAGATCTTTTACAAATTTGGTTAGGTTTATTCATATGTATTTTATGACTCTTGGTGCATTGTAAGTGTGTTTCGTTTCTTTATTTCTCTTTCTGTTGCTTCATTATTGGTGTATAAAACACAACCAATTTTTGTACATTGATTTTGTACCCTGCAACATTGCTAAATTCATGCATCAGCGCTAGAGTACTTTTGATGGAGTCTGTAGGAGTTTCCATGTATAGTGTCATGCCATCTGCAAAAAGTGGAAGTTTGACTTCATCGTTGCAAGTGATGATACATTTAATTTCATTTACTGTCTGATTACTGATGCTAAGACTTCCCACACTATGTTCAACAACCGGGGTGAGAGTGGACATCTCTGTCTTGTTCCTGATCTCACAGGGAATGCTCTCAGTTTTTCCCCATTGAGGATGATATTTACTGTGGGCTTCTAATAAATGGCTTTTATGATGTGTAAAGTAGGTTCCTTCTATACCAACTTTCTTGAGGGTTTGTATTAAGTATGGAAGCTGTATTTTCTCAAATACTTCTTTCTGCATCTATTGACAGTGTACTATGGTTCTTATCTTTTATTAATGTGATGTAGCACAATGATTGATTTGTGAATATGGCACTAGCCCTGCAGGCCAGGAATGAATCCAACTTGATTGTGTTGCATAAAACTTTCTATATGCTATTGAATGTGATTTGCTAGTATCTTGTTGAGAATTTTTGCACCCCTATTCATCAGGGATATTGACCTGTAATTCTCCTTTTGTTCTGTGTCTCTGTCTGGTTTGGGAATCAAAGTAGTGCTGGCTTCATAAAATGAGTCTGGAAGTTTTCCTTTCATTACCATTTTTTGGAACAGCTTGGGAAGGATAGCTATTATGTCTGCTTTAAATGTCTGCTAGAATTCGCCAGGGAAGCCACCTGGTCCAGGACTCTTACATATTGGGATATTTTTGATAACTGATTCAATTTCCTCACTAGTTATGGGTGCGTTCACATTTTCTATTTCTTCCCGTTTGAGTTTTGGAAGTGTGTGGGTATGGAGGCATTTGTCCATTTCTTCCAGGTTGTCCAGTTTGTTGGCATAGAAGATTTTATAGTGTTTCCTGATGATTGCTTGAATTTCTGAGGGATTTGTTGTAATAAATCCATTTTCATTTGTGATTTAACCTATTTGGGTCCCCTCTCTTTTCTTTTTGAGAAGCCAGGCTAGACGTTTATCACTTTTGTGTATTTTCTCAAAAACACAACTCTTGGTTTCATTGATGTGCTCTACTGTTTTCTTTTAGACTCCATATTGTTTATTTCTGCTCTGATCTTTATTATTTCTCTTCTTCTGCTCGGTTTGGGGTGTCTTTGCTGTTCTGCTTGTGGTTCCATTAAGTGCTGTTAGATTTTGTATTGGGGATTTTCTTGTTTCTTGAGATAGGGCTGGATAGCAATGTTTCTTGTCTTTTTTTGTTTGTTTGTTTAGTTTTGTTTGTTGTTCCCTGTCAGGACTGCCCTTGCTGCATCCCGAAGGGTTTGCATTGTTGTATTTCATTTTCATTTGTTTCCTTATATCTTTTAATTTCTTCTCAAATTGCCTGGTTGACCCATTTATTCGTTAGTGGGATGTTTTTTTAATCTCCATGCTTTTGGAGATTTGCCATCATTTTTCTGTGATTTATTAATGTCCCTGCAATTACCACATTCTTATCAATAAGGTTCTGTATGTTTTTAATTAATTGTTTTATATATGTGTGTGTCTCCGAATTTGGTGTGTAGACATTTCAAATATTCAGCTCTTCCTGATGGAGAGACCCTGAAATTAATATAGGAAGCCCTTCATCACCTCTTGTTACAGCCTTTAATTTAAACTCTACTTTTTATGATATAAGTTGGCTACTCCAGGTTTCTTTTGACCTCCAGTAGCATGATAGATAGTTCTCCATCCCCTCCCTTTCAATCTGAAGGTGTCCTCATGTCTAAAATCAGTCTCTTGTAGACAGCAAAGACATGGGTCTTGTTTTGTTTTTTGTTTTTGTTTTTTCTATCCATTCTGATACGCTATGTTGTTTGGTTGGAGCATTTAGTCCATTGAAATTCAGTGTTATTAGGGAAAGATATGCGTTTAGAGTCATTGTGATGTCCGTAGGTTTCATGCTTACAGTGGTGCACCAGTTTCCTTTCCCACCAACAGGGAGAGAGGGTTAGTCTTTCTCCATATGCTCGCCAGCATCTGTGGTTTCCTGAGTTGCTCATTTTAGCCACACTGACTAGTGTGAGGTAGTATCTCAGTGTGGCTTTGATTTGTATTTTCCTGATGATGAGTGATGTTGAGCATCTTTCCATATGTCTGTGGGCCATCTGGATGTCTCCTTTGGAAAAGTGTCTATTCATGTCTTCTGCCCATTTTTTCACTGTATTACATTTTCCAGGTGTGACTTGGGTAAGTTCTTTATACATTTTGTATACTAACCCTTTACCAATATGTCATTCGCAAATATCTTCACTCCTTCCATCGGTTGCCTTTTAATTTGGCTGATTGTTTCCTTTGCAGGGCAGAAGATTTTTATCTAGACCAGGTCCTGATAATTCATTTTTGCTTTTCATTCCCTTGGCTTTTGAGACATGCCAAGGAAGAAATTGCTGCTGTTGAGGTCAAAGGGTTTTTTTTCCTCGTTTCTCTTCTAGTGTTTTGATGGTTTCCTGTCTACATTTAAGTCTTTCATCCATTTTGCATTTATTTTTGTGCACGTTGTAAGAAAGTCATCTAGTTGATTCTTCATCATGTTGCTGTTCAGTTCTCCCAGCACCATTTGGAAAGAGACTGTCTTCTATCCATTGGATTCTCTTTCCAGCTTTGTCAAAGATTAGTTCACCATACATTTGCGGGGCCCCTTCTGAGTTCTCTATTCTGTTTCATTGGTTAATGTGCCTGTTTTTGTGCCAATGTCATACTATCTTTTGATTATAGCTTCGTAGGAGAGGTGAGAGTCTGGGCTGCCGCCCACTTTGGCTTCCTTTTTTCAACATAAGTTTGAGTACTCAGGTTCTTTTGTTGTTCCGTGCCAATTTTCAGATGGCTTGCTCTAGTCTGGAGAAGAATGTTGGTACAATTTTGATTGGTATTGCATAAACTGTGTAGATTGCTTTGGGTAGTATTGACATTTTAAGAGTATTCATTCTTCCACTCTATACGCATGGATTGTTTTTTGTTTTTTTTCCCTGATTTTGTTGTGTCTTCATCATTTTCCTTCATTCATTTTCTATACTTTTCACCGTACAGATCTTTTACATCTTTGGTTAGGTTTCTTGCTAGGTATTTTAGGGTTCTTGGTGAAATTGTAACTGGTATTGATTTCTTGACTTCTCTTTCTGTTGCTTCCTTATTTGTGTATAGAAATGCAACCACTTTCTTTACACTGATTTTGTATCCTGTGAGTTTGGTCAATTCATATATCAGATCTAGCAGCGTTTTCATGGAGTTTTTTTTGGGTTTTCCGCGTTCAGTCTCATGTCATCGTTGAAAAGCCAAAGTTGAACTTTCAGTGATATATGTTCAGTTAAGTGTAGATAAAAAGAATTTACTCTTTGGGCTCTATGGTAACTTCATAATTGCACAATAAGTGAGAAATAAGCAAGAACTTTGCATGTTATCCCACATTAGAATTGGTAACTGGAATCTAACTCTTTAAAATATATTGAATTCCTCATGTTATGGATAGAAGTATGAAACATCTAACTTCACCCAGTGCACTCGTGCGTATTTGTAAACACATATGCTAATCAGCAAAATTGTAATACTAGTGAGGTGTACCAAATTTTCCACGTTCATGGTACAGATAATATTGTTTTACTGTCTTTATGGTAGCATCCTAAATAAGACATTTGGAATCTAGGAGAGAATCCAGAACCTACAGGGTACATTCTCCATGCTCTATTCTGGCTTTGAAATAAATGAACAAATGGAATTAAAAAAAAAAAATAGATTGCACTGGTAATCATGTTTAATGCAATTGTGCAATAACTTTTTATAGACTCTAGCCATAATAAGAGTGCACGTGAATAGGGTTTGGAAATAACACCTATTTATAACTTTGTTTGACATGACAAAATCACTAGCAACATATACTTTCAAAAATTGCCTTTTTAATTAACCATGGCTATGTTTTAGTTCTTTTATCACTGCAATACTAAATTCTCTGTTCTCTTCTATGCCTTTTTTCAAGCCCAGTGATTAATCTTATGACAATTATTCTAAATTCTTGCTGTTATACTGCTTTTATCTATTTTGATCAATTCTTCAACGGTCACTTCTCCTGTAATTTCATCTGAGGGGAATTCTTCCGTTTCATCATTGTGGATAGTTTTCTATTCCTTATGTGTTTTAACGTTTTTGTTGTTGTTGTTGTTGTTGTTGTTGTTGTTGTTGTTGTTGTTGTTTTGTTTTGTTTTGTTTTATGTGCTCTGCACCTGAGAGCACTGCTACATTAAAGTGGGCTCATCCCCTCTCCATGGCCTGGCCCTTCTGGAGGTGTGTTTTGAAAAGTGTTACTTGCTTTGTGTTGCTATGACTTTCGTTGTTTGATTTCTCATCTCAGAGTGATTTTTGAAAATCCCACGAGGTGTGCTTTGATTTGCTCCTTGAAGTACCGAATGAAGTAATTGGAGGTTTGCACTACCTTCACAGGGGTTAAAACACCTTAAATTGCCATGGATGGATGTTCTTGCCCTTCCCAACAATGGGGGTTTCTCCTGGTAGTGAGATCCTGGAGATGTGATGGCGCCACAGCCCGGGCTCCACACAGACGGCTCCTCCGAAAGGCCCTGGGCAGCTGCACTTATGAAAGCCGCTCATTTTCTGATTTCCCAGAGGTTACCTTGTGCAAAATTGTGGATTATTTAAATTACATGGCCCCATCAATTTCTTCTACCAGCCAGATCTTAGACTGTAGACAAAGGATACCTCAGAGTTTACTTTTCCACTATGTAAAGGGGAAGTATAACACCTATGTTCAGTATAGTTGTGAGATTATTGGTAATGCTGTAAAACATGTGGAAAAAATCCTGGCACATTACACTCAATAAACATTGTATTTTGTTTTGATTTCCTCATAGTTGTCACTACATCCATGCAAAGTGTATCTCCAGGGTGGGGTCTTTTGTAGGGCAAAATGTAAGCTACACCATAGAAGCTATCGACAAGGCAAACTGTTTTTCCTATTCTTGAGGAGGTGACCCTTCCCTTTTTTGTATATGAATAATAAATTTGGTGGTAGAGATTATTGAAGACTTGAATGTATATTGCAGTCCAGCACACTGGGAGATAGTTAAAAGTCCCCTATTTCAGGCACTGTGGATATAAATATTGAGCACCTTAGGTGTCAGGTGTTATTAGGTTCAAGTACACAGTGATAATCAAACATGCATGCTCCATATATTCAGGATGTTTCAAACCTTAGCTACAAAAGGTACATGTGTAATTACAACTTGTGGCAAATGCTGTTAAATAAAAGACTAAATGTTATGAGAAGGAATGACACAGGGGACAGAATGTCGATTAGAGGACTGGCCAACAAAGGGTTCTTGGGGAGAAAAGTGCTTTATTCAAACTTGGACCCATAGCAATAACGGTAAGGAAACTAGCGAACACAAAATGCATTCGAAGTGGAACCTACATGGGTCCAATTTGAGAAACCAGGAGAAGAGATGGTCCCAATCACCTAATGAAAGGAGAATGAGGAAAGATGGCATTAGAGGGGTGACAAGGCTGGACTGCCAACGTCTGGTGGTCACGTTACAGTTTCTATGTGTCATTTTGAGTACAGTAGAGATTAGAGGGTTGTTTTAAGCAGAGGAATGAACTGCTCAGATTCAGGATTTTTGTATTGCATTCCTGACGCAGTGAAAAGAATGAACTGGGATTTTGTTTGGAAGGGAAAGGCAGCATGGGGCTAAGAACGAAAATGCAGAGTAGGCAGAAGGTGGTGAGAAAATAGCTGGCGTGGCATACATTGGAGGTGGAGTTGAGAACCCCTGCTGCTGAATGGATCAGGGAAAGACGTTGAGGAGGGGACGACTGACAATGAGTCTCTTTCCCTCTATAGCAACTGAAGACAATGTCCCATTAACAGAGAGACACAAGAGGGGTCTTAAGTTGGTCATGGATTTCAATTGCTTATTGATTGGGTATTAATTCACATACTTACAGAAGTTTGCTTAGAATTTTAACTTTTCGTTGTTTTGTTTCTACCGAATTGCTTCGTTATTACCATCTGGAGGTTCTAACTGATGGTCTCCAATTCTTCGCTGTCAACAAGACCTTCTTACATAAGATTATGGAATTGATGGGTGATGTAGGTACCTCATCTTCTACCTAGTCTTGTTCATCGTCACAAATACTTAATGGCCACTGTTGTAGAAGAACCTCAAACTCCAACAGGGTTGTTCTCACTGTTCTTGGAATGCCTGCCCCTCCTTTTTCCCCACACATTTGCTTTTGTCTCCTTTGTCCTTCTCCTTTCTGCCTGCCAGCCAAAAATTTGGTCATCCTTTAAGATTCTTTGTGCTATGCCTCTGAGATGCCTTTACTGATCAACTCAGCTCAGTGGACTTCTCCTGATACATGAAACTTGACCTTGAAGTCTTACTGTGCTTTGTATGGTGTTTGGGTTTTTCCTACCCTCTAATATTGTAAGTTTCTTGAAGGCAAAGATGAGGTCTTCCATGCTTCCAGAAACTTTTATAAACACTCAAACATGGTCAAACTTTAGAAATCATTCTGGTGAAGTGGTGGAGTCAACGTCATATCAGGTGGGAGGGGAGTCTGCTGAAGGAATTTTCGGATTCAAGCGCAACCTTGAAACAACGTTTACATCACAAACCAGAGGCAATTACCTAACTTCACAAAAATAATAACTTACTGCACATATCTTCACGTTTCACAAAAGAATTATACCATGACCTCTGTTTTCTCCTACCTCTCAATGCATATTGGAGAGTGAACTTGAAGAATGTGCTTTCAGAGTTTTGTGATACCTCAATGTTAACTGTTGCAGTACTTTCTAGAGTCACAAGTTGGTTTTTGGCTTTCATTCTCTGACATATATTCATCAAGACAGATTCTGGGCATGAATCCAAAAAGCAGCTTCAGAAAACTAGAAAATTAAACAGCACCAACTAAATTTTCAGTTGTAACAGTTACTACTAAGGAGATCTCATTTAATTCTGTCTTTATCTGGACCATGGAAAATTATCTCTTGCCTTTTCCAGTCTCAGTATTTATGGAGCTGGGATACCAAACTAGGGTGTGTCTAGATATTTGATACCCTAATCTCCCACTCAAGTGTGCCGTATCATGGAACACATATTTTTCAAACATGTCTAAAGACGTTTCCTTTGAGAATTTGGGGAAATTTCAACATATTATGGAAGCCATGCAGAGTCTCTTAAAGCCTATAGGTAGTCTTTTTGTTTAGGAGCTTTATCAAAAAATCTTTATGAAGAAGAAGAAGAAGAAGAAGAAGAAGAAGAAGAAGAAGAAGGAGAAGGAGAAGGAGAAGGAGAAGGAGAAGGAGAAGGAGAAGGAGAAGGAGAAGGAGAAGGAGAAGGAGAAGGAGAAGAAGAACAAGAAGAAGGAGGAGGAGGAGGAGGGGGACGAAGAGGGAAAGGGTGAGGGGGAGGGCTAGGGGGAGGGAGAGGGAGATGAGGGCGAGGGGGAGGAAAGTGATGTCAATATGGCCACAAAATAATTTTTGCATTGCATTTTATTGTCCAGAAAGAGGAACCCATTGAGAATTCCTTAAACTGGATTCATCTCCTCCTTTTGTCTGGGGATTTCAACATCTACCCTCGTGGTTCTTAACCCAAGCTCAAATTAGAAGGATCTGTGGAACTGACATCCAGACATCCGGGTGATTCTGATGTACAGGCAGGGTTTAAGGCTAAGGCAGCTAACTAAACATTAACACGCTGTGGTAGATACGCTTCATGCTGAGCACAGTAAAAGGGAAATGTTCATAGCAGCCTTCCGTATAATAAGTACAGTATGGAAACATACATTCCAAACGTGAATCAACAGTAGAAGGGATAAGCAAATTGTTAAATAATCATGTAAGAGAATACAATATGGAAGTACCAATCCCTGAGTTACACCTATGCAAAACAACATCGATGAGGGTTATAGTGTTGAACGGAAGAAGCCAGATCTAAAGAAATGTATATTATTCCATTATATTTTTATAAAATTCAAACACGGACTAATTTAATCTCTGTTGCTCAAAGTCAGGATATCAATTACGTTGGGGAAGGGAGATGGAGCAGGAATGGGGAGTGATCGCAGGGAGAGAATTCATGGTGCTGGTAATGTTCTCCTTTTGGAGTTTCATGGACGTTAGAGGCCTAAGGTTATACCATATAAAATTATGTATTTCCTTTACATTTTCAGTATGTCCTCAAACCTATATGCTGAACTATTTGCAGAAGTTCATCTGTATTAAAAGCAATAGAACCCTTTGAAATAAGCTCTTTGGCCAAAAAAATAGTAACAAAAGTTGACAGTGGGATGGATCATTATGCGTCATGATTTGCTACTAGTTCTTGTTTTGTTTGTTTCTTTGCCTGTCTGTTTGTTGGCTTGCTTGCTTGTTTGTTCATGTTTAATATGATGCGGTCCTGGAGCAGACCCACTGAAGATGATATTTTGGAAGTTAATATATTAATTAGAGTAACTGGGTTGATGAATCTGTTCACTAAAGTCTTTCGTAAAGCCAATAGCATATGGTGTAAAGCCAATTATATGATTTTCAAACAAATGTAATTTCTTATAAAGTCACAGTTTTTATGGACTCCTGTGTGGCTCAATTAGTTAAGCATCTGACTTCAGGTCAGGTCATGATCTCACAGTCTATCAGTTTGAGCCCGGAATCGGATTTGGATTTTGGATTCTCTCTCTCTCTCTCTCTCTCTCTCTCTCACTCACTCACTCTGGCCCGGCTTTTACTCTTTCTCTCTCTCTTAAAAATAGATCAACATTAAAAAAATTAAAACAATGAAAAAATAATAATGTTGATTTTGAGACAGAGAGAACACAAACAGAAGGGGCAAACAGAGGGGACAGATGATCCAAAGTGAGTTTTATCCTGATAGCACTGAGTCTGGTGTGGTGCTTGTATTCACATTTGTGAGATCATGACCTGAGCAGAAGTTTGACACTCAGCTGACTCAGCTACCCAGGTATCCCTAGACTCCCATTGTAATCTAGACCTTAGCAACGTTAACACTGGACTATTTGAAACTATCCTTGATATGTTGAATGTACCTAATAAATTTATGAATTGAAATATTTTATTTATTTAAATGATACTAGACTGAATCATTTATTTGAAACGTGATTTTATGATTATGGTAGTCAGCACAGAGCCCGACGCGGGGCTCGAACTCATGGACCGTGAGATCATGACCTGAGCCAAAGTGGGCTGCTTAACCAACTGAGCCACCCAGGCGCCCCTTTGTCCATGTGTTCTTACCGAACTCTGCCCCTGCCTCACTGAAATCCAGTCTTGGGGCTCCTGGGGGGCTCGGTCAGTTAAGCGTCCAACTCTTGATTTCAGCTCACATCATGATCTCATGGTTAGTGGGTTTGAGGCCCGTGTCAGGCTCTGTGCTGATAACACACAGACTGCTTTGGATTCCCTCTCTCTCTCTCTCTCTCTCTCTCTCTCTCTCTCTCACTCTCTTTCTCTCTCTCTCTCTCTTTCTCTCTTTCTCTCTTTCTCTCTCTTTCCCTTCCCTTCCCTTCCCTTCCCTTCCCTTCCCTTCCCTTCCCTTCCCTTCCCTTCCCTTCCCTCCCTCCCTCCCTCAAGCTCTCTCTCAAAAATACATAAACTTGAGAGAGATTAGTGGGGGATGGGCAGAGAGAGAGGGAGACACAGAATCCAAAGCAGGCTCCAGGCTCCCAGTTATCAACACAGAGACCAACACAGGGCTCAAACTCACAAACCGTGAGCTCATGACGTGAGCCAGTCAGATGCTCAACTGACTGAGCCACCCGGGTTGCCCCTAAAATAAGTAGACTTTAAAGGAAAAAAAAAATAAAGTCATTCTTATGTCCCTTCCTTTTGAAATTGGGTTGGCCTCTGTGACCTGGGTGGGGAATGTGGCAGAAGTGATGATGCATGGCTTCTGGGACTCGTTTGGAAAAAGTGTCCAAAAGGCAGTGTCTTCTTGGTTGTGTCTCTCACTGAACATACCCCTTTTGGGGCTCAGAGCTGCCACACCAGGGAGCATGAAGTCACTATGCTGGGGGAGGTGCATAGGAAAGGAGATGTTGCCGAAGCCCCAGCTTTCTCTGAGTCTCCCCAGTGCAGACTCCAGGCATGTGAGGGAAGGCGACTCTCATGGCAGCCGCCATCTGACTACAGTCTTGCGAGAGACCCTGAGTGAGAACTGCCAGGCACAGCTGCTCCCAAGTCCCCTTCCCATGACTCCCTCTCCCCAAAACAGGGATAACAGGTGTTACTGTCTTTGAAGAGCTAAGTCTCAGGGTTCATTATTAGGGAGCAGTAGGAACTGTAGCACCAATAACTTGTTTCTCTGTGGTGGGAACTGCCTCTCAGCTGGGGTCAGGAGGTTGACCACTGGTCATCCAGCTGCAAGGTCACTCATCTGTGCCTGGGACTCTGCACAGACCTCCTTCCAGCCCACCTCCTGTAGACACCACCACGCTCCCGGGATGGAGGTAGCTGCTTGGCGATGCAGAGAACAGAAAGGCTTTGCCGCTGTCTGGGAGGAGACAAGGCGGCTCCAAGTCTCCTACTTGCCTGGGGGGGAGAGATTAGTCTGCTTCGTGTGTGTCAGAGTCACAGGGCGGTGCTTGGTTCACGGGGAGTGCTAAAAGTAGTGGCCGCAGTTACTTACTGGTTTCGTACAACAGATGGGTGCGAGGACTGTGCCGGAACACAGATTGGACAAGCGCTGATGCGGCTGCTCATGAGGCTGAGCCCAGGGAGCTTCGAGGGGGTCACACGTCCCCCTGGTGCACCAGGGATGATCTTGATGATGGTGCTGGTGGTGGTGGGTGGTGGGTGGTGTGATGTGACATGATATGGGCTCAGAGTGAGCAGTCATGAAAGAATGGTTGACACATTTTCAGTGCGAAAAGGTGGTTTTATCAAAGGCACAGGGACAGGACCCCTGGGCAGAAAGAGATGCACTGGGATTGTGAGGAGCTTTCAACTTGGGGGCAGGTAGAAATCAAGGCATTTTCCAAAATGACGGTGTTTGCATGTCGAAGAGGTCTTGCCGGATCCTGGAGGTCCGGCTTTTGTCAAGCTAAGGAGGCTTTTTGCCTCTAGCAAAGCATTAACGGTAATGCTTTATGCATTATACTTCATGCGGTCCTGAGTTCCTGTGCTCTGCCTGCCTCAAGGAGGTTGCGAGTTCTAAGGCAGTTTAATTTTACCTTCCTGTCTTTTGCCTTTGTTGCTTGTCAGTGATGACGATGGCGGCTAAGCTTCCTCGTTGTCCGTCACGCATCAGGTGCTCGGCGAAGGGTCTGAACCACTCAGTTCTCACTGCAACGCTATGAGGTAGGTCCTACTCTTGTTCCCGTGTTCCAGGCAGGGGGAGGAGGCACTGGGGGGTCACATAACTGGCCCTGTCTTACACAGTCATGAGCTGCCCTGGGCTCCTCATTGTTAACATCTCCAAGTAGCACGTATTTCGAGGTCTGCACCGCATATATAATGTGACTTCATCTTCAAAGCAACCTTGTGAGGGAGTTGAGGAGACCTCCGTTTTTTTCTAGTTTGAAGCTACCATCCAGAAAGTTAAGTGGCATCCTCACAGTGACACTGGAAATGAGGCAGAATGGTGTCCATGGGGGTAAGTGTCAGGCGTGCCGTTTGGAAAACAGTCCAGGTGTGTAAAGGAGAGGTCGGGTGAGATGCGGCTGAAGTGAGGGCCAGAAGCGTGGAGCTGGGACTTCATTCGGGATGAAAGGGGGAGCCACAGAATGCACCCGACGTGTGTTGTTGAGGTTTGTCCCTGGTGTGGAGGAGAGTTTGGAGTGGGAGAGGAGAGCTGATGTGATGGGATCTCAGCAAGGGCAAGGTGCCGGCCTGGCAGGTCACAGGGTCTGACGAAGGACATGCTGTTCTGGAGAAGGCGGTGTCTTAGCAGCGTCTCTGCTGTGGTGGAAGACACACAGAGGGGAGTAATTCTGAGCCACGCCTGAGGTGGAGAGGGTGGGTGGGCAGGAAACAAGGGGCTGCCTCCACCTCCCATCAGTCCCAGAGTCACATGTGGATGGGCCTGACCTGCAGGGAACAGCCAACAATGAACCACGTTTCACTTTTCTTGCAAAGAGTCTGGTAGATTTCTCACTGTTTTTTCAAATAGCGCCTTGGGATCTGTGAAGGGGACACACTCACAGATCCCGTTAGGACACACGGCACCCTGTCAGGGTCGGAGAGTTGGAGGAATCTGGTGGGGTGCATGTTGGCTGTACTGGTGAGGAGGCCAGAAAGCCAGGATGGGATACTAGGCAGACTAGAAACCAGCTCTCTTCTTGCAGTGGAGAAAAGGGTAACAAAAGGTCCATGTGTGCTCCATCGACAAATAGTAGCTGTCATATCGGTTGTAAAATTTTGACCGTTACATACCCCAGATTCCTCGGTGGAGTGGAATGTGTGCTCTAGAGCCAGCCAGACCTGGTTGTCTCCCACCTAGTCGCCACGTGATCTTGGGAGGTTGCTGAGATTGGCACCAGAGTCAGGCAGGTGATGCTGGAAAGGTGGGAATCACAACACTCAATACAGCCGTCTCCCTGAGTCCCATCTTGGTTGTCTACAAAACGGAGGTGGGAAGAACATCCACTGCATTCGGCACCTGTGTAGATGAAGTCAGTTCTCTTAGAGGCAAACCCACTCCATTACTGCCAGAAATGTTAGTAGTAAAGGGGAGGTACAAAGGAGCAATGCCAGAAACGTTCTCGAGTAGGAGGAGGGGCTGTACTCCAAATTCTTGCACATCAGCTTCAGGGCTGATGTTAGATACAAGCAGCCGGCCACGAAGCTCCTGCAGAACATGACTTCCTGGAAAAAATAGCCCAGCGCCGCTTAGGAAGAGACGCATTTCGGCCTTCTGCCAAGTTACTCACATTTCGGACAGTATGTATTTGAATGCAGAATGGGTTTTGAACAAATTCCTTTCTTTTACCCTGACTACTTGCAGTGAGCTTGGGGTTGAACTCTGCACCTTTGAAGACAATAAGGCACTGAACCATAAACTATTATTTTCTGACACTAATGTCCCCAGACTATTTTTCTAGGGTAGTGATCTCAGTTTAACATACATTGATGAGTTTTAAGTGTTTTTTCTTCTCAGAACACATTTATGGGGATGAGCAGGACATAGAACACAAGAATTCAGATTCTCGGAATTTTGAGTCATGGTGTTTGGGACAGAGTAACCAATATGGGTGTGAGCACGCACGCGCACACACACACACACACACACACACACACACACACACACACACACACACTCCAGTCTTTACCTGCACATCTGCCTTCTCCAGGAGGAGGAGGGGAAAGGAAGCTCCTCTGTTGCTCGAGCCCTTTTGTTGATTTATCATTTATTATTTTTTAAAATGACTAAAAATGTATTTGGCCTCGTCACTCTGTTTTGGTGTAGGCTTAACCAAGGTCCTCAACCCCTGGGGAAAAGTCTTCCAGATGCCGTGTTTTTTTTTTTGTTTGTTTGTTTGTTTTTTTTCTGTTTTTTGTCCAGTTCTCACCTCAGGCATGAGCTTTTATTCATCGGCATGCCTTTGCAAAAGACTGTTGTCCCTCCATCCCTCCAAAAAAGACATTTTCCTTATCAGAAATTTTAGAGATTTCCGGTTCCATTTAGTACTGAGAATGAGTAGCAGTGATGATGGCAGTGACGTCGTAGCAATGGACTCATGTGCTGAAAAATGTGACACGTGTCAGGTTTCTTTTATTTACCATAATCTGCCCAGTTCTGTTAGAAAGCCATTTGTAGGTTTGAGGTGAGTGAGGCTAACTGCCCCCTTCCCTTACCATGGGGCAGGGTGGGGGATGTGGACACAGTGACTTGTTTCCTGCTGGGCACGTGACTCCCAACTGGCTATGTGACCAGACCAGGAGACTTTCTGTGAGGTCATTGGGGTGGGTAGTGACCAGGTCTCCTCCTTGGAGGTCAGAACCATAAGATTCATGCCATGCCCCATCCCATGTCATGGGGAGAGACAGTCTTCCTGCAAACTTCCAACAGACAGGAACCAGTATGGAGGTTCTGAAGGAGCAGACCTTGGGCGTGAGACCATCTCAGTAGTGCTGGTGTGGGGTGAGGCTGATCTTTAACCAGAAATAAAAGGAGAGAGCTTGAAAAACATGCGAGAAAGCCAGGAAACAGTTGTTACTTCCCAAGGGGAAGCCTTTTCTGCGGACTCCTGTTGTAAACCGAGGACTGGGCAGTGTAGCAAGGGATGGATGTATCATCAGAGAAGAGACTAATGGATTTCAGCGTTATCCCAGCAGCCTGGATGTTTCAGAAAAGGAGCTGAAAGGGTGGTAAAGAACAGGCCAGTGAGAAGCTTATGGGAGGTGGAGAAATGGCCCCCAAAGATGTCCACTGTAACCTGTTGGGCCTGTGGATGTGTCCTCTGCTGTGGCCCAAGGAGCACTGAGGATGGATTAAATAAGGGCCTGGGGATGGGAAGCCCTCCTGGACTGTCTGGACAGGCGCACCATTGCCTCACGGACACTTAAACGTGGAAGAAGGAGGCACAAAAGAGGTGGGAGAGATGAGGCCAAAGGGAAAGAGGGGGTGAGAGGGGCAAGAAGGACTCATTGCACCTTGAAGATGCAGGAAGGGTGCGGAGTCGTGGAATGCAGGGGACCCTGCAGACAGGACGGGACTCAGCGGCCAGCTGGCCAGTGGTGCGCTGTGCCCACAGAGTGATGGAAGAGGAGAGGCCCCACCCCACAGGGCCCCCGGGGGCGTGGGGCGCAACCTGCCCGTATTTGGTGTCAGCCACTTCTGACCTCCAGAATCCACTGAGGTCGTCTAAGCCACCATTTGTGATAACTTGTTGCAGTAGCAACAGAAAATTTGTGTAGAAAAAGACCCACATGCTATCAAATCAGGACAGAGGCGGTGCCCTGCAGACTGGCTCAGTGCATGCCAGCCGCACGGGGACCTGGCCTCCCAGAGTCTCTGCTCCGGCCTTTCATGTAGAAGGAAAAGTGCCCGTGCCTCCCGGGGCCTGTGCTTGTTGGTTAAGATTGTTCTTGTATGGCAGTTAGCAGAGCATCTACCCGACTCCGTGCTCAGTAACTGCTCGGTTGATGCAGATGAACACAGGAGAGGGAGAGACATCCTCATACATACTTTGAGATTCTCCTTCCTTTGTTAAGTAGCCCAACTAGGTCACAAAGAAATGCAGCCTGAATAGACGTTGCGGGCTAATTCCATTTTGAAGGGTTTTGGCAGCTTTCATATTTTCATCTCTATAAAATTGTAGTGTACTGAAAGTATGTTGAAATTTCATTAGAAGGTAATGCATGAGGCCACAACTCCTTTTTCTGGACAGGAGAGGGATGTGAGGGGGGAAACAAGGAACACACCAGTTTAAAATTCCACTCCATGTGCATCCATTCTGTGACATTTGCAATAGCAGTCAGAGGCCCATGCCTTGGTTACGGTGTGGCAGCAAGTGGATAGCCAAGCCCGTTAGCCCTGGGTTGTTTCTGAATTAAAAGGTTCACCTTATAGGAGTTCATCTGTGTGCTTCCCCGCTGCACATGGCTGGATATGTGGTTTCTCCTCTGCACTGTTTTCCCCTCCCACACACCCAGTTCTTTCCCCCACTCAATTATTCTTGCCCTGTCTCTCTGGAAGGACAGGGAAGCTTGGAGTCTGGGGTTTGAGCCCCTGCTCCACCACGTACAGGGCTGTTCAGGGCTGTGTCCCCGAGCCTGGCTAGCCGCTTGACTGATGGGGTTGCTGCAGGGTGAACAGACGATTCCGGAAATGCACTTAGCAGAGTAAATACCCCTACTCATCTTCTCTACACTGCATCCACAGCAGTCCTGAGAGCCTGGTGTCTTACCCAAGCTGGTGTTTTTCAATTCCAGCATCTCCTAGGTTAATGAAAGTTCAGGGACCCAGGTTCTTACCAGCCCATCCTCTACGTTCTGACACCTGGGGTACTGCCTCTTGATTTGCTGCTGTTGTGCTAGATGTGTGTGCATTGAAAATATCCATCTTCCTCCACCCTGCCCCTCCCCCTTCTCCACACGCTGAACATCCAGGACAATCCCTCAACCTCAGATCACTAACCCGGGCCAGGCTCTCGTGTGCGCCCATAGAATCGTCTCCACTCGGTTTCTTAACATAAAATCATTTTCTAACTCACTGTTACAATAACAATGATTATTCCTATTGAATCACAACTTGAGGTGTCTCACAGTGTTCCAGGGATCGTTTTGTCTCACCGTTACTGATGCTGTTAATAACTCATGAAGGATGCTTGTCATCCACTCCGATGAGCCCTGGGTCATCCACGTACAGCAGTACAGCAGGAGCATCTGGGGGACTGACGTGGCTTCAGGGGCGCCTCCTCTGAGCCCGTCCAGGGTGATGGTGTCCTTGATGACACCCTTGTCAGTTTCAGTTTGACCCCTATACTGCCCCCTCCCTCCTGTCCTGTGGCCTCTGATAATTCTCAGGCATCTCAGACCTACCTGCAAGTTTTGTTTGACCTGACACCGCCTCCCTTCTGAAGGGCGGAGTCAGCCCCAAGTTCAGTGAGCTGGAGGTGAGCAGGGTGGTGGGGTGGCGGTGGGGGTGCTGTGGTCGTTAGAAAGAAAACCACAGGCCCCAAATAGTGTCACTTCGCTGAAGTTCCCAAACTGGGGCTTAAGGCCTAATCCAACTGCATTTCAGCCCCCCTCAGAGACGTAGTCTGAACCAGCCAGGAATGTTCCATCAGTGCCAGTGACTCTGCCACAGGGGCCTCTCCACCCCCCCCCCCCAAAGAAAGAAGACATCTCCTGGATCCAGGGACCCCTTGCTTTCCCCCTGGACAGCAGCCTCCCTGCAACAGCCCTTCGCTGTTGCTAGTAACTTTCTTACCCAGCCCTCCTTCTAGATGGACCTTCCTTTCTGTCCAGCTCCTTGGAGCCCCTTCTGCTTGCCGCTTGGGGTGCTACCCAATTCATGAGTCCTAAAGCCAATCAGATCTTTAAAATCTGCTCAGTTGCATTTTTGTTGTCTGGCAGTCTGCGCAAGAAGGCTCAGCCGGTGTCTCTCTGAGGCTTAGGCCCCGTCAGGTATGGCCACCGAAGACCCTGAGGGACCTTTCTCGGGACGGAGGGGCTCTGAGTTTGGGACTTAACCTGAGACAAGTTTGAGTGATGTTAATGCTCCTAAGGGAGCAGGGCAGGATGGGGGCCAATAAAGGGTGTGCGGCTCCTCTGAAAGACCGTGGGGACAGTGTGGGGACAGTGTAGGAAACGCCTCAGCGTTGCCTAGTGGGGGCAGAGGACTGGGGCATGGGCGTGCAGTGAGCCCACCCTCCATGATTGATGTTGGGGCAGACATGCCTTGCAGGAGGCAGCCTTGACAGGAGGGGGTGTGGGTGGGGCACCCTGTGGGCTGCTCCTGCCTCGCTTCCCGGCCTCCCTGCCACTTGGAGACCAGAAGTCCTGACCGTAGTGTTGATAGTGGAATGTCTGCGCCCCCTAAGGGGAGCCCTGGAGGAGGAGTATGAGAGTGTCCTATAAAAGCTGACCGCTTGGGAGAGCACAGGAGGGAAGAAGAGGGCTCTGTCTGTGAGCTGGCCCCAGCCCTCAGACCAGCCAGGAGCCTCTGTGGGAGCAGCCGGTGGGATCAAGCCCGGGGGAGCCTACCTTCTGTTCAGCCCAAACTTTGCAGCTTCAGGCCCAGACACTGGCAAGGGCAAGACTCTCCCCTCACCGCCTCACCTCTGTCAGGAGCCGAGCATCCCCAAAGAGGCCGATGGAGGAGAGCCGGGCTCTGCATCCTCTCAGGGGCCATGGCAGCCCTTTGTGGCTTCTCCAAGTGGATTCCTAGGCCACCAGCATGGTCAGGGGGGATCCAAGATGGACGGAAGTCCAGCAGTGGCAGGACGTGGTAGACGGGCACACGGGAAGAAGCCCTTTTGAGACTCAGAAATGCCTGGGCGTTTTGGGGGGTTTTGACTCGGTCACTAAGGCCACTGGAGGGGTGTCTATGCACCATCATGTGAACATGAAGGAACAACAGGGAAACCCAAACTGATGCACAGCCTGAAAGTAACACACAGGCCTCTGTTCCTCGAAATTTCTGTGGCATGAATAACCAAGGCCGAGGAATGTTCCAGAATAGAAGGTAAATAAACAGATGTGACCACAGAATACAGTTAGTGACCTTGGAATGCATTCTGTGCAGGAACAAAGTTTAATAAGGACATTTTTGGGACAGTTGATGACATTGGAATATGACCCATGGTTTAGATTATGGTGTTGTACTGGTGTTCAATTTCCTGAGGCTGGTCACTGACTTGTGAATATGTGAGAAGATGGTTTTGTCCTCAGGGTGTAGACCCTGAGCAGAACCGACAAAGGGGCATGGTATGTGCAACCGACTTGGAAATGATTTAGAAATACAGTAAAACCTTGGATTGTGAGTAATCTGCTCCGCGAGTGTTCCACGAGACGAGCAAACATTTCTAATAAACTTTAACTTGATGAAGGAGCGATGTCTTGCGGTATGAGTCGTACGTGATGCCGAACGTCATGTGGTCACAACTGAGGCAGTGGTTCTTGAAATTTGCTTTGATACATGAGTGTTTAGGATTACAAGCATGTTTCTGGAATGAGGTATGCTCGAAAACCAAGGTTTTACTTTATGTACGAGTGCGCGCGCATACGTATGTACATATGTAAATCCTGGCCAAGCGAAGTATTAGTGAAATGGGCTAAAAGGTATATGGGGGTTCCTTTACTATTCTCACAGTCTTTTGTAGCTTTGACAGTGATTGCAAGATAAAAGGAAAAGGAAGTTAGTGACCAGTTAGTGAGGCTTGGGAACACACACACACAGTGTCCCCTGCATCCCATGGGAGACCAGATCCCCCAACCCTCCTGCCCAGTCTGCTGCCCCACCCCCACCTGGAAGAGTGCTTAGATTGTCCACGAAGCCCAATCTCCAACACTCGCTTTGCGCTCCACCCCCTTGGGACTCATGCTTGGAACCATGCACAGGCGTTTGTTTCCTCTTCATTCACATGGCCTTGTTTTCCGCTAGCTGTGCCAACGCCAACCCTTGGTGCACCCCCAGGGTCCCCAGACAGATCAGGAGTGTCCCGCCCTGCCCTCTTTTAAGCCATATTTTCCCAGCCGTATTGTCCAGATCTGGTCTGTCTAGCCCTATGGCATGATGTGTGGCACATACTTCATTTTCTGGGTCGAATGAGCGGGCCAGGCAGGGGGAGGGCGGTGTGCTCCCAGACCCTTGGGAAGATGTTCTGTGGGAGGAGAGGGACACCTGGCTTCTGTTTCATTGGGTAGGGGGGGAGGTGGGTAGGCGTGGGCCAGGCGTTCACCCAGGGATTGTGGTGCTGCCATCAGGCCCATGGCAGAAATGACAGGAGGTAGAACCATACCTGAGCAAAGCATCCTGTCCGTTGTGACCGCATCATGCTGGAAACTTCCTTTCTTAGTGTCCCTTTGAGGCTGTGGTCAGGGAGGGGCTGGGTCCCATTGGAAGCTGGGTTTGTGTGGGGTGGGAAGGCCGCAGCCCCCAGGAAGGCGGAAGGGGGGATGGGGGAATGGCGGGAAGGCAGAAGGGGGTGCTTTCCTGTGGCCACAGGAGGTCTATAGGAGGTGAAAGGCAGCTAGGGACACAGAAAATAATAGCAGAATGAAGACTCTCAGGGATCCATAAACAATCTGATGGGGCCCACCCCTTGGGGTCCTCTTCAAGGCCCGCCAGTGGGGAGTTTCTCAGGCTGCAGGGAAGGTCTTTGTAAGGAAGGTCTGGTAGGCACTGCACTTAAGTGGATTGATGTACAAGTATCTCAAGAGCACTAGGGGAGGGCAAGCAGGGTATGGCCACTCTATACTAGGGTTTTGGATTTGTACTGTTCCTTTCGATTTGTGAAGTCAGGTCTTTTGTTCATGTTGGGAAAGGCTTTGCTTTGGCGGGGGGGGGGGGCAACTCGGGGTCCTCTCCTTGCAGGGGGGGTCACAGCCTCTTCCATCGCATTCACTGGCTTTGGGCAAATCGATAATGAGGCCACCCACCGTCTATAGAATCAAATCAATCCTGTGAGTGTGTCTGGGTGGCCCACACTCCTTTTTCTGGCCCCAGTGGACTCTGGCCAACCTTAATCATCGATCTGTACTGCAAATATTGTTGAGCTGATTTTTAAGAGCCAGGCATGGGGTGCCTGGGTGGCTTGGTCGGTTAAACGTCCGACTTCAGCTCAGGTCATGATCTCACAGCCCGTGAGTTTGATCCCCACGTTGGGCTCTGTGCTGACCGCTCAGAGCCTGGAGCCTGTTTCGGATTCTGTGTCTCCCTCTCTCTCTGCCCCTCCCCTGTTCATGCTCTGTCTCTCTCTGTCTCAAAAATAAATAAACATTTTAAAAAAATAAAAAAAAAAAGAGCCAGGCAGTCGGGCTGGAGCTACAAATAAAACGGCAGCCCACAGGGGCCCCTGTTCCAAGTCCGAGATGACAGGAGACCAGTAAGCAGAATCCTGTGGTCCATGCAGCAGGATTCATGCTATATAAATAAAGAAGCCTAGGGTTGGAGAGAGGAGCTCCAGATTAGGTCAGAAACATCTTCCTGGAAGGGCGTGGGGTGAGTAGAGCCCAGAAGGAAGTAGGGACCAGCCCTGTGTCCTGCGAGCTCCTGGCAGAAGGCAGGGCTACAGCCATGGTTGTGAGGCATCTCTGGGGAGGAGTGGAGGGCCGTGGAGAGATGGGGCAGGACTGTCAGGGACAGGCCTGGATGTTGGAGGCAGCAGGAAGAGCACCGCCTGGCAACATGGATAGGGGCTTGGCTCTAGCCACACTGATGTGAGAAGTGGGTTTTGGGGCTAGGAGAGTGATACATAGTACAGTCATCCAGGGGGTCAGATTAACTCCCACCGACTTCAGCTTCTGTGTTACCCCTCCCAAGGGAGCTGTGGCCCGAGTGTCTGTGCCCCGCATCTATGCTTCTGATTGGATGCTGCATGAGGACCAGCAGGAAATAACGCTGAAAGAGGCCATGCTTCTCAAGCAGAGGTGATTCTGCCCCCCGGCTGACAGTCAACAATGTCTGGGGACATTTGTGGTTGTCACCACTGTGTGTGTGCTCACACGTGCTTGCACGTATGTGTATGTGTGTGTGTGTGTGCACGTGTGTGTACTCCTGACATCTACTGGGTACAGGCCAAGGATGTTTCAAACATCCCTCAGTGTCCAGGTCAGATGCCCCAAACAGGCTCTTCTGGCCCCAGATGACCCCATTGCCGACTCTAGACCCCAGCTAAACATGGCATGTTCTTTGCTTCATTTAATCCTTATAGGAATCCTATTAAGAATTCGGTTCCCTTTTTATAATTGGGGAAAGTGACATTGGGGATGGTGAGCCATTTCCCAAGTGACACAGCTGGTTAGTGGTGGAGCTGGTTTTCGAACCTGGGTCTGACCCTGCAGGTTGTGTTTTAGTCGATGCAGGACGCTGTGCGGGGACCAGGCAGTTAAGGGGCACTCAGCAGGTGCCTGGAGAACGAAGAAACCTCTTTATTTTGACTTGAAAGTTCTTTGGGTGCTGCTGCCAGTTTGCTTTTGCTCCAGACATTCCCTGGTGACCCCCTTGATTTGTTCAGTTCTTCGGAAATCACCCAGAACATTCACACCACTGCCCAGCACTCATCGGACACTGGCAAGTGGGGAGTTAACGATGTCTTGATGTTGGAGTCAAGGAGACCTAGATTGGGCAGCCAAGTCTTACAATCTGTACATGGGAATGAGGGGTTATATTACCAGTGCCGCCCGCCCTGAGTCTTGGGTTTGTAAAGTGTGCTGACGAGTGCCCGTCAGCCTCAGGTCCCTTTCTTAGGAGGCCCCAAACACTTAGGGAGGTTTCTGGACCCACTACACGGCAGGGCAGGGGGCCTGATTACCCACCATGGCGAGAGGACGGTGGGGCATCTAATTCAATTGCTGTTCCTGTGGATCCACTGTGACAGATGTCTGTGGTGGGCTCGTGTGCACACTTGCCCTGGGGACTTCCTCAGCGCCTTGACGACGATCCCAGGGGACGCCTCATCAGGGGCACTGAAGGACCCAAATGTGAGATCCATGAGCATGGTTCTTAATCACACCCCCTCCCTGCCCCTCCCCCAGGCTGCCCCAGGGGCTCCTGTTCCTATCATCCCCTCAGCTGTGATTCCTTGGGCCTACAGGTTCTGAACCAGCCTGAGCCAGAGCAGTGGGTAGGTGGGCTCTGAATGGCATCAACTTACCAGAGACCTGCTTCTTTTATTTATTTTTTTAAAGTTTACTTATTTGGGGGGAGGGGGGAGAGATAGAGAGCGGGAGGGGCAGAGAGAGAGAGAATCCCAAGGAGGCAATGAGCTGTGAGCAGAGAGCCTGACGTGGGGCTGAAACCGTGAGATAATGACCTAAGCCGAAATCAAGAGTCGCTAGCTTAATGGACTGAGCCGCCCAGATGCCCCAGGAGCCCTGCTTCTCAGTGTCTCTCACCCACTTCCCTAACACTTGGGGCCATTGGTGGATGGGCTAATGGGGACAGTGGGGACAAGACAGCATTCATTAGGAGTATACAGATGGCTCATGGGGACCCCTGCTAGTTTTTCAAGTTCAGCTTTCTCACTGAGCTGGGCAGGCCCTGCTCCAGGCATGGGAGCTATTCATTTAAATGAATCCTACAAGGCCTGCCCTCCATGAGCATGTGGTCTGTTAAAAGAGCCCCATGAACAGCAAATACATCAGTGCAGGCCCCCCTGGCTCTTGTCACTGCCCTGCTCACCAGCCTGCCTTCCAGGGCTACTCTTGGCTGCTCCCGTCCCCTCTCTTGCCCTCAGCTGAATATTGTTGGCACGTCTGGCCTCCAGGCACCTGGCCTCCAGAGCCCTTTTTGCACCCACCACCCATCCTTTTCCCTGGTGCCTCCATGCCCTGCCCTCTGGGTAGAGGCCTCTGGATGTGCTCCTCAGCCTGGCTGTGAGCTGGCTATGGGTGGGCCCTTCTGTGCTGCAGGCCTGGCGCTGTGTGCTGAGGGGCAGAGGAGGGACTGGCATGGTTTGCGGGGCAAGTGCAGGGTGTGGAGGGAAACCATGGGTCTGTGTGCAGCAGCCTTTCCTGCAGAAGGCACTGATCCCGGGTATCTGGGCATTGGCCTCAACCACATCAGAGGCTCAGGGGCAATACCTTGTTGCCATGAGTCTGGGGTGCACGTGGGCAGGTTACAGTGTCAAGAGCCAAGTGTGGACCCCAAGGCTCATTGTTGGGATTTTCAGCCATTCAACATACACTCGTCCTCCTGCCTTAGGGGAGAAACCCTCCCCAACTCAGGATCCTTCTGGAAACCACCAGGGCCTCAGACAAGAGGATAATGAAGATTTTCTGCAGCGACAAAAATGAAACCTGGAACTAATGTGTTTTTACCACGTCCAGTGTCGTCTCCCCGACCCACAATCGCGATGCCCCAGCTCATCCTGCCTCCTGCCCCCACCTGCTGCTTGGACTTGGAGGATAAATAAGCTGGGGTGTCCCTGAGAGCTGTCCTGCTGGGCACGTGGAGTCGGGGGCGCTTTGGGCAGGGGGTGGCACAGAGCCGCATTTTAATAAGTGTTTGATAGTTGCTACCTGCACAGTGACTAATTGCGTGCACCCGTCCAGAGGACAGACCCCCTGCGTGGCGCTCCATTAACAAATTAGTCTTCAGTCCTGAGGGCAGGACTCCCTGCTCTTGCTGTGATTCTGGAAGCTCAGTGGGGCACAGCCTCACCTTCGGAGTGACAGCTTCCTTGTGCCACCAGCAGGCTGTGTGGACGTTTTTACCTCTCACTCTTCCCGTGGCTGGGTCGGAAGGGCCGCCCTGGAAGGGGTGTCGACCTCTGTGCCCTCCTTATCCCCCTCATCTGCTTCAGCCCTTGCCCTTGCCCCTGCTGAAAGGCCCCCGCCACAGCCACCTCTTTGTTACCTGGAGGTCTCTGTAGTCAAACACCATTTCCTTAAATAGGGCAACTTGATTCCAACAGATTCTGTCCCTGGAGCGGGAAGGCCGGGACCGGCTAAGCCAGAGTGACAGGTGCGTTATGTGATGTGGGGTCAGAGGGCACCCTCCAGTGACGCTGAAATCATCCCTTTTCCTTGCTCAGTCTCCCTGGAAGACCCACCTGCTTCCCTTCCTACATGCCCAAGCACAGCCCAGGGGAAAAATAAAACCTCTTTCTTGCCATTGCCAAGAATTCTTATTGCCAAGAAAGTCCATGCGTTCATTGTAAACTGCTGTTTTTGTACAGGACAAAAATCAGGGTTACGCCTGGACTGCAGCCTCCTATGAAAAATATACCAGGAAAGATGTGAGGGTTTGGTGAAAGGAATCACACACACAGGATCACAGGAAAGGTTTAACAACTAGATTTTTTCTGACAAAGACTGGCTACTTTCCCTCCTTCCCTCCCTCCCTCTCCACCCCACCTAGTTCCCTGTTATCTTTAAGAAACATCTCCTTTATTCCCCATCTTGCTCATGATTCTTGGTTGCAAACAACAGACCCCGCTCTAGCTCGTGGCTCGTTTCAATGTGGACAGAGCCCGTTGAAGGACTCTGGTGAGCTCACAGAATCCCCTGGGACAGTCCGAGACTTGCGATCACAGGCCATGCACACAGGAGCCCACCCAGGCCTGGAGATGCGGCCTCCCCCAGCTACTGTGGGCCATGCTACTGACATGGATTGGGCCCAGGTCACACATCCTGCAGGTAGGACAGATGCATGGCCCCGCAAATCCAACGTGAGGTGAGGCCCCAAGACCGGGGCTGAGGAGCAGGGCAGAGCCATGGACTGGGAAGGGGCTCAGGCAGCCACTGGTCTGTCTCATGGTCATCAGTGGAGACCTGCAGTGTGCCACAGGATGGGAGCACTGGGGGCAGGGGTAGGTGTGGGCTCGTGGGAAAGATGGGCCAAACCAGGGGAACAGAAACATCACAGTAATTTTGCTGGAAGAGAAAAAAATGGAGGTAGTGATGGGCCTTCCCCAGACGGGGTCCAGGGCACCTCCCTGCGGTGGTTCCCGCTAAGCTCACCTGTGGCCCCTCCTGCCATCTGGCCACAGCCAAGTGTGCCGGCTCTGATATCCGCATTGCCAGGATCAAGGCCCGTGTGCCTGGCTCAAGCTCATGGCTGTCCTTGGATAAAGTTGGTACGTACATGGGGTGGTTTGGGGTCAGGGGGAAGCATTTGCGCCCTGGAATCCCCGAAGCAGCTTAACTTGGATAAACTGACCTCTCTTACCCTTGGCTTTCTTCTCAGGAGGTAGGATTGATGAAGGTACCTGTCCCATTGGGTTGGAGATAATGCTTGTCAGGTGTGGAGGACACAGTCTAGCTCACAGCAAGTGCTCAGTAATGCTTGGCTGTTAGGCTGGCATCACCTTGCTCATTAGCAATCAACTGATGAATCAATCACTAAACCATAAAGCCAGACTGTTCCTTAGTGCTTAGCCGGTGCATAGGCACAGGGGAGAATAGCGTTTGGGATTTTCTTTTAAGAATCTCTGTTCTACCATATTTTCATACCTCAGTGTTCTTCCTTGACTACATTATCTACTAGTTGTTGGGTATTTATTCTAGGCACCTTCCCGAGAATGCCATACTTAATCCTTAGTGTGTGTGTGTGTGTGTGTGTGTGTGTGTGTGAAAATCAAGTGTCATAGACTTTAAGTATGTTGCCGAGTGTTGTAGCTTCTGTGAGGAATAGCTGGGATTTGAACCCAAATCTGGCTGACCTCCAGTTCTGTCTCATGACCAGTGCCAGGTTGCAGAGCAGCGCTGAGGTGCGGGGGCTGGAGGCCTGGGCTCTGTGTCCGTCTCCGCGTAAGCCAGGGTCCTCACACACACAGCAGGTGTTTCCCGAGGAGGGCCCAGCAGCATCCATTTTTGCCGTCAGACAAAGAATGTGCCTGGTGTTTCCCCCAGAATCTTCTTGGAAAATTGTGCCTAAAGGAGGCAGTTCCTTGTAAATTCAGCCGCCACCGAAAGCAGAGAGGACTCGGTTTGCCAGAATGGCAGAACCAGCCGCCGATCCATTTTTATTTGCTTCTTGTTCATTTTGCATTTTCTTCTATCCCCATAATGCTTTCTCCCCCATGTGATAAGATTTTCATCTGACTGTCTATTTAACATACCGATGCTTCTCGCAGAAACTGCCATCCACTGTTCTTTGGAGTGGGGATTCATTAGTCTTTGCCGGAGAGGGTCTGTGGATTCGGTGTCTCCTTTGTAGGTTTGAGATTAATTCCTGCTGTGGTCATGTTCATTGGGATAATTTTATCAAGATTTTCTTTCTGTTGCTTTTATTACTTGCTTTCTTGGTTACTTTATTAAATTCTAAAATGTCTTATTAAAACCACTTCTTTTCTCATGACAAAAGTATAATTTTTAAACTTGGCTTGAAAAAAATTGCAAACCAGGTGCTTCCTGCTCCTTCCCCCTGCCCCTGGGGGGTGGGACAGGGCCTGCTGGGGACATGGGTCAGGGAAGGCTCTCACCTGTTCGCTCTAATCGTTTGTGCATGGTTTTCACTATTGATACTCATCACAGACTATTTCACAGAATTGCTTTAAGCAGTGAATAAAGACTTCTGGACGTGGTAATGTTAATTTTTAAATTGTCTTATAAATTTATGTTAAAAGCAGTCAGCAGATATAGAAATGTAACAAGTCTTTTGTGAAATACACTTCGAGGACTCCACCTTTAAAAAATTGACAGATGGCAATCCCTCCAGTGAGAATAATGTGGCTATCAAAGTTGCACAGAATTCAGGAATATGCTTTAATGGAGATTTTTAAGGCCACTTGGCCTAACTGCAGTTTACAGCCCAAGTGACAATCTGTCTGGGTTCTGTTGGAGTATCCAAAGGTGCAGAGAGAGACAAGCTGTATTCACACTGTGGAGCGAGACTTAATGCCAGCAAATGACTTCCATGTCGGCCATCACCGGAAACCATCTAGAAGGACAATTTATGAAAACCCGGCCTTTTGTGACTTACATGGTGCCTGGTCTTTTGAAAAAGGACTGTCAGGGCAGGACTCATTTGGTGCCCACCATGAGTTAGTTTCTCACCTGGACAGGTGTCTGCCTCTTGCAGGTGGGCAGGTAAGTTGGCTTGCTGGCCTTGGGAGGCAGGGCACCTATGGGTGGAAGCCAATGGGTGTGGAGAGCGATGCCTGGTGGCGGAGGAACCTTCCTGTGTTCACAGGCCTCCCCACCCCCCCCCTTCTCCAGGGCTCTGTGCCTCTCCCGGTCCCAAATAGGAGTGCTTTCTTGAAGCTACAATAGTCAGAACACCCCACGTCCTCTGCCTCGTCCCCACCCCCGGATCCCCCACTCATATGTCACATGTGTTTCTTAGACACGGATCTAAAATTAATGCTCTCGAGCTAGGTTCCTCGGGGGAAAAGTGGGATAATCAGCAAATGTCAAAATGTTTTCTCCAAATTTCTAAATGAATGGAAAATAAAACAACGTAATTCCCCCACCCTCAGGATTTACCTGGCCACCGTTTTGCCACAGATTTGACAAGGCTATCTTCTGTTCCCCTGAGTGAATCCATTTGGGAATATTTTATGCTGCAGATCTCTGAGCTCTGAGGAGAGACACTGCCCCTTTGGAAAGAGGGGGTCCTGAGCTCATGGGTTCTAGGTGGTGTCCTCGGGTTCCAGGCAGCTTTTTGAGCCATGAAATCTGGGAGGCACCTGGCCACACAGCCAGAAACAGGCTCCTTCTGTGGGTAGTGTCGGTTAACCTCCAGAATCTAGTGTAACTGGAAATCTTTATTGGAATTACCCAAGCCATTACCCGCTCACTGGATTAGCTGTGCCCTCGAGCACTCTTGACTGTGTCTCATGGGGTTGGAGTGCTTAGTCAGTTGGAACTCAAGCCTCCCGATCTTAATTAGAGATGTGCCAAAGTACATGAATTTAATGGAGAAGGTTGGAAGACAGATCTCTCTCCACCCCTCTTGCATTGAATGACTTCATTACTGAGTATCGTCCACAGTCATGCAGAAATTAAATATGCCCTGCAGAGAAGCACAGAGGTTGACGTGCAAACACTTCTGCACGACACGTTCTGTGTGCAGCTCTGCGCTCTTTGCAAAATGGGGAGAGCAGAGATGTCAGTCCGTCCCCTGGCCATGCTCCGCCCAGCAGCCTGGCCTCGGACACCCGCGAGGGGCTGATGCCCCTGATACCCTGAGGTGCGGTGAATGCATTATTCATGCACTCGCTCCCATCCGCAGATAATTCAATATTCTGCTCTCAACAATCTTTTCCAGTGTTAGCTGTATTCGTCCTCTCATCTTGTAAAGAAGGCTGCTAAGTAATTGTTAAATATCTCTCCTGCTCCCTGAATAAATTGGAGATACAGAAAAATAATAGGGGTATGATTGCACCATGTTCATTGGGTCGCGTCTGCCCTGAGTCAGTGGTGCGGTCACGGAAGAAGGAAGTGCGGCCTTGTAGGGAGTGCAGAGTAGGGCCCAAGTCACAGCTCTTTCTCCCCCTGGAAGATTTCCTCCGAAGGAAGCAAATCCGATGCATCTCTCCTCGGTTCATCAGCTCTGCGTGTTTGCATCCTCACAGACTCCTTGCTGGACGATAGCCTCCAACCTTTTCCAGGCAGCCACTGCTTGTGATTTCCCTGAAGTCTCATGACTGCTGATGAAAGACGTCAGAGACTGGCCAGCCTAGGGCACCTCTCCTAGGTCATAGTGGGGAGCACATTGGAGCTCCACTCCTAGGTACAGGCAAGAGCTGGGTAGCCTGACCACGACTGGGCTGGCCTGACCCATGGGTCTTGTCTTTAGTCTAATCCTTCTGGGGCCCCTCAATGCTGAGTGTGTCTCCTATTACTCCTAGTTGTCTCGGTGTGTGAATGGAAGTCTCAGGCATTTATCCAGGCTGAGTGTTGTGTCAGGGACAGATTAAGCACGTCCTGGCCGGCGTGTCTTAGGAAGAGCAGTGAAGGTGCTTGGGTGCCGTAGTAGGTGGACCGTATGCTGAGGAACACAGAGGCTCCGCTCAGACCGGCTGGGGTCTTGTCTGCCTCTGTTTCTCACTAGGAGTGACTTGGGTGTCTCAGTACATTCAGTGTGCTCTAACCAAATGCCACAGGATGAGTTACAGATAAGAAGCAGACACTTTGAAAGGTTGTGTAATTTGTGAGGTCCGAGATCGTGGCACAGGCGTGTTTGGTGTTTGATGAGGACCTGCTTCCTGGTTCCTAGATGGCTGTCTTCTTGCTGTGTCTCACGTGGTGGAGGGTGTCAGACACCTCTCTGGGGTCTCTTGTATGATGGCACTGGGCCCATTCATGAGGGCCCCATCCCCCTGACCTAACCACCTCCTGGAGTCCCCACCTCCTAACACAGTCACCTTACGCATGAGCATTTCTGTGTATGCATTTGTGGAAGTCATTTGGGGGGACACAAACATTCGGCCCGCAACACCTGGGAAAGTTACTGACTCCCTGTCTCTGTTTCTCATCTGTGAATGAAGTGACGATACTGTCTAACTCTTGGACTTGCTGTGAGAGCCAGGAATGTAACACATGTAAGCTGTGCAGTGAGTGCATGGCACACAGTCAGAAATGCCAAGCTTTATTTTTCGTACTTCATGGACTGAAATATGGAATTGCAATCTTGACAGAAGAGGAAAAAAAAACATTAATGTTTTAAGAAGCTTACCATGTTGGGGGCCTGGGTGGTCAGGTATTTAAGCGTCCGATTTCAGCACAGGTCATGATCTCGCAGTCTGTGGGTTCGAGCCCTGCGATGGGCTCTGTGCTGATGGCTGAGCCTGGAGCCTGCTTGGATTCTGTCTCCCTCTCTCTCTGCCCCTCCCCTGCTCTCATTCTGTCTCTTTCTCTCTCTCTCTCTCTCTCAAAAAAAGAATAAATGTTAAAAATAAAAAAAAAGAACCTTACCATTGATGATAGACACTAAAAGTGAATGTTCATTATACCTCCAATGAGGAGGCACACCTGTGGAAAATTACCACTTAGTGCATCCAGATCTCGCGAGGCCCCAACTCTTTAGGAATAGTCCATTTATGTAAAGTGGGGTCCTCTTCATGCGTGGGTGCTTGCCCTAGGGAGACAGTAAGGCTGAGAAATTATTAATCTACCCCAACCCAACTTCATTCATGGCAGAGTCCAGAGGGTGAAGAGTGAGTGAATGTTGTAGACGTTTGCAGTCTTGGTGATCTGCTCATAAACACAGTGGTTTATTAGAATCTAGGATGCTGGATTTGATAACAGCCGCGGTAGGGAACCTCCTCTCAGAGAGGTTCCAGAATGCCCCTTGTGGCTGGTAATGATGTGCAGAACCAGTCTGTCTCCCCTGGAAGGGAAAAGCCTGGTGCACAGTGAAGTTTGGAAACAAAAACAAACTCAAACACACCTTCCTCAAGACCCGAGATTCTAGCCGCGTGCGATGCGAGGCATCGCAGAGGCCCAGCCGGTCTTGGGGGAATCTCGTCCAATGCTCACTTCTGCTTGGTGGCAGAAACTCTGCAGAGATTCACTGATGTCCTACTCCATTTGCAAAGCCATGGCTCATGGCCCACGATCACAGGGCTGCTGGGTTCACATAGCTGCAAGGCAGTCCCAAAGGGTGGAGAATTCCAGAATGTGGGAGAATTGGTGACGGAGGTGGGTGAATATGTGAGTGACTGACATTTACCATTGAAGAGATCTGATGTATACTCGAAGTTGGCTTTGGAAGGGGCCAGAGATCAAGGTATTGCTTGCCTGTTTCCTGGTGATTTTATTTGTCACAGAAGAAAAGAAATACAGTCATCACTTGGGAATTGTGAATGAGGTTGGGGCCCTCTGTTTAGGAATGGGAACACACTGAGGGACAGGATCTTGGGAAGGAAAGTGGCTCTATTTCTCCCAACACAGTGCCTTTCCTCAAGCCAAGGAATCTCCCCTGGTTTTCTGAATAGATAAGAATGGTTTGTAATCCACATACTGTCAAGGGCTTCTGGAATGCTTGAGGATGCTTGGAAAAGGATTTCGGTTGGCATAGCATGGCTTTGCCCAAATTGCACATGACATATTCCTTAGCCAGTTCCTTTCTTTATACAGAGGTTAACTTCCCAACTGGCAGGTAGGGATTATCACAGTCCGGATGTAGGTGGTTTCTGTATAATATTTGCCTCTGGGTGCCCCTGTGAAAACAGCTAAAAATAGGGTCTTCTAGAGAGAGAGAAGTCATAAGCTGGGAAAGCTAAGGGCTAGAGGTGACCTCAAAACCTAGGGAGATAAGCTTTGCCTTGGGCTGAGGCAGCTGGGAACCTGCGAGGAGTTTCCAAGAATTTAATTCTACAGAGGTCTTCAGTTATCTACACTGCTATTTCTCTAACTTCCACCGGAAGAAATGTTTTCTGGCTAAAAAGTCACCAGCATTTGCAAATAACCACTGTTTTTTTCCCAGCCCTTCCTGCACGTGTGGCCCCCACGCACCCTGGGAGGTAAAGAGGACAGGTTTTATGGCCCTGGGAAGATCAAGAAGGAAGGTGTGATGTGGCTGTCTGGTTGAGCCAGAACTCAAAACTGCCTCTCCTATCTGTCGAATGCCTGAAACCTTCTTCCTCTCGTGTATAATCGATTTCTGTTTTCCACGTGCTATGGAAACACTACACTGTGTCTTCCATCGTCCTTGTTGGCGAAACTTCCAACGTCCGAATTTAGGAAAAAAAGGTAAATTGAGAGAGATGTTCCACTTACCCGAAAGATTTTCTCCCTTTCTTGAAAGAATTTGTGCTTTCTTTACATTGAAAAAAATGTTGCACATTGTCCTTCGATTTGCAAAAAATGTGGCATAGCTTTTCAGAGCACGTCCGTTTGGTAGAGTGAGACACAAGAGAACAGAACTCATGCCTCTCAGGGAATTCCTGAATGTGCCCTCAGCCTTTTAACCACTCCAGGGCGCCTGTGTGGGTTTACGGGTCGGTCTGTGTGGTTGGCGGCCCGCGCCCCCCACGGCAGGTGCAGGCACACACCGTCCCACACGACACGCCCACATGCATCCCCAGTTGCCTCACTGGTGAACTCTAATGTGGTCTCTCAGCTCTCGTCCTGGGTTTCAGCAGCTCTCTGAGAAAACCAGACAGACAGGGGTGTTCCTGGCAGTCTGGGCATAAATGAGCTCTCCACGTTGAGCTGAAGGGATCTCTTGCTGTCCAACACCCATTACTTCCTGCCAGTCTCTCTACCAACATGCACTGGTGTACCTCCGTACACACACATGCACACACAGGCTTGCTTCAGGTAAACAAACAAACACCAAGCCTTCCTCCTAATTGCCTGAGCAAATCTGAGAGCCTTGTGGTGAATCGTTGTGTCAATAATCATCCCTGCCACATCAATATTCATCCTCTCGCTTCTCTCTGGATGGTTTCCGCAACCGAGAGTCTACCTTTGTTAAATCTGGAGTATTCGTTTCCGGCTGGTGGTGATTTTGCCCCTCCCCTGAAGACACCTGGCGATGTTTGGAGACATTTTTGCTTATCTCAACGTTGGGGGCTCGCTACTGGCAATGTAGTAGGGAGACGCGAAGGATGCTGCTTAACATGCTAGGGTGCACAGAACGCCCCCACAGCAGAGAGCTGTCTACTCCAAATGTCAGGAGTGCCAGGGAAGAGGAATCCTGGGTCATAGGGGGGAACACAGCATAAACGTGAGATAACAGTTCGTCCTAATGAGGGACCCTGGCCCAGAATTTGTGGCTCGCTAGCACTGGGAACTTTCTTTGGAAAACTGGAAGAGGGGAAACCCATCACACGCACAGTGATACACAGGCATTTTAGAAACAGCAATGGCAGTGGCAGGCACGGAAACTTCCCCTTTTAATTAAAGAGTACAGCCGGTGAGCATGGCACCACAATTTCTCAGTTACAGTCCCCTCCAAGTGGCTCATTCACTGCGCAGTCAGACCTACAGAGGGTACCCATCTGATGGCGTCCTGACAGTGGTTGAGGGACAGGCAAGCATTCTGTTGGTCTTTCTGAAACACTTTCCCTTCTGTTATAAAGAGGTTGCATTGTTGAAAAGAGACCCTTGCTGTTTGTGGTGCTATTAAAAATTCTCCCCTGGTGACATCACCCATGTGGCCAGAGAAACAGAGTTTCCGACTGCATCACCACAGAGCTCCTGCCGGATCAGGAGGAGGGATGGAGATGGTGAGGTGGGGAGGCTGGAAGTGTCTGCCTGGGCAGTGAAGAGGGGACTGGTTTCATTGCTCATCAGGAAGCGTTGGAACAGGAGAGAGACTGAGCATCTCCGGAAGCCGAAGCCGCCTTTGGCTTGCAAAAGTGTGACATACAATTCTCCATGGAACAGGCAAGCTATATTTAGCTTGGTTTTGGAACGGGTAGGAAAAGGATATATTTAAATAAAACTTCAGCTCAGGTCATGATCTCACGGTCCGTGAGTTCAAGCCCCGCATCGGGCTCTGTGCTGACTCCTGAGAGCCTGAGATCTGTTTCGGATTCTGTGTCTCCCTCTCTCTCTGACCCTCCCCCGTTCATGCTCTGTCTCTCTCTGTCTTAAAAAGAAATAACTGTTAAAAAATTTAAAAAAAAAAGAATAAAGCGATCCCATAGGTTGTTTACTAACATACATGCACACGCACATATAACCCATATTTTCATGCGTGTGCATAGGTAAATGTATATGGTTTATGTATAAATATGTATACTTACTCATTTCCATGTATATGCAAAGCATTATAGTTTGGAACTGGACAGATACACACCAGTTTCTTAACCAACCTGCTTCCAGGGTCAGGATAAGAAAGCCAAAATGACAAACTGAGAACATTTGTTAATTACTGATGATGATTTTGGGACGTTCATATTATTATTCTGTATGTTTCCCTGTATTTGAAATTAATGCACACAAATCTGGATTGGAGGCAAAGGAGGCAGTGGGGCTTCGAGGGTGCTGTGAAGAGACTTAGGGGGCTGAGTGGTCACAGCTCCAGCGGCAGGGCCACCCGGAGAGCAGCATGGGCTGTGGAGCAAGGACATGCAGATGCTTTGTTTTGCTTCTCCTGTGATGGCTGTTCCACGGACGACCACACCGGGAGGGATTCTGCAGCCTGAGTGGCTGGAGGTTCAGGAGATGCCCATCGCTGGACTCCCCTCCCCACACCCCCCCACCCCGCCCACCCGGATGCCTGGGTAATGGTCACCAAGGAGGAACAGCTGGGGGCTCTTGGTTCAGCTTCAGCGCAGTGTCTGGGAGCGGCCCTAACAGAGCGGCCGTTGGGCTTTCCTGCCTTCGCTCGCTGTCCCCCTGCAACTGAGGGCACATGTGGGTGTGCAGACTTGCCCGGCCTCAGCTCAGGGCATCCACGAGGCCCCCTCTCAGGGGCCCGCCAGCCCGGTCGCCACAACGCCAGCCTGGCCTCCTCTGTAGCTATTGTTTCTTGCCTGTGCCTAATTATGCTCAATGGTGGCACAAGTCAATAAAAACCCCACCTGGCCCTGACAGCACAGATGACTGCGTCTGTCTTGAAAATTCTTTTGTGCTGAGCCGAGCACACGCTTCTAAATCACAAGGGACAGAAGAGTCAAGGTGACAGGGCAGGAACAAAAAATCAGCCACAGAAAGCACAGGCGCCATGGGGCCATATTTCACCCTTCGTGGGGAGGACAGTAAAGGCACGTTTCCTGGTTTGTTCAGGTGATAAGAGGACATGAGGAGGCATGTGTGAGGACATTAAATGGGGTGTGCATTTTACCCAGAATATATTATTGTGGGCGCATTGCATTTAACATCTGTTTGACCTAACTGGGGACCCAGTCAGACTACCAGCTTCACTGTGTCAGAACCACAGGCATTAAAAAAAAAAAAATTTAATGTTTATTTATTTTTGAGAAAGAGAGAAGGAGAGAGCGAGAGAGAGGGAGAGAGAGAGAGGGAGAGAGAGAGAGAGAGGAGAGGCAGAGAGAGAGAGAGAGGAGAGGCAGAGAGAGAGGGAGACACAGAAACAAAGGCAGGCTCAAGGCTCTGAGCTGTCAGCACAGAGCCCGACACGGGGCTCGAACCCACAAACTGTGACATCATGACCTGAGCCAAAGTCCGGTGCTTAACCGATTGAGCCACCCAAGCGCCCCAGAACCACAGGCATTTTGAGCTCCAGCCACCCTAGTAAGCTGCCTGGGACAGTGTCAGGTCAGCTGTGCCCAACTCAGGGTCCTGGGCACCTTCCTGTGAGAAAGAATTCCAAGCAGGATACCAGGTGGAAAAAGCCTGGATTTTCACAATAGTCATGAACTTGATGTATAGGTGTCTTGTTCTGTTCTGGTGTGGGGCAGGGGTAGGACACACCCCTTATCTTTCTTACCCTCTTTTTCTGAGCATCTGTGCTTCTGAGCTCAGCGTTGGGGAAGCAGGGTTGGTAAAGACACGGGTCCTGCTCTCCAGGGTCCGCATGTGGCGGTGGGGAAACAGAGGTACTTTCAGGTGTTGAGGGAATGGGGGAAGTCACAGGGCGGGGGTGTGGGGTGAGGCAGGGGGTCCCCATGAGGAGCCTCCTTGAGAAGGAGGGAGGGGTAGGAAGACTGACAGAGGAAGAAGGAGGAGGGGAGGCAGGAGGCGAAAGGAGGGAAGGAGGAGGAGGGAAGAGGAGGGATGGAGGTAGAGAAGAAAAGGAAGCATGCATGGCTGCCACTGTGTGATGGGCTGTGGAGGCCGCTCGCCCACCTTCCTGGGCACTGGCTGCTTGGCTGACCTCGACTTCCTCAAGCCCGCCGTGTCCCCACCTCTCACCACCTCTGTCGCCCCTGTGCTATCTCTGACTTCCGGCATCTGTGGCCCCCAGCCTGGCCCCTGCTTCTGGCCTGGATATGACAGTTCTACCTTTTATCCAGTCCTTGAATCTCAATATGTTTCAGCAGCTTGGAGCCTGGGTTCCCCTGCTGGTCTCGTCCTCACCTCGTTGCTGGCAGCACCTGGTGCTCCTGTCCCGGCGGCTTGCTGTCACCTGCGCCGTCCTCCAGGGGCCGGCTTCTCTGCCACAGCCCTGGCCTCCGGGTCCCTAGAAATTAGACATTTTGGTGGAGGCAGTAACATTTCTTAGCACCTGGAATCGGCAGGCAGCCTCCTGTCTGTGCGTTACCCGCAGTCATCTGCCGCCTGCAGTTACGGTAAACCACGTGCGCGTGGGGACAAAAGGCTTGTGTGGTGACAGATGTGGCCCCTGGTTCCACACCCCACGCAGGATTAAACAGGTGTTTCATCTTCTGCTTATGAATTCTGTCAATAAGTCTAATAAGAACTTGCAAACATTAAATTAGAATCAGCCCATAGGTTTTTAACATGAAAAGAGACAAAATTTGCTGAGATAAGTCAATTTGAAAAAAAAGAAAAGAAGCTGCTCACATTATGCATTTATGAAGTAGAAACTCATTTTCCCATCCAATTTGAGCTTGCTGTTTCACGATGGGTAATAGGTACTTCTGATAACAACCGCAGCCTCTG
Source organism: Panthera onca (assembly GCF_046562875.1). Classification (NCBI taxonomy): domain Eukaryota; kingdom Metazoa; phylum Chordata; class Mammalia; order Carnivora; family Felidae; genus Panthera; species Panthera onca. Next base: position 5,742,386 of record NC_138358.1, on the reverse strand, counting down.
ATGGAAACGCCAACGCAGTCTCACCAGTAAGTTCTCTCCAGGCTCGGGTCAGTGATGAAAATCTCATTGGCCAGACCCTGGCTAGTTAAAGGTGGGGTGCAGTGTGCCATCCAGTTCCCTGGCTCCCTGCCTTGCTGCATTTATTTATCATTCGTACCTAAATTCTGCCCACCCTATGCATGTGAACTCCAGGCTCCCTCCTCTGGGAAGCCTCCAGGGCTGCCCTTGTACTGCAGTGATTGTGCCTCTGGCCACCACCGCCCTTCAGGCCCCTCGTCCACTGCTCCCAGCTCTGTGCTCAGGATGGGACAGGCAGAAAGGGAAGGCGGGTGCTGAGTTTGACACCCATTTTCTGCTGGAGCCCTCACGAGAAATCTGTTTGTGGACCTGACAGGCCCCCTGCTCAGGCTTCTGGGGGTGACCTCTGCCTGCTTGAGCCTCAGCCTGGGTGTGGGAAGCAGGACGGTGGGTGCAGAGGCCTAGAAGGACCCAGAAAGTTCTGCATAAGCCACGTCGTTGAAAAGCAGGCTTGGGGAAGGTTTGCTCTTGGAGAACTAGAGTCAGAGAGACCCAGGGGGGTGCTGGGCACCGGGCCTAGGGAGGATTATGGCGTTATCTGGCGTGGCTGGTTGACAGAGAAATGATGAAGGACATTGAGGGCATCCGCAAGGCAAGGGCTAGACGGCCCGTGAGTGGGGAGAGGACGGGTGTGCGGTATTGTCGCTCGGGGTCACTCACCCCATCTTCTCCGGTGTTCGCTGAGATGCTCTGCCAGACTCAGAGGGACCGCGTCTCTCTGCACTGCCCCGCGTGGCCGTGTGACCCCTTGGCTGCATGGCGTGTTGTGGGCCGTATGTGGCCCCTTTGCTCAGGCCCGGGTCTGAATTTGGCTATGTGGCGGGAAAGCTGGATGGCAGATCTGGAGCAGGTTGCTTAGCTCTCTAAGCCTCGTGTCCTCAGCTGTGAAAGGGGCACAACTAATCACCTCCTAACGGGGTTGTTCTGAGATCAAAGTGAGATAAAGGGAGGTGACATGGGGTGCGGGGCTCATCACGCAGCAAACAATTGGAGGCTAACAGGTCTTTGTGTCATTGATCTCCTAGCCCCGCATGGCTCAGCCCTACCCTGTGTCTGCGTCTTACCCCTCAGCTGCTGTGTGTGCCCTCTGCGGAAGGGGCCGTGACTCAGGAGCTGTTTATGCCCCCAGAGCCCTCCCAGGGAGGGGTGTGCAGGGGGAGCTCAGTGAGCCCATGAGCATGTTCCTCCTGTTACCCCAGCGGGCAGTTTCCTGAGCTGCGGGAGGGCCGGGCCTGCTCAGGCCCAGAGGAGAACCCTGGGGCCAGCACGCTGGCCCGACGGGATTCCTCTCTGGCTGCGTTGTCCTGCATCTGAGTTTCTGGACTTTGGTCACAAGAATCTCGTAGGAGAGAAGCACGTGGGTTTGGCATGCTGCACTCACCCTCTAGAAATAGCACGCACACACACGGCTCTCAACACATGTTCCTGCGAGGAGTCATAAATTCGTAAGCACATTTAATTGCTCAACAAGGCGTACACTTGTCTAAGGGAAAATTCTGAAAAATGCATTGAGCAGGGGAAAATCACCAACAAAAATTGAACTTAAAGTCCCATGACTAAGTATTTATGTAGGGTGTTCCGTTCAATCACAGTTGACCATGTCTGAAAACAGCCAGATGGTGCAGCAGGCATGGGAGAGTTGACCATGGGTCAGCCCAAGCTGGGCCCGTGGACCCAGGCCATGTCTGTGAGCAGGCGACTCAGGCAGATACAGTGGCTCCTTGGACTGTGGTTTCACAAGAGGAGCTGAGGGGCTGTGTGCACAGCGTCCAGCACCAACCGAGGACTCAGTGTACCCCAGACGTTGTAACTGTTATTACTGTAGTTTTTATTTTATTTTTTTACTTCATTTTACATAATTATTTTACTTTACTGTGTGTATGTATGTATGTATGTATGTATGTATGTATTTGAGAGAGGGAGAGAGAGCACACAGGCATGTGAGCAGGGGAGGGGCAGAGAGAGAGAGAGAGAATCCCAGGCAGGATTCATGCTCAGCGTAACGCCCCACACGGACTCCGTGTCACAACCACGAGACCACGACCTGAGCTGAAATCAAGAGTCAGACGCTTAGCCTATTGAGCCACCCAGGGGCCACCCTTATGATTGTATTTAGGAGCACTAATGCCATTTGTTCCTCCTGAAAAAGTTGCCATTCTTAATTCTTTTGTGTACTCTCAAGTGAGATAAACATGTTACCTGATTGCTGTCGCACGTTCCGCGTCTGACACCCTAGTGAACGGCAAACACCTCTCCATTCAGTAACGGCCTTAAAAGAACCACAGACTGGTTTCTCAAAAAGATGTATCTTTGCAATCAACAGACCTGCCGTTCATTCCTGTAGCCATCAGGAGGCTCTCAGCTGTTGGCACACATCCACCAAAAATACAGAGAGAGGGTGCGTGACCTTGAATATTCATGTGAGAACAACAGGTGGCTGTGAACACGAGCTGAGAGCAAAGAGCACACTTAGGGACATTTCGCTCGGAGTGGGACCCCTGGCTCTCACACCTACTCCCCTGGAAGCAAATTTACTGAGAAAGAAATGGAGGCAGCATGACAGCAGCTCAGACTGGAGCCCCCCGCCATCTGTGCAAAGACCTAAGCGTGTGGTGCAGACCCCGTGCCTTTTCTCTCTGGCTGTTTTAAGATAAATATCCTGAAAAAGCATAACAGTTGACTGAGCTTGATTCAGTCGTTATGGAAAGAAAAGTCCGAAAACTAATAAGCAAAGAGAAAGCACTCAGAGGTCTGGCGGTTGGTGGGCGTTTGGCTCACCACCTGTCCCCAACCCCAGTGCTGGGCATTATCCCACTATTCCTGCTGTGACTTTGATCCCCAATGAGCAAGGGCCAGGCCTGGGTCTCAGAAGCAGCTGAGGTCCCTGATGGGAGACAAGTGATGGTAAGACCATAGCTGTGAGCCAGCCCTTCCTGCACAAGGTGCTTTGCAGACTGATTCTGTTTGCCTCTGCGACAGTCTGGATGTACGTATTGCAAAAATTCATGTGTTGAAACATAATTCCCAATGTGCTGGTCTTACAAGGTCAGCTTTGGGGGGCACCTGGGTGGCTCAGTCAGTTAAGCGTCTGACTTCAGCTGAGGACATGTTCTTGAGGTTTGTGAGTTCGAGCCCCACATCGGGCTGTGTGCTGAGCGCTCAGAGCTTGGAGCCTGCCACAGATTCTGTCTCCCTCGCAGTCTGCCCCTCCCCTGCTTGTGCTCTGTCTCTTTCTGTCTCTACCCAAAATAATTACTTATTAAAAACAAATTTAAAAAGAAGGTGACAGGCACCTGGGTGGCTCAGTCGGTTAAGCAACCAACTTCGGCTCAGGTCATGATCTCATGGTTTATGGGTTCGAGCCCCTCATCGGGATCTGTGCTGACAGCTCATAGCCTGGGGCCTGCTTTGGATTCTGTGTCTCCCTCTCTCTGCCCCTCCCCTGCTTACTCTCTGTCTCTCTCTCTCTCTCTCTGTCTCTCTGTTTCTCTCTGTCTGTCTCTCTCTCTGTCTCTCTCTCTCAAAAATAAACATAAAAAATAATAATTAAAAAAAAAGAAGGTGAGCCTCTGGGAGGTGATTAGTCATGAGAGTAGGGCTGTCATGAATGGGTTCAGTGCGCTTCCTTATAAAAGAGACCTCAGAGAGTTCCTTCCCCCCCTCTGCCATGTCAGAACACAGTACAAGACACTTGGAGCCAGGAAGACTTTCCCAAACAGTACACTGGTACTATGATCTGAGCTTCCCAGTGTCTAGAACTGTGAGAGATACACTTTCTGTTGTTTGTAACCTGTCTAGTCTATGATATTTTTTGTTATAGCAGCCCGAACGGACTAAGACAGCATCACTTCTTTTATTTCCATTTTATTTATTTTTTATAGAGAGAGAGAGGGAGGGGGTACAGGGGAGGGGCAGAGAGAGAGAGAGGGAGACACGGAATCAAAAGCAGGTTCCAGGCTTCGAGCTGTCAGCACAGAGCCTGACGTGGGGCTCAAACTCATGAACCACGAGATCATGACCTGAGCCGAAGTCGGATGCTCAACCGACTGAGCCACCCAGGCGCCCAAGAGAACATCACTTCTAATTTTATCTTCATAATAATTTATAAGATTGAAAACACCTTCACCCCATTTCACAGATGTGTAAATGAGGCCCAGTGGAGCTCTGGTGCTCCACACAGCACAGGTGATGTGGGTTAGCATTTCAGCCTCTGGAATTTTCTCTCCTTCTGTTGGGTTGAGATCTTCATTTGCAAACTTTCACCATGATCCAGGCCCCTCAATTGGAAGCAAATGCCTGCCCTACCCCAGAGGACAGACTGTTAGGTGGCCAGACGTGGCACCCCGAACCTGCGGTATTCCCTGTAGTACCTGCCACGTCCCTCATGTGTTCTTCCTCTGGCCTGGCTGTGAGTCTCCTCAACATTTCAGTTGTTTTCAAAGCACCTCCAGTTGAGGGAACGTCCCTCTGCAAAGTTCAATGCCTGACACCCAATGCCACACTGCTACCTGTTTTTAAAACACCTCAGTTACGCTTACAATGATCACTTCTATTAACTTTGTCGCTAGAGTTCTCGAATGCAGCCTCAGTTTGGACCAGCTGTGTCAGGAGCCAACAAGTGAGTAGTGAGTACACTCACTGGTGTGTGGACTCCACACAGGTCACAAGGAAATCTTGTTTGTTGGTGGGTTCGCAAGGAGCTGGGAGTGTCTCCTGTGTACCAGGCACTTTGCTGGGTGCCGTGATGTAACGCTGAGCAGTCTCCAGGGCAGAAGCAAGTGAAACAGGCCAGTCTGCGTGAAATTGTCACCGTGTGTGTGCTGCAGACGAGAGGGTACCGTGCGTAACGGGAGCGTGAAGAGGTAAGCCTGGCCTGGCCTGGCCTAGATGGGGGTGGTGGCTGCTAAGGGAACATTTCCCCGAAGGGGATGACGTTTTACATGAGAGAAGACAAATGAAAAGGAAGTGATATGGGGGGAGGGGTGGAGAGTGGTAGGAGAGATTATTCCAGGAAGAGGGTCTGGCATGTGCCAAGGTCCTGAGGTAGCAAGGGGCTTCCTGGGTAGGGTGGGTGGACAAGGAGAATGTCCACATTTGGAGAGTGAGTCTGTGCAGAGACAGGGCTGGAAGAGCTGGGGAGGGCAGCCATGCAGGCAGGGGCTGGTAGGCTGTGGCGAGGGTGCTGGGTTTTACATTGACAGAAGCAGGAAGTCCCTGAAGGATTGTAGGCCGAGGGGTAAGCTGACGAGCTGGCTTTTGTACAGTGGCCACGTCTGTGGACTGACTCCAGAGTGCAGACTTGCAGCCACTTAGCCTCTCTTGCACAGGAAGGAGAGCCTCCTCCATCTCCCTCTGTCTTACACTTGGAAATCACACACATACACACACATGCACACACACACACACACACACACACACACACACACACACACACACACACAGGCTGCCTCCAGCTAAGGCTAAAAGAGGAAGGTGCTGTTTGGACCTGAGTCTGCATTCTTTAAAACTGGGCGTTTGAGAGGAAGCGTGGTGCCGAATGCAACAATGCTTATGGCGAACAGCGAGTGCTCTGGATACGGCCAAGGGTATTTGATATCAGCTATTTCTCTGAAGTTTGAAGAGCCTCATGCTACAGCCATACACCCCTTCCCCACCAGCACCCCACGCCAGGGAAAGGCCAGGGCACAGGTGAGTGGACGGTGGACAGAAAGCGTGACCTCACAGCCTGACCAGAGAGAGACGGAGTGCGTGGGCCTGGGGGAGGCTTGCGGGGGGTGCCCGCTGCCCACTTGTGGGGAAACAGCCTTTCACAGGAGAGAATTTGGGGCTCAGAGCCTTCCTGTTTGGGGTGGAATAAATACAGGGAGTCCCAGGCCAACCTTCCAAGGGCATCGCATGGCCCATTTTATGCTTATTCGTCATACTCATAGCGGTGCTGTGATTAATTATTTAATTCTGATGTGTAAAACCAGCAATCAATGAGGCTACAAACGGTGAAATGTAACACGCTTCCATTCCAACGGCACCTGCTGGAGCCGGAAAGCAGGTTCCGGTGGAACAGCTCTCGGTGGGCAGAATCCAGGATGCGCGGGGGCATCACCTGGTTTGTGTGTCTGCTGTGCAGGGCTCGTGGCAGACACAGCGAGCCTGGCAACATGATGGTAGCCGTGACCCCGCACTCAGGCCTGTAAACTGCTCTGTCCCAGGCAAGGGACAGGGGCCTGGGGTGCAAAGGGTGCAAAGGGTCCAGGGTCACGGGGATGGAAGGCAGTGGAGGCGCGTCTCGAATCCAAGTCTGGGTCTCAGCCTGTGGGATTACGGTCCACATTCCTGTCTTGAATATGCTCTTTCCAGGCCATGGGGAGAAGAGAGGTGACGCCAGTAGTGGGTATCAGGAAGCTAGAGGTGAAACCACCCAGATGCTCTGTCCACTGAGCGCACGGGGCAGAGCACCTGCTGAGTCAGCAGCTCCTGAATGTTCACATGGGGTGTTTATTGCATTGTAAACACAATTAAAAATGTCCATTCTTTTAAGATACTGCCATAGACTGTGTCCCCCAAATTTAAATGTTGAAACCTAATCCCCAGGGGGATGGTATTGGGAGGTGGGGCCTTTGGGAGGAGATCAGGTCATGGGGGTGAAACCTCACGGATGGGATCCGTGCCCCAAAGAAGAGAGCCAGAGAGCTCCCCTCCACCATGTGGGGACGCGGTGAAGAGACAGCCACCGTGAACCGGGACGTAGGTCCCACCAAACCCCGGATCTGCGGGCGCCGCGGGAGCTGTAAGAAACTGTGGTTCCTCAGCCCCTAGTCTGTGGTCTTCTGTTACAGTCGCCCAGTCTCAGACGGATACTTGGTTCTGCTGCTTGAAGACACTAAAGTTTGCCTGGTGATCAGACTTGGAGAAAGCAGCGTGGAGGTGTTTGGGACTAACGTGAGGAGAGCGCATTTGTAAGAGGGGTGGAAGATGCTCTTTCTTATTCACTTCCATAGCAAGAGCCAGATGAAATTGTAGTCGCTTCCTGTAGCCAAAGTAACAGATACCATGTTTGATGGCTTCAGAAGCATCAACTCTCTCTCTCTCTGCCTCTCTCACTCTCTCTCTCTCTCTCTCTCTCTCTCAGTTCTGGAGCCCAGGCATCCGCAATCAGGCTGTGGGCATGGCTGGGCTTCCTCCAGAGGCTCTAGTGGAACATCCTTTTGCCTCTTCCACTTCCAGTGGCTCCAACCATCCTCGGCTTGTGGCGTCACTCTGACCTCTGCCTCCTCTTCACATCACCTCTGCTGTACGTCATCTCCTCTTTGGTCTTTTATAAGGACACCACTGTGTCACATCTGGCATGAGCTCATCTCGAGACCCTTCACATAACTCCATCTGCAAAGACCCTTTTCCAGAGGTGACATTCACAGCTTCCAGGATGCAAATGTAATTGGGGGTGAGGGGGCACCGTTCACCCTCTGCATAGAGCCTTCAGTCAAAGCTCTCAGCACAATGCCTGACACCACTGAGTGCTCAAGGAATATTATCTGTTCCTGTATCGGTAACTATTGTTTCCTGGGAGAGGGTTTGGGAAGCCCTATGGCCCTTTGGTTAAAACAGAACAGATGGAAAGGAGAGTCTTCATGACGGGGGCAGGTGGAAAGGGGCCGGGGGCACTGTCACCGGGCCTGCCAGGCGAACACGGGGCTCCCTGCCTCAGTCCCCTCAGCCTGGGTTGAACTTTTCTCTTGGCATCTGCATTGTGGGTTTCTCAGGAGCAGAAGTTCTCCGGGTAGAGTATGCTTTCCCTCTGGAGAGGCTCGGCTGTCCTGCCTGTGGCCAGCGTGCTCCTGCAGCACCGAGTCTCAGAGCTAACCTCCACCTGCTGTCAGCAGAGAGGTGGGCAGAGCCCAGGAAGATTGTACCAGGGGACGAACACACCACTGGCCTCCTCTATCATCTGCGGCCTCAGTGGAGCTGCTCGGATGCCAGACTGGAGGAAACAGCAGAATCTTCCTCTCTTCCCAGGGGAGGAACCCATGCACCTGACCTGGGACGTTCGCCCACCAGAGCACCAGGACTGAGGGGCTCGGAGCTCCTTGCTTGAGGCTGGGGCTCTCGGACAGGTCTCTGTCCTGAGCCCTGCACAGCGGCCCCCTCACCCCCGCCTGACCTCTCCGATCCCATGGGTGGCCCGCAGGCACCCATGCCCTTCCATGTTCTCTTGCCTTCTGGGGATCACGGGCCCACTTTATGCCAGGTGAGGTGCTAGGTGGACGCTGCAGCCTTGGAGGGAACACTGGCCAGAGAAAAGCCATCTGTCTGTGTCTGCCCCCATTTACCGATTTGTGGGATGAACAGATTCTGTCCAGGCGGTGACCGTTGAACACCTGCAGGCTGCAAGCCACCTCCCCCTGCGGTCCTCAGGTGCATCTCCGGCTCTGGCCTTGTGGGTGCGCTAAGAGCCAATTAAGTCTGTTCCCACATCTGTTTATGCCAATTGCACCAGTTTGTGTAATTACATCACGTGACTAAATATTACATAAAACAATGGCATTTCAGTGCGAACAGGAAGAAGGCATTTGTTTCTATAAAAACAGTTGAATTTTTGGAAAGACTTAAAATGGGCAAGGTAGTAACATTTTTCTTTCAAATTCAGTTTCCATGAATCTGCAATAAAGGATTGAAGGAAGGAGTCACAATTCCCACTGATGGTGATACCTGCTGGTGCTTCAAATTGTCTATGTCCTCACAGCACATTTGGTGGGTGGGAAGTGCGCTGCAGGCATGGTAGCTGCGAGCCAGAAACCAGAGGGCAGAGGAGGTGTGTTTTCCCAGAGGTGAGCAGACAGTAAGTGAGCATATGTCTAAGCGTTTTGTGTTGAGATGTTTAAGGCATCATCGGTGGTAATGACTGTCCACTTCACAAGACTGAGCCTGTGTGGCTCAGTCGGTTTAGCCTCTGACTCTTCTTGACTTTGGCTCAGGTCATGACTGTGAAATCGAGCCCTGCGTCAGGCTCTGCCCTTAGTGTGGAGCCTGCTTGGGATTCTCTCTCTCTCTCTCTCTCTCTCTCTCTCTCTCTCTCTCTCTCTCTCTCTCTCTCTCTCTTTCTCTCTGTCCCTCTCCCCTCCCTCCCCCTCCCTCTCTCTCCCTCTTCCTCTCTCTTTCTCTCCCTCCTCTCTCTCCCTGTCTCTCCCTCTTTCTGCCTTCCCCCTCCGCCCCTCTTCTGCTCATGCTCCCTCTTTCCAAATTAAAAAAAAAAATGGTCCACTTCATAGGACGTTTATGGTCCTGTTTGGGAGGGAGTCTTCTGGGAGGCACTGTGACAGTGGGAGCTCACAAGGACCTGGGTCTCTCCAACATCCAGGATGTCATCCCCAGACCAGAGATCACAGAACAGTGATACCTGTGGGATGGTGTGTCAGAGTCTCCACAGCGTCTGACACATCCTCAGGCGGAAGTGCTCCAGTTTTGTTGTTACTGTTCAGTGGAGGAAGCGTGTAAAAGAGGGCTTACTTTTGTCACACATAGGCACATGCGTGTGTATTCCTCTCTCTGTTCCAAAGACGGTAACTCTAAACGTGACCTTCTGTTCGGTCAGCTTACACAAAATAATCCTGAAAACATAGGAACTCACTTCCAAGAGAGAAAAGGAAGTGTAGACAGAAACTGAGGTGTAAGCAGCAGTTACCTGCCGGTCAGGTCTCCTTAGGGTCCCAGAGAGCTGTCAGCTGGCCCCTCGACACGAAGACGCAGGGTCTCACACAGCGGCCACCTGGATGCTCACACACCAAGCGTGGGGATGCTTTGCGTGCAAAGCTCGTTGCCCTCCAACTAGTTAGAAGGCAATATCTTTTAAAAGGTAAAATATTGCTCATGTAGATTATTTAACTTTTTTTTTAGCTCCTTCTATAATAAAAAAAGAGACATGCAGCATCGAAATGAGCGATTTATGGAAACATATAAAGGAGCACCTTTTCCTGGCGAGTCCTTGAAATTTAATTTAGAGATGTGGCAGCAGAGAAAGGGATGCATTTTCAAGTTACTTGTTTCCTCTCCTTTCGGTGACTTTGCGGTGCCTTTGTGAGAGCGGCTGAGCTCAGGGAAGGAGCCACAGGGCCTTTCAGATAGTCAGGCGTCCCTGTCCCTGAGCATCGGGTGGGGAGAGCCTTGTGCTAAGCCTGAGGAACTCCTGTCTCTGCACTCACTCCCTCGCTCGAGAGTTGAGTGCCACCGGCGTGTCTCTACTTGGACGTCAGGAGCCCATCTCACACTTGATGCATGGGGAGCTCAGCTCCCGCCTACGAAGCTTTCTCTGCGAAGTCTTTCCCATCCTCGTGGATTTCAACAGTGTCCATCCAGGTGCTCCAGCCGGATGACCGTGTCATCCCGGCTCCTCTTTTCCTACACCTCACACATAATCCATCACCGTGCTTTTCAGCAACGCCTTCCAAATACATCCAGAAGCCAGCCGACATAGATAGATAGCTTGTAGCCAACACCACGTGGGTGCCTGTGGAACTGCCGTGGCTGCTGAACTTCCGTCCTGCCCATCCTTACCCCATTTCGGTGTCTACACGGCGGCCAGTGGGAGCCTGCTAACAGCCGGTAGGGCGATGTCACCCTGCTTCCAATCCTCTGATGGTTCTTTTCTCCCTCAGCCGGTCATGTGACTGTGTGAGCGGGGGGCCGGTCCGCCATGTGGTGCCACGGGCTCCTGCAGCTGGAGACACTGAGAGCCAGGGGCGGTGAATGCGAGCGGGCACCCTCACAAAGGGAGCGAGCCCCACAGCCAAAGCAGGTTCTTAGTGTTCTGGCCCCGTCCCTCTGATGCCAGAGCAGGCACTTCCCTGTATCACGTCATCGTCACTGGGGAAGGCCTCCTAGGCTAGGAGCTTGGTGGATGTGAAGGAGGTTTGCCAGGAGGGAGAGAATAGCAGACGGATGAAATGTCTACGAGTCCATTCTGGTTTAGGGAAGTAACTTATGCCTCAAAGATAGCTAGTGGGGCACCCGCGTGTCTCAGTCAGTTGACCGTCTTGACTCTTGAATTCAGCTTAGGTCGTGATCTCACAGTTCATGAATCGAGCCCTGTGTCAGGCTCTGCATTGATGAGGAGGCTGCTTGCGATTCTCTCTCTCTCTGTCCCTTTCCTGCTTGCTCTCACTGTCTCAAAAAAGGAGGAGGGGGAGGAGAAGGGAAAGGAGAAGGAGGAGGGGAAGGGAAAGAGGAAGGGGAAGGAGGTGCCTAGGTGGCTCCGTCAGTTAAGCAACCAAGTTCGGCTCAGGTCATGATCTCACATTTCACGAGTTCAGGCCCCACGTCTGGCTCTGTGCTGATTGCTCAGAGCCTGGAAGCTGCTTTGGATTCTGTGTCTCCCCCTCTCTCTTCCCCTCCCCTGCACATGCTCTGCCTGTCTCTCAAAACTGAATAAATGTTAAAAAATTTTAATAAAAGGAAGAAGGAGGAGGAGAGAGGGAGGAGGAGGAAGAGGGGAAGGAAGAGGAGCATGGGGGAAGGGGGAGGATGAGGGGAAGGAGAAGGAGGAGGAGGCAGAGGGGTGGGGGAGGGGGAGGAGGAGGAGGAGGAGAAAGAGGCAGATATGATAATACAGAGTGGCTGGAATAACCAAAGCCCGGGTATGACCCTGTGGGATCAACCCTAGGTTGTGTGCCACAACCATATTACTTCCCCAGGAGAGTGCCCCAGGCGAGGGACGTCCCTGATCTCACAGAGTGTATAGTGGAAAACCTGTCTAAAGTCCCCAAGAGGGTCTGAACTGGCCGACATCAGCCAAGAGAGCTCACTGGCATCACATGTTGCTCTGCAGACCGAGTCTGGTTTCTCTGTGTGTCGTCCAGTCAGACTTGCACGTGGCATTTAAGGCCCTCATCTGGAATGAAACCAGGGGCCCAGGTGATGGATTGTTGACTGCTTCATTCATTCACACACATTCATTGAGCACCTGTTGTATGTCAGGCACTGGGTCAGCCACTGGGTGTGGTGAGCCCCGCGAGACCATGAAGTGAACCAAGAGTCTCCCAGCACCAGGGCTCCTGGAGGACCCTGTCGCAGAGCCATCTTGCACAAGGATGTCTGGAAGGCCACCCTGTGCAGCTGCCCCCATGCACACCACATCTCTGTTGTATGTTTACACAGGGCATCAGGGATTTATGTGGGAGGCATTAAAGCATCAGGGATATCCAGTCAGAGCAACAAAAAAATACAGGGACCGTCTTTCAGTCCTGGTATCTGCACAGTTCCCTTTTATGTGACAAATATGAAGAACAATTAGGTCCCTTTTGATGGGATAATTGCTTGCTACCTGAAGAAGCTGCCTTAAAATGACAACTCGAGCAACGTGGACTTGCCAGCACTATTTAAACCCATCACATTATCCAGAAGAAGTGGAAGGAAGGCTGAGCCAATCCGTGAATGTCTCCTTCCTAGATTGCCCAGCCTTTTGTATCTGTTATTAAGCCCTTCACAAGTATGCTGCTTCTCTGGTGAGAAAATGTATTTGCATAGCTCCCAGTGGCTACACCAGACAGTGGTCAGCTCGAGATACACCTCCCAGAGCTGGGGAGGAGGGTATTACACACATACCATAACCAGGTCCAATTATGTTGAAAACCAATAGCTGTGTTTCTCTGCCCATGTGTTCCCTGAGTGTGAAGAGAAGGAACAAATAGACTGATAAAATAGAATGGAATGGAATGGAACGGAACAGAACGGAATGGAATGGAACAGAATAGAACAGAATAGAATAGGACTAAAATAAACTAGACTAGGCTAGAATAAACTAGGCTAGAATAGACTAGACTAGATTAGAACAGACTAGACTAGAAAAGACTACACTGGAATAGAATAGAATAGAATAGAATAGAATAGAATAGAATAGAATAGAATAGAATAGAATAGAATAGGCTCAAATAGACTAGAGTAGACGAGACTAGACTAGACTAGACTAGACTACACTAGACTAGACTAGACTAGACTAGACTAGAATAGAATAGAATAGAATAGAATAGAATAGAATAGAATAGAATAGAATAGAAAAGTAGAATAGAATAGAATAGAATAGAATAGAATAGAATAGAATAGAATAGATGAGACTAGACTAGAATAGAATAATAAAATTGCTACAGGGTTTTAAAGATAGGAGTCTGAGGAGGAGCCATTCTTGTTCTTGCCGCTTGTCCCGTCTTGTGTGGGTCTCCCAGGAGCACAGGGTACGCTGGTTCTGGCAGCCCCTGTGGGCTGCCCCCTGGTTGGAGGCAGTGCTGGGGCCTGCCAGCACTCCACGTGGCACCAGCAACCTGGAAGTGCCTTCTCAAAGAAATAGCTTGGAGAGGCACGAGGCTCCTCGTTTTCTTTCTTTCCAGTAATTGACTTTGTATAGAGTTCCCCACCAAAGTGGACAGTCAGGCGCTCGTTCCCAATGAAAATTGCAGCGAGAGACAAATGGCAGTTGAAATAAGTAACATCGAGTCACTTGACAAATGCATCTGCAGCAGCAGCAGAGGCCCCGGCTCAGGAGATGCAATTATGCACCTGACCTGTAAGGCCAGTGCCTCAGTGGCCGAAGGAAAATGGATCAGCTATGCGGGGCCTGGGGTGGGCCCTTTCCATGTATTTGTCCCAGAAAAGTTAATCAGAGTGAAGTGGAGATGGGGAGAGCTAAGGTTATCCTGATAGCGTTAAAAAAATTAAATTGCGGTTGTCCCTTTCCAATCCAGGCTCATTTCTCTCTCCCTCTCTCTCTCCTATGGAAACCGTGTCTATCCGTGTCTTTTCGGTGTGAGAACAGTTTCACCCTTGAATTGGTGAGAGGGGCCTTATTGTTTCTTAGGGAAGTGCAGGGGGCAGGACAGGGATTGTGAGGGGAGGTCCAGTGGCTCCCATGGTCTCCTCCCCCCACCCACAGGGCTGGCGGAAGAACACAGATGGTGCCATTTAACTGGACAAGCTTGTGGTTGAGAACAAGGCCCCTGGGGGTTTTATGGGCATGGGTTTGCCTGGAGGACAGATCTGGGAAGGCTAAGAGAATGTACGCAGGGAGCTCCGGAGGGGCAGAGGAAGGACAGGTCAGGTGTCGTCAGTCACCCAGCGCTCCTTGCCCTGAACAGATGCATCGTGCAAGAGTGCAGTCTTTGCGTCTGCCCATCATGCCCAAGGCTGGGGGTGAGGCTACGCCCCTGAGGATTCAAGGACCAGACTGAGCCCCTCTGCTGGTTGAGGTGGGAGGAGTGTCAAGGCTGGGATCCTAGATGCTTACACAGGGGGACATCTCCCCGAGCATCGCACGGCTGCCTGCCCAGCCAGTGCCAACCACCGTGGCCTGGAAGGCTCCAGAGCTCAGGCTGAGAGGCCACGCCTGGACATTGTGCCCATACGAAGCCCCTCCCTTAGCTGTCATCCAGAAGGAGAAAGTCCCTGGTGTTGCTTCTGAGGCCACCACCAAATTGCCTCTTAACACCCCAGACAGGTTCCTGGAGGTTGGATGGTTGCCGAGTAGAAACCAGCACCTCCTTGACCTGCTGCCCTTAGGAAAATGGATATGGCCCAGCAGCCAGGGGTGACTGTGCTGCCATCCCCACCCAGCCTCCAGCCATGCTGCACCCAGAACCTTCTAGGGGTCCGTCAGGGGGCTTTGTGCATTTGTACAGTGTCGGGAGGCCCTGCAGGAGGTTGCCTCCACCCGGTGCGGTGCCCTGGTGGTGGTTCAAGGTCCTTCTCTCCTGCCCTCCCACCCTTCACGCGTGTATGGGCAGCACTGGGTCCCACGTGCCAGGTGCCGATGGCAGTGTTTTACCAACCTCAGTCATTTACTTCCTTACTCCGTGGTTTGGTTTGGCCACGTCTCCTGCCACCACGGCCCATCTTCACGGTTTTCCACTTTCAAATATTTCCTTTTTTATTATTTACTCATTGTCTCCTCTTAGTTGCCTTTTTAAAAAATGGACTTTATTTTTTAGAGCAGTTTTAGGTCCACAGCAAAATCGAGAGCAAGAGGAAGGTCCAAAAACGTTTCCATATGCCGTCCGCCCTGCACTGACGCGGACTCCCTCGTCGTCACCGTGCCCATGGGATTTGTTACAGTCCATGAACCACGTGGACGAGTCTTTATCACCCAAAGTCCATCTTTCACCTGAGGGTTCACTCTTGGCGTTGTGTGCATTCTGTGGGTCTGGACTGATGTGCGGTGGCACGGCCCGCCAACATAGCGCCACACACTGTGGTTTCTCGGTCCTGAAAGTCTTCCGTGCTCCCCCCTGGTTATCCGCCTCGCAAATCCCTGGAAACCACCGATCTGTTTACTGTCTCTCTAGTGTCGCCTTTTCCAGAACATCATAGATTGGAGTCAGCTTGGCTTCTTTCACGTGGTAATACACACTTACGTTTCCTTAAGGTAACTTATTAAACTGAAGTGAATTTATTTTAAAGGGAATCAGTACCACTCATGGAAAACTAGTATCATTTATATTAACGGGGGATAATGGGATGAATACAATAAAAAGCGAATACGTTTTGGCTAGAGATCATCAATTAACAAAAGGTCAGAGCCCCAGATCTATTTTCTTTATTGAAAAGATACATGAGTGTACGTGAGGTGTCAAGGCTAGAGCACCATGGAACTGAGGCTTTCCTCTTTATCGGAAGAGCTGAACAGCCTCTGCTGCATGTGTCCACTCGGTAGATACCAGTAGGACAGTGGTGGGTTCACACTCTTCCTTCTTCTCGGATTTAGTTATATTCTGGAGCAGATGTTACTATTGCCAGTTTAAAGAGGGGAAATTGAGGCTTGGCAAGGCAGTGGAGCCAGGACCTGAACCCAGCGTCCTGGCCCTCAGGTCTCATGCTCACAAACATCGCATTCCTCCCGTCTGGGAGAGGGGGCGTTTCCATATCAAGGCTCCCCCCCCCCCAGGCATCAGACTGGCAGGGAGGGCTGCCCCCAAGGCATGTGTCGGTCCTGGAGGGCTCAAGGCAGCCCACCTCTGGGGCCAGGCTGGTCATCTACCTCACCTTTGGGTTGACTCTCTGACCCAAAGTGCAGAAGGCTTCTGTGTGAGTGGACCATCCGCAGCTGGGTTGGGTTGGATCCTCTGGGAAGGGCCCTAACCTTCCTAAGCGCTCTTCTCTGTCATGTGTCTTGGGGGCAATCAGGAAGTGATGCGGGGTGACCTTTCCCCCAGAGCAGAGCTCCCCATTAATGCTCAACATTAATGCTCAGGTTCAGAGGATCAGGTTCACAACATCTCAGCCTGCCCCATTAATGCTCGACACCTGGAAAGATCGGGCTCACATAGAAGTTGGTTTCTCAGAGAGGCTCTCCACAGCCCCGGGGTTCCTTTTAAATTTCTCAGCAGCAAAGGATATATGAGAGGGTACGGCATGCGTGCCCAGGTGGTGGGAGGACTTTCTTACCAGTGACCTAGGGAAGTGACCTGCTGTCTCCAGGAAAGTGGGTGCTGGAAGTCCCTCACCTGTTAGCATCTGGCAGGACTTATTATGCACAGACATGGAAGGAGTGGTCCCCCAGCTTTCACGACCAGAGGATAAGTTATGTCTGAGTTATGCATCTGACTAACGTATTGGCAGACCCGCGAGCGTCTGTCCTGGTTTTCTGGGTCGGCTGTTGTCAGCAGGAAGATTGACACTCCTCCAGCTCCTTGTTCTGCGTCCTCCCTCCTTCCATTCGACACCTGTTGATAGCGTGCCAGGCGCTCCACCACTCGGGATGGCTACACGGCCCTGGTTTCTGCTTCTATTAGGCCACCGGGCACCTTGTCTAAGAGCGGAGGTAGACCTGGAGTGCGGGCTGTCTGCACCCACACTTCCCTCCCGTGGCTCTCTCCTCCCCTGCGTCCCCTCTGGAAGCTTACCTTCCATTCTGTGGCTGTGACGACTGGGTATTTCTATATTTGAGAAAAGTATGCATGGTACAGGGAGGTCAGGACCGGGGCACTTGAGGCCTCTTTCCTCCCCTTTTTGGGGTTATGTGTATGGGAAGATAGAAATGGGACCCACTGCATCTAAGCCCCGTGTGCAGAACTGAGTCATGGGGAGTAAAGTGTCTACATGGACATGACCCAGGGGGCCTGGCTCTCTTGTCTGAGAAGGTTCTGGAAGCAATAGAGACCAGAGTCCAATGGTCTGTGTCACGATCCCTTGTGGTCGGTCTGCCCTCTGTGGAACACAGAGTGGCAGGGTCGGTCACCCGGAGGAAGGAGTTGACAATCACCTGGCAGGTTGACAGGTCCCAGACACTGTCTGAGCTTTAGGCGAGGCAACAGTTCCCATGGACACTGGAGAGGTGCACAGAGATGCCCTGGCCATCAAGGCAGCCTGACGCGGGAGGAGAGGGGGTGATTACACCTGTGTGGCCCAAAGCCCAGGTGCCACCGGCACACCAGGTACAACATCTCTGAACCTGTGGTTGCAAGCCGAGTCCTCAGGCCTGTCACGGGAGGGGCTGGGGCCTCCCATCTGCCCTCTTCCTTTGCCCCTTCAGGTCTGGGCACCTGGTCTAACAATGCATATGTCCAGCCCACCCCCTTCCCTGCTGACTCGTTCTTCTGGCTGCTGCCACCATCCAATTGTACGTTGTACTTCATTCTTTCATACGTCGTGTGGTTCTGCCCATTGGGGTCTGGGCGGGAGAGCTCATTGTCTGGTTCCCAGTGCCGGGCACCTTGTGAGTCCAGGACACATGTTTCTTGCATGGCTGACAGGTGGCCACATGCCGCATGGACGTCTTGTGCAGGCTAGATCACACGGCCAGCTTACGGTGTCTGGAGGGGAGGCGTGCATGGGTCCAGTCGGGCCTCAGGGACCTCGCCATCCACTCGGTCTTTCTGGCTTCTCCTGGAGCAGCTTTTCTTCCGGGAAGTGGTAGCCAGAGCAAATGTGCTCAAGCCTAGTTGTGAAATCTGCAGTGGTGTGTAACAGGGACACTTTTAATTTCTGTAAACCTGAGCTCACAGTTCTCCCCATTCCTCCCTTTTGGGGGACCCATGGGAAGGATTGTAAAGATATTTTTTTTAACGTCAATTTTAAAAAAGTGAGACGCCACATATTCCCCTCTGTTCTGCCTTACATCAAGGAAATACAGCTAGGGCCTTCTTGGGGGACTTCCCGACTCCTTCCCATCCACATACTTACTGCTCTCTTCAGTTGTTCATCTGGCCCACAGACACGGGTCTGGCACCCACCAAGCTCCAGGTGTGATGTGTGATAATGAACCCTTCCTATTAGATCAGATGCTTTGAAGGTCAAAGAAACCAACCAGGGATAGCATTGGCTGAGGCCCACAAGGACTTTCTGGCAGTAGTCCAGGGAGCCTCGCTGAGTTTACAGAGAGAGGAACCCAGGGCACGAAGAGTGGTGGACGCATGAACAGAAAGAACTCAGACAGTAAGCTGGTGCTGTGTCTTTGAGAAATTTGAAGGTGAGGAGAAGACGAAGGTTGTGAGGACAAAGCAGGGCTAGAAGCTCGGGGATTGAAATCACCGTATTCCAAGTGGATGAGGAACAGCCAGTGGAGAGAAAGAGAGCCTGCTACACATCATCTTTTTTAAAAAATTTTAATTTCACTTTTTATGTTTAGAGACTTCGAGTGGGGAAGAGGGCAGACAGAAGGCGAGAATCTTAAGCAGGCTCATGGAGCCCGATAACGGGGCTGGATCACACGACCCTGGGATCATGACCGGAGCCGAAGCCAAGAGGCAGACGCTCAACCAACTGAGACCTCCAGGTGCCTCGACGACGACACATCTTTCATCTCCTTGTGTCCTGCTGGCAGAGGTGGCGAGGAGGTGAGAGTTCCTGGGAGGACCTTGGGGGGCCCGTCTTTGGCTAGACTCCCAGGTTCCTTAAGTTGGGGGGTGGCCCTGAGCAACCATCCAGTGCTCCTGCGCGACTGCTTACAAGATGGGGAGCGTGGTGGCATCAGCGGCGAGCGGGGATGACTTTCTTCTGGAACCTTCCTCGGTGTCACCGAGCAGCTTGTAGCCTGTGACATGCCATGTGTGTCATTCGACAGGTTTGCGCGAACGCCCAACATATGCCGACGAAGGCTCTCCTAAATGAA
The DNA here is from genome assembly GCF_046562875.1 of Panthera onca. Taxonomy (NCBI): domain Eukaryota; kingdom Metazoa; phylum Chordata; class Mammalia; order Carnivora; family Felidae; genus Panthera; species Panthera onca. Next base: position 5,723,227 of record NC_138358.1, on the reverse strand, counting down.
AGGTGAAGAGATGAGCGGTCAGCGTTGCTGGCGGGGCGGTGGGAAGGGCGGCTTCCACTGTCACGTTCATCTTGTGGAGCCAATAGCCGCAGGGGTCTTGCAGGGACCGGGGCGCACCTGCCCCCAGCCACGCGGAGCCCTTGGTGATCTTTCCACCTGGGTCTCCATTGGCTCTGGGTATGGCTACTCCACTAAATCATTGTGTGATGAGGGTACAGTGACGACTCCTGTGGATTTAATGAATGTTTCCTGAAGACGAGTGAGTTTGAGAATTGTTTTCACGTTTGCCGGTCGGTTGGCGATGCTCTTGAGATTTACTGACTGTGCACATCCTTTTGTTCATTGACAAATGGCTGGGTTGTTTCTTCTTGTCCTTTCTGTCAGAGGTCTGTGCGTGTTGGAGCTGTTCACCCATTGCTTCTTATCTGCTGCAAATGCGGATGGCTCCAGACTGCCGATGGTTTGACCTAACTGTTTTTCGTCTTTTCTGTGGCGTGAAGGCAACATGCACTCAGTGGAAAGCGTCTTTGGGATTGTGGGTTTGGACCTCTTCCTGGGTTAGTGATATGTGGTCCGATCATCTCCTATGATGTGGGGCAGCGCGGGCTCCCGTTAGCCACATGACCACAAGTGTCACCAACCCATACGCTGGTGGCCACTCTGCACCCAGGCGTCCCTCTGGCTCCCACTTCAGGACAGTATTTGGTACATTCCACGAGGCAGTCAGCACTCCTTGATCCAATAGGATTTAGGATGAACGGTCCTGCCCAGCCGTGGGCTCACATGACTGTTCTTGCATATGGAAGGCAGGCTGGACTGAGCTCTGAGGTGTGGGAGGTCAGGCGTATGCATGCATTTTAGACTTAATGATGTTTTCAACGAAGGATGGGTTGATAGGGATACAACCTCATCATGAGTCCAGGAAGATCTGTATTTATTTTTTTACAAAGACTTCATTTAGGGGCACCTGGGAGGCTCAGGCCATGCGTGATCTCACAGCTGGTGGGTTTGAGCCCCGCGTTGTGCTCTGTGCTGACAGCTCAGAGCCTGGAGCCTGCTTCACATTCTGTGTCTCCACCTCTCTCTGCCCCTCCCCTGCTCACACTCTGTCTCTCTCTCTCAAAAATAAATAAATAAGTATTAAAAAATTAAAACAAAATAAAACCCACAAGGCTTTCATTTACCTGTTGATGTGTTTGCAAAGGCATTTGCTATGTAAAATTTCTCATTTTTTATGCTGCCAAGTGTGAGTGCTGTCTGTGCAGCATCTGAGGTCCCTTCCTGCCCAGGGATGTGTCCCTGTGCCTAGATCCTGGTGGAGTTTCTTCTGTTTGTCCTGGGAAAGCGCCTGTCCGACACCACCCCTTAAAAGAGCCTTGTCTTTTCTGAAACATCAATTAGATCTGAAATAGGAGAAATACGGAAGGTGTAAAATTGTTGCCTGGATATTATTTTATAGCCCTGTGTCAAGATCCTATTGAGAATTGCTGGGAAACCCGTGTTGTGAGAGAACTTTGACTTGATTTTCATGGTGGATATTTCTTTCTTACCCTTTCCGCACTGAGTCCTCTTCTCTGGACAGTCTGGACAGTGGCACCCCCAATTTCTTTGGGGTGATGAATGTGTCTCGGCCATCGAGGGCATTCTGGATTAGACCCATTGGTGTCCACTCTTGTCCCACGAGCTCCCGGTGCAAGCAATCCTGGTGGAGGCCCTCCTGAGCTGAGTGGAGGGCGGGAGGGCAGAGAGTGGGCCAGGGGGCTGGGCCGTGTCTCTAAGCCCCTGTGCCTCCCCTTTTTGCCCTCTGGGGGCATGATTCTCAGAAGTGGCCGGGCAGTCCCTGGCTGGAGCATCCTGCGTTCAACTGTTCCTAGTTCTGGGTATTTCCATGGCTCTTCCTGTCACTGGCACATCGCGATGCCCAGACACACCAGGCAGGTTTGCACACCAGGCCGGGCTCCGGTACAAATGCTTGGCAGGCCTTGGCAGTGCAGCGGAACTCCTTTGGCTTGAACTTTGGAGACACAGGTGACTCCAGGCTTACAGCAGACCTGGACCAGGTAGTCTGGTTCCCGATGTTCAGTCCAAATCCTGGAAGTTCCCTTTGGAGCAGGGGTGGATACTGGCTGAAGAGCCCTTTCTCCGGGCTGCCCCCTGGGTGGTTGGACAAGAACAGGTGGAATAAAGATGTCAGCCGTGTAGGGACAGAGGTGCTCTGCGGTGGCTGTGGTTCGAGTGTCCCAGCCCCTGGCACCGGTGGAAAAGTTCCCCAAATGTGACGAGGAAGCCCGTGCCCGAGGAGATGGGGGGAGCCGGTAGTCTCTGCATTTTGATGTTGGGTTTTCACACTGAAAGCTGTTTACAAGACATGTTCAGTCCAAATTTTTCATCTCCTCTTGGTTTACGGAGAAACTGCCAAACTGTGTGACTTAGTTTTTCCAAATTCAGTGAAATGGTCCTAGTCCAGGGGATGGGAAGAGATCAACGGGGGCCTGGATGCCAGAGAAGGGGGCTGTGGTGACTTTTTCTGGTGATTGAAGGCAGTTTTGCCTCTCCCCTCCACCCACCAGGATCCAGAGGAAACACACCCACTACAGGGTGGGTACCTCACTCACCCCCGTGGGCTGGTTTGTCAGAGCATCACTGGTCGACACATGTGCCTGCTAAATAGTGCTGATTTCACTCCTGTGCTGTAGATTGCACGTTGAGCAAAACTAGATGTGACACTTGTCTCTCTTCAGAGAGATGGAATTTAATAGAGGAGGCAGGTAATGGGTTTTACGAATATAATTTCACGTAAAGTTTGAAGGCTGCAAGAGTGAATGATAGGAGGATTTGAGTTAGTCTTGAGAGGGAGAGGGCAGAGAAACCTTCCTGGAGGCAGTGATGACTGCTCAGAGGGAGAGAAAGAACCATTGTTTTGGGCAGAGGGAAAGACATGAGCAAAGGTCCTGGGGCAGGCGGGAGTTTAGAATTCAACTGACCAGAAGCCAGTCCTCATAGCTGGGAGTCACAGAGGAAGCAGAAATAGCAATTAAAAGAAGCTGCAGTGGGGGGCTGGGCCATATCATTTTGAGCCTTGTGTTTGGTACAGGACTTCAGACTCATCTGTCCAGCTGCTCACCTGCCCACCTGTGCAAGGTGTACCGAGGAGGTGGGTGTGGACCTTGATCTCATGACTGGTGCTCCCCGGGTCTCCCCTCCGTACCCCAGCTTTGTCCACCCGACCGGGCCTTCATGTCTCTGAGATCCCACAGCTGGCTTGCTGCCCTCCTCCCCACATCTGCCCCAGGCACTCGCCCATGGATGCTGCATCACTCTGGGCCCCAGGATTTCCGACCTCAGACTTAGTACCAGCGGCCTCTCCACCTCCCTGCCTCCCCTCCCTTGTTGCTGTTCACTCACACTGGTCTTTGAGCCACTTTCAGTCCAGATCTTTCGCGGCTTCCCTGAGTGAGGCTGGGACAGGAGCCCCTCACCAGGGGGACTGTGAGCGCCCTTCCCTAAAGCGTGTTCCCATCAGACTGAGCTTCTAGAGCACAGGGCCTGGCCAGGCCCCTTCCCTGCTGTCAACTTGGTGCCCAGCGTGGTGCTTAGCACACGGACATGCAGCGTGCACGTGATCCAGTGAGAGCCCCCGCGCACCCACCCCCTGCATCCCAAACTACCCCAAGGGCCCCGCCCCACAAGCTGCTGAAGAAGGAGCCTGCTGTTCATGCAGATGCAGACAGACAGACTGATGCAGTGGCTGGCAGACCAGGAGAGGATGAGACACCGGTTCCGGAAGCTTTCTGGCTGCCACCATTTAACGCCCAGAGCTATTTTCAAATGCTAGACACAGACATTTTGACCCGCATTAGAATACACAGAATTCTGAATTTTCTTCTGAGCAGCACATGAGAGAACTGTCTGTCACCCGAAAGGGGAAGAAGGGAATGACGAATTTCTAAGGTACAAAACCTGGAAAGGGGAAACTAATCCACAGGCAGTTCTGGAACTTTCTCCCACACCAGGTGGTTCTCTCTCCTGTCCTCCGTTTCCAGCCCCAGCTCCGGTGACTTGGGGAATGTGGGAACAGATGAGGTGGAGCAAGCCGGAGAGGGGAGTTCATGTTGATGGGCAGCAGCTCAGGAAAAACAGAGCCCTGCCTGAGGACCGCTGAGGAGGCCATGGCCAACACAGCACACAGCCAGCCAGGCTCGGATACACAATCCGCAGGACCCTTGCAAACGTGAGTTTTGCGGACAGCGTGAAAAGCATCGCACGTGCCTTCCCCTTTTACTCCCCAGGACTCCTGTCAAAGCTGGGCCCTCGCCAAATGGTATATCTGTGTCCCGCCCATAGGCCCTCAGTCACAATGACCCCCCCACTGTGGTGTCCGGCCTTAGATCATCCCCCACCCCATGCTGCGGCCACACTGGCTGCCCTCCAGGTCCCTTGCAGACCAGGTGTATCCCCGCAACACACACACCACGGGGCCTTTGGTCATGCTGCGCCTGCTTATAGAAGGTCCCATTCTATTCGCCCAGCTGCACCTTCTCTCTGGTCTCAGCTTGGTTTTATCTCCCGTGAGAGGCCCTCCTGCCCCCCACCCCACCCCTAATTTGGCCTTCCCTTTGATTCTGTTACTCTGTCCTGTGTGGCATCCCATGTGGCATCCTATGTGCTGTCCCGTGTGGCACTGATCACGAGTGTGGCCTCTTCACACACCTGCTCTGGCTGGTCACTCTGGTTGGTTGTCCTCACCAGAACTAACCACCACGCTGAAAGAGGCCCGCAGGCCCCCCATTGCCAAGCACAGTGCTAGGCCCAGGGTTGGGAACCCAGTAAAAGAGGCACGGACTGGAAGAAGGCCCATCTGGCAGGCGTGGGGCTGGCACTGGGGGTCTCGCCTGTTCCTGTGCCTCCTCTGTAACAAACACGCTGATCCTCACGTACGATCTTCCGCTTTTCTATCCGCAAAGTCTATCCCAACCCACAGACCAGGCAGCGGCTTTGCTTACGGGAATATCCACGCTTTGTTCCTGGTCAGTTCTGATGTAGTGGCCACCCCGACACAAGGCAGGACACCACACAGAGAGGTGGAGGGCACTCTGGCTGCACGTGGACACTTGCGGGTTGCAGCCAACCCCAGTGCCGTGGCACAGTGTCTCGTAGGGCCACGCCTGCCCACGCCTGCCCATGTTGCCTTTTCTGTCCATTGGGCTTCCCACTTGGATGATCGGAGTTTCTCACTCCAAATGTTGGATTTCTCATGGACGTCTGCCCAGATAAGACTGGCGGTCGGCATGGTCATTCGACATCTGTGTTGATGCCTTAGTGTGTGCTCAGAGATACAGGGCAGCAGCGGTGGCCCAGAGGTGTGTTTATGTGCTCATGGAGACAGCTGTCAGGTGAGCTCAGGTCAGCAGATGCTCCAGGTTATATAGGCGCTGCGGCTTTACCTTTCACCCACGGCATCTCTGTGTCTTTGAGCCAGGTCCTGACTCGCTGCATTCCCTCAGCTGTTCTGGGCTCCTGCCATGTGCTGGGGCTGCTTGAAACCACGCAGAACCAAACAGCACGTGGCTCCCACCTTCTGGGGTTTCTAGGCCTGTGGGGACAAGGCCATGAAGACCAGGGACCCTGGAGCCATATCCGCTGATGTGCCTACGGCGTCCCACGGAGGGCAGATGTGGCCGCTCACTGCAGCTGGGATGGGTGGTCCTCCCCATGTTTTCTTTTGTGGCAGCCACTGTACTCACAACCACCTTGTAGGGAAGGACCCAGCTGTCCTCCAAAGGGCTCCTCCCCAGCTTGTGTCCTGGTCACGGGGAGAGTCTCTCCTCGTGCCTGGAGTGGAATCTACAGGTGCCATGTGTCAGGCTCCCTGGGCGTCCACGTCGGTGTTCCTGCTTCCACTGCAGGCTGCTGGGAAACAGGGATCTTGCGCACATCACCTTCTCTTGGTCCCTCCGGACCGCCTCCCTTCCAGTAAGAACAGCCCTCTGAGAGCAGCACAGAGCTGGAGTCACCATTTCCAAAGAGGAACCAGAATACAGACTCCTGAGCGTGCACCCAGGGACTGGTTCTGCGTTAAGTCTCTGGAGGAGGGAAATCGGGGTTTCAATTGGCTGGTGGTGTTTGGGGAAGGGTCGTGGTCTCCAGGTTGTGAAAGGATCCATTCAGCTTTGGTGTCTGGAGAAGGTGTCCAGATGGTGCCGTGTCTCTGCCTGGCTGCCCTTAGGTCGACCCAGCAGGCTGACGCGTTACATGAAAGATCCTCTATTGAAAGGCTCTCCGCCCACGTTGGGAAGGCTTGTCACTCAGAGCCACGCTTGCACATGAATTCTGGGGTGCCTGGTCGAGAAGGCTTTTGCATGTAACCAGAACAGGCTGAGGGCGAGTTCGGAAACTTGCCGGAGGGAGAACACGTGGGTCTGTATCAGTCCCACTCAAGGTCACATGTGTATGTGATGGTGGCTGTGCACACAGAGGGCTAACACATGGCAGACGTTGCCCATCTCTCCCCAGCACCCACCCTTCCCTGCTGTCCTTGCAACCCTGCTGGCCTTCTTCCTCTTCCCAGAACATGAAAACTCCCTCCCGCCCTGTAACCTCAGGACACTTGCACATATGACTCCACTGCCTGGACTGCTCTTCCCCAGCTTTGCCTGTTGGTCCCTCCCCATTCTTGTCTCTGCTTAAACATCACGCCCTCACTGGGCTCCGTGATGGTCACCCTGGCCAGTTCAATTTGCTCCCCCCCCCGCAGTCCTATATTTACAATTTGCTCCCCCCCCCACAGTCCTATATTTATCTATCTCCACGTTGAGTATCTGAGCCCTCCGTGGGAACACACTCTCTGAGAGAGGAAGGCCTGCTGCTCTTTTTGGCTGCTGTGCCTCATGGCACCTGCAGTGGAACCAGTGCTCCCTACTGAGCAAATGCATGGACAAGTCAGTCCTTTCAGATACAGGTTCCCTGGGCTCAAAATTAAAGATAAAAAACAATATGTGGGCATCTGGGTGGCTCGGTCAGTTAAGAGTCTGACTCTTGGTTTCAGCTCAGGTCACGATCTCACCGTTTATGGGATCGAGCCCACAGCAGGCTCTGCACTGAGAGCATGGAGACTGCTTGAGATTCTCTCTCTTTCCCTCTCTCTTTGCCCACCCCGCCCAATAAACATTAAAAAAACAATAAAAAATGACCTTCAAAAAGGGTTAGGAAAGGGGTTGATTTAAATTCTAAAAAGCTGATGTGTTTAAAAAAATCAGAAATTCTAGAAAACTATTGAATTTGTAAGTTACTTGGTTGCCTGATTATGTAATGGATTTTCCTCCTACATTTTTCTCTTGCACACTTGTTGCCTCCTCATGTGACAAAGATTGTGTGGTATTGTTTCAACAGAGAGAATAGAAAGCCAATTCCATGTGCCTTGTAGTGTGGTTGGGTGAAAGCGTTCTGTTTTGTTTTTTAGTTTATTTATTTGTTTTGAGAAAGGGAGTAAGTATGAGTGGGGGAGGGGCAGAGAGAGAGGAGACAGACAATTCCAAGCAGGGGGCCCGATCCCATGAACTGTGACTTCATGACCTGAGCTGAAACCAAGAATCAGATGCTTAACCGACAGAGCCACCCAGGCAGCCCAAAAGTGTTGTCATTAGTATGATTATGGAGAGTGGACTGCACACAACATGCAGATCGACTCACGGACACACTCACTGTCACATCAGACAAGTTTTTGCCCTACGGACACAAGAATTCTGATGAATTCCATTTCAGCCCATCAAAAAAATAAATGGTGTGCCGATGCTCGTATCTATGCGTTATGCACTACCCCTTGCAGGAGACAATGCTCATTTTGACTAGTTGCTACTGACAGCTGATGAGAACTGGGTCCTGTCCTCACAGTGACTTTCCTGTGGTCAGGATTTCCTGCCCCCTGGCTCCTGGCTCCACACGTCCCAAGCCTTGTTTCTCTTCTGCGGTGTACTCGTGGTTCTGAACGCCTGTGTCGTGAAGCGGCATCTGGCCCTGGACCCCATGAGCGAGGATGTGGGAGGCTTGGCCTTGCCGCTCCGGGCTGGCTGGCATCATGGAGCTCTTCGTGGAGGTGAATTTGTATGAAGCTGCCACTAAACCCTAATAAGCGTGTCCAGGCTTGCCAAGTCCCGTTAATACCATCTGGTGTGAGGGAGACGTGACAGAGGGGAGTCGGAGCATGAGACCGTGGTCTGAACCGACTGAAGTTGAAGTGTCTCCCCCTTGCAGGTTTTGCAGAGCATGTGAGCATAAACACATTACTGGGGCTCTCCCCGTGGTCCCGGAAGTGAGGGGCTCCAGGGCCACACTGCCTCTGTCCTGTTCATCTGCAGTTCCGCCCCAGCCCCTCACCCAGGAAGCTCCTACATCCATGGGCTGTCCTGCCCCCAACAAACTGACCTGAATCGGACCCCCTTCCTCTTGTGACTCTTCAAGTCTAGACTCTGACAGCATCTCCACTCAAAACACTGCATGTAAGGGATTACTTCTCATCACATGTGGAGAAAACATGGACTCAGCTGGACTTTCAACTGAAACAGGCCATCGCCTCACTTGCTGTTGCTGCTGACTCTGTGACATCCATGGCAAGTGGCCACAGGGGCCATCCCAGAGTCTGTGTTTGGGGGCCTCTGTGTCATTATGAATAGAACGTGGCTCTCACAGCCCTGGTGAAGACAAGCATGTATGGTGAGAAGAATTCTCTGCAGGAAACTAGCAGGGGCTCAGGATGCTTTCATGGGCCAGAGGGAGGAGTCCTCTAAGGGGGTCATGGTGGCCGGGTGATTACGCAGCACTTGGCAGGCACTGGGGGAGAAAGAGCTCTGTGCCACGCATGCAGAAATGACACAGGACACACGTGTGACTGCCACAGTATGTTTGTAATTACGGCAACCGCAATATTCTAGACAGAAGGCCGGTCAAGGCAAATGTGCTGCCAGGGGTCAGGAAGGAGACCTCCACCTGCTCGGTGGTTTCAGGATATGCTGAAGGAAATTGCCAAGAAATCTCAATTCACAAAAAATAATCTAATGGAGACCTTGCTTTCCATTACAGTCACCGGCTTGCATCTTCATTGACAGATTGTCTGGGGCAGATGGTGATTTCTGTGCTGGTTTCAGATGGCCAGAAGGGGCTTGGGTCTGAGCTGCACAACTCAGACTTGGTCCACATGACACAGAGAGTGTGTGGAGATGCACACTATGGGGTCCCCATGCCCAGAGACTCCCACTCAGCGGGTCTGGAGTGGGCCAGGGATTTTGCATTCCCAGCGAGCTCCCAGGTGACGCTGGAGTGACCCGTTCTCACACGGTGGTCTGCAGGTGCAGTAACCTAGAAGGCTGTGGCTGGCACATCACTTGTCTTCTGCCTTGGTTTACCGTGCACCATGGTTTTAGATGCTCGGGACCCCAAATGTGACATGTGTGGGTTTGAGGGATGGTTTCTATGATGGAGTGTGACATTCGGCCCCAGAATCCATCATGACTTGGAGGACTGGGGGCCGCTAGGGCACAGGACCCATGCGAGGGATGAATCTCTACCTGGACTGCTCAGGGGAACACCATCCTGCAAGCCCCTGCCCTGCCCTGCCGGGTGGGGTTCACAACCGAACCGGCGGAGCATCGTGCTTCCTGGACCTTGCCCCTCCAACCACATGCATCCAGCTTTGGGGAGCTATTAGTGAATCAGTTGACATCTTCCCTGAGAGTTCTCAGGTCACAAAAGCTAATTAACCTCCTCTTGCCTTCCAAATAGAGTAACAACCACCAAGGCCAAACCTCCTGGAATAGATGGGGGAGGAAGAGAGAAAAGGAAGAGGCATATCTGTGTCTTGTTGTTGTTGTTGTTGTTTTAAATAGATTCACAGAGAATTTTTAAAATGAAGTCCAAGGAGGGGAGTTGGTGGGAGGCACAACTCCTGGGGCAGTTCCTGCCGGAGCAGACACAGTTTCAGTGGTGGCTCTGCTCAGCTTCGGGTCTGCTGTTGTCCAGCAGCTGAGACATGGAAGTTCTGGATGGAAGCTCGATGTGGGAAATCCGGAGGTTCCCCTGAACTTGGAGGTGAGGTCAGTGGGCACTGCAGTGTTGGGCTCATCTGTGCCATTGGACTTGCCCTGATATCCCGGACTGACCAAGAGAGGACTCACGAGCCTTCACGTGTGGTGCACCTGCAAGGCTGGATTAATAGCATCACCCTTTGCATTCCCCTCTGAGAAGCCACATAGTCAAAGAGGTAAGAATGTGGGCTCTCATGAAGGGCACGTCTGAGCTCAAATGCCCATCGTGACACTGACTGCCCATGTGACCTGGCACCATGTTTCCCAGACTCCGCCATATCCACACACCCCTGAGTCCTGCCATATGAGTATGCAGTTACCGCTTACTGGGCAGACAACCCTCACCATCCTCACATCTTCCTTCTGTGTGCCTTGGTGTCCAAACTTTACCCTTCTCAGAAGGACACCAGGCTTTGGATTAGTCCCCACCTCAGATCACTATGACCTCATCATCACCTGGTTACATCTGCAAAGACCCTGTTTCCAAATGAGGTCAATTCTGAGGCTCCAGGTGACGAGATGTGCTGGACATACCCCACCCCACCCAGTAGATGCACCTTCAAGGTTTTTGCACTGCTCGAGAGAGCTGATTGTGCACGTCCCTTCCTGATTCTGCCGTGATGGTGCATTTATATCCACCTGACTGGGCCTCAGGGGCCCGGATAACTGGCACATACTTCCAGGTGTGTCTGGGAGAGTGTTTCCAGAAGAGATTAACATGTGGATCCTTAGACTGAATGTAGCAGGTGGTCACCTCAATTTGGATGCGCACTGCACAGTTTTTGGAGGGTCTGGGTAGGCCAAAAAGGTGGAGGGTAGACTTCTCTCTTTGCCTGACTGAGCTGGGGAGTCTTTGGCTCTTCTCCCCTTGGACTGGAAGATACAACTTTGGATCTCCTGGTTCTCGGACCTTCAGGCTCAGATTGGAACTACCCCATGGGCTTGCCTGGGTCACCGGCTTGCAGGTGGCAGGTTGTGGGGATTCTCAGCCTCCATAACCACATGAGCCAATTTCTCCTAAATCTCCTAAGTAGGATAAATAATAGGATAAGTCTAAAGGTATAATGGGATAAATACATTTTATGTATAAATACCGGTGTGCTTGTCTGGAGAGCCCTAATAGATTAGTGTTCAGTGATATATGTGCATAGCTGGAAATTGGCTATGGTGGGAATATTTATCCCCAGGGAATCTGTAGTTGCTACAAGTGGGGCTTTTTTAACGTCTGGACCACCAGTTGTTAAACATTTACCAGCACACCACTGGACAGCAGAGTATTCCTGGGATACTATGTGCTTCACACTTTCTTTTACAAAATACACATTAAAAAAACCAAAAAAAACCCAAAATACATTGATTTTGCGGAGACAACTTCAGACCAGAGGTCAGCAAACTAGAGCCTGCAGAACAAAGCTGGCCCATTGTCTCTTCTTAGAAATAAACTTTTGTAGGAGCTCAGCCATGTACGTACTGTCCGTGGCTGTTTTCAGACCACAGGGGCAGAGCTGAGCAGCTGGGACAGAAGCCAGATGGCCCGCAGAGGCTGAGTGTTGACTCCCAGGCATTTGGTGGAAAATGTGCCGGCTCCTCCTTTAGACAGGTGCTTCTCAAATGTTAATGAGCAGGTGAATCACTGCACCTGGTCCTGGGCCACAGCCTTACAGCACAACTGCCTGGAAAATCAGCAGCACTTGCCCTGAAGGGAAGGAGCTCTGAAGAGAACAGGGCAAGGTGGACCAAATGGCAGAATGCTTCCCAGAATTGGTGGCCTGCCAAGGACTCTGGGCCGGATGTCCCTTTTTCTGGTGAAGGACATCAGCGAGCATCTGAGACGTGTTGGCAGTGAAACGAGACGTTGTCCTGCGTGTAGGAAGAGGGGATAAGAGACCACCAAAAAGGTGAAACTCCCTCCCCGTGTGGTTCAGTGGCCTTCTGTGTCGCGTTCCTGTCGCCCCTCACCTCTTGCTGCCACCGGGGAGATGTGGCCACACGTGGGGACCGCTGGCACAGAGACATCATTACTTATTAAGGTGATAAAGCCATCGGGGCTGACAAATGCCTTTATTTTTGGTTCTGTTTTACATTTTTCTCCTTCCCAAGTGCCACCTTCTTTCCGGCATGCTTTGAGTATCGCCAGGGACCTAGCATGTCTGCACAGGGACGGCAGAAAAATGGCCAAGAGATTCTTTATTGCCCTCTCCTCAAGCTCTGCCACGTTAAACTTGAAGTCCACAGCTCTTGCATTATTTTAAAGCCTCTGGCATATCTCTAAAGCTAACGGCCCAAAACCTGTGTGATAAATTAAGATACTTTCCACTCTGTCATACTACAAAAAAGAAGCTACTCCCAAGTCTTTGGAAAGCATTTCTGAGATAAAATATGTACTTGTGGGTTCTGCAGATTTAAAAAAAAAAAAGGCTTGAATCTTCATAGATTTACCGGAGGTGGGGGGGGGGGGGGGGATGTTGCATGTAAAATGTGCTTTTCCTTGACATTTAGAGGTCTTGCAAAGTGGTTTATTATAGATCTTATGGACATCTTGATATTTAATTAAATTTCAGGGGCACCTGGGTGGCGCAGTCGGTTAAGCGTCCGACTTCAGCCAGGTCACGATCTCGCGGTCCATGAGTTCGAGCCCCGCGTCAGGCTCTGGGCTGATGGCTCGGAGCCTGGAGCCTGTTTCCGATTCTGTGTCTCCCTCTCTCTCTGCCCCTCCCCCGTTCATGCTCTGTCTCTCTCTGTCCCAAAAATAAATGAAAAATGTTGAAAAAAAAATTAAAAAAAAAATTTTTTTTCAGAAATATATTCTCTATACTAACAAGAAGGAATATGAAGAATGTATTTATTCACTGTCTATTTGTTATTTTTTTCTGTTTCTCACACAAAGTTATCAGTTGGAAGTAAGTCATCAGAGGCACTTAAAATTTTTCAGAGTCGGAAATCTAATTAACCCCAGCAACTGTGCTTAAAATGTTAAATAATATAAGACAAGTACTTACAGGGATCTTTGGTAATATTCAGTCCGGATGAGGATTTACACTTTGTTTTTTTTGTGTGTGTGTGTGTGTTGGTTTTTTTTTGTTTTGTTTTGTTTTGTTTTGTTTTGTTTTTTTTGGAAACTAACCTTTAGTGTCTATTTTCAAAAGGCATGAGGAAATGGAAAGAAGATTGGGAAACAAGTCACTTGTGAGGCCTCATCCTGTACATTTCTGTAAATTATTGCTGAGTGTAAGCAGCTGTATTTGTAAATTATTTCATCCCTTTACATTTTTATAGACTGAATTAAGAGCAAGTTCGCAGTAAATGGACCATTCATCTGAAATAGCTTTTTCTCCCCCATTTAAACTTGAAATCAGAGACTGGAGCCCATATGTGTCCAACGTACACATTTTGGGGTACATGATTTTCACAGGTGTCTTACTGGTGGGCGTGCCTGGTACAGTTTGGGTCTCTGATGTCTCTTGACCAACTAAGCTGTTCTGGCACGTTCTTGGGTGCTCTGCTTTATTTTTCTGTGAGTGGGCTCTAGTTTGCAACAGGACGGAAGTCGAAGCCACATTCAAAGTACCGCCAGGATTCAGACAATTTCTCTTCATGAGACGGAATGTTTTGCCCCCAACTTGTCAGAGGAAGAGCTGAGGGAAGTGGTTGGGACAGGGGCTCTCAGAACTTGGGGAGAAAATACAGAAGACTCACGTGGTTGGCGTGGAAGGTACTGGGAGGGGTGGAGGAGCAGGAGTGAGCCATGGGAGGAGCCAGGCAGGTAGCCTGCAAGTGTCGGTGACAGGTGAGTGGTACTGGCATGACAAGCAGGTGGTCCACCCCTTGCCCACTAAGGCGGGAAGCTTTGGGGAGGCAGAACTGAGAGCGAGTGTGGGGGCAGGCCTCGATGTCTGGTGGACAGACTGGGCCGCAAAGGTCTACAGGCTGGGGGTGGGGTGGATCCTGGCTGGTGGGGAGGAGACGGAGCCCAGGCCTCAGGGAAGGAGGGGTGGGAAGGGCCCATCTCCTGCGGGCATCATTAGAGTTAGAAGTTTCATTGTTCATCAGAAATTCTAAGGCATCGGACCATTATTCATTTCCCATGGCTGCTATAACGGAGTTCCACAAACTCAGTGGCTTCGAACACAAATTTAGTATCTCACTGTTCTAGAGGGAAGTCTGGCATGAGCCCTGAGTCAAGTGTGGGGAGGGCTGGTTCCTTCCAGAGGCTCTAGGGGCAATCCGTTTCCTGGCCCTTTCCAGCTTCAAGAGACGCCTGCCCTCATCAGCTCGTGGCCTCTTCCTCCTTCCTCAAGGCCATGGCACTGGTCAGAGTCCCTCCTGTGCTGCCATCTCTAGAGTTCTTACTTTTCCGCTTCGGCTCCTTATCCTTGGGATTTCGTGAGGTACCCAGAAAATCTCCCCATCTCACAATCAGCTTAATGACCTTTCTGAAAGTTTTATTTTAATTCCCGTTGGTTAACATACAGCGTTAAATTAGGTTCAGTTGTGGGGTACAGTGCTTTGGCACCTCCGTGCATCACCTGGTGCTCGTCAGGACAAGTGGCCTCCTTCATCCCCATCCTCTAAATGCCCCCCCCCTCTGGTGACCGTCAGAGTATTCTCTATACTTAAGAGTCTGGTATTCTTGTCTGTCTCTTTTTTTCTTAGCTCCTTGTTTGTTTTGTTTCTTAAATTCCACCTATGAGTGAAATCATATGGCATTATTAGATTTTCTGGGATCAACTTACTTCACTTAGCATAATACTCTCTAGCTCCTTTCATGTTGTTGCAAAGGGCAAGATTTCATTCTCTTTTTGTGGCTGAATAGTATTGCAGTGTATATATATCCCACGTCTTCCTTATCCATTCATCAATCAGGCGACACTTGGGCCGTTTCTATAATTTGGCTCTTGTAGATGCTGCCGCTATATAAACACAGATGTGCATTGTAGCCCTTTAAACTAGTGCTTTTGTCTCCTCTAGATAAATACTTAGTAGTGTGATTGCTGGAGCATAGGGTAGTTCTGTTTTTAACTTTATGAAGAACCTGCATAGGGTTTTCCAGGGTAGCTGCACCAGTTTGCATTCCCACCTGTAATGCACACGGTTGTTTTTTTTTTTCTCCACATCCTCATCAGCACCTGTTGTTTCTTTTGTTGTTGTTTTTAGCCATCCTGACAGGTGTGATGTGATAGCTCATTGTGGTTTTGATTTGCATTTCCCTGATGACGAGTAATGATGAACATCTTTTCATGTGTCTGTTGGCCATCTGGATGTCTTCTTTGGAGAAATATGTGTTCATTACTTCTGCCCATTTTTAATTGTATTAGTTGTTTTTTGGGTATTGGAGTGTAGAAATACAGAAACACATTTTGGATACTAACCCTTTATCGGATGTGTCATTTGCAAATATCTTTTTGTCCTGTTGGTTTCCTTTTTGTTGGTAACTCTTTCCTTCACTGTGCAGAAGCTTCTTATTTTGATGAGGTCCCAGTACTTCATTTTTCTTTTGTTTCCCTTGCCGCTGGTGACGTGTCTAGGGATGAGTAGCTGTGGTCCGTGTCAAGGAGGTTTACTGCTTGTGTTGTCTCTTGGGATTTTTATGGTTTCAGGTCTCCCATTTAGGTCTTTCATCCATTTTGAGCTGATTTTTGTGTATGGTGGGAGAGAGTGGTCCAGTTTAATTTTTTGCGTTTTGCTGTCCATGTTCCCAGCACCATTTGTTGAAGAGACTGTCCTTTCCCATTGGATATTCTTCCCTGCTGTGCCCAGCATTAATTAGCCGCATAATTCTGGATTTGCCTCTGGGTTTTCTGTTCCTCTGATCTCTGTGCCTATTTTTGTGCTGGTATCATACTGTTTTGATGACTACAGGTTTGTACTATATCTTGAAGTCCAGAATTGTAATGCCTCTAGCTTTGGTTTACTTTCTCAAGGATACTTTAGCTATCCAGGGTGTTTTTTGGTTCTGTATAAGTTTTACAATTGTTTGTTCCAGTTCTGTGAAAAATTCTGGCGGTATGTGACAGGGATTGCCCTAAATGTGCAGACTGCTTTGGGTAGTATAGACATTTTACCCATGAGCATGGGATATTTGCCCATTTCTTTGTGTCATCCTCAGTTTCTTTCCTCAGTGTTTTCAGAGTATAGGTCTTTCACCTGTTTGGATAGTTTATTCCTAGGTGTTTTATTATATTTGGTGCAGTTGTAAATGGAATTGTTTTATTGATTTCTCCTTCTGCTGTTTCATTATTAGTGTATAGACATGCAACAGGTTTCTGGACATTGATTTTTGTGTCGTGTGGCCTCACTGAATTTATGTATCAGCTGAACAGTCCTCAGTCCTTCTGTAATCCTCCTTCGACACAAGCTGACAAAGGCACTGGTTCTGGGTTTCAGGGCATCTCTGGGGGCCCATGGTTCTGCCCACCATGGCCTCGTCCAGAACGAAGTGGGGGTGGGAGAAAAGTAACTAGAGCTGGAGCAAAGTGGGACGTGGCTGAAGGCCTGGTTGACCCCTTGTTCCACTCTGCAGCAGACATTCCCCACGCCAGAGCTCGTGGGTATGCAAAAGGTGTTCCATTATGCTCCTAGACATCCTTGCAGGCCACGTCAGGGACAGCATGTCTCTGCCCCGTGCTGTCTCATTGGGAAGACTACAAAGATGGGGTTGGTTCAGTGGCAGGGTCCGGTGTCATCCAAAGGCCTCTTTCCTCGTGTGGATGACCATTGGTGCTGGAAATTCCCTGGATCTCGGACGGATCACCTGTAGGTGGCCTGTCTGCAGACCCAGGCTTCCTGACAGTATGGCTGCCTCAGTATAGTTGAATTTCCTACATGGTGGATCAGGGCTCCAGAAGCCAGTGTCCCAGCCACGACACGGCATCTGCGTTGCCCCCGATGTCACACCGCGCCATTTCTGCCGCTGGTTATAAGCAGGTCACAAGCCCCCCAACCCTTGCCTCACAGGGACAGGTGTCAGGGCCCATCTCTAATGAGGGAGTGACACATGCAGGGTAGGAGAGGTGAGGCACCAGCCTCAGCAAAGCAACCTGCCACGCTCTCGTAGGTTGGCCTACGGCCCAGGTTGGTTGGGCCCTCGGCCAGGATGCACAGGTTGTTTCTAGACGACCTCCATCCCAGGGTTGCCAGGTTTAGCAAATAAAAACACAGAATGTCTAGTCAAATTAGGATTTCAGATAAACAATGACTCTTCAGGAAACTTACGTCCATGCTACATTTAGAATATACTTAGGCTGAAAAATAGTTGTTTTTCTGAAATTCAGATTTAACGGGGTGCCTTGCATTTTATCTGGCAGACCTTATGCATTCTGATTGTTCATTCTCACATACTTTGAGCCCGACCCCTGTAGAGGAGGAAGGTAGGGACAGTTAACTAGGGGAGGTTTCTGAGAGAGGCCCTCCGGGTGGGGAGCTAACTTCTGCATGAAGAAGCCAGGACCTGAGTGTCACTGTTCCTGACTCGCCCATTTCTGAGGAGGAAACCCGTCCCCTCTCCACTCGCCATTGGCCTTGGGACACCTTCCAGGCCCCTTGTAACAAACAGGAAGTATGGAACCCGTTCTTCCGATGAACTTTCGATCCATCAGTGTCTGATTCCCAAATGCTCATGAATAAATGACTAATTCAGGTCACAAATAGAATCAAAGAGCTCACTGCTTATGAACAGCATGGTTTAGAGATAACCCCATTATCCTTTCCGTCAAGCTCACCGTCGTCAGGGAAGCAGCGGCAGGCACTGAACACGTGAGCTGCCAGACGCCTCCCTGGATTCTCCGATCTCTTGGCAAACCAATTGGCTGGTGTCTGTTCTTACGTGAGCCATGAAAACCAAGCCACTGGTCATCAGCCAGAGGTCACACAATGAGAAAGCAGTGAGGCTGGGAGGACACAGCAGCACCCGGGTCCTCGCCCAGTTCTTTGCTTTTCTGTCCTGCTCACTGTCCCTTTTCTGAGGACAGAAAGTGAGCTTCTGGTCAGGCATTGGGGCTAATGCATCCCTTTGGCTATGGTGTTGAGTTGGATGTTGTTTCCCAAAATGATAGGTCCAGGTGGTAACCACTGTACCTGCGAATGTGACTTCATTTGGAAATGCAGTCTTACGGATGTAATGAAGGTAAGGACCTCAGGGTGAGAATATCCTAGATTTAGGGTGGGCCCTAAGCACAATGACTGGGGCCCCATAAAAGAAGGGAGGGGGAAGTTTGAGACACAGACATAGAGGGAAGACAGCCGTGTGGAGATGGAGGCGGGGGCTGGAGTCACGCTTCTACAGGCTGGGGACTGCAAGGAATGTGGTAGCCACCAGCAGCTGGGAGAAAGGCAAGGGATTCATTCCCTGTCGAAGCCTCCAGAGGGAACCAGCCACACTCAGCCCTTGATCCTGGACTTCTGGACCTCAGGGTGGTGAGACAGTAAGTGTCTGTTGTTCTCAGCCATCTCGTTGGCAATAATTTGTGAGCAGCCAAACCTGAAGAGAGGGTGCTACCACCTGAATGTTCAGTTGTCTGTTCGTAGGCCTGGAGTGGCTCAGCTGGCCTGTCCCATGCCGCCGACCCCAACCAAGCCATCACGTTGCCTTTCGTCACACAAGGCACAGGGCTTTGGCCTCCCCTGTGTGTATGAGACACAAGTGGTGATCTGTGATTCTGGGCCGCCTGCGTGGCATTGGACAAAGACAAATCATATCAGCAAAGCCTCTGCCGGGGTCTCCAGAGGGAAATTTAGAGTAACCTGGGCTCTGTGTGCTTCTCTTCGTCAGAGAATCAAAATTACGGTTTTTATAACTGGCACGACGAAAGCGCTTGAATCCACTCCAAGCACAAGCTGGCCGGCCACTTACCCGTGTGGCTCCTGGACAAGGAGGTGCACGCGTGTTTGGAAGGATGAGAAATCACTTGCTAAGTAAGAGGCTCATGGAGTTTCAATCAAACCCAGCACCTCTGGCTTCTGGCAAACTTTTAAAAGTATTACCACTCCTGCCTGCCTTTGTGCAAACACCCCCAGGCAGGGGTTAGAGGCAGGACTGAATTTTGCTGTTTGCTCACCTCTTAGGGCAGATTCCCCAGTGTCCCCTCCAGCTCTCGCCATAGCTCAAGTGCCAGGAAATGAGCATTGTCATCTATCATCTGGCCTATTCCCAGTTCCTCCCTCTGTTGGCTGGTGAGGAAGCAGGTCTCTGGCTGCAGGGCTGTGCTGACTGTTGTAAAATGGCTTTTTGCAGGGCGAGCTGAACTGTCATCCCACTCACCCAACCCCCAAACTTTAGAAAGTGCTGGATTCACCCCAGAGCCAGGAGCAGTTGCCCTGTGAACACATCAAGGCTCTGGAAGAGGATTTAAAGAATTTGCTTAAGAGAAGCTTTGAAAACCTCAAAGAGAGCAAAGCCAGCTCAGCAGGAAGCCTGGGAGAGGAGCCCTTTCCTGGTGGGGTTTAATTTTAACTTGAAAATGTGACCAGAGGAAGGAAGGCTCAGGAGAGCAGGACACTGATGAAATAGAAACACGTTGTTTTCTTTCATCTCCTCCACATCGAGGCAGCCAGGGGTTCTGCAAGGTGGGCGCTCTGTCAGCAACATCCGTGAACTTGGGAAATGAGGTGAAGCGACTCGGGTGCACAGCACGTTCTTGAGATGCCCAAACTGGCACACGCCATTCCCAGAGCCTGGCAGGGCTGGGACACATCCGAGTTGGATCTTTGGGTATGATGCTCTTTCTCTCTGCTTCCTGCCCCTGCACAAGGTGACCAGTGGGTGTAGGCGGCGGGAGAATGAGCCCAAGGCCCTTGCTGTGGCTGTGGCTGCGGCTGTGGCTGTGGCTGTGGCTGTCACTGTTTCATGACCTGAGTAAGTTCCGATCCGTTTCAAGCCCTCATTCCCCATCAGCACAATGGAGACAAAGATATCTCCTTTCTGGGCTCCCAGGGTCATTTGGAACATCAAATAAGGGCAAAAATGTCAAGATAATAGTACTGACCACCACTGATTGCCTGCCTAATGCCGGGCTCTGTGCTAAGGGCTTTCCATGCAGAGCACAGAGCATAGATTGGCTGCCTGCTTTGTGTAGGAGCACAGTGGGGCACAGAGTGCGAATGAGGCGCCCAAAGTCATACGGCAAAGCGATGAGTGAGGATGCCAACCCACATCAAAGCTAGTGCTCTAAGTCACTGCTCAGAGGCTTCACACATTTCTTGTAAAGGACCAGACAGTAATACTTTCGGCTTGGTGGGCCATTAGGTCTCTACTGTTATCTTCTCATCTCTGCTACTGTAGCACAAGAATGGTGGTAGTTGCCAAGTAAGCCAGTAAGTGTGGCTGTGTTCCAATAAAACTTTATTGACAAAGACCAACAGGGGAATGGATAGACACTGCTTAAACAGTAAAGGTATTACTCTGGAGTTGACAGAAATATTTGGAACTAGATAGAGTGCTGATTGCACAGCATTATGAAAGTACTAAATGCCACTGAATTGCTCATTTTTACAATGATTAATTGTACATTTTGTGACTTTCACCTCAAAGAATGAATGAAAAAAAAATTCTGGTGTTGAACCCAGTTTGCAAACTGTTCCCGGTCCCAAATCTAGTTAAATGAAGGTGTCCAAGAGGCATTGGGAATGAACTCTTTCAGCCACCTGCCAGCCTCTTAAACCAGCTGGTTCCTTGTAGAAAAAACAGGGATGTCCACACAGGCAGAGGAGACCACCAGCATGCTGGAGAGCGCAAGGCTCAGCACATCCTGCTTCTGTTTAGCACCCGCTGAGTCCGCATGCGCAGTGGTTCAGTCTCTCAGTTTGCTCATCTGTAGGATGGGGGTGAAGGGGATGAGCTGAGTCAGTGCGTGTGCACGACAAGAGTCTGCACGTGTTTGCCATTTTTTCAGCTTTGAGAGACGAAGCAGCTTTCCTACCCGTCAGGTACTGTTTGCTAATAAATGAGAGCTCAGCAGGCAGGTCTGGTTTTATTTTTCTTTTTTTCCTCACGTTTGTTGAGATATAATTGGTCTATACAATTGTGCAGACTTAAGGTGTACACTGTGATAATTTGATATGCCTACATATTGTGGAATGATAACCACAATAAAGTTAGTTAACACATCCATCACTTCACAGACTTCCCTTGTTTGTTATGGTGAGAACATCTAAGATTTGTTCCCATGGCAACATTTCAGTGTACAATGTAGCGTTGTTAACCATAGCCACCATGCTGTATGTTAGATCCCCAGAACTTATTCATCGAACACCTGGAAATTTATTCTCTTTGACCAGCATCTCCCCATGTAACCAGCCCCTAGCTCCTGGCAACTGCCAGCCTACTTTATTTCTAGTAGTTTGGATTTTTCAGATTCCACATATAAGTGAGATCACACAGTATCTGCTTTTCTCCATGCAACTTATTTTACTTAGGATGATGCCCTCAAGGTGCATCCATGTTGTTGCAACTGGCAAGGTTTTCTTCCTTTTCGTGGCCGAATAATATTCCACTTTGAGTGTGTGTGTGTGTGTGTGTGTGTGTCTGTGTGTGTGAGTGTGTGTGTAATGCTTGAGAGAGAGAGAGACAGAGAGACAGAGAGACAGAGAGATTGTGTGTCTGCCTGTGGAGCATATTTTCTTCATCTACTCATGCATTTATAGGCACTTAGATTGCTTCCATCTCTTGACTATTGTGAATAATGCTGCAGCGAATATGGGGTGCAGATATCTCTTCCAGATAGTGATTCTGTTTCCTTTGGGTATATACCCAGAAGTCGAATTTCTGGATCATGTGGAAATACTATTTTTAACTTTCTGAGGAAACTCCATGTTGTACTGGTAATGGCTCCATGGTAACGGCTATACCAATCTATATTTCCACCAGTAGTGCACGAGGGTTCTTCCCATTTCTCTACACCTTTGCCAACACTCATTATCTCTTGTAATTTTGATGATGGTCAGTCTACTCAGTGTGAGGTGATATCTCATTGTGGTTTCCCACGATGTACATTTCCCTGATGCTTAGTGGTATTGACCACTGTTTTAGGCATCTGTTGGTTATTTGCAGGGCTTCTTTGTAAAAATATCCAATCAAGTCCTTTACCCATTTTTAAAGGGGATGTTGATGATGAGGATGATGAGGATTTTGCTATTGGGTTGTATGAGTTTCTGAAATATTTTGGATATTAACCCCTTATTTGGGACATGGTTTGCAACTATTTTCTCCCATTCTGTACGTTGCCTTTTCATTTTGTTGATCATTTGTATTGCTGTGCAGAAACTTTTTAGTTTGATATGGTGCCGCTTTTTTAAATTTTTGCTGTTGTTGCTTATGCTTTTGGTGTCACATGCAAAATAGCCTTGCCAAGACCAATCTCAAGGAGCTTTTCTCTTATGTTTTCTTCTAGGAGTTTATGGTTTCAGATCTTACACTGAAATCTTTGTAATCTATTTCCAGCTACGTTTTGTGACTGGGATAAGATAGGAATCCTAAATTCTTTTGCAAGAAAATATCCGGTTTTCTCAACACCATTTATTGAAGATGCTATCTTTCTCCATTGAGTGTTCTTTGCTCCCTTGTCACATATTATTACTTGACAGTATATGCATGGGTCTATTCATAGACTCTCAATTCTTTTTTTTTTCTTTGAAGTTTATTTATTTATTTTAAGACAGAGGAGGAACGTAATGGGGAGGGGAAGAGAGAGAGGGAGAGTGAGGGAGAATCCCAAGGAGCCCCCACTACACTGTCAGTACAGAGCCCAGTGCGTGGCTCAAACTTACAAAACCCGAGCCAATCGTGACCCAAGACGAAACCAAGAGTCAGGCGCTTAACCGCCTGAGCCACTCAGGCACCCCATGGGCTCTGAATTCTGTTCTGTTGGTCTATGTGTCTGATTTTGTTTTGTTTTTGTTTTACCACTATGATACCATTTTGATTATTATAGCTTTGTAACAGTTTGAAATAAGGAAGTGTGATGACTCCATTTTTTTTTTTCCTTTCTCAAAATTGCTTTGGCTTTCTGGGTGTTTGTGATTCTATGTGAATTTAGGATTGTTTTCTTTATTTCTGTGAAAAATGTCATTGGAATTTTGGTAGGAATATCAGTGAATCTGCACATTGTTTTAAGTACTATGGGCACTAACAATATTCTTCCCATCCATGAACATGGGCTATCTTTCCATTTCTTCACGTTTTCTTCAGTCTCTTTCACCAATATCTTATAGTTTCCAGTACACAGATCTTTCACCTCTTTGGTTAAATTTATTGCTAAGTACTTTATTGTGTTTGATCCTATTATAAATGGGATTATTTTCTTTTTCAGACACATTGTTGTTAGAGTATAAAAATGTAATTGATTTTTGTGTGTCAATTTCGTATCCTTCAACTTTACTGAATTTAGTTTGAAGAGATTTTTGATGGAGTCTTCAGGGTTTCCTATAGGTAAGATGATGTTATCTGCAGAGACAAACTATCTTCTGATTTATAAACATTGTATTTCTTTTTCTTGACTAATTGCTCTGGCTAGGATTTCAGTACTAGGTTTAATGTAAGCATCTTTGTCTTGTTCCTGATCTTAGGGAAAAGCTTTCAGCTTTTCACCATTGTATGATGTTAGATGTGGGTTTATCATATATGGCTTTTATTTCGATGAAGTTCATTCCCTCCAAATCTAATTTGTTGAGAGTTTTTATCGTGAAGGGATGTTGAATCTTGTCAAATGCTTCATCTGTGTCTGTTGAGATGAGCATATGGCTTTTATCCTTTATCCTGTTAATACAGTGTAACACCTTTGTCGATTTGTACATAGCGAACCATCGTTGTCTCCCAAGGATAATCCCCATTTGATCTTGGTGTATGGCTGAGAAGGGCTGGCCATTTCAAGGTACACAGCTGGGACTGAGGTCTATGGGCCTCTTAGCCAGTGCAGATATGGGTATAACTTCTCCCAGAGCCCTTGACGTATGGGGCTGGTGACAGGAGAGATGGCAGATGGCGCTATAGCTGAGCCTGCAGGGGCATGGACCTGTTTCTGGGTATATAGTTGAGACTGCAGTCAGTGAGTCAGCCACCTGGCTATGGGCCTCCATTCTCAAAATAGCGCTTGGACTGCATATTGTTTCAGAATTTCCTACCTGGATCCCAAAGCTCCCAGAAAAGCACTGTTGTCTGTGGATAGGTGCCAGGTTTTTATTGCTTAACGGGGGGTGGGGGGGTGGATATGAACAGGGCACCTCCTGTGCTACCATCTTGCTGATGTCATTCTCTCAGCCTGGTTTTTAAGAGTCAGCACTGGCAAGCCCTAGATAAACATGCTAAGGGAAGTTTAGAGGCAACTTCAGATAGACGTGGTTACTTCCCAGAATTCAGGAAGTTCTGTGAGCAAAGACCAGGCTTCATAACTTGTGTTTGTCATGAATATAACACAAGTGGCTCCTAACTGCTCCATTCTTTAGGGCTCACTAACTCCCATTATTGTCCAGCTGACAACAGAAGGGCCTGTTTCTTGTTTGACCACAGAGGCCAATCTTTACTAGATCAGGCTTCAGGAAGGAAATAGACCACAAACTGGCAAAACAGAAGAATCAAGAGAGATATTGTTCAGAGAGCGGCACATCGAGGAACCCCTGGGCTAGTGATAATGGGAGAACAATTTCCATCCCAGGACCTGAAGGAGTGGGGGAGGGGGCAGTTACAGGGCTCCATGGAGGAGAGCTGTAGGGAACCACGGCAGAAGTGAGAGCTCCAGAAAGAGGACGAAGCCAGCTTGCAACAGTGGAGCAGAGAGGAAACCAGAGGAATAAATAACTCAACCATTCCTCCTCTTCAGCTGGGCTCTCTCGTACATGGACCAAAGCCAGCTACCAGCCCCTCTGTACTTACAGCACCTCCCCAGCAACTTTCTCAGCCAGCATCTGATGGTTCCAGAGAAAGTCCCAGGGAAGCTTTGCACTGGCCAGGATCGAGCCAGTAGGAGACCACATTCTGAGTGGCTAAGTCTGGTGTGCAAAGGGCTTCAGGCTAGAAAGAGAAGTTCTAATGCCAGAAGAATGAAGACAGGGAAGGTAACCGAGGAGGATTATATCTATTGACATCCACTGTACTTGTTCTTCTCAGACAGACCAATGCTCTGCCCTCCACACATCACCAGCATTTTGCAGTTACATTCTCCAGAAGGGTTAAGGTCCTCCTCTGTTTCCTTAAAGTGGGATTAAATCAGGCTCCTTTCATGTTTATCAAAACTTCACGGAAAGCTTGGAGGGACCAAAGTTGAAAGAAGGCTGTGATCTGAAGCCAGGTCCACCATAGCCGCGGGTCCATGCTAGATGTGCTTCTCTTTAACCCTCAACCTGATACCATGTTTCTGCATCCCGTGCACCAGTCCCAGGACCCACCTCTTGCCTGCCATCAACCGCAGCATTTTGGAACCAGCAGAAAGAAGGCTGCCCGCTTCTCCCTAGCCCCCCACACAAAGTCCTAGACTCATCTCCCACATTACACTCCCAGCTCAAAGGTGAGTTCCATGCACAGCAGTGACACACTTCACATTATGACGCAAGGCTATTTCACATCTCCTTAGTTAGAACCTCTCCATTCCCAAATAAGGGTTTGGCTTCTCCTTTGTAAAATCAAAGGGCTCATTGAATTGCTTTGTTTTGTTTTGTTTTTTGGAAATAAAAGAGCAGTCTTGTCTTCCAAAGATGGTTCAGAAAATTGCTAAGAGATTTAAAATAGCAGCATGTCCCCACTCCCACCCATCAAGTATTAAAAAATATGAGGGTCTAGACTCAGAGTATCCAATTTACACAAGGATAAATTAAAATCAAAATGCTTTATTGCAAAAATCTGCTTCCTGCTGGGAAAATTTGACCTACAATATGTCAAGGGGAAAAATTCTAGAGAGACATCACAATTTTCCCTACCCATAGGTAATCATCGCTGGACCTCAGGGAGCTACAGGTCAGGAGCTCTGTCAGTTTGGCAAAATGGATTCTTTTTTCCTCTACCCACATCTGGAGCTACCTTGTAATCAGTCCCTCTTGAGTCCCGTTCTCATGTTTTCTTTTCTTTTGTTTTTAAGGTTTCTAACAGATGAGTTCTCTGCCACCCCAGCCAAGTCCTTGCAGCTTCCATGATCTCGGAGGTAGGAGATCAAAACAGAGGAGATTTTGTTCTGAGGTCCCCTGGGCAGTAGGGGACATTTTGGCCAACAGAGATTTAATTGCTACCTTTGCATTCTGAAGATAATGCTACTCCATTTTCTGTTATTGTTATAAACATTTTATGATTTTAAAGAAAATCTTTCCTCTTCTTTTTTTTAATGTGCCTCTGCTTAGAGTTCCTTGTTGTCTCTTTTATTTGGGGAATGTTTACCACTTCCTCTGGAACTGCTGATTGTCAGTGAGGAAACCAATTGAGATCAATATGGGCGTGAAGTATTGATCTACAAGTGGGGGCAATCCGTGGTACAGACCTCCAGCTGCTACCATGTGAATGCAGTGCTCCCCCCCGCCCCAACTCCCGATTCCTCCCCAAGACGCCAGAACCTCCAACCTGCCTCCTCTCAAGGCTGCACAGTGCCAGCGTCTGATCGTCCCCAGCTCTGGGTTCTGCCGAGCGCACTGGGAGGCTGTGATGCTTTCAGCAAGGGCACGGGCCTGCCTCAAACCATTTCAGAAGTTCCTCCTGGGTACCTGCTCTTTGTGCACAGCCATAGGTCCCAGTAGACAGCCAAAGAACTCTCTGGTGAGCACTCTTTGTTGGAGAGTTATTGACTTTCTATTCATGATACTGAGCCCAGGTCCAGTGAGCAGCTAAGTGTAAGGCAGAGACCGATTCTAAGGTGATCATTGCCCAGGGAAAGCTCTCTCCTCCCATGATTTTCAATACAGGATGCTGTTTTTGGATCACAGTTGGAAGGGTCTGAGAAAGAAAATCTACAGATACGTAAGATTTTCCATGATTTCAGAAGGGCTCTAGCCTTCTTAAAGCCTCACCTTGGCTTCCAGGTTCAGATCCCCTAGTCTCTCACCTGCTCTGAGGACATGTTCATCCATCCCTCCATCCATCCATCCTCCCATCCATCCATCCATCCATCCATCCATCCATCCATCCATCCATCCAATAAATGTTGTTTTGGGTGTCTATTAGGTAACAGGCTATAGTGATGCCTAGGAGAATAAAATAGACATAGTTCCTATCCTTTGAGGGCTTATAATTTTGAGGGAGTTTCCAGACTATAGGCAAAATAAAGAAGCAAATAAAGAGTTATGACTGGTGAAGGTGCTACAAGCAAACCCAAATCAACAGTAATAGAGTGAATTGGCATTGGATGTGTGTGGCCATCCAGTAGAAACCTGGTCCAGGAAGTACCTTGTGAAGATGTAGCATTTAAGCCATGCAGGCAAAGTGCTGGTGAGCACGTTCTAGACAGAGATAGAACATGTGCAAAGGCCCTGAGATAAGGTGGTAGTCAGTTTGGTCTAGCACAGAATGGAGGCCAGCATGGTGCAACCCAGGGACCACAGGGGGAGGGAAGAGATAAACAGGATCGGATCCGTCAGGTTTTGTGGCACAGGTAGGAGCTTAGACTTTTCTTATAAGTTTAGTAGGAAGTTAAGCAAGGATTGGATATGACAGCCCAATCTAGGTTTAAACTTCCTTTTCAGCTGCAGTGAAGAGAGTGTGCTGGAAGGAGCAGGAATGGGAGAAGTCCGTTTTTGAAGTGAGAGTTGATAACTTGAAGTCAGGTGGTCATGGTGGCGACGGGGAGAGGCAAACTAATTTGGGATGTAGAAGTGGTGTGTTGGTAAGTGGTAAGCCAACAGTCTTAAAAACAAACACGATGAGTGTTACAATTCCATGACATAAACAACTTCACCGCTGGCTGATTGCAAGCTGCCTGGGTGATGTCACTGAACGTGGAGTCAGGAAGCCGTGCGCACAGTCCAGCTGCAGTCTGTCACTGGTTAGCAGGAGGCACCTCAGGCAGGGAGGTGGATTGAAGAGGCCAGCCAGGAGGCATTGGAGACCCACACACGTTTTGGTTTGAGTAGCTAAGAGGATACCAGGAGGACTGGACACCTGAGGTGCATGCATGTAGAATGGACAGGCTTCTTTCCTGTGCCCTCTGGAAGCTGCCAGTTACACAAGCTACGATGCTGGAAGGTGATGGAAGGGAAGGAGACAGGCAGTCTTTGGGAAGAGGGTGTGTGTGACACCCACGGACTTTGAGATGTTCTGCCTGAACTCTCATCACCCTGGGGCCTTTGGATTCTGAAGCCGCTCACTTCCCTGGCCTCCTATCCAGTAACAGACACAGAGACTGAAACAGAAGGAGGGGATCACATGGAGGGTGGCCCCAGGGGGTGCTGGCCGTGGCCCTGTTTCCTAGCTTGATGAGCTCTGGCCTCCCAGACCCCAGGCCTGGGAGTCACAGCTGGAACCTGCCTTTGTTGACACAGTGCTTCCATATGTTTGATTAGACATGCTAGGTGGACCCTGATTTAAATGACAGGATGTCAGTGCACTACTTTTGTTCACAGCATACCTGCAAAGAAGAAAAGTTGCAAGTAGGAAATAAGTCAAATACTGAGGCCAGGACCAAATCTCTGAGCAGCCTGGCAAGATTTACAGACCCTGCCTTGGGCCAAGGTCAGAGAATGCAGCTCACCTCCAAGGGCTAGGTGAGAAGCAAGGGGAAGGAGGGCCAGAGAAAGGGGCTGTGGAGGGAGGAATGTGATCAGGCTTCATGCTGCCCCAGGCCCCAGGCGTGTGGTCGCCATCTCTCTAGGGAGATGCCCAGGGAGGGGCAGTGGGTGTGCTCGAATGTGGGCGAGCCGTGGGTGCAGGGTGGACGTGAGAAGGAACGTTGGATGCACGCGGCCACCTTGAAGGGGTGGGAGAAGCAGCCAAGTCTTCAATCCAGGCAGGTCTTTCTTTTAATCATGTATTGAGCACCTAGATACACCGGGTACCATTCTAGTATCAAGGCTACAAATGCAGCAGGGATTCATCAGGTTCCCAACTGTGAAGTGCACGGAATACCTAACACCTTTACTTTCTGGCCATCAAAGGAATGAACAAGCTGAGCCTTCATCCTTCCTGGTGAGAGGAAAATTCAGCCACACTTGTTCTTGGGGGTCAGCTTCTGTCAGGTTTTGGAGAACTTCCCTTGTTGGAGGCTGTAGCCAGGAGTGGAGGAAACTGCTCTGGCCACTGGTCACTAGGCCAGAGTGCCTGCATCCCAGCATGAAGGTCCATGCTGTTTTATGCCCATCCTGGACCGCAAGAGTCTTTGGCCAAGAGGTCTGGGGTGTGAAGCAGGCATACTGCACAGGTGTGCCCCTAAGATACAGGCAAGGCTGGGGCTGCTTCCAGAGCCCCCCTAGTCCCCTCCTCCCTCCCTTTCTGCTCCAAGAAGACACTTCTTTTCCTTTTTCCTGCAAATTCAACTCCGTTTAAGCTTCTCCACCTCATCTTGTATTCTCCCTGCTCTCTGCTACTTCTAACACTTGCTGAGGTTCTATCACCTGCCCCGGAGCCTTTGAACCTGCTATTTCTTTCTGTCATCAGTGCTGTTTTCCTTGGTTTAGCTCTGCCCTCCTAATTCTGATCTCATCTCAATATGAGTTTCCAAAGGGCTTCCATGGTCACTTGATTTTCATAGCCTTCAGTCATTGTCACTTCCTATCAGGCATGCTGTTGGCTTGTCTTTATAAAGGACACTGCCATCTTACTGTTTTAAACTTACTTCTTTGTTACAAGTCCATCCCAGCAGAATGTAAGTATTTGAGGATAGTCTCATCCTGTCCTGTTCACCACTGTGTCCTTCTCAGTGGCCAGCATTTAGTAGTTGCTCAATAAATACCTGTTGAGTGTGGGGTGGACAAACCCAGAATGTCTGGCTTCTTCCACACTAAGTAGAGCTCACTGAAGATTCCTACCTCCCTCCTCCAGAGTCCCTCTGATTGGGGTGGATTGTCTAGAGAATAGGGCTGTTTTTATTTCTTTTCTGGATCTCATAGAATACATCTATTTCCAGCTTAAAAAAAAAAAAAAAAAAAAAACAAGAGACAATAAAAACGCATTGTTACAGATTGGATGGGTAAAACAATTGGCTTGACAGTAATCTAGGAATTCAATTATAGCAAAACATGCCCATGTAATACCCAGACTTGGGAAAGAAGTCTTGAAGGGGTCCAATAAATCATTGTTTGTAAAAACAGAAGAAGCCTTTGTAATCGTCCGGTTACTGCTGATGAGGCCATAAAGAAGGCCTAAGCAGCCTGGGCACCATGCATCGAAAGCTTTAATGTGCAGGCGGTTCTTCGGAACGGGGAGCTGCCTGGGAAAGAGCTGAACTATGTGGTTATTTTTCTCAAATGGAAAGCAATCACTCAGGGTGGTGGGAGCTGTTTAGTGAAGATCCTTCATGGCCAACCGCATGGTCCCGCACATGTTTGGTTAGGAGTCTAAAGGAGCAAGGGTGGGGGGGGGGGAGACAAAGATGGCCAGGAAGCGCTCGCAGCCCCACTTGGGCAGAATTCCCTGGTACATGGCTTCTGGCAGCTCGCCTGCCCCCAGCCGGGCCTGCGAACACATCCTCCGGGATCCACTGCCCGGCGAGCGATGCAGGTCCCCAAGCGCCCCTTCACGCCCCTTTGCGATGGCACCTCCTTCGTGCACCAGCTCTTCAGAGAGCCCTCTTGCCTGTCCACGTAAAGAACCTACTGCCACCACCCCTCCCCCTCCCCCACTCCCTGGTTGATTTTCTTCAGAGCATTTATCACCATTGGAGAGTGTCTTACCTGAGGGTTTGTTCACACATTGTCGGTCCCCGCAGTGTGACCTAAATGTCGAGAAGGCGGGGCTAGCTCACATTGCCACAGCCCCACATCTGGTACCTGGCAGACGCCAGGCCCGCTAATGTGTGCGTAGCCCGTGGAGCGGTTCTCTAGCTGACCCAGGGACAGGATGTCCTGCCACCCGCTCCCTCTTCAAGAAAGTGAGTGTGGAGAGGGCAGTGCAGGGGCGTTAGACACTGCCCAAGGTCTGCAGAAGGACCCGTGGCTTGGGATCATAATTCATTTTTAGTTTTTTAAAGTGCTTATTGTGGACTAAGCCATGTGAATTGACTCCTACACTCACATACATGTGCACACACACCACACATATGCATAGAGGGGAGTATGCGTGTGCACATACACCTGTGCACGTAAGTATATGTACATGTAATATTATCTCTATACACAGGCAATATGATATGTATACATATACTACATATTATTATTGTTTATGAGTGCACTAGTCGTTAGTACGAAGCAATACTCATTTCTCTGTAGATGGTAGAAATACATCTATGTATATTGTCCCTGTCTGTGTATCTGGTAGAGTTACCTTTCCTGGCATGTTCCCTGTTGTGCGGGGGAGGGGTCAGGTGACCACCCCAGGTGGCCCGGGAGTTGTGAGTGGAGTCCGCACGTGTCACTTCCACTGCTGGTGTGACATCCACGAGGCCCTCCCTCCCTCCACTGCCTTGAGCGGCAGAGGTGCCGGAACGGGGTCCCACTGGAGAGCAGAGCAGAGCTCCCACCCACCCGCAGACAGCGTGTTGCTTCCTCAGACACAAACCTTTGCTGTTTTAAGCCACCATATTCAGGAAACCGTTTGTTACTATGGCACGTAGTTAACAGCCTGGTCCGTCCTGACTTGCAGTTTTTTTTGTTTTTTATTTATATAAAAATAAAGTACAAATTTCAAATTCTCATATCACAGCAATTAGTGGAATTCTTCCAGGGTGCATGCGTGTGTGTGTGTGTGTGTGTGTGTGTGTGTGTGTGTGTGTGTGTGTCTGTACACAAACCATACAAGGCAGGGAGACACGCTTGTGTGTCTATATGCTGGAGTCTATCATCACACTCAGTGCTTCTACTTCCCGGTCTTCCAACCCTAACAAGTGGGCACATCTGAGCCCAAGGCAAGGTCTTCATGCACTGAAGGTGTCTGCACTGAGGAACAGAGCTGCCTGGGCCCCAAAGTAGATCTTCTGACTCCCCAGAGAGGACCGAACCGCCCACCTAACCATTTCCATCATTTCTCAGTTTCTTCCAGTGATGGGGGTTTTCCATTGTTTTACCTCGGAGCATGGCATCGGAGGTATTTCAGACGTCTTCATTTCTCCTCAGTAACAGAGCCCTCCTTCATCTTGCGTCACACCATTCTTTTCCTCTGATTCTGTGCATTGCATGTATATCCTCGGGCTGTTTTGTTCTTCTAAAGATATGAAACAATTTCCCAGGCCCTGGTCACTTTTCCATGGATGCAGCCTGGCTTTTTCAAAGCACTGTTCAAGGGCCACGTGCGTCAGTATTATGTGGGACGTTGGCTGCACACTCAGATTCCTGCCTTGTCCTGCTGACCTCCTGCAGAGTTGGGGTCCCGGTTCTGGGAATGTTGAGGGGTCCCCTCCAGGAGGAGGTCTGCTCCCGCCCTGAATTGGACACCATCGAAATGATTGTTAAGCATGCATAGTCCTGGGCCCATCTTTCTTCTCTGTAAGGTAATCATTAGGCGACTGGGGGAAGCAGGGCGAGATGGGATTCAGTATTGAGGAAGAAGCCAAGGTGTGGGAGTGACAGTAAAGATCTGATTTGTCCTCCAGTGTCTTTGACACGGTTGGTTCAGCAGGCAGGTATGCCATTCCCCTACAGTGGACAGCCACTACTGGGTGTTGGGGTGAGGGTACTCACAATTTCCTTTGGGGGACCACTCTGTGCCCACACTTTATCTGCGTGGCTTGGGTGGGGCTAATTCCACCCCAGCCACAGAGAGCCCACTTGGCCCAGGCCTAGCCAGTCAGCTTCTTCCACTCATTGGCCTGTTGAGTGGGCCCTGGGACTTATGCTCAGCACTGAGGAAAGGTTTCTGTCTTCACCTGACAGGAGCCAGTGCACTGTGTCACCACCAGGGGAGCTTGCCCAGAGTGTAGTCCATGGAGGTGAACATAAACCTGACAGCAGAGGTTGGCCCCCTGCAGCCGGCCTGGTGCTGAGTCGCCGGGTCATGGGAACCAATAATGTTCTTGTCTTTAATAAACCTGCCTGTGTTTAGTTTCTGTCACTTACAACCAGAAGGGTCCTGATAATGCTGGGGCGGCCCCCTCCCCATCCTGGTCCCGCAAATGCCTGGGATGCTTGGCCAGGGGCTGTGAGCTGGCAGTGGTATCGGCAGGAGGTGATGAGCATTCCTGCAGGGCCTGATTCCAGTGACAATCAGGCCAAGCGACTCTCGATGCCAAACGCATCACCGGGGACCATCACACACAGGTGGTTGCTTTGTCTCAGTGGATGATGGTACAGGCCCCCTCTGAGCCAAGACCCTGACCCTAGGATAGACCAATCTGTCTGCCCAATCTCCTGTCGCTTCCCGAGGACACAGGGACTCCTCCTTGGAGGCCTTCATGTTGTGCCCAGAGGGCCTGCCGCTCATTTCCTGCTGATCATGCAGACCCTGGCTCCAGCACACAACTTCCTGTCTCCTCCCCTGAGGTGGGGAGGGGGAAGGGAAAGTGCCTTCCCAGGTTTTACTTTGTCTCCAGTTTTAAGGATAGGGCAAAGCAAGAATTCTTCAAGGCATTCTAGTTGCAAAAGATAAAACAGGAAAACTTCTCTTCCAAAAAAAGACTGAGTTGTGTGGTTCCAATAGGTTGGGGAGACACTGGTTTAAAAGAAGTTAAATAGGGGCACCTGGGTGGCTCAGCTGGTTAAGGGTCCGACTTTGGCTCAGGTCATGATCTCACGGTTAGTTCAAGCCCCGCGTCAGGCTCTGTGCTGACAGCTCAGAGCCTGGAACCTGCTTTGGATTCCGTGTCTCCTCCTCTTTCTGCCCCTCCCCTGCTCATGCTCTGTCTCTCAATAACAAATAAGTGTTAAAAAAATGTTTAAAAGCAGTCAAGTAGATGTTGCACAACAGGAAGATGCTGAATTGCTAACACACCGCGTGCTGTGACCCCAGAAGTGTATGTGACTGCCTTTGCTAATCTCACGTGCTCCTAGGACCTCTGTATGGGGAGCATCTCTTGGGATCTTGTGTTCTGCAGAAGACTCCTGGGGAACATTTTAAGGAGAAAGGTGCAAGAGTCTTCTCCCTGCCTTTGGCTTGGAAGTTCTGCAGGGTGACTTTGTGGGACTGGACCCCGCGGTATGAGGAACAGATGCTCATTGTCTACACACTGGTTCATAAGCTTCAGGTTGCCTGTCTGGTTCACCACTCTGTCTCTGGCACTGACCGCAGCATCTGATGTGTGGTGGGCCCTTGAAGTGTTTGCTGGATGAGGAAATGAACAGTGTGTGGTCGAGGCCACATACACCCAGCATGGGGACAAGGTGGAGCCGGAGAGCTTGCTTTCTGCCACCTCTGAAATTCTTGCATGTGAAAGGAGGGATTATTTGTTCCCCTTGTGGCTTCAGAAAACAGAGCTGGAGTTGGGGCATCTAGCTGGCTCAGTCGGTTGAGTGTCTGACTGTGGCTCAGGTCATGATCTCACAGTTCGTGGGTTCAAGCCCCATGTCAGGCTCTGTGCTGACAGCTTGGGGTGGAGCCTTCTTCGGATTCTGTGTCTCCCTCTCTCTCTGCCCCTCTCCTCCCCCTCCAAAATAAAAAAAAAAAAAAAATACAAATATTAAAAAAAAAAAAAAAAAAAAAAAGGAAACCAGAGCTGGGGTCCAAGGGTGGAGTTGACACCGAAGAGGAGTTCAGCCAGGAGGGAGAAAAGCATCTCCAGCAGTCAGCAGTAGCTCAGCAAATGGTAGACTGTGTCCAGAGGCAGGGGCCCCCGTGGGTTACTGCAGATGTACTCATGCCTCAGATGAGGGCTTGCCCTGTGTGGTCTCCAGGAGCAAGTCTCTACACTGCGAGCGTGAAATAGCGACATGTTCTCTCTGTGTGAGTTCCTCAGTGACGAGCCTAGCTGTCTCCAGAAGCTGTTGGCGCTGAACCCCACGGTTCCTAAGCTGCCTTCAAATATTTGAGGACATTGGGAATGTTTCTTATTTGCCATGAGAAGCCCTGGGTGTGCTTTCATCTCATAAATTCAACCTAGATAACAACACAAGAAGGAAATAGAAGACCGGAAAGAAAAGCATGTTTTGCATTTGCAAGGGCTCATTTGTGGAGGGACCTCTCTCTTGGTGAAGCTGCATCTTGGGTCAGGGTGTCCGGAAGCACACTCTGAGCAGAGGATCCATGAGCAGGTGCTTCAGTAGGAAAGTGATCCTGGGGAGACTGGCAGGAGCAGGGGGCAGGGGGCTGGGCTGGGGTGGGAAGGGAGGTAAGAGGAGCCCTTCCTGACACCACAGGTGGACCCCATGTGCAAGGGACCAAATCTGTCAACATCAAGGCCAGGGATGTCACTGGAGAATGCCCTGGGTCTTGGAAGGTGCTCAATGCTTAAGTAACAGGAGTAGAGGATGTGGTGTCTTTAAGGAGCTTTCTAACAATTCAGCCTAAAAGAAGAAAAGCGCCTTTATGTATACACACATACACGTGATTCTTCTGTTAAAATTCCCTACTTAATTATTTTATAAATATTTATATATTACATTTACATAATTTATATATATTCATATATAATATTTCTATATACATACTTATAAATGTGTTTCTATATACATACTTATAAATGTCCCATATCTATATATCCACGTAGATAAATAAAACACACGCGAATGATGCAAGTGAGTGTTGTACTTTTCACTCTTCTATAGGCTTGAAAATTTTTTTTAAAAATGTTGGGGAGAAAGTGAACCACAATTCCACCTTCCCAAAATAAGCACTGCGTGAGCCCTGTTAATGTTTCAGTCTGTGCTTCTTTCCTCGCAGCTGTGGGCACATGTGTCCAGGCACGTGCTTGCAAGATGCCTCGGGAGTCTCTGTTAGCCTGGGGAGTTGGTTCAGGGATTAAGATGTGGTTTGCACACAGGACCCTGGGATGCCCAGATCCTCCCCGAGCCCAGGCGCTCGTGTCCAGAAGCCCAGGTGCAGAGTACCAGTGAGCTGGCACGGGAGGGTGAGGGAGTCTCCCTTTCGTGCAGGTCCTCTGGAATGCCCAGCTCCCCTGTGAATAACCCGGGCCCCCACGGTCTGAGGAGGCCAAGGCGGCCTGGCCCCTGGCTAGGCAGTATGCATGTGATAGAGCCCCGCGTCCTCCTGGAGGGGCGGGAGGCCCAGCGCGCCACCCTTCCCCAGAGGCTGAACACTCAGAGGGAGAGAGAGACGCATTCTTCTCACCTTGGCGGTAGAAGACACAGAGGGAAGCCAGTGCTGTGAGTTCCCCATCTGAAGAGGCACCCAGCCGTCACACCTGCACTTAGGTGATTGCTTCCAAATTTCCGGCGGCGTGTCTGTCCTCAGTCCTCGGTCATCCTCCTGGAAGGTGAGGGTGGTGGGGGGTTGAGTGAGGAGTCTTGATGTCATCAAGGCAACAGTGGAACAGGCAGCATGATATCCGTAACCTCCTTTATCATTATTTTAAGTAATGGACTCATGGAGCAGTTTTAGTTTCACAGAGAAACCCGTGGGGAGTGCCAAGGCTCCCCCTGTATGTTCTCCCTCTTGCTCCCCCATTCCTCCCATTGGCAGCTTGCCTGGGAGGGTGCAGGAGGTATGGGCGCTGGGTCGGTGGGGATCCTCTGTCATTAACCGTAAAGCTTGCACTTGGCCTTAGTGCTCATTTTCGGTGTTGTACATCTGCGGACTTCCACAGACGTGCAGTGACTTCCATCCACCATTACAGTGTCACTTGGAGTATTTCCCTTGAGGCTCACCTGTCCATCTTTCCTCCAGAACCCTTGGGAATCACTGACCAGTTTGCTCGGCAATATACCAGGAACATTTTCTCATGCCATTAAATTTTCCTAAAAAGTGAACTTTTTAAAAGGTATTTGAA
Source organism: Panthera onca (assembly GCF_046562875.1). Classification (NCBI taxonomy): domain Eukaryota; kingdom Metazoa; phylum Chordata; class Mammalia; order Carnivora; family Felidae; genus Panthera; species Panthera onca. The sequence goes on along the minus strand of NC_138358.1, from coordinate 5,686,227 downwards.
TTTGACATTCTCCAGTTATTAAATGCATTTAAAGCAAGTCTCTATGTTGGGAAAGTTAGGCTGTTTCCTTTTTTTTTTTTTTTTTTTCCTCTGCCTCAACTGTGAAATCGTTGCAATGAACACAATTTTGCATCACGGTTTCTCACAACAGCACTGTTGACACTTTGGGCAGGATTACTTTTTGCCACGGGAGCTTTTCTGGCTGCTGCAGGATATCTGCCACCATCCCTGGCCTCCACCCAGCAGATTCCAGCAGCGTCCACCCCCAGCAGTGCCAACAGAAAATGTGTCGTCGCGCCACCAAGTGCACTGATTTACCTCTGTCTTTCTGCGCGCATCCGGCTGTTTCGGGGGCTAGGGCCTCATCGGTGGGATTAGAAGTTGGGATTGTTGCAAGACTAATAATGATTTCGGGAGCATGTGCCATACTGCCCTTCCTGGGTTGCTGGGTGGCTCGTGGCTACAGAGTGTATCCTCTCTGTTCCCCAGGTCGTGGCTTAGAGGTGGACTTGGGGAGAGTCTAACGTCCGAGGGGATGTAGACTGTGCCCAAGGACCCTCCCTCCAGGTGCGGGAGGGAGGCTCCAGGGGAAGATCGAGTTCACCCGGGAGTACCTTTGCCAACAACTGGCCTGAAACCACAGACAGTTGAAAATGTGCCACGCAGTCATCATGACTGCTGGTGGGCCTCCCTTCCCCTGTGACCATCACATCCGGCTGCTGATGGGACCCTCGGGGAGGTCAGAGAAATAGGGGGACTTGCTAGTGCCATCCCACAACAGGAAGTAGGCACCGGGTGAGCGGGTTCTGCCAGTCTCCAGTGCCAGGCCCAGCAAACACGAAGATGAGAGTGTGCGGACAGGCTGTGCAGGAAGTTGTTACAGTTAAGCAGAAGAACAGGTCTGCCTGTGGGTGGCCCCGGACTTACCCCAGTGCGGACCCCCAGGCTGCCCTGCCTAGTGAACAGCCCTCTGTAAATGCCTCCCTCAGGGCCTCAAGGGTGGTGATGCCTAGCTGGTATTTTCATCCATGAACGTGTGGGTTTGCTCACCGTTAAATCATTTCCATCCTGAGGGGGTTGGTCGCCAGGTAACTGAGAGAGAAGGAAGTCTGGCCCCAGCTGAGTGCCCTTTGCTCTCCTCCCTGCTTTGGTCTTCAAGACATTTCTGCAAGTTTCTGCCAGCCCCTCCTTGTCTGGCTGGTTTCTCTTTAAGTTTCCACTGGCCCGTCCTGTTCGTCTGAATCTACGATTTAGTCCACTTTCTTTCTACCAACTGTGAAGCTTTTCGTCCGTGAATGAACAAATTCCCCTTTAAGGAACATATTCCTGTCTGCTAGAGTCTTGTGTTTCCATGTTGTGTGCAAGGCTCCGTGAATATGCACCAATGTGAATTTTCCTGGCCCACCGTCGCCTGCTGGATAATTTGCTGCCCAGAATTGACACCACATCTGTCTCCTTCCTTTCTTCCTACAGAGGGACGTCCCCTGGGCCCTGGGAACACCACTTCCATCATAATTCACCAGCTGAAGGGAGGTGGAGGCCACTGAGCCATCTTTGGTTGGGGGTCTGGGAGAGTCAACATGGCCCGGACTCATAGGGCAGAGCGATGGGGACAAACTGTCTCCCTACCCGGCCCACGCCTTCACGTCACCAAATGCCTGGGCCACCAAGCGCCCTCTGTGTGACACAAGGGGGCAGATGCAGCCTGTCTTGTGACTCCAGCTGCAGTTCCCCACCTGGACCCCTGCCCAACCCTGCTCATATCCCCTTTCTCTCCCGGACCTCCTCCTTTGAGCCCTCCCCCACCTGGAGAAGTGTCTTCCCCTGCATGTGAGTGGCCTTCCCTCTCTGGACGGGTCACCTAGTGCTACGCCAAGCCAGGTCTTTGTCTGCCAACTCTTGAAGCTCAAAGGTACTATCCACAGCTACTTGTCAGTTGTGAGGACAAGGGTCCCACCTCTGGCTTCTCAGTAAACCCCATTTGGCCGTTTACATAGTGAATGCTCAATGAGTGTGTTAGTGAATTCATGGGAGAACTGTTTTATCTCCCAGAGGACAGGACAAGCCCCGTTGTTACACTGTGTCCATGTAACGGGTCCATCCGATGTCTAACAGGATGAAATACTTACTGTGCCTTGCTGGAACAGTGTGTTGGGGATGGACTAGTCTGAGCAAGAGTCTTCATTATACACAGTAGGAAAACGAACCCCTCTGCTGGGCAGGAAAACCGGTTCCTACTTCACATTCTTGTCGACAGACAGGCCTGGGGGCCAGAACAGTGTTCTGGGGTCCCCCGCCTCACTACAATATCCATGCAACGACTGAGGAGTGGAGAAGAGCTCACTTTGCCAGCAGGGAATTGGGGAACAGTCCAGCTCCTGTGTTCTGGGGCTTCATGATGCAAAGTGCAAGGAGGAAGCCAAGTTGTGGGATGCAGTTGCCTCCACTGCTGCAGTGGTGGACCCCAGAGCTGGGTGAATTAAGATGGAAACTGTTTGCGAGGGTCTGGGTGGCTTAGTCGGTTAAGCATCCGACTTCTGCTCAAGTCATAATCTCGCGGTCATTGAGTTCCAGCCCCATGTCCGGCTCTGTGCTGACAGCTGGGAGCCTGGAGCCTATTTCAGATTCTGTCTCCCACTCTCTCTGACCCTCCCCCATTCATGCTCTGTCTCTCTCTGTCTCAAAAATAAATAACCATTAAAAAAAAAAAAAGATGGAAACCATTTGGCCTGTGGCCTCAGAGCTGGTTTTATGGCCATGTGGGGACTGAGCCATGCACTGGACCCGGTCTGAGCCAGGAGGAAAACTCTGAGCAAGTTTTGTAAGTTCCAAAACCATGTAAATCCCCATGGTCTCTCCATCAACTTAGTTTCTGCCATACTGCCTGCCCCCGCAGGGTGTGGGATGGGTGGGGAGAAGCATGGAGAAGCATCAGAAGAGAGATACCACAAGCCTTCACAGCTTATCCTGAGTGGTCGGAGCTCATTCTGTACTTTCCAGACTCCCTAGGGCTCCGTGGTGTACCCCCAAATCCTTAATTGGAGGTGGAAAACCCAGCGGTTCTGAAGCCGTGGTGCCCTGGGTGTCTGAGGACCATGCTTTGAAAACGAAAGACTTGGTCCCATTAGGACTTGTTCTCTGACACTGGGGATCGTGTGGCTTGAGGAAGGTCAGGGTGCATTAGAAAGAAGCACCTCTCTGCTCACTCCCCCTCCCTGAGACTTCATGGCACAGGCTTGTGGGTAACTGGGATGGCCCAAAGCTGGCCTAGGAGATGGCACCAAGGATGATCATTTGGGGAGGAATATCTCGTACTGTGCAGGGAGTGAAGGTTCCATCTGTTCAGTCTGAAAGCAGGAACTATATGGAAACAAGGCACTGCTGTCATAATCCACAGAAGCATCTCCCATCTCTGGCCACCCTCCCTCTGTCCCTGTGACACTGCACTGGCTTCTCTTTTATATCTGGGACTCCAAAGAGTGTTCATGTCTAAGCTACCACGAGGAGTGACAGAAGAAGCTGGTTATTCATTTAGAGGATGGTTATCAAGTTACAGCCTGCCAGGAGTCAGTTTTTATGGCTCACTCCTGATCCCCGAAATGCAGACTTGACGATGACAGTTTTTTGGGCAGTGCTTGGAGTTCTGTGGCATAGCAATAAAGAAATCTGAGCAGAAAGCACTCTCCTTCCCAAGTAAGCCCCTCTCTCAGCAAAATTTCGCAAGTGCTTTTTCATAAATAAAATGATTCTGTGTTCCGGCTGAGAGTGCTGTGCACACCCTCCCTAGTTATGTGTCCATAGCCTGTGTTTTCACTGCTGGGCAGGATCTGTTGATGGGCACTTTATCGCTAAGTGTGTTGTCCCTTTGGGAGAAAAATAATTTTATCCCAGCGCGTGCCTCATCGCCAAGTCTACTGATCAGTGTTGTTATTATACTTGCAAGAGTCATTTGTAAGCTTTTCAAATGATATGTCAATATGTGTGTGGTTTGTTTTTTTTTTTTTTTTCCAGGTAAAGGAGAGGATACTCTAAAAGCAAAACCCTATATATCTACGGGGGCGGGGTGGGGGTGGGGGTGGAGGGCGTCATTCCAACCGAATCGATGTTTATCTTACAAGCACTGTCTATCATGAAAGGCCTGCTGGCTACTTTCTTGTGCATGTTCCAGAAGCAATCCTCACTATTAAATAAGATTGGGAAAGTGGAATTGGAGAACTCAGCGCCCATCATGCTCCTTCTTAGCTATCAGAGCAAGGAAACATGGGTGGAAGATTTCAAGCCTTTGTTTTCTCATCTGTGAGAAGAGGGAAGTGCTGATGCTTAGTTAGTGAAATGGTTGTGGAGATTCAGGGCCATGATGAAGGATGAGGGGCACAGAGTGCCATTCCGGGTTCTCGGTACATCAGGAATGTCTCTGTGATAGTCTCTGCTCTTGTGTTTCTTGTTCACTATGAGTTTGGCAAATCTCTCAGTATTTCAGGGGTGGTTGGTGTTTGAGACCACTCCTTCTTACCTTTACTGGTAATCTTAAACCAGTTTGGGGCAGAGATAGCATCAGTATCCTTTTCCCCCCCTCAAAACCCTGCAGTTTGTTAAACACATTTGCCTAAAGTTCATGCATCGTGTGCTCAGAGCTGACAGCGTTGTAGTATCTCAGAGAGGTGTGTGTGAGTGTGTGTGCACACACATACACCGGGATGTTCTCACGAGCCTCCCATAGAAGGATGAACTCCTACTCAGGGGACAGAGAAGCCTTCCTTGGGCTGACTCCCACATACCAGTCAAATCTGGGCCCCGGAAGACTAAGGGGTCCTGCTATCATCTCCACCAGTCTCCAGAACTTGATCCTGAATGAAGGTCGTCCAGTTTCATGACATGCAGACCGGATGAGGGACGGTCTTGATGATGGCTGTTGGCATATTTGTGGAGCCCCAAAGAGGCAGGTGTGACCATCACACAAGTGTTCTGAACACAGAGTGTGTCACCTTCGGCCAGCGTGGCTCCCGTCCCCACAAAGTGAGCTGCCACCTTCCTGCTGGTGGCTGGGGATGGGGGTATTGGTGGGGATGGGGAGAGCACACGGCAGTGAGCTCCTCACTTGGTTGTCGTCTCCCCAGGGCTGCCATGAGGATGCTCTTCCCACAGGTGAGGTCGTGTGGGCCCCTTCTTCACTCGTTTGTCTTGGCTGTCACCAGACTAGCTGGGCCGGTGGGGTCGGGGTGGGGGGGCTAAGAGAAAACAATTCTCTTTCCACCAGTGAAACACAACATACAAGCCCATTTTTCTGTTGCAAAACCTTGTATCCAGTACTTTTAAAGAACTGAATCTAGTACAGGGAACATGCCCCGGAGTTGCCAGTTACCTTGCAAACCACCCCTGTGCTCTATGGTTTTCAGGGTGTGTGCGGTTCAAGCTCAGTCCCTATCAAATGACTATGAAACTGAGGGGCTCGGGGCTTCGCCGCCCAGGGGAGCCTGTGACTCAGAGATGAAGCGATTGCCTGGGGACATGAGTAATTTAGCGGGGGGGGGGGGTGGTGAGGCAGGAATTCAAGCTCAGGTCCTTCTGACCCCGAGTCGTGGGTGTCTTCTGCCCTGCCCCACTGGTGTCCAGCCATGTGCAGAATGCCAGTGCTGGAGAACAAGGTTGCAAGGAGTGTATGTGCTCTGCAGGTGCACATGCTAATCAGCCCCCTTCCAAATGTGCACACAACTCTCTGTGTCAGCTGCTGTTTGGACAGCTGAATCTCTAAGGAACCACAACATAATGCCTGATTCCTACCCTGGGAGTTAGAAAGTAACCCCAGGTTGGAAATGTAAATATTTTCCCCATGGACAAGAACTGTGTTTAGCGGATTATAAATGGAAAAGACTGACAGCTGTCAATATTGATGGTTATTCCTTGAAAAGTGACTTCAAGGTACTGCTAATCAATTGTCTCTCAGAATGAAGAATGGAGCACACAGCTCTCTGGGAACCTCAACATGTATTTATAAACACATGCTTTATCGAACACACAGGAAAAATGAGCCAGACCTTTGCAATTATGAGTTATTCAGAGTAAATACAACAATTATTAGCGTCTATATTGGACTTCAAATTGACAAAATTCCTTTAAAAAATGGCTGTTGCTGCTGTTTTGTGTTTCTGTTATTTAGTGTTCTCCTCGCTACACTGAAACATGCTGCTTGGCACTGAGCTGAAGACTTCACAAGGGCCGGGATTGTTTCTTTCTTACTCGGTAAATAAGTAGCTTTCCACTTGGCTAAAAACGCCTGGATGATTTAGGCACTGGCTAACAACGTTTGCCTCGCCGTGTCTTCCTAAAACTGACGTTGGCGTGCAAGGTGCAGGGGAATGCGTGTTTTACTGTGAGGACTGTGGGTTCTTCTTCCTCAGACCCTTTGCTGGGGACTGGGGTCTAGAGGCGTGGCAGGCAGAGTAAGATGTCCTCCCGGAACTCATGTCCCTGGAATTCCCTTCCCTCTAGTGCGGACGTGATCCGTTGCTTGCTTTCAGCCACTGAATGTGGCGAAGATTGGAATGTCGTTTCTGGTATTGCCCTACAAAAGATTGTGACATCTGTCTGGTGAGGAGGCTGTCCCTTGTGCGCTGTGTTGAAGAACACCCCGCTGGCCCCAGGGAGCCCAGGTGGCAGGTCGCTGAGGGCAGGGCCCCTGTCTCAGCAGGAAGCTGAGACCCAGTCTGCCAGCAGCGACGGGCTCCCCAGCTCACCTGTGGCCGCTTTTGGAGATTGCTGATTGACCCTTTGTTGCAGTAAGCCCTGGAACAATGATTTCAGAATCACAGCTTCCACTCCCCACAGCGGTTGGATACCCTCCACTACTCTCCCATTCCGCGCCAGGATTGGCTGTATTCATCCTGAACCACGGAAGGTGAGGGTGGAAGAATCACAAGACCTCACGCAGGAGCCTACTCCTGATTCCAGGACTCATTTCTTAATTTATAACCCGGGAACTTTTAATAACCAGAATAAACGAGTAGTGTTTCACTGTTGCATCAAAAGACGCAGAAGAAACTGTGTGTCATGAGGTCAGTGTCATGCCTCCTGCCCCAGGAGCAGACTCACAGTGAAGCCTCCAAAGTATCATGAGCTTACGGTGAAGCTTATAGCACAGTCCTCCACATCAAGGCACTGCAAGACCTGTGAATGTGAGACCAACCAAGAGGCAAACGGGCTATTCATGGAGAGCTGCAGACACATCACACAATGTCTGAATTGACTCACCCAATGTACGTAGATGTGGGATGGTCTGCGTGGTGTCATCCTTGCCCACAGAGGGCATGGAGGTAAAGGTCCTTCTGGGCAGCTGGCGTCCTCCCTGGGACGGTGCTCTTCACACCTGACATTCAGTCTTTCATTTGATGCACTTATTGGGCACCAGCTGCATGCCATATGTGACATAGGTGCTGAGAGGAAATCAGTGAACAGATCATTTCCTCCCTTCCTAAGAGGGGACGGCTGCTGAACTTGTTCTGCTGCAGGATGCAGGGGGCTTCCATCCTGTAAATTCACTCCACACATTCTAGTACTCACCGCACTAGATGCCTTTACCACAATTAACGATGTTGGCCATTCCTCCATTTCCAAACACCTGTCCCCTTGGAACTGTGAGAATGAAATGACCCATGTGGGAATCCAGTGGCCAATATGGAGAAGTTTTTGCAAGTTAGTGGGAATTCAGATCAGGAACAGGCTATGGTCTGATTTGTTCTTGGTGAAGACACTCTGGCTTCATTGTGGGGGCTCATGAGAGAGAGAGGAGGTCCTTCTGACTGACTTCCAGATGAGTGACATGGGAAGTTCTCCTCACTGTCTTCTGGACGAGAGAGTGGTGCTTCTCCAGACCGACTTCCGGATGAGAGAGAGGGGAGGTTCTCCTGACTGACTTCTGGGCAAGAGAGGAGGGTTCTCATGTAGGAGAGAAAGGGTAGGTTCTGCTGACTGAGTTTTGGATGAGAGAGGGGAGGTTCTCCTGACTGACTTCCTGGCTACAGAGAGGAGAGGTTCTCCTGACTGTCTTCTGGAGCAGAGAGTCAAGGATCTCCACACCGACTTCCGGATGAGAAGGGGAGGTTCTCCTGATGGACATATGGATGAGAGAGGGGAGGTTCTCCTGTCTTACTTTTGGACGAGAGAGAGGGGAGGTTCTCCTGACTGACTTCTGGACGAGAGAGTGGAGGTTCTCCTGACCAACTTCCTGATGAGAGAGAGGGGAGGTTCTCTTGATTGACTTCTGGAAGAGGAGTGGAGGTTCTGCTGACCGACTTTCAGATGGGAGACAGGGGAAGTTCTGACTGACTTCTGGAGGAGAGAGGGGAGGTTCTCTTGACTGAATATTGGAGAAGAGAAAGTTAGGTTTTTCTGACTGACTTCTGGACCAGAGAGTAGATGTTCTTGAATGAGACACAGGGGAGGTTCTCCTGACTGACTTCTGGGCAAGAGAGGGGAGGTTCTGCTGACTACTCCTGGACGAGAGATAGAGGATGTTCTCTTGACCGATTTCTGGACCAGAGAGTGGAGATACTCTTGACAGAGGGAGAGGGGAGATTATCCTGACTGACTACCAGTGAAGAGAGAGGGGAGTTTCTCCTGACTGACTCCTGGACCAGAGAGTGGAGGTTCTGCTGATCGACTTCTGGACAAGAGAGCGGGATGGTTCTCCTGACCGATTTCTGGACGATACAGGGGAGGTCTCCTGTCTTACTTTGGGAAGAGAGAGAGGGGAGGTTCTCCTTATTCACTTCTAGACCAGAGAGGGGGATTTCTGCTGACTGAATTCTGGACCAGAGTGTGGAGGTTCTCTTGAAGGAGAGAGGGGGGAGGTTCTCGTGACTGACTTCAGGCAAGAGAGAGGGGAGGTACTCCTGACTGTTTTCTGGAGCAGATAGGGGAGGTTCCCCTGTTGTAACTTCTGGACAAGAGAGAGGGGAGGTTCTCCTCACTGACTTCTGGACCAGAGAGGGGAGGTTGCTGAACAAGAGAGAGGGGAGTTTCTCCTGATTGACTTTTGGACCAGAGAGGGGAGGCATTCCTGACCAACTTCCAGATGAGAGAGAGGGAGGGTTCTCCTGACTGACTTCTGGGCAAGAGAGAGAGGTTTTCCTGCCTGACTTCTGGATGAGAGATGGGAGGTTCTCCTGAATGTCTTCTGAACGAGAGAGGGGAAGTTCTGCTGACTGACTTCTGGACCAGAGACTGGAGGTTCTGGTGACCAACTTCCCGATGACTGAGAGGGGAGATTCTCCTGGCTGACATCTGGACCAGAGACCGGAGGTTCTGCTGACCGACTTCCGGATGAGAGACAGGGGATGTTCCCCTGATTGACAAGATTCTCTCTGGATGAGAGAATGGAGGTTCTCCTGACTGACTTCTGGACCACAGAGTGGAGGGTCTCTTGGAGGAGAGACAGGGGTGATTCTCCTGACTGACTTCCAGGTGAGACAGAGGGGAGGTTCTCCTGACTGATTTCTTGACCAGACAGGGGAGGTTCTCCTGTCTTACTTCTGGACAAGAGAGAGGAGAGGTTCTCGTGAATGACTTCTGGACCAGAGAGGGGAGGTTCTTGAATGAGAGAGAGGGGGGAGGTTCTCCTGAATGACTTCCCAACGAGAGAGAGGGGAGGTTCTCTAACTGACTTCTGGATGAGAGAGGGGAGGGTCTGCTGACTGACTTCCGGATGAGAGGGGGGAGGTTCTCCTGACTGACTTCTGGATGAGAGAGGGGAGGTTCTGCTGACCGACTTCTGGATGAGGGGGGGTGGTTTCTGGCAGGAGACAGAGGGGTGATTCTCATGACTGACTTCCAGGCAAGAGAGGGGGGAGGTTCTCTTGACTGATTTCTGGACCAGACAGGGGATGTTCTCCTGTCTTACTTCTGGATGAGAGGGAGGGGAGCTTCTTCTGAATGAATTCTGGACCAGGGATAGGAGGTTCTCCTGACCAACTTCCAGATGAGAGAGAGAGGGGAGGTTCTCTAGACTGACTTCTGGACAAGAGAGAGTGGAAGTTTTCCTGCCTGACTTCTGGGCGAGAGATGGGAGGTTCTCCTGACTGAAATCTGGACCACAGAGTGGAGGTTCTGCTGACTGACTTCTGGATGAGAGAGAGGGGAGATTCTCCTGACTGACTTCTGGATGAGAGAGGGGAGGTTTTCCTGACTGACTCTTGGACGGGAGTGAGTGGAGGGTTTCCTGACTGGCTTCTGAACCAGAGAGTGGAGGTTCTTGAATGAGAGAGACTGGAGGTTCTCCGGAATGATTTCTGGATGAGAGAGGGGAGGTTCTGCTGACCACAGTCCGGATGAGTGAGAGGGGAGGTTCTCCTGACTGACTTCTGGACGAGAGACGGGAGGTTCTCCTGACTGACTTCTGGACAGGAGAGGGGAAGTTCTCCTGAGTGACTTCTGGGTGAGAGACTGGAGTTTCTCCTGACTGACTTCCGGATCAGAGAGTGGACGATCATCATTGAGTGAGAGAGATGGGAGTTTCTCTTGACTGACTTCTGGACAAGAGAGTGGAAGTTCTCATGAACGACAGAGAAGGGAGGTTTTGCTGACTGACTTCTGGACAACAGAGAGGAGAAGTTCTCCTGACTGACTTCTGGACCAGAGAGGGAGGGGAGGTTCTTGAACAAGAGAGAGGGGAGGTTTCCTGACTGACTTCTGGATGAGAAAGGGGGGAGGTTCTCCTGGTTGACTTCTGGACCAGAGAGGGGATGTTCTCCTGACTGACTTTTGGACGAGAAAGAGAGAAGGTTTTCCTGAGTGACTTCTGGACCAGAGAGTGGAGGTTCTTTTATGAGAGAGAGGGGAGGTTCTCCTGATAGGCTTCTGGATGAGTGAGGGGAGGTTCTCCTGAATGAATTCTGGACCAGAGAGTGGATGTTCTCTTTAAGGAGAGAGAGGGGAGAATCTCCTGACTGATTTCCAGGCGCGAGAGGGGGGAGGTTCTACTGACCAACCTCCAGATGCCAGAGAAAGTTGTTTCTCCTGACTGACTTCTGGACCAGAGAGCGGAGGTTCTGCTGACCAACTTCCGGATGAGAGAGAGGGGAGGTATCCTGTCCGATTTCTGGGCGATAGAGGGGACGTTCTCCTGAGTGACTTTGGAAGAGAGAGGGGGAGGTTTTCCTGACGGACTTCTGGACCAGAGTTCAGCGGTTCTTGAATGAGAGTGAGGGGAGGTTCTCCTGACCGAATTCTGGACCAGAGATGGAGGTTCTCTTGAAGGAGAGAGAGGGGAGATGATCCTTACTGGCTTCTAGGTGAGAGAGAGGGGGAGGTTCTCCTGACTGACTTCTGGACCAGAGATGGAGGTTCTGCTGACCGACATCAGGATGAGAGAGGGGAGGTTCTCCTGTCTGAATTCTGGACCAGAGAGTGGAGGTTCTCCTGACTGACTTCTGGATGGAAGAGAGGGGAGGTTCTGTTGAGTGACTTCTGGACCAGAGAGGGGAGGTTGTTGAAGAGAGAGAGGAGACATTCTTCTGAATGACTTCCGGATGAGAGAGAGGTGAGGTTCTCCTGACAGAATTCTGGACCAGAGAGTGGAGGTTCTCTTGATGGAAAGAGAGGGGCGATTCTCCTGACTGACTTCAGGCAAGAGAGAGGGGAGGTACTCCTGACTGACTTCCGGAGCAGTCAGGGGAGGTTCCCCTGTCTTAACTTTAGACGAGAGGGAAGGGAGGTTCTCCACACTGAATTCTGTACCAGAGAGGGGAGGTTCTTGAGCAGGAGAGAGTGTAAGTAGTCCTGAATGACTTCCGGAGAGAGAGAGGTGAGATTCTCCTGACTGACTTCTGGACGAGAGAGGGGAGCTTCTCCTGACCGACTTCTGGATGTGACAGAGGGGAGGTGGTCCTGAATGACTTCTGGATGAGAGAGGGGAGTTTCTCCTGACTGACTTTTGGATGAGAGCGAGGGGAGATTTTCCTTACTGACTTCTGGACCAGAGAGAGGAGTTTCTCGAACAAGAGAGAGGGGAGGTTCTCTGAATGAATTCTGGATGAGAGAGAGGGGAGGTTCTCCTGACTGACTTCTGGATCAGAGAGGAGAGGTTCTGCTGCCTGATTTCTGGATGAGAGAGGGGAGGTTCTCTTGCAGGATAGAGAGGGGAGGTTCTCATGATTGATTTTCAGGCGAGAGAGAGGGGAGGTTCTGTTGACAGATTTCTGGACTACACAGGGGAGGTTCTCCTGTCTTACTTCTGGACGAGAGAGAGGGGTGTTTCTCCTGAATGACTTCTGGACCAGAGAGGGGAGGTTCTCCTGACTGACTTCCGGAGTTGAAACCAGGCAGGTGCTCAGCATGGCTATGTCAGCGCGAGGAAGCATCTTTACATTTGAAGGTGCTTGGGGAATGATGGCAACAGGGAAGTGCCAACTACCTCTTCTCAGGTGTAACAACAGTGGTTGTAGTATTTGCTCATTTCACCTACAGGCTGACTTCACTGATAGCAGATTCAGACAAATTGTGTCCAGCCAGCTCCAGGGGGCTGGTGTGAGCAGGACTCTGTCAGGATGGTCAGCAGGTGTGAGTAGGTGACCCACTGGGATGGTCAGCAGTTCTGAGCAGGTGCCCTGACAGGATGGTCAGCAAGTAGCATGTTGAAAGGGCCTGGCAAGGACAGTGTAGGTGAGCAGTGTTCCAGTCCAGCCAGCTCCAGGGGGCTGGTGTGAGTAGGACTCTGTCAGGATGGTCAGCAGGTGTGAGTAGGTGACCCACTGGGATGGTCAGCAGTTCTGAGCAGGTGCCCTGACAGGATGGTCAGCAAGTAGCATGTTGAAAGGGCCTGGCAAGGACAGTGTAGGTGAGCAGTGTTCCAGGGATTATTGCTGGGGTCCTGTCTTTCAAATGAGATGGATGTTGCAACTGCTCACAGACACACTCCAAGGGGAATTACAGGGGATTTGGAAAAAGTTGTAGGGACTAGCAGTCCCAGAGGGTCTCAGGGCCTGAGTGGACAGTCTGTCAGCTCAGGTCATGTGTCAATGCTTTCAGGAGGTCAGTACCTACCTGGGACACCCTGGTCCTGTGTTTAGAGGATGGGACAAGGACACAGTGGGAGATGCCAGCTGCAGATCAGAGGGGGCTGGACTGGAGAAAATCATGTGAGAATCACACATTCCTGTGTGGCTGAGGCCAGGGCCTGGGTGAGGTTCCAGAGCAACAGTGAGGATGTCACCCATGAGGGAGTGAGGCCCACCATCTATCTGTCTCTCACTCCACTCTTCTCTCTGTCTCTGTCTCACCCATGTCTCTCCATGTCTCTGTCTTCTGTCTGTCTCTCTCTCTTTTGTCTCCCTCTGTCTCTCCTCTCTCTCCCCTCTTGTGTCTCTGATGAATGCCATGGCTGCCAGCTGGGTAGAAGAGACTATGCCTTACCAGCAGGCTGAGGAGCAGCGGGAAGGACACTGGAGACTGTAGCCAGGGGAGGAGTGTTTCTGGAAGGAAGTCGGCTCTGGGAGGTCCAGCAAGGGTATGGAGGATGGCGGTTGGGTGTGGGCGGGTGGAGGCCTCAGGAGACCCTGGGCAGGTTCCCGGGCCAGCCGAGGGGTAGGAGCAGCGTGGAGTGGACGCAGCAGTGGATGCGCATGAGAAGCTGGCCTGGCACCCTCAGATGCCTCCAGAGTCTGTAGCTGGGGAGCACTCGAGAGAAGTGGGAGGAGTTTTCAAAGGGAAGTACTGAAGCTGCCTACAGGTTGATGCAGCCAAGAGGGGAGTTTAAATGTGAAAGAGAGAGAGAGAAAGAGACAGAGACAGAGACAGAGACAGAGACAGAAAGAAGGGAAACAATAGAGTAATGACCTCTGAATGTCACTCTCCCAGTAAGAAAAGATGGCCGAACTGGTCAGAAGAAGCTTTTCCACAACTCTAGAAATTAATCAAAGTCTTCCAGGAACATAAGTTTTTCTGTGTTCTGGTTTTCCGTTGTTGTTTTGAGGAAAAGCCGTTGAATTTTGTTAAGAACGGTGAGAATTCTGACTTTCCCCTATCGCTCCTGCTCTGCAACTCTGGGTGACCTTGAGCACCAGCAGTGCCACCCAAGGGGTGAACACAGCTGGGGCTCGCCGAAACCTCCTCCTCAGAGCACTGCCCTCACCATACGTGTCCTGCAGTTGCTTGGACACCTCTGTCTACGAGGCTGTCTGTTTGCCTTGACTGGAGCTCACCTGGCGTGAAGTCAAGGAAGGGCAGGTGACAGACAGAGAGCCGGCCACTCAGTGACGGAGCACAAGAGCATTTCAGGTGGAGGGCACAGGTGCAGGTCCTGAGGCTGGAGTGAAACTGGTTGGGATCCCAGAAAGAAGATCGGGGATGGGGCAGGTCTGGGAGTGCCAGAGAGGAGGGCTGGGGACCCTGGATCTCACCCCACGGGCACTGACGAATTCTGGCTGTGTTTTGAGTTGGGGAAACCGCTCTGAGGTGGGGTGTTACTTTGTCTTTGAGCCACGATTCCGCTGGCCTGTGAGCAATGTGGGAATAGAGACTGCCTCTTACATCCTCAGGACAGAATCCTGCCATCCATCACAGGTCCTGTCGTAGGTGCATTTGGGGAAAGAAAGAAGGAAGGAAGGAAGGAAAGCTAGCCGGGTGGCCTAAGCTCACGCTGTTGCGCCTCTGCCCTTAGCATGCTGCAGGGGGTGCTCTGATTTGGGATTTGAGGACTTTCCTAACTGTTTAGTTTAACATCTGTGCCTGTTGGGCCTGACATGCTTCTAAATTCAATACCCTCTTCCTCTCATATTTTATGCCAAATTTCTCTACCTTGGAAATTCTAGATCCTTTCTTATGGGAAAAAAAATTGCATGTTTTTGATGTCATAAGATATAATTTACTGGGAGTTACAGATAGCTTTTCCATTTAATCATTATTCATTTGTTCAATTTTACATTTCTTCTATCAATTTTATACCACTACGTTTCTCTCCGTTGTTAATTAGAGCCAGTCTGTATTCCAGGCATTCCTGGAGTCAGAACGCACAGGTTCGTTGTTTGCAAAGGTGAATGGGAGTTGCCAGCCTGTGCCTGCCCCAGTATGCCCCAGTATGCACAGTATACTCTGCGTTTGCACATTCTCAGAAGGCACCATATGTCCCCATATCTGGCTGGGGAAGCCGTTGGTGGCAGGGATGGTCCTCACCTGGTGATGATCTCTTTACTGCGTCTGTTAAATAATGTAGTCACTTTTATTAATTCTCAGTCCATCTATGCAGGAGAAAATACCTGAACAGGCATATGGTTGACTTTAAAAAAAAAATAATAATGTTTATTTATTTTTAGAGAGAGAAAGAGAGAGACATAGAGTAAATGAGCGGGGGCGCTAAGAGGGAAACACAGAATAGAAGCAGGCCCCAGGCTCTGAGCTGTCAGCACAGAGCCTGACACGAGGCTCAAACCCACAATCCGTGAGATCATGACCTGAGCTGAAGTCAGACACTTAATCAAGCGAGTCACCCAGGCGCCCCCATACATTTGACTTTTTAATGACTGCAAAATTCCTTTTTTTTTTCTTTTATGAAATTTATTGTCAAATTGGTTTCCATGCAACACCCAGTGCTCATCCCAACAGGTGGTCTCCTCAATGCCCATCACCCACCTTCCCCCCCCCCCCCACCCCCATCAACCCTCAGTTTATTCTAAGTTTTTAAGAGTCTCTTATGGTTTGGTTCTCTCCCTCTTTTTTTTTTTTTCCTTCTCCCCCCACCCCCACCCCATGGTCTTCTGTTAAGTTTCTCTGGATCCACATATGAGTAAAAACATATGATATCTGTCTTTCTCTGCCTGACTTATTTCACTTAACATAATACCCTCCAGTTCTATCCACGTTGCTACAAAAGGCCAGATTTCTCATTGCCAAGTACTATTCCATTGTGTATATAAACCACAATGTCTTTATCCATTCATCAGTCAATGGACATTTAGGCTCTTTCCATTATTAGGCTATTGTTGAAAGTGTTGCTATAAACATTGGCATACAAGTGTCCTTATGCATCAGCACCTCTGTATCCCTTGGGTAAATTCCTAGTAGTGCTCTTGCTAGGTTGTAGGGTAGTTCTATTTTTGTTTTTTTTGAGGAACCTCCACACTGTTTTCCAGAGCGGCTGCACCAGTTTGCATTCCCACCAGCAGTGTGAGAGGGTTCCAGTGTCTCCACATCCTCACCAGCATCTAGAGTCTCCTGATTTGTTCATTTTAGCCACTTTGACCAGCGTGAGGTGATACATCAGTGTGGTTTTGATTTGTACTTCCCTGATGAGGAGTGATGCGGAACATCTTTTCATGTGCCTGTTGGCCATCTGGATGTCTTCTTTCGGAAAGTGTCTATTCATGTCTTCTGCCCATTTCTTCACTGGATTATTTGTTTTTTGGGTGTGGAGTTTGGTGAGTTCTTCATAGATTTTGGATACTAGCCCTTTGTCCGATATGTCATTTGCAAATATCTTTTCCCATTCTGTCGGTTGCCTTTTAGTTTTGTTGATTGTTTCCTTTGCAGTGCAGAAGCTTTTTATCTTGGTGAGGTCCCAATAGTTCATTGTTGCTTTTAATCCCCTCGCTTTTGGAGATGTGTCAAGTAAGAAATTGCTGCAGCTGAGGTCAGAGAGGTTTTCTCCTGCTTTCTCCTCTAGGGATTGACGGTTTCCTGTCTCACATTCAGGTCCTTTATCCATTTTGAGTTTATTTTTGTGAATGGTGTAAGAAAATGGCCTAGTTTCATTCTTTTGCATGTTGCTGTCCAGTTCTCCCAGCACCCTTTGTTAAAGAGACTATCTTTTTTCCATTGGATACTCTTTCCTGCTTTGTCAAAGATTACTTGGCCGTACTTGTGTGGGTATAATTCTGGAGTCTATTCTATTCCATTGGTCTATGTGTCTGTTTTTGTGCCAATACTATGCTGTCTTGACGATTACAACTTTGCAGTAAAGGCCAAAGTCTGGCATTGTGATGCCTCCTGCTTTGGTCTTGTTCTTCAATATTACTTTGGCTATTTGAAGTCTTTTGTGGTTCCATATACATTTTAGGATTGATTGTTCTAGTTTCTAGAAGAATGCTGGTGCAATTTTGATTGGGATTGCGTTGAAGGTGTAGATTGATTTGGGTAGTATTGACATTTTAGCAGTACTTATTCTTCCAATCCATGAGCATGGAATGTTTTTCCATTTGTTTTTATTTTTTTTTCAATTTCCTTCATAAGCTTTCTATAGTTTTTAGTGTACAGATCCTTTACATCTTTGGTTAGGCTTATTCCTAAGTATTTTATGATTCTTGATGATGATTGAAATATTCCTGATGTCACATGAAAGATTCTGGACGCGTGCACATTATGCCTGATTTTCTGCTAACTTCCAAACCTAGTTCCAATCCCCTCCTGGGGGACCTTTACTACGTGGCTGTGTATTTAAGAAAAGGGGACAGTTCACAGAGCAGGCACAGAGCTGCAATGCATACTTAATGGCTTGTTCCAAGGAGTAAATTAAGCCTGGAACTGTCACTGTATTAAACTTAGCAGAGCAGGTCCTGAGCATTAAGGAGAGACATTTCTGAGAGAGAGGATTCATTCTTTCACATTGACTCAATAGTAAAATAAAGTGAACTCTGACAATGTGATTTAGCAAAGACTCTAAAATATAACATGTTGGAGTGGCTGTGTATCAAAAGTTATTTTTCTGTTCTATTACCTTTAATGAATAGCTTAGATCACCAAGTATATTCACAGAGTTATGGCCCAGTACATTTTTGATAAGGAGAAAAAAAGTACTCTGGGTTTTGGTGTAATTTTATATATGCCGACGTTGCGTGCTCAGTGTCCTGTGTGTTCAGAAGTGCCTGTCCCCGCGCACAGTGTCCGTGTTTGTTTACACACAGGGGCACGTGAAGATTTTACCTGTGGGGCTTTGACTGAATCAGGATAGGTTTGATAATAAAGAGCTTTATTGTGTTTTTCATCTTAAATACATAGAGGCGCACAAAACCCTTTCTTGGAAATTCACTGAAGGGAGACACGTCATCAAATTAGTCCCCACAAGGCCAGCTGTGAGGTGAAGTGGTGAGTCTATCTCAGATGAGTCACTGCTCTGTGAAAATGCCTCAGATTATTTAGCCCATGGCCTTGAAAGGACTGTCTCCCAATGCATAGTTTCAAGCAGAGTTCAAACCACCCATTCAAACCACCCATTCCTTATTTTCAGAGTTCAGGTGGGAAGTTTCCACTTGCCTTCTGGGCTGAGTCTCTTCTCCCCTTCCAGCAGCGTCTTCAGCTGCTGGGCAGGGAACACAGTCCATCTGCCTCCGAGGCTGGGTCGGCCAGTGACTCCCTTGCTATAGGACCCCATCCTGTACCGGGAACCCCTCACCTGGGTGGAGAATCCTGGACAGGAATACTCTCCGTGGGGGTTGTGGTAAAGCCCTCTACCCCATCCCCTGCAGACTTCTGCCTGGTGTGGGTTAGCATGCCTCAGCTGGGAACACAGCTTTGCCAACCCCACGGTCACTGGAGGCACCCCCGCCACCACCCCTCTGGCCTTTCTTCAAGCTTCCCACCCCTCAGGGCTTTTGCTCTGACTGCACCTTTTAGCTGGAACACCCCAAGCCTGGTTGCCTTGTCCACATTCCTCTAAGATCTTTCTATCTTCTGAATCTATGACCATTCATTCATTCATTCATTCATTCATATACTTATAACGTTTATTTTTGAGAGAGAGAGAGACAGAGAGAGAGAGAGAGAGAGAGAGCACTAGCAGGGAGGGGCAGAGAGAGAGGGGGACACAGAATTGGAAGCAAGCTCCAGGCTCTGAGCTGACAGCACACAGCCTGATGCGGGGCTCAAACTCAGAAACCATGAGATTATGAACTAACATGAAGTCAGACAACTGATTGAGCCACCCAGGTACCCCGACACATATTTTTTAAAGTTTATTTATTTTGAGAGAAAGGGAGAGAGCAAGAGTGAGCAATCAGAGTGCACATGAGTGGGGATGAGGCAGAGAAGGGGAACCCCAAGCAGGCTCCACGCTGCCAATGCAGAGCCCCACACAGAGCTCGAACCCATGAACCGTGAGATCACAACCTGAGCCAATATCAAGAGCAGACTCCCAACTGACTGAGCCACCCAGACATCCCACGTCCAACCCATATTTTTGATGACTTCCTCTGGATGGCAGGCACCAGGTATAGGTGTGTCTCTGAGTGAGCAATATGGGGGGATCATGTTCTAAGCAGGGGAGACAGTATACGTTTCATGGACGAGGACATGCATCACACACAATCTGTCCTGTGCTAGGCACAAGCCAGGCATCACATGTGTTCAGGGGCCCTCATTTGGGCTGTCATAGGCATTTGTCATGGTGTGCACCACGCTGTATGAGAAAAGACCTTTTCCACTCCACTGTAAGTTCTGCAGGGCAGAGCCATGCTGTTTTGATCTTTTTATACATAGCGTGGTGCCTTCTTCGCGGCTTCTAGAAAATACTTTCAGTAATCCATCACACAAATATTTACTGAGCTCCTGCTGTGCAGCTTGCCTCATTCTACGTACCAGGGATGGAGATAGGTGAGGCTGCCTCCCCCTGGGGAACGAGGGGGAGGAAAGGAGGCTCAGTCAACTAGTGCACCTGGGACCCACCATCTCCAGAGTCTCTGATCAGGCAGGCGTGCCACGGCGTTTGAGAATGTGCATTTGCAGAAATCCCTGGACCTGCTGCTGCCGGTGCATAGGACACTCTGAGAAGGGGACGTGGAAAGTGAGGCCTGGAGGAAAGGAAGGGTGCAGAGTGTTTCTGGGAGGGGCATCGAGGGCAAAGTCCCCGAGGTAGGAACAACCGGATCATAACACCAGGGGCCCTGAGCCTGGCGTCCAGTGAGAGGGGAGGAGGGACGTGACACACAGGAAATTTGGTGTCAGGTAGGTCCCCCAACCTGGGGCCACTGAGCTCAGCAAGGAGCTGATATTTTTGCAACAGCAGTGAGAAAGTGCTGTGGCCTGTTAAGCAGGGAGTGGCATCAGCTGATGTACATGACGGCAAACAATGGCTTCAAGCAACACTGTTCTTCCCAGCTCCCGGCTCACCTGTGGTCTCATGGGGCTGAAGTCACGACACCCACATGCCGCATTCCTCTTGGAGGCTCCCAGGGAGACTCCCACCTCCTGGTCTCTTCCAGCCGCTAGCAGCCCTCCTGGGCTGGAGTCTGCCTGCTCGGTGGTTAACACCCATGACGGTGCACCCGCCAGTCTTTCTCTGCTCCCTTTCCCACCTTCAGGGCTGACCCAGTTGGGTGACCCAGGGTACTCTCCATATCCTGCAGTCCACAGACGAGCCATCTTTGTGGGGAGCACTGTTCTGCCCGCACATCTGGTTTACGTTTAAAGTGAACACTGTGGATACAGTTCAGAGGTGGCAGCACAAGGGTCCCAAACTGGTCCAGGCATGGAATGGGCAGGCAGGGGTGCCATGAACTGAAGGATGAGGAAGAGGAGGGTCAGAGTCAAGTCTGTTCAACCTAGGTCACTTACCAGTATACACACCGGGCTTTAGAAGCACATAAACTTTATTTTTTGAACCAGAAGATGAAACTTGGGCTCTAGTGTCCTAAGGACATCCACCACTGTGGGCTGGCACTGATTGACCTGTGGGACAAAAGGAATCTGCATCAATTCTGGAATGTTTCATAAAGAGAAAAAGATGTTTGAAGACTGTGCTTGAAAGGAAGTGTGGACTTCTGGGATGGGCACAGGCTGACCTGAGTTTGAATCCAAGTTGGGCACTTACTAGTTGAGATATTCCAAGAATTTGGCTGACTTCCCTGACTCCTTCATCTGGAAATATGCCCTGAGAAATCAACTGGTGGGGTTATCTAAGACTGGGCATGCTGTACATAAATGCCTCACAGCTCCTGAGAGTTCATTCTTACACTCTTCTGGTCTCTGTTGAGTTCTAATGAGTTGGAAATCCTTTGTTCTGACATTAGTACTCTGAGGCAACGGCTTTTTCAGGGTGCTATACAATTACTGATCCAATTGACATGCCCTATGAAGGCTCCTCAAAGCAGCCAATAATTAAAAAATTAAGCTTTGTAAAAAACTTCACCATCCTTAAAAATATTTGTATTATTCGCTCTTCTTTATAGGCCAGCAGGTGTTAAGAAATGTTTTACTTTAAAAAAAAATTAACTTTTTTTTTTATTTTTTGAGAGAGAGAGAGAGAGACAGTGAGTGGGGAAGGGACAGAGAAAGAGGGAGACACAGAATCTGAAGCAGGCTCTAGGCTCTGAACTGTCAGCACAGAGCCCAATGTGGGGCTGGAACTCATGGACCATGAGATCATGACCTGAGCCAAAGTCAGACATTCAGCCGACTGAGCCACCCAGTTGCCCCAAGTTTTTCTCTTCTTTTTTTTTAAATGTTTATTTTGAGAGAGAGAGAGAGAGAGAGAGAGAGAGAGAGAGAGAGAGAGAGAAGTAGAGGTGCAGAGAGAGAGGAAGAGAAAATCCCAAGCAGGTTCTGCATTGTCAACACAGAGCCCTACGTGGGGCCTGAGCCCTGGGATCTCACGAATCCTGAGGTCATGAACTGAGCCAAAATCAAGAGTCAGATGCTTAACTGACTGAGTCACCCACGTGCCGCCCCGAAAAGTTTTTCTAATGAAGAATTTGGAAATCTCTGTGAAAGTCCAGCACCCCTCTTTGAGAGGTAGGAAACGTTACGTACAAAAACAATACATCATCTGATGTTTTCCAAACTGCCTTACTTCTCTCCTCCCGTGTTCTCATCTCTGTGTACTCCCCCATCTGGTGATGTGCACAAGTACTCATCAAAAGTCAAAGCCATATTAATATGTTTCTTTTCTCAGACGGTTGGCAGTGAGTGAACAATTAGCAGGTCTGATTATGGTTTTAAATTCAGTCCCGCCTCCTAGTTGCCAAGCATGACAGGCTTCACGACCCGCAGACACTGTGAGTTTATTTTTCATTTGTGTTCATGACACTCGTGATCTGAAATGGCCATTTTCATGTGTCCCCACTCCTCTTTGCAACAAATGAGTGGAGTCAGTTGCTTCTGGCCCGAGGTCTCGTTTGTTGTGCCAAATGTGACCCGGATGCCAAGTTCCGTCTCAGCATTGGCATTTAGAGCACATTGGACATAAAGAGACCCTGACGGCCCTTATCTGTGGTCTGGGAAGGGGCCAGCAGTGCAGTACCACAGACAGCTGCCTGAATGCGCCTCCTGACACTTTATGTCTGGGGATGCAGTGACCACAGGCTGTCCCTCCCACACAATGGTTGCTGATGAGAGGGGACAGCTCCACAGACTCTACTCCAGCATTGGGGTATTGACGAGATGATTCTTGGTTTTGGCAGGGTTTGGGGCCAAGGAATTTCAAATACCTTTACTTTCATTGTGATTATTGATGCAGAATCTTCAGGTTGCTGAGTGTAGCATTTAAAAAAAATTAATGTTTATTTAGTTTTGAGAGAGAGACAGAGTGCAAGTGGGGGAGGGGCAGAGAGAGAGGGAGACACAGAATCTGAAGCGGGCTCCAGGCTCCCAGCTGTCAGCACAGAGCCAGATGTGGGGCTCCAACTCACAAACCGTGAGATGGTGACCTGAGCTGAAGTTGGACGCTTAACTGACTGAGCTCCCCAGGCGCCCTAGTGTGGCATTTTTAACCACTATTTAAAAATATTATAAAGGTAATATATACAATATATGACTTTTACAAAGTCAAATGTAGAGAAGAAGGTAGAAGATAGATGCTACACACAGGTGTCGTTTCTACCGTTCTAAGTAGGATCTCAAAGATGGGGAGGATGTAGAAGCCTAAGTAGGGTTCTCTCCACCCCTTCCACTGTGTGCTCGTTTTCTACACTTGACCTTCCACAGTGTACTCATTTTCTACACTTGATCTTAGCCAAAAGGGTGAGAAGCAATGTAAGTTTATTTTCTAGAAGTAGTATTTTTAGCTTTTAGCTACTTTATTTCTTATGTACCTTTATAGAAATACGTATGCATTTACCACAATGTCATCTATATAATACATCTCTATGGTACTTATAAGGCATCTCCATATGTATACATATGCACATTTGAGAAGCCTGATTTAAATGAACGTTTTCCATTCTAAATGCACCTTTTTCCTTATCCGATCTTGAATATTTCATATGTACAGAAGAGTACATATACTGGGTGCATTCCTTAAAGAATGGCAATGAGTGGATTCTCTACGCTACTCAGGTAACACAAGGAAGCCCATGAACACCCATCAACTGTACCCCTTCTCCTGTTATCCCAAATGCTATAATTATTTCTTTGCTTTTCTTTTTTTTTCTTTTTTTAAAATTTTTTTTAGCATTCCATCTTATGGTTGTAACATGCTTTATTTAGCCAATTTCTATTGTTGGATAGATCCTAACATTTTAGAGTTGGAATACACTATAGACATTGTTGTGTCCAAGTTATTTCTTTCCCAAGCTTTATAGCTGCAAGCCTTAAGCACATGGCACACAAAAACCATTCGACATTTTGAAAACAGTGTCAATTTTTCACTTTCCAGCTGGATTTGGGTATTGCAGGGGCTTTGGATTTGCCATTCAGGAATCTAAAAGATGGAAATAGTGGAATGGTGGTAGGAGGGGGCAACGAGCCAGGTGTGAAATAGTGCCCAAGGCATCAAAAGTCTATCCTGAATGGTTTTGTGTCCCTTAAAAATAGATATGGCAGACCACAAAATAGGTTCTATTGAATCTGTTGATGACAGTTCCATCATGCAAAATGGATAATGCCTTGACAGAGAAGAGATTAAGTAGAGAACTGGTTGCGGTGAATGTGTCTCTCAGAGTCAAGCAGCACTTTCTCTTCCCCACAGTTCACGGAACGAGAACATCCAGTCATTTGGTCTTGCTGTGCTGAGCTTCATTTTGTGTTTCTGGAGGCACGGGGGCCAGGCAGGAGAAGTCGTTCTTGACGCTTTTTTTTTTTTAATTTTTTTTAATGTTTATTTATTTTTGAGACAGAGAGAGACAGAGCGTGAATGGGGGAGGGTCAGAGAGAGGGAGACACAGAATCGGAAATAGGCTCCAGGCTCTGAGCTGTCAGCACAGAGCCCGACGCGGGGCTCGAACTCACAGACCGCGAGATCATGATCTGGGCCAAAGTCGGCCGCTTAACCGACTGAGCCACCCAGGCGCTCCATTGACGTTTTCATTTCAACTGCCTATCATTGTCAGAGACTTCAGGATATTCTCTGATGATGTCTTTAAACCCAAATGAGTCACATCAAGGTAAAAATAACTGCGTTCCTTGAGGTCTACACGAAATGTGACACATACTCTGGATGTTGGAGGATTATCGAAGCAGTTGTATGTGTTTCCTGGGGTGTCCCTCATGGGACCAAGGCTTTCCAATTAGAGTGCTGCACTCTCCCTGTCACCGAAGCATTTTCCACAATAGGGTGGCTTCTCAATATCACTCCCCATTGGCTTAGTTGGGTTTGGTAGAGGGCACAGGAGGCCACCTTGCCTGGTCTTAAGCTGAAGTTTTCAGTCCAAGTTAGACTGGTTTTATGAAGAATCATTCCTAGACTATTTTTTTCTATTGTGTTGAATGGATTTTTCTTAGAGTTATAGAAAATTTTCTATCTCAGACACCAATTATTTTTCTGTTGTGTATGTTTCAGTTTATTTCCACATCTTTTGCCATCAAACTATGTGCATAGTATAGAGAAATTTAAGAATCTCATGTAACCAAACACACTTTCTTTCCTTCCTTGTTTGTGTACTTTATGACTTAATTTAGCAAGGCTTGCCCTCCCCAGTAATTAGTATTAGTTTTTAATATTTCTTTGTATTTTATTCCTAGGCTTATATGACATCCCCCTTGCATTTCGCTCTATTATCCACCTGAATTTAGATTTGCATGTCATTGGAGGCAGGGGATGAAGAATACTGTTTCAAGACCACCACCTATATAATCTTATGTTCTCCACTAACAAGTGTGTCTTCAGGATGCATTTCCTTCCTTTGGAAATTAAATCTAGAAGCAAGTCTTGCTTGTGAACAGTCAGAGAAGCTTCATTTGGTGGAATTCCCAGTGGTCTTACTTCAAACCAAGGCCAGTACAAAGCCTGGACGCTTATTTCAGTGATCCTTTCATCTTCTTTCCAAGGGAAGACATTGTAAGGTCATTCACAGATTTATAAAATGTGTTCTCATGGCTTGTGCTGGCTACAGAGGAATTTCTAGTATGGCCCAGTATGCCTTGAAAAATTTGATGAGCTTTCCAGAATGAGTAGGTAAGTCTGTGCTGTAAGATCAAAAGCCCTCAGTCCAGATCGCTGTCTTAAAAAGGCCTTCTTCTGAGTGCCTGGCCAAGGGCCTTTGCTTCTTATGCAGTTGTCAAAGGTAACAACAGGAGAGCCACTGGCAGGTGAGGCCTCCCCAAGGTAGGACTTAGAAAGGACTTACAGTGCTCACCCTTTGCAGGGAGGGGCATGGTCTAGAACCTCAGTGATCCTGGCTCCCCCCTCTTTTTTTTCACCAATTTCCTTGTTCAGGGGGAGGTTAACCTTTGCCAGAAAAAGGCTCCTAGTTCAAGCATACATCTGTCTGTGGGGACACCGTGTCCCCTCTTTCCCTTACCAGACCACAGGCACTCAACAAAGAGCATCTTATAAACACATCAGAGCCAGGTAAGGTTAACCAGAAGGAAGGAAATGACACTGAGTGATTGGGGTGCAATGATCCTGGGTCACGCCAAATCACCACAGCTTGAACTCACAAAGTCTTCTCTTTGTTCTTGGATGTCTCCCGCCAGCACCTCTGGACGCCCGGTGGAAACATCACCACCCACAGAAACTTTCCACTGCTGGTTCGAGAGCCTTTTTTCCCAACAGAGCAGCACAGATGGATGGTGTCAGCAGAGGGCTAGGTGAATCAGCAAGGTCAGGCCAGACCATTCAGCCCATGTCTGTGTCTAGTTGAGCAAACAGCAGAGCCTAGGGGATGCTGTTGGGAGTATTCTAACACTGATGCAGTTTGTCTTGCTGGCCTTGATCTCTGATGCAATTAACAAATTCATAGTGAATGTGCTCCTCATAGCTTTGTGCCCTGGAAACTTCTGGGAGATTCCTCTCTCTCCTGCACGTTCTAAGAAGCTGGTGAAAGACAGGGAAGGTGGAATTTTTATAAAACGCAATCCTTCCTGGAGCTAATGCTGAGTTATGCTTCCTGCCCTCTAGACACGTGCTCCCATTCAACTTCAGCAGGAGCATGAGGCACTTGTCTGTCACATGGGCACATGGTGGGAAGTGAGAGAGACAGAGAGAGAAAATACAGATATATATATCTGAGAGAGAGAGAGAGAAGAGAGAGAGAGAGAGAGAGAGAGAGAGAGAGAGAGAGAGAGAGAGAGAGTGCACGTGCCTCAGATGTCTGCTCCAGAATTTTCCCCTTCATCCCTTTACTTGCTGGGTGGCCAGATGGAAAATGTAAAACAGTGCTGCTGCAGGAAGCCCTGTTACTGCCCGGGGTCCTGAATGATGTCTTTTGACAACTTAGAGATTGGACCTTCTCCAGGTCTGAGGCTCCTTGTAGAGACTGAATTCCAGGATTCCAGAAGGCTCTCCCCTTCTTACAAAGGAAACGATTGTCCAGGCAACAGTCCATTCACATCTGGCAAAGGTACAGACAACTTAGTGGAATCGAGCTCAGTATTTTACAGCTGTGGGCGCTCGGATGCTCTCTTGGTGATCACTAGACCCAGCCCTCGATCTTTCTTCTTTGCAAGAGAGGGTCTCCTCGAAGTCCAGACGTGTGATGAGGCATAAGGAGAGGTGCACCTGCTTATCGCATTGTGGTCACCACAGAGAAAGTTAGGGGGAAGAGGGCTTTGGGTTGGCTGGGGACACTTGCTGCCCTTGGCTTGGCACCTCCACCCTCACAGTCGGGAACCTGGCCAGGGAGTAGCAGATGGGCCCAGGGCTGGAAGAAGCCAAGAGACTGCTTCTGCACCCAGAGTGCTTGTGGATGAGCGAGTCTCTGAGTCACAGCATCAGATGAGTTTGCCTCCATGGCCTCCAACCCTTGGCTGAAGGACGAGGGCTCTCTCCATCTGCTCCGGAATTTACAGAGTGGAGCCCTTGCCGAGAAGCCCACTCAGGAGGCCTTTCTGAGAGCTGAGTGAATGTTCTACAGTGTGTGTTGACAACTGGCCTCGTGGGAGGCCCATGTGCCAGGGACCCTGAAAAAGTGCATGGCAGGGCTGGCAGGATGCAGCTCTGGGAGACAGTGACATGTCCCCTGACAGCCTAGGTGACAGAGGGCTGTTTGTTCGTTGCCTGGGCTTCAGACCAAACCCTTCCCAAGAGCAAAGAGACACCGTTTAGCAAACTTGAAGCCAAAGCTAACATAAGAGGCAAGATAACTCGATGCAAAGGGCATCAGTATCAAGGGCTAACACCCGATTAGCACTCCCGGCCTATGAGGCCATGTGCTATAGTGGCCATAATGGACACTGTCCCTTTCATCTTCAAAGCAGCCCTAGGAGGCCAGTGCTGTGTCATTATTGTGCCTGTTTGACAGCTGAGACTCAGGCTCACAGAGGCCCAGATGCTTGCCCTGAGTTGAACAGAAGCAGAGGAGACAGGACCCCAACCATGGCTGTGTGATGCAGCAGTAACATTGACTCCTTCAAACCTGTGCTGTGAAAAGTGGTGGTATCGATACATTCTTTGAAAAATAACTAAAGATAGTGAGAAAACAGAAAGCGCCCTCTCTTTCCATTTGAGCTCCCCGCGCGTCCCTCCCCATCTCCCCAGCAGCCGGGCCCATTGGCCCCCGGGGACAAACTTACTTTAGCACATGGCTGCTTCTGGCCCTGCTGGAATTCCCTGGGAAGCTCTTTTCTCTTATTCCCAGTAACTGCTCTTGGTGTAAAGCTCTCGGAGGTGAAGCTTATCCTGATCCATTTACCCCCCAGATGCCTAGGTTTCTTCTCCCTCAGAGTCTGACCCCACTTCTCCTCCTCGCCCTCACTGGTGTTGGCCTTTGCAGGTTGGAAATCGGAAGGCGCCCTGCAGTCTCCTTGTTGGCACTGAGCTGGAGACTGGGGTGGGTGGGCACAGTGCCCACAGTCTGGGGAAACCACAGCCCGGTGAAAACGACAGCTGCTTCCTTACAAATGTGACCGAGCAACACCTCCTCCTCCACCTGGAGCCCTGGGGGGCTTGTTGTTTCACAATAACAAGTTAGATAGTGTGTGTGTGTGTGGGTGTGGGTGTGTGTGTGTGTGCGCACACATGTGTGCGTGTGCACGTACACATGTGGGCACCCGCATGCACACTCAGCTTCCTGGTTGCTCAGATACAAAAGATGAAAATGTTGTTTTGGGGTTTTAAGGTCTCTTATTAATATATATTATATATATAATAAATATATAAATATAATATTATATATAATAAATATAATAAATACATATAAATATAATATTATATATATACATATATAAGTATATATATGTGTGTATATATATATATCTCCATATATATATATATGTGTGTGTGTGTGTGTGTGTGTGTGTGTGTGTGTGTGTCTGTGTGTGTATATATATATATAAATCTAGCTTTCTTTCCATGACTTATAGCCTACACGTGCAGGAAGTCCCTAGCCTCGGTCCCCATTCAGCCCCTCCACTCTGCAGAAGGGTGTAGACATTTCTTCCAGAAAGGTTTGGTGCTGATCGGCTGTTACGTGCATGTACTTAGCAAGCTCATTGATTGTTCATTTGCAGTCAAAATGCCGAACACCCAGCCTCTGGGGCCACCATTCTGTCTTCCTTTTCTGTCCCTTGCCTCTCTTCCGTCTAGAGCAGGTGGCGTTTCTGCCGCAAAACTAACAAATGTATTTGGGGGCTCCACCTTGAGTTGGGGTGCTCCTTTAGGGTGATGGCGAATACCAAGCACCAAAGGAAGCTCCTAACTCATTTGAGAACAGAGTAGAAGAAAGTTTCAGGAAAGCCCGTTGTCTCGGTTCTGAATGCAAGAACCAAATACCACAGACAGGACACTCAGACAAAGGGAATCTGTATCTCAAGGTTTTGGAGGCTGGAAGTCCAAGGTCAAGGTGCCTGCAGAGTAGGTCTCTGTGAAAGTCCCTTCCCGGCTTGTGGCTTCCCATCAGTTCCCTGTGTCCTCCCAGAGCCCATGCTCTGTGGTTGGTGCGTGTGCTCCTGGCACAGTCTTGTTGGATTAGAACCCCAACCTCGTGACCTCATGTAACCTTGATTACCTCCTTGAAGGCTCTACCTTCAAACACAGTGACATTTGGGATTAGGGCTCCAATCTAGGAACTCTGGGGGGACACACATTACTACAAGTTACTACAATTTAACTATAACCTAAAAGCCAAATGAACATATTCCTCCTACACATGTAGATTTCAATGAGTTTCTTTCTTCCCTTTTTCTATTCAAGTTGGGAGAGTGCATTGTGCACCAAGAAAGCTCAAGTCCCAGTAGGCAGAGGGGAGAAGTACCCTACAAACCCTCCCATGCCCCCTGTCTCCACTGTTACCAGGGATAGGAGCATAGCCATGAATGCTGGGACAGATGTCCACCGGCCTGTGCCCTCCCGGTGAGGGGGTCCCCGCTGGCCCTGCTCCTGGTCGGTGTGTGGGCGTTGGATTTCAGACTGTCTCACACCTCACTCAGATGTGCACCACCATGTGCTTACTCTGTTTTTGCAAGCGGCTGCTCCAGTGTCCTCGGGGGTCCCCCATTTGCCATAGAGCAAGTGGGGGGAAGCTTCAGCCCAGCCCAGTGAGCTCGGTCTGAAGAAATAATTTACATCCGGTAAAACCTTGGATTGCAAGTGACTTGTGCTGTGAGTCTTCTGCAAGACGAGCAAACACTTGTCATAAATTTTAGCTTGATAAACGAGCGATGTCTTGCCATACGAGTCGTAGGTGGCACTGAACTTTCCATGATCACAACTGAGCCGATGGTTCTTGAAATTCACCTTGATCTATGAGTGCTGTGGATTCCAAGTGTGTTTCTGGAACGAATCACGCTCACACACCAAGGACTTACTGAATTTAGTTTATCATGTTTGGTCTCTTCATGTAAAGATTCAGACTTGGGTCACATTCCTCTGTCCCTCTGCAGGGTTGAGGCTGGGTGGGTGTAGAGGCACAGCTTGTGGCCTGCTGGTGGCAGAGGACAGAGGAAGACCGTAGGCTAGGGAGGCACGGCCCCCTCTGGCTGTGGCCTGATGCCCCTTCTACACCGGGGACATGGACAATTCCCTGCCTTCCCAGGGAGGTGCCTGTCTCCGGGGACTTCCACACTGTGGCGCCTCGCTGGCACATGCTCCCCCTTTAGGAAGCCAGGCTCCTTCTCACAGCCTCAGCCTGAGCCCCAAGGGTGTCCTCATTAGGAATCTTAGAGGCTTGGTGCTTTAGGGACAGGGGACCTTCCCCCAGTCCTCCTGTTCCCTGCTGCCCCGTGGCTAAGGGGTGCCTTGGCTGGTGGCGTGGGGAGAGGGGGGCTAATGAGGCCTGCTGGAGAAGTGTTTCAGTTGAAAGTCTGAAACTTTGCAAAGCTTCCCCCAAATCGCACACCTCCTTTGCACTCACAGCCTTTTGAAGTGGCTCAGCTGACTCAAACCAGAGAGATTCAAAGCTGAATTTCAACCACTGTTCATTTCTTATTTGAGAATAGGGAAGGCAGATCCTTAGACGGTGAATGCACTGTGTCTGTTCAGGGGAGAGAACGCGAGCTGCTGAGGGACCTCTCGGGGATGCACAGCCATGCTCCTCTCTGGGCTCTGGGCATACGGCGGGCTGGGGGTGTGGGCGGGGGTTGTGCCAGGAGAAGCCCATTCAGACACAGGGCACAAGTCTGCAGCACCTCACTACAAATTTAGCAGCAAGGCAGCGATCACAAAGTGATGATAAATTAAAAGATGAAAAAATAAAGATTAAAAAGAGGGAGAGAGCAGCTCAGCTCCTGAACAGAAGCCAAGCAGGAATTTGCTCCCAGAGTGGTTGGCAGTGCATCAGGGGTGAGTTAGGCTTGCACCCACTTCCTCCCGCTGCCACAGGCAGTCATCTTCTTTATTCTCTCTGGAAGGCACGAGCATGGGGCGTGCGTTCACCTTCAGGGCTTGTGAGCACATCAGACATCTCATCTGGATGTAACGCAACCAGGAGTGCAATTTCTCAAGTTGGCAATTTAAGCCGTAGGTGGAGAGATGGAGTGATCTCCCTGCTCCCTCAGATTCTGGGAGATGTGAGGTGACCGGAGTCCTGCCCCAGGCCTGGGTCCAGTGCAGACTCAGCCCTGCTGGCTGCTTGAATCCTGGTCTCCTTCATTTGCATGCTGATTATCCAATTAGTTAATGTTCCCTTCTCCAGCTGAGTGGACTGGGGTGGGGGGAGTGGAGAAAAATAGTAGGGTGGAATCTCAGGGCCATAGTAATGGCTTTCTACTCCTTGTGAAGCATTTGATGGGTGTTTTTCCACAGAACTTAATTCAGTTTTGAATATGAATCAGGATGAAAACAGAACAAATCTAATAGCAATCAATAGAATATCGCCATGGTGGATCTCGGGGTAATTTAAGATGAACTGGCACAAGGCAAGCTAAATCAAACCAATAAAGCTTCACGCCTTTACCAGAGAGGTCAGACAAGGGCGTTCTTTAGGGTAGAAGCTCTTAGCTGGGGCCTCACAGCTCAGCATTACGGGGTCTGTGTAGTCCTGGATATGGGATTCCAAGCCAGCTGGTGTGTGCATTTTGGGGGGAAAGGTTCCTTAACTTTTTCATCAAATTCTTAGAGCAGTGTCAGGTGGTTCCCACTGGCTTTGGCACCACTGTTTAAAAGAAGATTCAGGGATTGATTAGAGACCACAGGGGGAGAGATGTTACCAGACCTGGGCCTTGGAGATGCAAATTGTTGCCATGAGAGAGTGTGTGTGTGTGTGTGTGTGTGTGTGTGTGTGTGTGTGTGTGTGTGTGTGTGTGTGTGTTGGGGGTGCACTCATACCCTTGTGCGGGTCTGCCAGACATGCTAGCAGAGTGAGAAGAGCACTGGCCCAATATCTCAACCCTGTTTCTGTCTCCCACTGTGTGGCCTCAGACACATTCTCAACTTTCCTGTGTTTCAGCTTCTTACCTGCAGAATGGGGACAGTCATGGTGCGCATGCCATAGAGGATTTGAAGATTAAAAGCATCACTCCTCACAGAGATCTGCAGACCGCGCACAGCAGAGACAGAGACACAGTGTTCTCCAGCTGCTTTGTGCCTCCACTTAAGGCAGCGTCGCTGTTTCTATTCTCGATCCCGCGCGCTTCACGCTGCCGGTCATTTCTGCGTTAGGTATGGGCAATGAGGCACTCGGCAAAGTGCCTGGCACGAGGTGAGCATAGTGGAGAGTCAAGGCATGTTTGTTGGGGTGCAGTTCTGTCTGCCAAGTGCAGCCGCGCAGTGCGAGAGCCATCCAGGGTGCCTGGAGGAGCCCAGACTTCAAAGCTGCTGATGGCCGCACTTCTGTGAAGCCCTCCTCCTCTGTGCTGACGGCGAAAACTTCTATTTGTATTTTCATTGTCTTTCTCCTGAGAGATACATTTTGTGGCCTGCCATTGAGTCTGCTTTCCAAAATGCAGTTTGGAGATTTTTTTTTTTTTTTTGAGATAAACTATCCTGTGAAGAAACATAGATACTATATAGTAATCTGGGAACATTGCATTCAGAACCTCTTTTTTTTTTTTTTTTTTTTAAGGCAACATTGGTGGTGCTATCATTCAGAGGATATGGACGTTTCGAGGAAATTTACATCCAATCGTACCTTTGAAGCTTTACCAGCCCTGGGCAATATCATCTTTCTGTCTGGAAACAGCAGTGGCTATGGATGTAACACATGATCCCGGATCATAGTGCCCACACCACGAAGGTCCGTGTCCACACTTCTCCAGGCCTGTTGTGGCTAAGATCCTTACACGGGAGGGCCCCTGCCCTGACAGATGTTGTGTACCTATCGGAGCGAGGCCAGGGAGGTCTGCTGGTTATCGCAAAGGCGGTATCCAACCCACAGGGAGGACACAGGGGCTGGCATTGAGCCACCGGGGAGCACTCTGCTTAATCCTGCCCCATTTTGGAAACAATGGGGAGGAAGGTGAGCTTGGTGGTTGAAGGCACCTAAAATTGTCACCCTGGGGCGTTTCCCAGGTTGAAACTAATTGCCTTTTCTCATAACAAGAAAGATGCAAAAAAAAATCAAGACCCATTAGTTTTGGTCCAGATAGAACTGGGTGCTTCTATTTGATAAATATTAACCTGTAGAATAAGATGGACCCCTGTGGGTTGGTTCCACCTCAGAACTCCCTGAGAACCCAAGCATGGTCCCCTCATCAATGTATCTTCCTGGTTGGTGCCCTCGAGCCCCATGTACAGATGTGGGGCCCATCGATTTCAACATATGTAGGAGAAAATGCACCTGTTAACAATAGTCTTCTTACACATCTGTGGGATGTACAATACACTCATCCCCCCACAAACCAAAACGTGACCCTCTGCTGCAGACGCGGGGAGCACCCCACAGTGTGCCTGATGTGATGCTTCTCCAGGAAAGGAACAAAACTGCATGACATCAGTTTTCCAAAGACCTTTCCAAAGACTTTCCAAAGACTTTCAATTCGCCGTGGTAATGGGGAGCGGGCCAAAACATGGGCAAGACAACACCAAAGATATTTTTTTTTAATTTTTCTCCAATCGTTATTTATTTTGAGAGAGAGAGACAGAGCTTGAGCAGGGGAGGAGCAGAGAGTGAGGGAGACAAGTCGAAGCAGGCTCCAGGCTCTGAACTGTCAGCACAGAGCCCAATGCGGGGCTCGAACCCACGAAAGCAAGATCATGATCTGAGCCAAAGTCAGATGCTCAACTGACTGAGCCCCCCAGTCTCCCCGATGGTCTTATTTATGGAAACTGTGTGACATTCCTTCCATCCCCAGCCCCTCCCAGTGGGCACCTCATCTGTGATTTGCTGAAACCTACAGTGGTTTTTATGAGGATGTGTGATCCCACCAAATGGTGGAAACTGACCCAGGATTCAAATTTGGTGGAACTCAGTCTGTGAAATGGATTACATTGCACCTTGCTAGAATGTAAACACAAATTCAAATTCACAAGGTGGGGGTGGGAAGGGATTTACTAAGAGCAAGAAAGACTTGAGCTGAAAATGCATTTTGAAAGCCTGGAATTGCGCTGATAGGTATGGGCATAAGGAAGACAGGGTTCCAAAAACATGTATTGGTCCAAAACTTGGGGCTGATGCTGGGTTGGTTAGTGGACAAATACGGCTCAACTATGACCTCACAGGAGGACGTAGGTCTAGAGGATGCACACTGGGGCAGGAGAGGGCCTCTCTGGCCGGACAGGCAGGAAGGAGGCCATGAAGGTGGCCACCTGGAGGAGGTAGGGAGTGGAGCTAGAGGGTGGGCACGCCCACGATTTGGAATGCCGCTTTGGTGCTGAGCAGGATGCGGGATTGTGAGGAGACCCCTTGCTCTTTCAGACCCCAGCTTTGGGGACCTTGGGTCTGCAGAGTGTCCTGTTAGGTGACAAGCTAACAACATCACTAAAGAGTGTTATCTGCTTCCCTTAACCACGTGGCCAGGGTTGGGGCACCTGGGTGGTTCCGCCAGTTAAGCATCTGACTTTGGCTCAGGTCATGGTCTCAGCTTCGTGGGGTGGAGACCCCCATTGGGCTCTGTGCTGACAGCACACGGATCCCGCTTGAGTTTCTCTCTCTCCCTCTCTCTCTGCCCCCTCCCTGCTCACGTACGTGTGCTCATGCTTTCTGTCTCTCAAAAATAAATACAAAACTTAAGAAAAGAATGGCCAGGGTCCTGACACTGTTTCTGCAAAGAGGGGGCCAGCAGCGGTAGGGACTCACTTTACTGGACATGGAATCGGGCTACAGATGTGTCACTGACACCGCCTGTGTGGCACAAAGCCTCACCCTCTGCCCTCGGTGTTTCCTGTTTTCCCTCTCTCTGAACATTTGTCTGAGTTTCTCCTGAAAAGCCAATACTCCTCTCAAGGAAGCAGTGACCCCTATAAGTAGTTCTAGGGAACTCCTAAACCTGGCCCATCTCTCTGTCTCTTGTTCCCAGACCATGGCTCTTAGGAGCTTTAATACAAGTTCAGCAAGTAAGAGGAAGGTGTGATGAGTGATAGTGGCAGGTCGTTGTGGTTTGCTGGGCGACAGGTTATGAGTGTCCCCACAGTTCTGTGTGGCACTTTACTGTTGCTCTTCTTCAACATGTGGCTGAGAGTCATGGCCACGAGCACGGCTGGCTGTCTCTGATGTGCTGTGAGGATGCTGGGGTGGGTTTTTCTATGGACTGGAAATCCTGGGTGCCTCCAGATGTTCCATTTCTCTTGGAAAAAAAAGGCTCTTCTGGGGTCAGTACAAAGATAATCCTTTATGCTTCTGTGAGGGGGTGCCAAAAAATATACGAGAACAACAACAACAAAAAGAAATCACCATCATGTTTACGCCTTAAATTTATGGACAGCCTGTCACGATGAAGTCAAAGATTGATACTCACTTTGTGGACTTAATTTCAAATGACTTAGTGGAGGGAAAGCAGGCAATTGCTTTGAACCACCCGCAATCGAAACACAGACTCCGACAGCCTAGTGTGAAAAGGGGCCGTTGGGCACTGCTGACCACCTGTCCCACATTCACATCCCCTTCTCTCTCTCCCCGCAGAGCCTCCACCCGCGTCCGCCCCTCTGCCTGGAGGTCCACGTGGCTCCAGCGGTGCCAGCCACACCTGTGGAGCCATGCATATGCCTGCACGTGTGCACCAGGGGTCCTGGAGACACGAGGCCTCCTGGGTTCTGCCACAAGCATTCCCACCCAGCCTCAGCTTTGGGATTCTGCTGTGTGTCAGGGCAGCGATATGCTGCAGCCACTTGCTGGTGGAGGGCAGCCTGGGGGACAGGTGAAGGGTGCTCCGAAGCCAGACGTGCAGGAAGATGGGCCCGGTGACTCCCTCTGTATGGTTGCCATTGGAGTGGGGGCCTCTTTATTCACAGGCAAGAGAGTCCCTGGAAGCTGAGAGCTAGCTGTTCATACTACGTATCTGGGATCCAGGTGATCCCAAGGTGGCCTACTCAGTCGTTGTTGACTTCGGAGGCCCTTGGGTGGAAGTTTCTCATTCTCCCGGAGCAGGAGCCACCCAGGCATGGCGTCATTCTCCCCGTCCTGCCAGGAGAAGGGCCTCGCACCCCTGTTCACCCCAGCAAGGCAGCAGAGTGGGAGCATAGAGGCCACTGCATTCCCTGGAGGCCTCAGGGAGGCTGCGTGATGGAGGCTTTTCATGGGCCAGATGCCATGCACCGCCCACAACTGCTTCTGGTGCCTCTGCAAGGCCCAGGCCACCCTGGGCATGGACCCCTGGGCTCCGCCTGTATGAGTGAGGGTCCCAGGTCTTCAGTGGCAGAGCATCCCCGGCTGCAAAGCCCTCCTGCCGCTCTCCCGACAGGATGTCCTGCTCCCCCGCCAGCTCAGCATGGGCAGAAGTGCTGGAGGCCAGGGACCTTGATGCGGCAACGCTGGCCACAGGCATGGCCGAGTTTGGAAGGTCGTGGAATGGGAATTATGTCAGGGCTCAGCAGCTTCTTCAGTGTTACGGGCTATTTATTTTTGTGTTTATTTAGTTAGGTTTGGGTTAGAGGCTGGGGGGAGCCTGCACATGCGAGTATGAGCAGGGGACGGGCAGCGAGAGAAGAAGAGAGAATCCCAGGCAGGCTCCACGCTGTCAGCACAGAACCCGATGTGGGGCTCGAACCCACAAACTGACAGATCATGACCTGAACCGAAATCAAGAGTCGGACGCTTACCTGACTTTGCCACGCAGGCTTCCCATGTTACAGGCAGTTTAACTGAATTGGTGTTTCTGCGGTGAGCAGAGTACAGGGCACCCAGGAAGGACCTAGTGCTTTGGGAGGCACTGGACAGACGATGACAGGAATTGCAGGGAGAACTTCTTTTCGGTAAGGGTTTTCTTCATGTGCCTTCAGAGTGCTAAGTCCTTCCCCCACCTTCTAACTTATTCCTCCCACCGACCTATTAGCTCCATTTTATAAGTGAATGCAGAGGTCAGAGAGGTTCAGGAACTGTCCAAGACACACAGCACGAAGAGTGTGGGATCAAGATTTGGACCCAGGGGCGCCTGGGGGACTCAGTCGGTTAAGCAACTGACTCTACCTCAGGTCACAATCTCACGGTTCGTGCGTTCGAGCCCTGTGTCAGGCTCTGTGCTGACAGCTCGGAGCCTGGAGCCTGCTTCAGATTCTGTGTCTCGCTCTCTCTGCCCCTCCCCCTGCTTGTTCTCTGTTTCTCAAAAACACATAAACGTTAAAAACATATTTTTTTTTTCATTTGGACCCAGCTGAGTCTGAATGCCAGACGTGCCTGGACTCTCACCCGTTACTGACGTGCACCTAGACCCACGTCTCCGTGACAGTTTGCTCCTGTAGGGAATGTGACAGTGAGAGGTTGAAGGGTCTGACTTACCTGGTAGTTTAGAACCAACCGTTCATCCAAGAGGCATAGCAAACCTCCAGCTCTCTCCTGCCTCGTCCTTACCCTGCCTGCTGACAAGACAGATGCCATTCAAACACTGACAAGTCTCTGTCATTGCCGTAAGGGGAGGGGTGACCTTAGAACACAGGCCAGCCCCATCTGCCTGAGCTGGAAGAGGGCAGAGAAGAAAAACTTCAGGGAATCCAAACATGAAGACCGCGGCCACCCGTCGGTTGTCCTGTGCTGACGATGTGCTTGTCACAACACATTAATACGATCCTTGAGAATTCCGCTCACTTCAAATGATGAAGCCTTGTACCGTAAACGGACGTCACTGCTGCCCCATGAACGAATGCAGAGGGATTCCTCGTAAAGTCACCTCGAGCTTGCCCCTGACCTCACCTGCTTTAATTATGCACGAGGTGCTCAGATTCCCTGGCAACAAGCAGTCATTCATTACCTATAATTCCTATTTTATAACCTTTTTGTTTGATCTGTCCCAGAATTCATTCTGAAGAAATCCAACAGAATAAATGATCATTCTCCCCGACCACATGACTGCTTCTTTGAATACGTGATGAGGCTGCACGTGTGTATTATTTACGAAAAATTGATTGCCACGGAGCCTCCACATCCCTTTCATGCTCTGCAAACGTGGACTTAACACCCTTCCTCTGAAACCCGCAGCCAGCCCCGCGTACGTGACAACACGTTGAAGGAGCAAATGGATTTATTGGTTTGGGCAGCATGTCCCTGGTGAGGAAATTAGGGGATGTGCAGATATGCAAACTCTGCTCTTGTCTGCATCTCGGCACACTTCTCTGGGGCCTGAAGACTGCATCAGCCTACAGGGAAGCCCCCCACCCCTGGGAGACATGAGGACTCCATGAGCCAGAAGCAGGCGCCAGAAGGCGCTTCTCTTAGAAACTTTGCCAGAAAGAAGCACCCGCCAGTGGGGGACCCGGGACACAGTGTGACTGCAGCTCAGGGGCTGACAGGTGCCCCAGGGGCTCTGTGATTGGGGCCCTCGGGCTCAAGCCTTCAGACAAAGACTTGGGTCCAAGAGTTCATTTACAAGGAGATGCTAGAAGAATCATAGGGGTTGGGCAGGGGCCA
The DNA here is from genome assembly GCF_046562875.1 of Panthera onca. Taxonomy (NCBI): domain Eukaryota; kingdom Metazoa; phylum Chordata; class Mammalia; order Carnivora; family Felidae; genus Panthera; species Panthera onca. The sequence continues at coordinate 5,647,510 of NC_138358.1, read as the reverse complement.
ACGAAGGGTGTGTTTGTTATAAGACTCGGGGATCCGTGTGAAACACCTCCGAGCTCCCCCAGGGGTGAGGGGGCAGGGGTGCACAGCCCCTGATGCCCACTCATCCGTGGCGGGGGCGTGATCCAGGTCCCCTCCTTGCTTGGCATTTCTGGCCGGCCCTGCTGGTGGCGGGGTGGGGGGGCAGGGGAGTGGGGAGATGGTGTGGCTGGAACGGAACAGCGTGCACTGCGGGGCAGTGGCTGGGTCAGTGGTGGTCCCCACATTTAGGAGACCCTAGTCCCACGTTTCTTGCTGCACACCCGGGGCCCCAGGAGTCACACCAGAGTGAGCCTGCGAAGTCGCATCTGTGACCTTGGATCCAGATGGTTTGGTGGCATCCGAGTGAGAACAGCCACCTGGGGACGTGGGGATCTGGGGTCATGGTGAACATTACCACCTGAGCCTACTGTTGTGCCATCCAGAACCTTCTGCAGAGCTTCACTGGTGCTGGCAGTGTAGAGGCCCCCAGACCTGAGGAGGAATGGGAGGTGAGGAGCAGAGGGGAAGTAAGGGAACTGAAATGGGACAACAAGTAGTAGGAGGTGCACTGCAGGGGGGCGTGGGGAAGCAGTGTGTTTGAGGCTCACTCGGACATGGCGTCCCCAGCTCAGCTCCAGCGCAAGGACCGTGCAGCCCAGCCTGTGTCCCTGAGACAGACAAGGGCCTGCTTCAACTTGTCTCCTGCCTAGCTGCTCCCAGTCTGGCCAGCGGCTGGGCAGCTCCCGCCTCGCCTGGGAGCCATGAGAAATCCCACTGTGGTCCAGCCCTGGCCTCTGATTCAAAATCTGCGTTTTCATAAGATCCCCAGCTGCTTCCCAAGCCCATGGGCTGAGAGGCACTGATTGGGCTCTGGCTCTCCAGCTGGGAGTCCCGGGCCCTCCCCTGGGTGTTTGGGGTCTGAATGTCATGGAGCCCAATGGCTTCCATGTTTTCAGGGGGCCAGACTCTGCATGGCCTCATTTCACTCTGCAAATGACACTGCTTGGCCACAAACACCCGGGTCCTCATCACCATACAGGGTAGGAACCCACAGTTGTGCCGGGGACATATACACCACAGTCCCTGAGTCCTGCAGCATCGGGCCTGGAGCCCACACCCCTCGGGCACCGTCTCCCTGGCTGGCCTGTCCCTAGGCAGCGGAACACGTCCCATCTGGAAGATTGTTGGCACATTTCCACACCCGAGAAAAATTTTGTTTTGTTTTGCATTCCAAATGAAGGAGACAGTGAAAGACAGACCAAGGGGTGAAGTTGTAAGCAGACAGTTTTGTGCTGTATTTTCTTGCTGAATGTTTTTTATGACGCATCCGATGCCCTTTAAAGGTCAGATATTACTATTGTTCATTTCCTCATCAGTTAGCAAACCAAGCACTGTGCACCGCTTCAGGTCACAAGTGTTAGTTACTGATGAAAGAGAAAGCCTGCTCTTGATTTTGTAAGGGGAAGACATGATTCGAACGCACGCTTGTAGAAACAGTTTTGCAACCAAGGCAATCATGCTATGCACAGATTTAATTTGGGGGAGATAACGTTATGTCAGATACAGGATCTTGACTCCCATCTCTGGCCACTGTGTGCAGGGGCCACACCTGCTGGTGCCGATCTGGCCAGGACAGTGGCCAGAGCAGACACCACCGTTTCTGCATCGTGACCAGGAACGACACCGAGTGCTACAACAGCTCGGGCCAGCCTGCTTCCCTCTGGTGTGACGGGGATGATGAACCTGCTTGTCCCTGGCAGGGTGAGGGTCGGGGTGGCATACACAGCCTGTCTCAGTAAATGGTTGGTGAGAAAAATGAGAGCACGTGAACTCCTGGTACTTGAGAATCCACATCATGGTAGAACTTCTCTTGGGAAAGCTGTGCACTTGCCCTGAGCAGGAAGGTACTGTCCCCTCAGAGCAGTGGAGAAAACCAGCCAGCAGAGAGGTCTAGTGGCCCGCATCCCATGGCACAACCAGGGGGTTCTGGCACCTGACCTGACAGAGCCCCCAAGGCAGGAGGCCCTCTGTGGTCCCATAGTGTTGAAACACTTAACTGCTCCCTTCCCACAGCTACTAGCTGTATTTTATTTCCTGTGTTTTCTTTCCCATCCTGGAGGAAGGTCTCATTTGTGGGGTGAACACAGTAAGGCCTGGAGGCTTTGTCAGGGACAAGAAAGGCTGGATTAGGGGCGCCTCGGTGGCTTGGTCCATTAGGTGGTCGACTCTTGGTTTTGGGTCAGGTCATGATCTCCGGGTTCTTGAGTTCAGGCCCTGCATTGGGCTCAGTGCGGACAGTATGGAGCCTGCTTGGGATTCTCTCTCCCTCTTTCTCTGCCCCTCTTCTGCTCTCTCTCTCTCAAAATTAGTAAATAAATAAAAAAAGAAAAGAAAAGAAAACTATAGAAAAGAAAAAAAAAGAAAAGAAAGTAAAGGAAAGAAAAGAAAAGAAGAAAGAAGAGAAGAGAAGAAAAGAAAAGAAAAGAAAAGAAAAGAAAAGAAAAGAAAAGAAAAGAAAAGAAAAGAAAAGAAAAGAAAAGAAAAGAAAAGAAAGGAAAAGAAAAGAAAGGAAAAGAAAAGAAAGGAAAAGAAAAGAAAAGCTGGATTAAAACTCCTGGATAGGGTTTGCCCAGCACAGGCGAGTGATGAGGACAAACCTGAGGACATTCCACTTTCTTTCAGCATCTTGGGATCAGTTTGGATGTAAGAGACAGACCCAGTCCTGTCGCTCAGGGATCAGGGGCATCCAGCTCCAGAAAACAGAGCAGCGGCCCCAGCAGTTACAGATGGAGCTGGGCTGAGGGGCTGTGGTCCTGTGTGGTGCCTCCCTCGGATAAGGGTTTATATCTACCCCCTCCACTCCCCCTACCCTGTGCCTCTCCCTCTCTGCTAAAGGAGACTGGCTTTTGTCCAGACAGCAAAGAGGGAGAGAAAAATATAATCACTTCTCTAAAGGAGAGGGGAAAGGGGTTCCCACGATTCTAATTGGTTGATTTGGGCCACGTGATCAGGGACCTGGGGGAGGGGAGGAGTTCTGGTGATTCTGATTGGTTGGTTTGGTTCAGAAGCATGTGATTCTCATGGAAGGTGTGGCCTGTATTACCTGTGTGGAGGAGGGGGAAATATTTCACCTCATTCAGAAGAAAGCGCCAAGCCTGGGGACCCTCCCTTGGAGTTGCTGACTATGGGGTGGGTGGCTCTGGTCACTGGGTAGATTCCATGTCCAGGCAAGAGTGCCCTTTGAACTTGTCGCCTGTTGTCAAACCAGCCAGGCCCGGGCACTGCTCTGTTTCATTCCCCACCCATTGTCACCCCCTTTGAGGGGTCGCATCACTCAAGGGGACACATGAGCCCTGCTGATGTTCAGTCCCCCAGTTTTTATTGTTGTTAATTCTGTCCTTTGCTGCGATCATGGAATTCTGCTTTGGAGATCATTTTAGGCAATACTGGTCTCATGAGTGTTAGAAGTGACTCTGTATTTTGGCCTGGGGATGTGTTTCCAAGCTGTGTGAGTTCACTTGTGTTTTATGGGCCTGGCAGGAGGGTCTGGCCCTTCACCTGCATCACAAATGTATGTGCGCGTACAGTATTGCACACACACGCAGTATCACAGCCTCTCCAAGTGCCAGAGACATCTGTTTACGCTGTGCCTTGTTCTCCATATACCCCCACACCTGTCTGATTTGGGCCAACGAAGGCCGCTGTGCAAATGAGCTGACATGCCACTCTGCCCGCAGGGCACAGACACGCTTCCCGCTTCCCCCGGGTATGGGGGCCCAGGGAGATGCTGTAAGTCATTACCTATCAACACTGAGTCCGATCAATTTCTCCGGGAATATGACAGGCTCGTTCTTCCCCACCAGCTGCAGCCAGTGCTGGGGCCGATCCTGGGTTGGAGATGTTCTGCTCCCCTTGGAAACCTCGAGCTTTAATGACTGGTTAACATATCAACTGCCCCCACAAGCCCTAAGGCATCTCCTGCTAAAGGTCAGCCTGCAGCCAGTGTATAATGGCTGCTTCTCCGAGATAATTAGTTACTTTCCTTCGATTAAAATTGGAAAATGCACAGAGCGGAACATTTGCCTCAGTTAACATCCACTGAGATGCATCTTCAGACCCATAATCGCTCCCCCGAGGTGGGAGGGCTGGCTTAGGGGACCGCGGACAAGTCGAGTCTGAGGTGTTGGCTTCTTGAAAATCAAGAAAGCACCATCATTCTCACCACGGTGAGCTAATCTTGGCACCGAGATGACGTGGGACCTTGGAAGGCCTCGGGGAGATGTGTGCAGGCTTCCCAGACGCCAATCAACACACCCCACCCCCACCCACTGCCCTCCCATACTGCCTGCGGCGGCCAAGACAGGGTCCGGGATGTCCGTATCTGATCACCAGCTGCCTCCTGCCTCCTGAACATGCCAACAACAGAGCTCATTATTCAAACAGATGTTTCTGTTTGCTTCGGATTGCTATCCCGAAGGGAATCAGGCTTTCTCGTTTGCAAAATGAAGACCGTACTTCAGTTTGTGCAAGATGTTAGGTCCCCCAAATACCCAGATCATTGGTAGAGAGGCTGACGGCTCAGGGCAAGAGGTTGGATGGGATAATGGTCATTCTGCAGTCAGAGAACATTCTGTATTCTCGTGATGGGCCTCCGGCCCTTTATCTCTGTCTCTTGAATATTCAGAATTCCGGAGAGCCTCACTCTGGAAGAGTCCCCCACCCCCTAGCCCCCAACAGGCAGGTTATACACCTGTGTCTACAAGACAGCTCTGGGGGCCCAGCCTGAGGGGCGTTAAGACCCCGTCCACGGGCTCCTCTCTGCCCTCTTGTTAGATACATCTTGTGTTTACTCCCACACCCTCAGTGGCTGTCCTCCGTTTATAAATAATTTGTGTTGATCACTTAAAAGTCATAAGAGCAAACAAAAATAACACGAAGGAAGTAAAGTCTCCTGCGTCCCTGTTGGCCTGGTCTAACCCGTGGCAAATGGTGACTCGACGTTTTTATTCAAATCCTTCGACTTACTATTTCTTTCCACTTCTCTCCACCATTTCTTTGAGGGATGGGCTGGACAGCGTATTCATTTAGGAGTCTCTCCAAGTCAAGACCCTTTACAAAAATTGTTGCACACTTGTTGCTCTGTGGCTATATAATAACTTAGCAACCTTTGCCCCAGTGACGAACATCCACTTAGTTTCTAGTTCTTTTTGTTTTGGGGGGGTGGGGGGTTTTACTGGCCAGGCAGCAGTGCTACAATGTGCTTGATGTACGTACCTATCCTCATGCACCAGCTCAGTCTTTAACTCCTAGAGAACTCTGGCTTCTAGGCACTGATAAGGAACGCAAGTGGTTGTTTGCAGAGCCTATCTCTGGGGAAAGCAAACGCTGTTTTCAGCTCCACTGCCACCTTGTCCTGGAAGAGAGTTTCTTCCCATTGCACAGAAGACACCTGAGGCCTGGGGTCATCTTCTCAGATGTGCGAGGCTCTCAGCTCCCATCCCATTTACTCTTGGCTCCCCAGCCTGTATCAGCCGTACCTCTCGCGGTTTGCTGAGGTCTCCAGGAATGAGTGACTGACTCTCTATGTTGGAGAACAGTCCGTAGAAGTGTGTCTAGGTCCCTCCTGGATGCCCAGCCTCTGTTTACCTCTGCAAGTAGACCTCTCCCCATTCCTATTTAGCTTCACAACATCAAGCAGATAGCCTTCCAGGGCCAGGAGGAGGCAGGGTTCCTGGGTCCAGACATTGATATACCCGACAGGCAGAAGGGGGTTATAATTTCATGGTGTGGCCTCCAGTGGAAGTATTAGGAGTTCCGGTGGGGATTGGAGAAAGCCGGTTTCAACAGGATAAATTATGCACACCGTCTGTCTCCATTCTTCTAAAGAATTTTAGGTAGAGGATTCTGATTTCAGAGCACAGGCAGGAGGGCCAAGTCCTTTGGGGTTTGGGGGGAAAATGACATTTAGATACGACCAGGACAGGTCTTAAGTCCTGGCAGAATGGAATCCCTAGATAGAGCCTGCACATCAGAAGTCAGGAAGGTAGGAACGAGATTTTGGACTGGGATGGGGTCCAGACTCTGGAAAGCCTGGTAGGCAGGGGGTCAGGTTCTGAGCAAGGGTTGCAGGAAATTCCAAGGGCATTTGGAATATGTTGAAGAAAACCTGGACATTCCCAGGAGTTCTGGCTGCTCCCATCTTTGCCTCCTTCAGGACATGCTTTCCCTGTGATCCCACACCTGCTGGAATCAGAGAGAGCCGCTCTAAGGGGTCAGGGCAAGTACTTCCCGGGCGTTGAGAAGCACATGCATTCACAGAAGGGCCACGGACAGCTTCAAGTTCGGGCAAAAATGCGGCACGTGACAAAGTTTGGGCAGGAATGTTGTTTTCTACTTTAAGATGCCTGAAAGGTGTTTTAACACTAACCTCCCATGTAGCTTTCCTGTGGATGATATATAACTCCATTTACCGCTGTAATCTGGGTAGCAAAATGAATACTCCATCGTTGTACTATGAATAGTAAATTAACCCAGATAAAAGTGTTCTCCAGCCAATCAAGACCATTAAGTAACTAGGAGACTAAGATTAGTGAGCACATTCCGAAGGCAATTATAATGAATAACTAAAGAATACATTCACTTCAAGAGGGCGGACGGCTTCAGAAGCTTTCTGGTCTCTCCAAAGAAAATGAGGGTAGGTGGGAAGAAAGCTGAGGAAATTTCATAAAAAGGACATATTTATTGATCTATGTGGGGCCATTTAGAATCGGTAATGGGTTCTTAGGGCGACTTGGGCGTCTTAGCCATCAGCAGGATCATTAAAGGAAACAAAGAACCGAGAAGTTTTCCCTGCTCACCACCTTTTACAGCCAGGTCAGACCCAGAGGCTGTGCCTGAATCTCAGTGTGGCAAAGTTCTCAGTCTCTTGTAAAGAAATACCATTTTCGTCTTTTAAATGTAAGTGTAATGCATGCTAATTGCAGACAGTATGGAACACTCACCAAAAAACGTGAAACGATACCAAAACCGATCCATAATCCTGTCACCCAGAGACAGCCATTATTAACATTTTGGGGTAACTAGGTTTTTAAGTGTTTCTGGGTATGTACATTATATGTTTGGATAGTCGTAAATTATTCTGTTCACTTAAGAATGATGGCTTTAATATTTTGGTAAAAACGATACAACTTATTATATAAAATTCAAGCCATACAGAAAAATGCAAAGAAAGGTTTTAAAAACTTTAACCTGGGGGTACCGGGGTGGCTCGGTGGGTTGATCATTCAACTCTTGGTTTCGTCTCGGGTCATGATCTCGCGACTTCACGAGTTCGAGCCCTGCCGATGGGCTCTGTGCTGCCAGCCCGGATCCTGCTTGGGATTCTGTCTCTCCATCTCTCCGCCTCATCCCTGATCCTGGCTCCCCCTCTCAAAATAAATAAATAAACTTAAAAAACCCAAACTTGCCCCTGAACTCTCACCCAGGGAAGTTAACCATCCTGCATCTTCCTTCAGCTTATGGGCTAATTATGTGCTCTCTCAGAGAGAGAACAATTACCTTCTGCAAAAAATGGATGATTGTAGGCTATTTTCATGCAAAAATGGAAATTTTTTTTTTTTTGTAATTTCAGGTAAGGAAATAAACAAACCAGAAGGACAAAACACAAGGCTGAAGGACTGTGGCACTACTGGAAACTGTTTCCAGGGGCCACACTGGTTCTTTTAAGAGATTCCGCCCATTCTCTCTCCTGGCTTTCTCTTCTTTGTGCTGAGACATGTCAGCTCATCTCGTCTTCCAAGGCAGTAACAGGGCTCCGTGTAAGGCCCTCGGCCGCACATCCTGCTTTTCCTGACTTCCAGCAGATTATCTAAGTCTGGTGGCTCAATCCAGGACACAACAATGGCCGGATACTGAGAAGTGTTCAACCTGTGGCCACGGTGACCCTCGGCTGTCTAGCCAGTCACTAATGGGACATTCTTACATGTACCGCCAACCCGCATCTTCAGGTGCTAGGGAAAGATGAACAAACACAAACACCAAACAAAGCAAATTTTCCAAGACCTAAGCAGTGATATCAGTGAATTAAGTGGCTTATGTGCGATAAGAGCAAACCAATAAACCTGAGCCTCCAGAGCGGACAGGGAAAACCCCCAGCCTAGTCTTGCCAGATGGGAATTGGGGTCCATGTGGGCATATCATCAGATTTGTCAGGAGGAACCAAAAATCTAAATTTTTTAAATTTTTTTGGTAATGTTTATTTTATTTGTTTCAAGGGGGGAGGTGATTGAGTTGGGGAGGGAGAGAGAGGGAGAGAGAATCCCAAGCAGACCCCATATTGTCGGCACAGAGGCTGATTCCGGCTCGAACTCACAAACTGTGAGATGGTGACCTGAGCCAAAACCAAGAGTCGGGCACTGAACCGACTGAGCTGCTCAGGCGCCCCCACAGAGACCTAAATTTTTAACTGAAATCTCCTTACTTACATATATTGAGGGTAAGTTAGAAAATTGAAAACACCGCACAAAGCATACAAAACTCACTGATGGGTCAGCCGGATTTCTTTTGCTGTTCTGACACAATTTAGTACAATTCAGGACACCAGTTCAAGAATATCAAGTGAGCAGCAGACAATTTTTAGTGAAAGTATGACCCAGACAATATTTGGCACATATTTATACCAAAAGATATTCATTGTTGTTTGTTTTTCTGTGTTTTATCTGAGATTCAAGTTTTACCTGAATGTCTTGTTTTTGCTGGTGGGTTTTGGTGGATGATTTCCACCCCCCCCCCTCATGGGGACCCCCGTCTTAGGAAGTCTGTGAGCTTTCTCTGTCTTCCCTGCCTCTGTCCAGATTTCAAAGTATTTGGCAGCTAAGTGTCATGTTTTTGTTTTGGTCCGTTTCCTTTTTCATTGATAATGTAGTTGTTTTTCTCTTACTGTTATTATTTTTTTAATTTTCTTTTTGTTTCCAGTAGGTTTGGAGGAAATTGTGGGGTAAGAATGTATTTTTTTAATGCCATTGATGAGCAGTCTCTACAGTCTGCTTTTTAATTTAACATTATATCATATATATCTCCCCATCATGAAATATTCCTATTTAAATTTTTTAAAGTTTATTTATTTTTGAGAGAGAGACGGAGAGAGAGAGCATGAGCAGGTGAGGGGCAGAGAGAGAGAGGGAGACACAGAATCCAAAGCAGGCTCCAGGCTCTGAGCTGTCAGCACAGAGCCTGACGCAGGGCTCGAACTGACTAACTGTGAGATCATGACCTGAGCTGAAGTCAGACGCTCAACTGACTGAGCCACCCAGGTGCCCCAACATTCCCTCATTATGAAATATTTTTAAAACACATTCACTCGTATGAATTTCCCAAACCTGTCTTAGGTGAAGTTCAGTTACATTTAATGCTCAGAAAACCTGTGTACAGATATTGGAGCTAGAAGCAGAACTGTGTGGGAGAAAGAGTCGATTCTCCTGCTTGTTCCTAATGGGGCTGGGAGAACAGGAGAACCGTCCACGGTGGGTCGGCTCTGACTGTCCTTAGCAGCCACTACAAATGATGGTTCCTCCCACAGCCCTGGTCCCAGATTTCCAGTGGCCTTCCTTAGCTTTACCTTAAACAAGTCGGGTGAAGGATTTCTTTTTCTCCCCTAAATTATCTGGGGACCTCTTCTTATTAACTGTTGGTTTCTAATGAGCAAGGCAATCCTACCAACTGGGTTTGATGTGATTAAGAAAAGTGCTTTTTCAAGCTATTATTTTTTGTGGTGGGGATGATTCTCGGGTAATTAGGCCACACTGTGGAGACACAACTTGATACATTGGCTTATTTGGGTTTTGACAATATGATTAAAAGTCCTAGGCTTTTGCCAAACAAGCTGCTGAGGAATGTTGGCATTCCATTTGGTATCTGCTGGGATCTGAAGTTGTGTGTGGGGGACAAGGGCAAATGCACAGCTAGGGGAGGAAGGGGCTGCCGTGTCCTGTCCGCGTAATCCACCTGCGGGGAGCTCGCGCTGGCTCGCGGAGATGGTAAGGGCACCGTTGGGACTGCATACTGCTTCCCAGGATAACCACATTCCATGAAGAAGTTGGATGGCATCTACCCTGATGGCACAAAACACCGAGATAATTCCATTCTACTTCCTGTTTTTTTCTCCAGATCCACTCCACTGTGGCACAGTGAGTCACGATCATTCTCGGTTTTAGAGCTGGTGTTTTTAATTTTGTTGGCGGCTTCAAATGCCACTTTTATGAAGTTGAGAATCCTGTTATGTAGAAAGTATGAGGCACTTTGGGTGACATGTTGGGCCTCCACAAACTAGCTTTCTTCTTCTTCAGATACAGGACTGGATTGGCCTGTGGGTGTCTGTCTCGTGTGGGAGGCGTCCACCGGCCAGCGCTCTTGCACTCTTCCACCCAGTGCTTGCTGGCCGGCTCAGAGGGTCCATCCATCCTTGTTTTGGCAATGAGTGCCTTAGTCCGGCCATTTTTGGCTAGGGTAGTAAGAGAGAAAGAAAAAGAAATGGAGAGGAGAAGAAGAAAGGCAGAAGGACAGAGGAAGCGGGGGAGGAGGGAGGGAGCGGAAGAGGGAGAGCATTAGGAAAGATCAATGCTCCAGGATCACTCCACATGCAGAAGGACCACGGGTGTCAGGGTGAGCTTGAGGGCAGGTACTCAGAACGTCATCTGAACTTTAAAGTGTCATCCCCAAAAAGAGAAATCAAATATTCAGTGGCTCCAAAATGCTCATCTATCCAATCACGAGTTGCACCTAGCAAGCCTCTCCACCTGGAGGCATGGACACAAAAAGGGCTCCATTTGTAGAGCATCTCCTGGAGAGAAAGCTGTGATAAGAAGAAAAGGGAAAACACCCGAGTCTCCTGTGTCCCGCACACCTGCAGCCCAGGAGCCAAGGAGAGGCTGACCCTGGTGTCTTTCTTGCCGGCCGGACAGGACTTGATTATCAGATGTGATTGAGTTAGTGGGGTTGTTGGCAAAAGCTTGTTTTGACTGGTAAACGATACAAGTTTGGGATAGAAGTCGGTGACCGAGGAGGAATGAACAGATCCTTCATATTAATGTTGGTGAGAGCAGAGCACAAGGGAATAGGTGTAGATGGAATGGTAGATGCGATAGGTGATTTTGCAAATTCTCTTTTCACTGACCTGGTTTTCTCAGTGCGGTAATAGGCAAAGTTATAAGACCAGAGTGAAGAAGCGTTGGGAACAGTTGGAAGTTTGCGGAGAAGGAAGTTGTGAAATAGAGGTCTAGGGGTGTGAGTAAGTAGCCTTCTGACCTCACTTTGGTCAGTGGCCATCAAGTAACTTTTGTGCTGCTTTTCTCCAATTACATTGGATGTTGCTATGCGTAGGAAGTAGATTGAACTCCCTGCGGTTCCCCACTTCTTTACCTTTGCATAGGTAAGTTTGCATCTGCCTGAGAAGCCCTCTCTACCCTAATCACTCATATTTCAAATTTGCCTCAACCATTACTTACTTAATCCCACCAGGCAGAGTGAATTAGTCCCTTCTTGGAACTCTTGTGGTACCATGGGCAGTACCCTGTACTGTAATTTTTGCCATATTGTAATGATTTGTGTCCCTGTCTCCCTAGATAATTTGGCCACTCCTTGAGGGTGTCAATTTGGTCATTGCACTTCCTCGTATACAGTTTGACTTGTGGTTAGGCTTTGTTAATTGCCAATTGAATTGAATTGAATTGAGTTGAGTTGAATTGAGTTGAATTGAATCGAATGTATTGAATTGAATTGAATTGAATTGAATTGAATTGAATTGAATTGCATGGAGAGAATTAGCAGAAGGGATTGGCAGGTAGGAAGGGCAGAGCCTAGAAAGAGTGGTGACATTTAGAACAAGACTTGTCTGATCTGTAAGGAGGGGAACTCCTGCTCATGAGAGTGGGAAAGGTAACTGTTTACTCACCTGTAGTGGTGGAGTGAATGGAGCCGAAACCCCAAATGGACTTCTGTAAATGGTGTCAACAATTCTTACTTCTATAGTGTTTGCGTTGAGGACCAAAAGAGTTCATATATGCAGAAGGATTTTGTACATAAAAATGTGCTGCATAATGTAAGATACTCTTTCTCACAACACTCTGTGCCAAGATTAAAGAAATGTGTTGATTTTATATATTTTACTAAAGGATAGCATGTATAACAGAGGAAGAGAAGGATGGGTTTAAAAAAATGATTATAGTTATACTCGTCTTGTTGACCTTTCTACTCTTTAAAGTCTCTTTGGAAGATATCATCCTGGTCTCTTTCAGTTACAGATGCCTCTTATTGTCTCTGAGACAATAGCCCTAATATGATCCAATTTGCTAAGCCAGGTGGTGTGGAAGACAGAAAACGGCCAGCTCATTCTGCAGGAAGCAGCATACAAGGAGCCCACTGATCTGACAGGCTTGTGTCACAATGCACCAGTGTGGGAATTGCTCAGGCTCAGAAAAGGCCAGTTTTTCGCAACATTATACAACTCAAGAGAACTTTCTAACACAGAGGCAATGTTCACAGTTGCACAGAAATCACATGTCTGATTCTTGATGCTGACTAGAAATCAGCCAGTTATTTTAACACAGGTTATAACTCTCACTGGTTTCACTTCACTTTCCCTTAAGGTTCAGGTTTCTTAAGGGCAGGGACCATGTTCTGGGCTTCATAACCTCTGCCCACACATGTCTACCATGGTATTTCATGGGCGCTCCGTTATCATCTGTTATTCATTGTGTTTTTTAGTAGGTGTCAGGCAGCTTTCATGGTGACCACGTATTGGCAGATCATCAAGAGAGTGGCAATAGTGGAGCTTTCTCTACTATATGAACCACATGTTACTTATCTTAAAATTCCTGGAATATATGTATGATGTCCTGTATGAATGATTGTGAGTTTATGACACTCATATTCTACTCCTTTTCCCCAACAGTTTAAAATACCTTTATGGCAGTTTACCTTCCTTTCATTCCCTAACTTAAAATATTTTACTTCTTTGGCTTTGGACTACCTGCCTACATGCTAAAAGATGCAACACTAGAAAACATGATTGCATTTTGATGTGTTCTTAGCAGGCTGCCTTAATTGCCAGCTCTGTTGGGTGGGTTGGATATCACTGTAACTTCTGGCAGAATCTTCTGAGATACAAGTATATTTCTTGGGCAAAGTAGCATGTTGAGTCCATCATCATTTGGAGTGAAACTCAGTCTACGTCCAGTAGAGTTGGTCCTATCGGTCACATGAAGGAATGAAAACCAGGCCATATTCGTTTCGATGTCATAACATTCTGGGACGTGTAGTGATGCCCATGAGAAAAAAAAAAAAAAGAATCAGACAGGGGACTCCATTTAAGAGACGTCTCAGCAAGCAGAATCAAGATGCCAGAATGAGGAACAAAGATAAATGCTGTCTAGGTTGTAGAGGTTGGAGACATTGCTCCAGCAGAGAGAAAGTTCCTTCAGGGTTAAGGGAGAGGCTGGATAGTGATCTACAGGCCCCTTGTTACCACCTCCAGGCCATGATCTTTCTACTCCCCTGAAGTTCCTGCCTTCACCTCCTTAGTCCATCTATTCAATCCCAGAGCGCCACCCTTTTTTTCATGGACATTTCTGGAATCCCTTCCTACTCTTCTTTCTTCTCATGTTGCTCCCGCCTCTGTTGTGGGCAATTTCAGAATCCTGGTAAAATTGCTCTAGCAATGTAGCTTCAGTGTTCTTTAAATTCTCTGGCTCCCACAACCTTAAGAGTCAGTTTCCTCCAGTAGCTAACTTCCGTGATGGTACTCTGAGCTCTATGATCATCCAGATGTCTCCTGCTAGAATGTGAAACTTAACGTGCCAATATCTCAGAAGATAACCTCCCCTAACCAGGTGTCTCACTACTTGACTTCACAACTTCTCTTCTTCAGCCTGATAGAGACTTGTGGTCCCTACTTCCTCCCTCTCATTTCCCTGTATATCATCCCTTGTGGCTCCACTTCCCTTCCTAATGCAGTGTATACACCTCAGTATGTCACTTTGTGTTGGAACCTCCTAGTCCTCTGCTGCGTCGGCTTAGGTGGCCTTGAAGCTTGGATGAGTCCTCCACTCTGTCAGCCCATCCTCTGTCTCACTCAGCCCAGTGAACTGTTACAGGGACTCACAGTCACTAGGGTCACTCACTATGATTTTATGGTTGCTGATGGCAACCTACCCCCAGAGCTTCTTGCCAATCTTAAGCGGTCTTCTCCCCACAGCAGCTATTCCATACCTCCATCATTTCCCTCAACCTATCTTTTTCACCTTTCCCTGGGAAATAACTCTTATTTCATAGATAGAACTTAGATTGTAGACACCTTCAAACTCTCACTCAGACCTCATAATCACACCTTTGAACACAACGTTCAACCCCCACCCCAGTATGAGAGACAAAATGTTCCTATTCCCACTCTACATTCATTAATTCATTCGGCAGTCACTGAGAGCCAACTGAGTCCTACGAAGCACTGTGCTATATGCTTGGGACATTAGAGATGAGGAGGCAGACCCTACTCACAAGGCGCTTACAATCACAAGGAGCTTACAATCATGTAGGGGAGACAGATATTATGGTGTAATGATCCCAAGATGCATGGAGCATTAGGAGAGTGTGAAGGGAAAATCCATGTAACTCAGCCTTCAGGGGAAGGAGATGAAGTGTTGCAAGGGACTTTTCAGGTGGCGTGCTATCTTGAACTAATCCTTAAAGAGTGAGTAGGTATTAATTAGGCAAGGTTGGAGTAGGAAGGACACAAGAGGTTCAGGCATTACACAGTAGAGAAAAATCATACTGAATAGGGAGGGGGTATAAGTAAAAATAGGAAATTGAGTCATTCCGATTCTTGACTGGGTCCTACACTTTGTAAAGAGGTCATCTCACAAAGAACCTCAAACGATCACATTTTCCCACAATTTCCTTCTGCATTTTTTATTCTTTATCCTAGTGTAATTCCTCTCCTTCCCTCACCAGTATGATTCAATTAGTAACTCACTTCTGTGGATACTATGGCAACCACATTTCCTCTATGCCGCACCCTTCTGTATCTTTGCTTGGCATCAGTGGAGCCTCATGATGGAGCTCATATCTCTACTCCCCTTAGAGTGGACTTTGGAACATGCAAAAGTTATTACATCACTGCCTTCCAAGCTGGAGTTCCCCCACACTCCAGCATGATAGAAAACACCTTTCCCATCCACACCCTGCCCCCACCTTTGCATCCTTACTGGTCCTGGGCCAATTGCTCATGCCCTTAGACTCCCGCATGATCAACTATCAGCAAATTCCTTAATATGCCCTGTTGTTTTATACCTAGAAGTCTTCCCCATCACCATGGGTATGTTTTGATGCAGCATCTTAATTGGTACATATTTTAATGCAGGCTAAAATAACTATCAAATATCTAACCTATTCTCTTTTTTTTTTAATTTCCCAGATAACAAGGGTAATAGATGCTCTTTTTTTTTTCATTTTTAAAATTCTATTATTGAAGTATAGATTACATACAGTGTTATTTTAGTTTCAGGTGTGTAAAATAGTGATTTGATAATTCTATACATTATTCAGTGCTCACCATGGTAAGTGTAATCACCATTTTTCACCATATCATGTTGTTATAATATCAACTGTATTTCCTGTGCTGTACTTTTCATCTCTGTAAGTTATGTACTTTATGACAGGAAGTTTGTAACTCTTAGTCGCCTTTCCCTATCTTAGACACCCCACCCACTTCTCTTCTTGGAACCACAAGTTTGTTCTCTGTATTGAAGAATCTGTCTGTTTCTTTCTTTGTTTTGTTTTTTAGCTTCTACATAAAAGTGAAAGTATATGGTATTTCCTTTTATCGGGATAATCCCACGTAGCATAATACCCTCTAGGTTCACACATGTTGTTGCAAATGGCAACGTTTTATTCCTTTTTTTTACAATGAAATTATATTCCATTCTATGGACACTACATTTCTTTATGTATTCATCTGTTGACAGGCACTGGGGCTGCTTCCATAGCTGGGCTATCATCAATAATGCTTTAATAAACACAGAGGTGCATGCATCTTTTCAAATTGGGGTTTCCCTTTTCTTTGGGTAAATACCCAGTAGTGGAATTATTGCATGATGTAGAATTTCTGATTTAATTTCTTGAGGAACCTGCATTCTGTTCCCTAGAGTGGCTGCACCTATTTACATCCCCACCAAGGGTGCATTGGTGTTGCTTTTTCTCTTACCTTCTCACCAATACTTGTTATTTCTTGCCTTGCTGCTACTAGGCATTCTGTCAGGTGTGAATTGGTGTGTCATTGTGGTTTTGATTCAGGTTTCTCTGATTAGTGATGTTGAGCATCTTTAATGTGTCTGCTGATGTAGTAGACACTCTTAATTCATCCCTTTCCCCTTCCCTTTTGATTCTTTCCAGGGTGATGGTGACACCGATGACCTCTGACAGCTTAACTCACCATTTTATCTTCTATCAACAGTCATACATTACTTCAAGTGTCCTGCTTTCCTGCTTCAAGTTACATTGTTTCTAATGCTTTACATGACGTCCCTTTCACGAGTCTTCCTAGGGCACCCCTACTCACCTTGTATTACTACCCACTGTCACTCATACTCTTAGAAAGTTGCTCTAGTTACTTATCCTGATCCAACACTCTCTTTCTATGCCCCGACTCTAATCTCTACACACACTTCAATTGACACCTCTTACACTTAATTTTTTTCCTAAAGTTTATTTATTTATTTATTTATTTATTTATTTATTTATTTATTTATTTTTGGAGGAGAGAGAGACAGAGCATCAGTGGGTGAGAGGCAGAGAGACAAGGGCATGCAGAATCCCAAGCAGCCTCCAGCTCTGAGCTGTCAGCACAGAGTGCCACATGGATCTTGAACTCACAAGCTGTGAGATAATGGCCCAAGCTGAAGTCGGCCACTTAAGCAACTGAGCCACCCAGGTGCCCCAACACCTCTGACACTTTCATGTCTCCAACATAGGACTTAATATTTCTGAGGACCGGGACTATCCATTCATTAATTTCTAGCACCTCCTACAGTTTGGGAATAAAGTAGACACTCAATAAATTGATGCTCAATTGACAAATAAAGGAAGGAATGGGTCTGAAGACAAAGGGCTCAATAAAGACTTTCGTTCCTAGGAATTCAACCCAGAGTAACACTAGAGCATTTGAATTCAACTGGAGGGTCCTTTAACCAATCATGGGAGAATTTACCATATTCTAAGAGTTGTAAGCTGAGAGACTAAGATTTTTTTGAAGAAATATTAAAGGTAATTTAATTTCCTAAGAGGCCAAGCCTTGAAAGCTTAGCTATAAGAACTATAAGATGTAAGAAGATTCTGGATCATGGTGAAACTCAAGTGCAGTGAGAGCCGTGACAACACGGGGAACACGCAGTAAGGACCGCAGTAGTCCCGGAAGTGCTGTCCTGTATGAGAAAAGAGGGCTTAGTGACCCTGTATGGAGGGAGAGGATAAAGGGTGGGCAGAGTAGGGAGGGGAGGAAGTTGGGATCCAAATTGCAATATTGAAATATCAGAGGAATGTTATTGTCATATTCATAAACTTCCCTATACGTATCCTAAGGAAAACTTTTTTTTTTCTTTAACGAGCTATTTAAAGGTAATATACACATGGTAAAAATTCATATAGTAGCAAAAAAAGTTATTCAATGAAAGTAAATCTATGTCTTCTCTAGGCCTCCATTATCCTTCCCCAGAAGAAGACCACCTTTAACAGTTTGTAGGTTTTTTTTTTTTTTCCAGAATCACAAAGTATATAATATGCATATTATGGTATATGCCTACCTCACATGAAAAAAAAATGTATATATAGCTGGTACCAAGATACTATCTACAGCTCTCCCTTTTATAGATACATGATTTTTGTGATTGTTAAAAGGTTTGACATGCCATTTGCCCTCTTAAAAATTAAAGTGTCTGGTCCAATGGGACATTATTTTTTAAATATACTTCATGGTATTCCTACCCTGGCTGCATTGGAGGTATTTAATCTGTCCCCTGTTTATGTGTATTTAATTTGTTTCTAGTCTACGACTATGGACTATATACGCTGCAGTGAAAGTCCTTGTACATATGTTTGCCTGCCAGAGTCCAGCAGAGTGTGGGTGGTGCCTCTAAAATCTTACCTGGAAAGAGTTTAATGGAGGAACTGTGAACACAGGTGCTGGCGAGATAAACGGGCTCAAAACTAAGTGGTCGAGTTCTTGGGGACTAGCAAGAGAAGACTTCACCTCTCCCAGGCGCCAAGGGACACGGAAAGGACAAGTGTTACTAGAAGCCAATGAGCCCACAGCTGGGAGAGAAGCCACCTAACAGGAGATGTGGCCATAGACTGAGGAATAAGCCACTGCCAAAATTCCAGAGTTCACAGTACATATAATGACTGCTTTTCTATTGCTCTCTGGCTACCTATTAGTATACCTGCCAACTATGGATGGAAGCCAGAGGACAAGAAAGCCTAAACGATGCAGTCCATGGAGGTCAGCTTACTGGCAGGCATAGGATGATCAAAAATATATCTGCAAGGATGAATGGAGGATTAGCAGTCCCTGGCTTAATATTGTTTGACTTATAGTTATTGGACTTCACAAGGGTGTGAAAATGATAGCATTGTTTACAAATTGTACTTTGAAGAGCACCTGGCTGGCTCAGTGGTGTAAGCATCTGACTTTAGTTCATGTCAAGATCTCACGGTTCATGAGTTCAAGCCTGCCTCAGGCTATGCTGACAACTTGCATCCTGGGGCTGACTTGAGATTCTGTGTCTCTCTCTGTCTCTCTGCCCCTCCCCTGCTCGCACTCTTTCTGTCTCTCTTTGTCTCCAAAACTTGAATAAACATTAAACGTTTTAAAAGATAAAATGTACTTCAAGTTTAAATTTTTGACCTCTCCCACTGCTAATGAGACGCGATACGACCCTCTCCTGTGATGCCTGGCAGAGCAACCAGCCACAGCTCCCAGTCCACCACATGATCATGGTGGTGAACAATCTATATGCTTACAGCCATTCTGTACTCACACAACCGTTGTGTTTATGCTTTCAACACAGTATTCACTGAAATACATGAGACAGTTAAACTTTAATGTAACATAGGCTGTGTGTTAGATGATGTCTCATAGTTTCAGCTAATGCAACTGTTCTGAACACACATAATAGAGGCTAGACTAAACTATGATATTCAGCACATTATGTGTGTTAAATGCATTTTTGACTTAGCATAATTTCAACTCACAATGGTTTTATCTAGAGGTGACTCCATCCCAAATCAAGGATGATTTGTAATGTAAAAATCTTGGGAAATTTCCTAGAACTGGAATTGTGGTATCAGTAGGACAGAAAGAACCTCTTCCACATCCATTCCTCCACCTCCTTCCTTTGCTGGTTATTACCAGCGCTTAGCTGTGCCTACGGGCACTCGGAATTAGGACTACATACCCCAGCTTCCCTTGCAGCCAAAGCAATATAAGAGGAAGTGTCATGTGGCAGCTTTTCTGAGAAAGTTGAGACAGCTGTGTGCCTTGTGACCTTTATTTTTTCTTTGATGTCATTCACATGCTGCCTTGGATCCTGAACTCCAGGGCCAAACCATTTGGATGGAAAGTGAACTGAGATTCTTCCAGCAAGAGCTGGTAGGAACTAGATTTCTTTGCACTTCATAGAATATAGCTGCCCAATCAGACTTGAGCTGTATACCTCCAAATTTCACTTATTTGGGAGAGAAATCCACTTTTACCCTATTGAAATCATAGTTCTTCCTTGTTCTGTGTTGGAGGGAAAAACCTAACCCTCATGAAGGTATATAGATAACAGGTATAAATAGTTTGAATTTTTATGGGTTTTGTCAAGTTTGGTATTTTGAACTGAATTTTTAATACTGACTTTGAATTCAGCTACTCCATTCACAACACATGACTTAATCTTCTTGTGCCTCTGATTTCTCAGAGGGGTAGTAATATAAAGCACTTCATTTGGTTGTTATGAGGAATAATTAAATTAAAATATGTGAAAGAGGTCAGTGTCTGTCCAACATGCCAAACACTCAATGAATGTTATTACTGTTATTTTTACCATTATCATGTTTAACTGTCTTCCAAACAAGACGTACCAGTTAGCCAATTGCATTTCTGAAATGCCTTTTTCCTCTTCCCTTATCTATAGTGTGCATTACCAAAGTTTGTGTCCAATAGATGAGTAGTAGTATTTCATTTTTATTTGCAATTGCTTTCTAAAATTGTGGTTGTACATCTAGACATTTTGTAAAAGTCATTTATGCTTGTTTTCTGGTGAACTTCCTTTTTCTTTCCTCTATTCCTTCTATTGGATTTTTGTTTTGTTTTACAGTGTGGCTTAAAAAAAAGCAATACAAGCATTATGGGAATTTGTCTTCTGTGTTTCTATTGGTGGTGCAAATATTTCCACTAATTTTCATTTGCCTTTATTTTCTTTTTTTTAATTTTTTTAAATTTAATGTTTATTTACTTTTTGAGAGAGAGAGAGAGAGTGTGAGCAGGGAAGGAGAAGAGAGAGGGGGAGACACAGAATCTGAAACAGCCTCCAGACTCTGAGCTGTCAGCAAAGAGCTAGATGCAGGGCTCAAACCCACAAACCATGAGATCGTGACCTGAGTCGAATTTGGACGCTTAACCTACCAAGCCACCCAGGCACCTCACTTTATTTTTTCTTTTTCCTTTTTTTTTTTTTTTTTTTTGGCTTTATTTTTTCTTTACAAAATTTAAAAATATATATATTCAATATAATAAACATGATCCTTCTCTACTATCGTTACATCTGAGCTTAATATCCACCCCTATTTTAGAAAGATCATTGTCATTCTGTATTATAAGAATGACTCCCCCATGTTTTCTCCTAAGACTTCATAGATTGACTTACATAAAAAATATCTTCTCCATTTGTAATAAAACTGGGGGAGGCAGTGAGATGAGATTTAAAGTGATTCTGCAGATGACTGTGTTGGAGCGTTGGCAAAAATGAACGCTTTGACACATAAATCTTACCTAAGAAAGTTATAGTTTCCTTTGATCCACATAATAGATACTTCTTAAACAAAGCATGTGGGAAGCCATCCTCCTTGCAGGTATGGGGTTAAGCTTGCCTCCTGGGCTTTTTTTTTTTTTTTTTTTTCACTCTTGGGGGGAAACGCATCGGTTGTTTATAATGGAATTTTGTATTTCCAGGTTAAGGTGCTGCCAGGTACAGCCTAACTAATTTACAGTTTGTAAGACTGCCTCTCACACATCGCTTCCTGGTAGTAGGCAAAATTTCTTTCTCTGCAACCAGGACCATACTGCCACTTGTTCACAGGTTAAGTAATGATGCCAAGACATTTTTATGCCTATGCTACCAATGGCCCATCTGTGGACAAGTGCAGGCAGATACTGCCTAAGTTTTAAGGCCAAGGAGGGATTGAGCCCAGGGCCTTCCACTGGGCTCCACCATTGTTTCTGCTCTCTCTGGTGTTTGTCAGTTGTGATCATCACGGTTGAGAACACACGCTCTAGAGTAAAACTATCTGACTATGTACTTCCATCTTGAGCTATAGGGAAACAAATAAAGTCCCCTTACCTTTTTTGTTCTTTGCTTTCTCTTTTGTGAAACGGGCATTATCACAGTGTGGAAATTAAATAAGTAAATAAATAAATACGTAAGTGCTTAAAATTTCTTAGCAACAAACGCTCAGTAAATATTAAGAAGGCTTATCCCAATAGAGAATAGAAAAATAACTTTCTTCTTTTCTCCTAGGATTTTATAGATGCATTTTTATAAGAAAACATATAACATTGGTAACAATATTATAACATATAATAATATGACATTATACAAATTAAGACATGTATAAGAAAAGTACTGAAACTTCATGACTAGTATCATTGGTACTATTATTCGAACAATGCATTTGTTTTGAAAGGTTCACTTAGTTATACACTAAATTTGCATATGTTTTGAACCTAGTTGTGTATTCTCTATGAGGATTCATTTATTGAGCTTAGCCACATTTGCTTTATAACATAATTTATCATCTGGTAGAACTCGACTAATTCATATGCTTCCTTTTCAGAACATGTTTTCTAGATCAGCTTGAATTTTGATATTTATACAAAAATCTTAGAACCAGCTGATCTGATTTAAAAAATCCATATTTTATTGGGCTTGCAACAAATTTACATAGTAATTTAGAGATGGTTGGCATTCTTACAATAATAACTTTTCCTATTCCAACACAAGGAATGTTTATATTTAAGCTTTTTTTTTTTTTATTAAAAAAAATTTTTTTTAACGTTTATTTATTTTTGAGACAGAGAGAGACAGAGCATGAATGGGGGAGGGGCAGAGAGAGAGGGAGACACAGAATCGGAAGCAGGCTCCAGGCTCTGAGCCATCAGCCCAGAGTCTTAAGCGGGGCTTGAACTCACGGACCGCGAGATCGTGACCTGAGCTGAAGTCGGACGCTTAACCGACTGAGCCACCCAGGTGCCCCAAGCTTTTTTTTAAATATCTCTCAGAAGAGTTTAAAGTTTTCTGAAATGCTTATTTATATATTTCTTTCATGTTTCTTGTTAAGTTCCCTCCTTCCTTCCTTCCCTCCCTCCCTCCCTCCCTCCTTCCCTCCCTCCCTCCCTCCTTCCCTCCTTCCTTCCTTCCTTCCTTCCTTCCTTCCTTCCTTCCTTCCTTCCTTCCTTCCTTCCTTCCTTCCTTCTTTCCTTCCTTCCTTCCTTCCCCCCTTCCACCTCCTTCTCCTTTTACTTCTGTTATGGCAAATGGTGCCAATTCTCTGACTATATTTCTAATTATTTCTTGTTCGTATGGGAGAATGCTAAATTGTTTACCTTGTGAGCCTGGATCATGTAACTTCATCAGGAAGACTCATGAAAAATCTGATCTCCCTTCCTTCATCGCAGTTATGTATAATTGACATTTGTTGGAAGGAGATAAACAGAGTCAAGAGAATTTCAGTCTTAGAAGAGACGCCCCTGAGGTGAGAGTAGCCTGAGAGAGCAATTGGAGAGGGAACAAATGTGACCCAGAAAGGAGCTCACTGAACAATGTGATTGGGATACCCCCCCAAAAGCAGGTTGATTAGGAATAGCACCAATCAGTAATTGTCAGATATGATCAAAGCTGTACAAGGGCCACTTTAAAGTGTTAGATGTTTTCCTTAAATACAAAAACTTTTGTATTTAACCAAGAAATTAAAAAGTTACCCAAGATAAAATCAGTAAAATTAAAGCATTTTTCTTTTAAACAGAAAATTCAAGGAAACCAAATTATTAAAGTAAAACATGGTAACATTATAGAGCTTTTTGTTATGAAAAAATCCTATGTACATATGCCAATAAAATAGACAATGAATGTTTTGGAGACAATGTAAATGATACAACTGGTTTAAGAAAAAGCAGCAAGAGAATGAAAGCCATGCGAGTCATTTCTTTGAAAAACTAGCATAACCCCATACCTCTAACACTGGAGCAAATGAGTAAGACTTGGGGACCAGCTAGCCTGGCTGAGATGTTTCTTGCCAACACTTACTTAGTTCTTACTCATACCAGGGGAGTTTCTGAACATTTCACAAGTAATTCATGTCATTCTCCTAAGGGCCCTAGGAGGGAGGGGTTACTATTAACCTCCTTTTACACATCAGCAAATTGAAGAAGTTCAGAGGTTAAGGAACTTGTCTGCTCCTAAGGTCAACACAGGTGGCATGTGATGGAACTGAGAGGTGGCATGAAATAGTGTCCTCTAGTGCCAGCGTACCCAAGTTTACATCCTGTCTCAGCAGTACTAGGTGTATGATCATCGGCACAGTTTTTTTTTTTTTTAATGCTTTTGTGCTTTAGTTCCCATATATGTAAGACCAAGAGATGAATATAATAATCATATAAAGAGTTTAGAACAATATCTGAAACATAGCAAACACCCCTTATATAGAATCCTATTATTACTGCTATTATTATTAAAACAGGACAGGACAGAGAATACCTAAAAAGACATAATAACACATATGCAAACAAATGAATTTCCTGATACCTAAAATATCAGAAATTCCAGTAATTTATTTAGGTGCTCTAAAGTTTTTTTTTTTCTTTTTCTTATAAATTGAATTTATTTTTAAATATTTTATGGTTTTTAAACAATATCTTATTTATTTTTGAGAGAATGCAAGCAGGGTCAGAGAGAGAGGAATAGCATATCTGAAGTGGGCGTGATGCCTACAGCAGTGAGCCCAATGTAGGGCTTGAACCCACGAACTGCGAGATCAGGACCTGAGCCAAAGTTGGATGGTCAACCAACTGAGCCACCTAGAAGCCCCTATTTTTTTCACATATAGTGTTATATTAGTTTCAGATGTACAACATACTAATTCAGCAATCCCTTACAATACCCAGTACTCATGGCAACAAGGGCACTCCTTAATCCCCATCACATATTTCACTCACTACAACTGCACCCCCCCCCCCCAAAACACTGGTAACCATCAGTTTGTTATCTATAATTAAGTGTATGTTTCTTGATTTGTCTATTACTCTTTTTCCCCAACTTTTGATCATTTGTTTAGTTTCTTAAATTTCACCTATGAATGAAATCATATGGTATCTGTCTTTCTCTGACTGACTTCTTTTGCCTAGCATTATACTCTCTAGCTCCATTCATGCTGTTGCAGATGGCAAGATTTTATTATTTTACATGGCTGAGTGCTATTCCACTGTGTGTGGGTATTATACATAATATACCACATCATATAATTTTGTGTGTATAATACCACATTATAATACCACATCATATATACATACTAAATCTTTATCCATTCATCATTTGATGGACGCGTGGCTGTTCCTTATCTTTGCTATTTTAGATAATGCTGCCAAAATTATCAGGGTTCTTGTATCTCTTTGAATTATCGTTTCTGTATTCTTTGGCTAAATACACAGTAGTGTGATTGCTGCAGTTGTATTTTTCACGTTCTGAGGAACCTACTATGTTTTCCACAGTGACTGCACCAGTTTACATTCTTATCAACAGTGCAAAAGTTCTTTTTCCATATCCTCATCAACACCTGTTGTTCATTGTGTTGCTGAGTTTAGCTATTCCAACAAGTGTGAGGTGGTATCTCATTGTCCTTTTGACTTGCAATTTCCTGATGGTAAGTGATGATAAACATGTTTTCACGTGTCTGTTGGCCATCTGCATGTCTTCATGGAGGAGTGTCTCTTCAGGTCTTCTGCCCATTATTTAATTGGCTAATTTCGTTTTTCAGTATTGAGTTTTGTAAGTTCTTTATATAGTGGATACTAATCCGTTACTGGATATGTCATTTGCAAATATCTTGTCCCGTTGTGTAGGTTGCCGTTCATTTTTGTGGATTTTTTCCTTAGCTGTGCAGAAGCTTTTTATTTGGATGCAATCCCAATAGTTTATTTTTGCTTTTGTTTCCCTTGTCTCAGGAGATATACCTAGAAAACGTTTCTTTGGCTAATGTCAAACAATTACTGCCTGTGTTCTCTTCTAGGATTTTTATGGTATCAGGTTCAGCATTTATATCTCTAATCCATTTTGGATTTATTTTCATGTGTTTTGTAAGAAAGTGGTCCACTTTCGTTCTTTTCCATATTTCTGTCCAGGTTTCCAACACCATTTGCTGAAGAGAATACCTTTTTCCATTTTATATGCTTTCTTCCTCTGTCAAAGATTAATAGACCAGATAGGTGTGGGTTTATTTCTAGGTATTCTATTCTGTTCCATTGGTCTACGTTCCAATTTGTCCCAGTACCATGCAGTTTTGATAACTACAGCTTTGTAGTATAACTTGATATCTTGAGTTTGTGATGCCTCCAGTGTTTGTTTGTTTGTCTGTCTGTCTGTCTGTCTGTCTGTCTGTCTGTCTGTTTGTTTGTTTGTTTGTTTAAGATTGCTTTGCTCTTCAGGTTCTTTGGTGGTCCCATATAAATTTTAGGACTGTTTGTTCTAGTTCTGTGAGAAATGCCGTTGGTGTTTTCATTGGGGTTACATTAAATATGTAGATCGCTTTGGTAACATAGACACTTTAACATTATTTGCCCTTTCAATCCATGAGCATGGAATTATCCATTTCTTTTGTTGACTTCAGTTTCTTTCAACCTTATTTAATAGGTTTCAGAGTATGGGTTATTCACCTCTTTGTATAAGTTTACCCCTAGATATCTTATTTTTTTGGCCCAATTATAAATGGATTGTTTTCTTAATTTGTCTTTCTGCGGCTTCATTATTAGTGTATAGAAATGCAACAGATTTCTTTATGTTGATTGTATCCTATGACTTTACTGAATTCGTTCTTCAGTTCTCACAGTTTTGTCCGTGGAATCTTTCAGGTTTTCTACAGTAGAGTATCATGTCCTCTATAAATCGAGAACATTTTTCTTCTTCTTTATTGATTCCATCGCCTTTTACTTCTTTTTGGTGTCTAATTGCTGTGGCTAGGGGTTCTAGTACTGTGCTGAATAAAAAAGTGGTGGGAGTGGATATCCTTGTCTTGTTCCTAAGCTTATGGGCAAAGCTTTCAGGTTTTCCCCATTAAAAAAGATTTTAGCTATGAGTTTTTCATAGATGGCCTTTATTATGTTGAGGTATTTTTCCTCTAAACCTAATTTGCGGAGGGTGTTTATCATGAATGGATGTTGTACTTCTTCAAATGCTTTTCCTGCAGCTATTGAAACGATAATGTGGTTCTTCTCCTTTATCTTATTGGTGTACTGTAACATGTCAATTGATTTGGGAATATTGGACTATACTTGTAAACTAGGAATAAATCTACCTCAATTGTGGTGAATACTTTTTTATAATGTATTATTAGAGTCAGTATGCAAGTATTTTCTTGAGGATATTTGCATCTATGTTCATTAAACATATGGGCTTGTAGTTCTTTTTCTTAGTGGAGTAGTATTCTGATTTTGATATAAAGTTAATGCTGGTCTCATAGAATGAAGTTGGAATTCCTTTGAGAAGAACAGGGAGTAACATTTCTTTAAGTTTATAGTAGAATTAATCTGGTCCTGGACTTTTGTTTCTTCAGAGCTTTTGGATTACTAATTCACATTTGAGATTCTATCTCACCGTCTCTGTGCCTCTCCTCTGTATTCTCCCTCTCTCTCTCTCTCTCTCTCGCTGTCTCTTTCTCTCTCTCTCTTTCAAAATAAATCACTTTTAAAAAGATAAGTTGAGACGTTTTAAAATCAAACACAATATCAGCAATTATGGCAATATTGTCAGATGGAATGAATTTGAGAAACTTTTAAATATTGACATCAAACTTGTCATCGAATTTTCAATAAATAAAAATTTAAGAGGTTTCTTTGCAAGATCGAATATCAAATCATATTTTGAAGGAGTTTTTTTAAAATCATATATTAAAGCATAACAATTTTGAGAATGAATGTTGGAAATAAAATTGTAAACAAAACAAAATACCTAATTTTCTGATTAAACAATTTGATCACACACTCACACCCACAAGACTCCTGAAGGAGTCCTAGTACTGATGCCCTTGTGTGAACTTCGCTGTTTCTGAAATGACCTCAGGTTACGGATGGGTGGCCCAGATTGCAAGCCAACAGAGGGGAGGGTCGCGGGGAGGTGGGGCTCTTAAAGGCCACGAACACACCATCCTCTCTCCCGTGTGCCCTCTGCCCTCTCATCATCAGCCGTGATGAGTCGGGTGATGCTCTTCCTCTGTGTCCACAGGCTTAAGCCGTGTGTCCAACACGCCATGTGAGACTTGTGAGAAGACTCCCAACTGCAAACACCAGCAGGTGCTCAGGGAGGTCGCCTGGTCCCAGGCAGCCTGTGTTCCTTTGCCTGAGTGCCAGGACAAAGGCTGCCTCGGCCACATAGGGAACGATGGACTTGTGCAGCCTTAGCATTCTGTGCAGAGGTCACGGGCAGGCCTGGAGCTTAGAAAGGACTGCGATGAGCCTCACCTGCGAAGAGGTGAGTGCTGGGGTACTCCTTACAGAGCAGATGGCTGCTTGCCAGAGATGTCTGTGCTAGGGATGGGGCAAAAGCTCCACCGTGCTAGCAGTGCAGTAGACAAGAGTTCAGTCTTGTCCATCGCAGGCTCTTCTGTATCCCCAAGTAACACAGCCCCCAGCACAGCGTGCCTGAGACTGACATCCCCACACTAATCTTCCTTTCTCCCAAGGTGCCCAAGCCCCCCAGGAACGCACTGCACAGCTCTGCAGTACAAGAGCCTTCTCTGCAGTGGCTCTATTCCTGAGAAGCGTTGGCAGTCCCAATGCATGGAGGCTTCTTGCCCCTCTCAGTATGCAGACAACATGGTCAGCGGAGTGTCAGTACGCTGTGGAGTTGAGGATCTGTGCAACCAAGTCTTACCTCTTCCAGGGCGGAGGCTGTCGCACTCTCTAGAAGGGAAGACAGGTCTTACTCTGGCTGCTGTCTGCACATTGGCTGGAGAATCTCGTCTTCTCAGCTGCCTGATGTGTAAACGTCGGGGTACCCTGGAAAACCTCCCTGTGCTGGCCCGTGTCTTTGGTGTGAACATCCAGAAAAAGTATGGCCCATGATTCTGCAGTGGGAATATGGCCTCAGTGGTCATGAGGCTGGGCCCTTTGGGGCATCTTTCTGCACAAGCAGGCCGTTACTTGATAGGTCTTTCCAAGCAGGAACACTTTACGGTACAGGTGAACACAGGGTCCCCCACATGTTAATATCTCCAGCCAATACCTGGTTAGGGGCCAGGGTGACGTTTCCACCCGGCCTGTCCCAAAGACAAGGCACGGACAAGGTGTGAGTGTGGAATGCACTCACGGCCCCCAGAGCCAAACCCTTAAGTGTGGACACTTGTGTGCAGGGACCGTGGTCAGAGGCCTCGGTGCTCTGTATCCGAGGGATTACAGACCTCATGCTGCACACCCGGTAGTCCCCGGTGTCCTCCCGTATCTGCAGCACTCCCCGGGGAGCCCTAGGGTCCAGGAGCTGCTAACCCCCCTGCACAACTGTATCTGCTGCCCAGCGGCCTCTTCCACCCCAACACCAGCGTGTGTGGGCTCCAGAGTGCTGTCCCTCGAGAGAGGACACCCTCAGCAATTCAGGAGCCTTCTGACTTCCATGTCTCTGAACCACACGTGTCTCTCATTGGTCTGTCGGGATCGTCATGTTGTTCTCTGTGTGCAGGAAATGTCTTGCATTGCCTGTGCTCCTCTGTCTCCCTGAGTGAGCCCTGGCATGTTTGTGTCTTTTCCTGGCTTTGCCTGTGCCGACACCTCTCTGGTGATGCCTCCTTGTCTGGCCTAAGTGGGCACAGCTGTACCCGTGTAACCGCCTTCGTCTCTGCACACCTGTGTGTTGGGTCAGCTGTGGCTCTGGTGGCCTGTCTTGTCTTTGGTGTATGCTTCTGCGCTTGAGTGTGTTTCCCTCTGCATTCAACCCCTTTCTTCCACTGACAGATCCAATTGCTGTCCTGCTGTCAGGTGGAGGGGATTCTGCATGTTCTGTTATATGTTCCAGGAGCCAGAAATCATTCCGTGCCAGTAGGACCTTCTTCAGAGGATTGGCCATGCACTCACTGCCAGTCAGTTAATGTCCCCAAATGCAGCTGCCTTGCTTTGAGCATTAAGTCACACCTCTAATTTCTGTACTTCTGTTTTCAAACCCTTTGCACCCGAGGGGCTCAAACATCACTGGCTTGCACATTGCAGATGCAGGCGTAAATTGTGAAAAGCGGTCCAGCAATGTTCTCCCACTTACTCTTTTGCCATGTGGCATGTTCCTGTCTGGGAGAGACTTCCCCCTGCCAGTGTGTGTCTCGTTTCCGTGTGCCTCGTGTGTGTTCTGGTCCCTAATTTGTCCATTACATCCTACCTGGGAGTCTGATTCATGTTTGCGGGAACGAGGCTGACACCTTTGACTGCTGGGTTCTGAGCTCAGCTTAGTCCACCAGGACTAGTGCGTGACTGAGGGACACAACGGGCAGTGACGGATGTGCCCGTATCCTTCACGTGCAAGCGCTCCGTCCAGCCACCTTCACCGGGACATTTCTCAGCAACCCCTCTTTGTTTGTAGTGAGAGCACTTGCCTCTGAGAAATCTGACGAGGCGGTGAAGCATTGCTTACGGCTGCCCTGTGCAAGTTAGATCTCCAGAACTCATGCACATGGCATGACTGCATCTTCACACCCGAGCCCCGACACCTACTCATCGCACCCTCCCCTGATTAGCACCACTCTACTCTCTGGTGGACTGCATGCCTTTAACTCCTTTAGTCTCCTCAGGAATCCATCAGGCAGGGCTCACCACCACTGTGCTTCTGTCAGGGGCTGGGTTCTTTCAGTGAGCCCAGTGCTTTCTGCACTGATGCTCAATGCACCCGCGGAAGGGTGAGCCACACTAAGCCCGGCGGCGAACCCTTTGGCCCTACGTTTCCCACATGTGTGCCTGGTGGCAGAGGTGCACAAGGAGCCCGCCTGCATGCGTCTCCCAGGTCCTCCACAGGGTACAAAGTACCGCCTCAGGAGGCTGATCCGCATCACATGGGCATAGCTCTGCTTGCACGTGTTAGCCTTTCGTATCATACAGGCAGCCCAGACTTAGAAATCCTGCTACCTGCTTACAACTATCCAGCCCTCGTGCTTCTGCAGACGCTCTGTGTCTGTACAGACATTTGAGTCACGGTCTCCTGACCTTTCAATACAGCTTGATGGTCTGTCCTTAGCTTACAGCCTGGGATGTGGTTCTCACTCATTGTCCTCCCCTCGGGTGCGAGTTTCCTCCATCACTGTGGTGGAATGTAACCTTTATCACCATACGTTGGCTTGAAATTACTGGGCGGATCACCTGTCTGCATCCGGGGATCCGAAGGAGACCTTGGCTCTTTTGCTCATGGTGCACCCTTTCTCTGAGATGAGTCGCTTTGGATGAGAAGCTTGCCCGAGGCGAGGGGCCTCAGAGTTGAGCACATTTCCTGTGAGAACATTATCTCACATTATCTGTGAGAACCTCGTTGGTTCCACTCAGAAAGAAATGACTTTCATGGATGTGCAGCCTCTGCTTTTGCTTGAATTTGCTGAGCTTTGGGACGTGATTTCTTCCTGCACGTGCTGTGCCTAAATCTCTGCTGTCTCTTTCTGGCAGTCCCATTTCCTGTCTCCTGCTGGTAAGTACAGGGCTTCCAGCAGCCCTGTGGGGATGGGGTCCTTGTTTTCTTCCCTGCGGTGCCCTCTTCCTCACCCCGAATGACCTCATTGCAGCTTCCTTCTAGTTCAGGGATCGTTTCAGACTGCCCTTAAGGTCCAGGTGGGAGCGGTGCCTTTTGTGCTGAGGGCTGACCACTGTACAGCATTCGTCTCTGTGCAAATCGCACAGGTGAATTTCACCAGGTGAAACTGCACACTGTAGTTGCCCTGTCTTCAGAGTCAGCCCACCTGTCTCCGCCTCGGCTGCCCACTGCTCTCCTTCCTCCTACCCTCTCCTTGTCTCCCCCTCCCTTGTCTTCTTCCTGTCCCTCCCTCCCACTTTCCTTCCAGCTCTCTTTGTCTTCGTCTCCCTCCTCTCCATCACTAATGCCTCCCCCTGTCTCCGCCTGTCTTCCTTGTAATAGGTGCCCCTCTGTCTCTTCTTGTCTTGCTCCTCGTCCCTGTCTCTCCCGCCAATCTCCCTGGGACTCTCCCTCTCCAGGCCGGTCTTCCCCTCCACTCATCATTCCTTCATCTGCTTGCATGTTTCTCTCTCTCTCCCTCTATAGCTCTGTCTCTCTGTGT
Source organism: Panthera onca (assembly GCF_046562875.1). NCBI lineage: Eukaryota > Metazoa > Chordata > Mammalia > Carnivora > Felidae > Panthera > Panthera onca. The sequence continues at coordinate 5,615,671 of NC_138358.1, read as the reverse complement.
GTCTCTTTCTCGCTGTCTCTCTCAGTGGACCTTCTGTGTCTGGGTGCCTGTTTCTTCAGAATTCTTGTTGGTGCCTGGGAAATGGGAAGGGAACTCGTCTGCTTTCGTGTGTACTAGTGAAAGCAGGCACAGGGCTTTCTCAGAGACAGACACAGACAAGTTTGCAATTCTCGGTGAAGGGCCTCTACGTGCCCTGCGTGGTTGGAGTCGTCCTCCTTTTAGTGGAAGGTTAGATTTCAGGACCGGAGCGAGCTGCTAAATCCTACTACCCCATCTCCCTGGCGCTCTGTACGGAGATCAGTAGGGCACCAGTGGCAGATGGTGCTCTGGGGGTTGTTCTTTGCTCTGAATTGCAGTGCAGTGAGGTCTACTGAGCTGTTTTCTTGCAAGGACATGGCGGTGGGGTGGGTCTAGGGTGGGTGTCACTGGTTCTGGGTGGGCACCCACCTTACCGCCGCCCTCAGCCTGACGGCCAAGGAGGAGATACCGTGCGGACGGCCATGTGGCCCCGGTAGGCGTGACACTAAGGACTTCTCCAGGCCTTGCCCCAGCTTCATGAAGAAGGGGCAAGGGACGGAGCAGGGAGTGGCTCACGGCGTGGACGTTCCTGTGCTGAATGCTCTGGTGCCCGTAGTGAGGCCTCTGGGGAAAGGGTGTACAAGCGAGCACAGACTGTGCGATACCGGGGACCTCGCAAGTCGGCCTGGAAGGTGACAGCGCTGAAGAGGACATGCGGCAAACGGGGGCCACGCTGGCACCTTGGCACTCGCTCCAGAGCCTGGACCGGCCATTGGCGCGCGCTTGCTGGCGGCCAGCACCCTGTCTTGCTGTCTTGCAACTGATTGCTCCCCGAACCTGGCCAGCTGGCCTGACCTGCCCTGGAACCACTTCGCCCCCAGGCCGCATGCGCACACTCTTCACTGCCTCTGTCTCGGCCCCTCCTCCACGGCAGCCACAGCCAATGCGGAGTCCTCAAATCCCAGAGCCTGTGCGCCTGCGCTCAACTTTGGCGGGCTGCGGCGGGAGGCTTCAGGGAGCTAATGGTCTTGCGGCCAAGGCTCCCCCCACCTGCTGCCATTTCCTGTCCTTGTCCTGAGGCTGCCCTAGCTACACTGGGGCCGGGGCCGAGCGTCATGGCCAGCGTGTCGCGGTCCGGACAAAGCGGAGATTCCCGCCGACCCTGGGCCCTGATCGTCCCGGATGCGAAAGGTGGAGAGACCCGGCCCCGCGGGAATGCAGGGGCGCTGGAGGGCGTGGGCTGGGCGCAGTCCCTAGGTTCAGGGGTGGCAAGCGCCCATCCTGTGCAGGAAGCCCAGGCCGGATGTGAGATACAGGTGGCAAGCCCAGCGGAGGAATTGGTGCTGATATTGGATGACGGAATGTTGGCGGCTGAGGTGGTGATCGGGGAGGAGGAAGAGGACGGCGAGGCGACCAAGGAGGAGGTGGCTGGAGGGGAGAATTCTGAGGAAGCCAAGCCAGAAGCAGAGGACATGCACGAGGAGGAGGAGGTGGAAGTTGAGAGACAGCAGCAGGAGGAGATTCAGGAGCAAGAGGAGAAGCGCAAGGCAGATGCAGAGGCGGAGGAGGGGCCCCAGCTCTCACAGCCGCTGCAGCAGCAAGAGCCAGCGCTGCGTCCTGCCTCAGCCCAGGACCCGCTGGCAGCGCTGGAGCATCTTCAGCTGGAGATCAGCGCTGGGAATGCCCAGGATTCCAGGGCCTTATGGCGGCTGAAGCGCAGGATTCTTCGGAGGCGGTTTTCTCACCTGGATCACAGAAGGGCCATCATGAAGCACATCCCTGGCTTCTGGGCCCAGGCGGTATCCTTCCTTGTGCTGGTGGGTGATGGCGGGGGCTGTTGTGCAGGAGGGCTGGGCACTGAGAGCAGGGTGCCTCAGGGCAATGGCCCCCAGGGAGGAGAGCTGGGGAATGGTCCCTGGCCCTGGGTTGGTGTGGTTTGGGATCCAGTGTAAGGCCTTGCATAGGGGCGGTTGTTGGGGATGGGGGGACTTGGGGACTTGGAGCTGCTTCCTCTTGGTCTCCGCCAACGTTGGCCTGCAGGCTGCTCTCAAACATTATTTGCAGACGTGAGTCATGTGTCCCCATGCTACCAGAGCTAGGGTAGCACAAAGCAGCCTTCACTCAGAGCAAATAAGGCAAGGAAATATTTCCTGCAAAATGGGAGGGTTACACAGGCCACACACACCCCTTCACATTCACAGGCTGTGCACGGTTTCTTAGCAGTTCCGTCAAAAGAGAGCATTTCAGACACACACTCATGGCCTTTAGTGGAACAACGCCACGCCCCTTTGCCAGACAGTAGGACGACTCAGACCCACTCCGAACGGGGTACACGCTGCCTCCACAGACCCTGACATACACACACACACACACACACACACACACACACACACACACACACACAGGATTCTCTCCTGGTATCTCCACCCCTGCTTCCCTCTCTGTCCTCAGGCTCAGGCTGGGTCCCACCCCTGTCTTTCTCTCCGGACTGGCTGTGTCACTGTGTCTGTTTCTTTTCCCTCCTTGGCCCTCCTCGTCCATGCTTCTCGATCTCTTTCTCCCTCCCACACCCTCTGCTTGCATCGTAAGTGTGCAGTCGGGTTCCTTTAAGCCATGTTATTCCATCTGGACTCAGAAGGCTGGTGACAACATAGGTCTTCATGGGAATATGCCAAGAAACCCAGCCGTGAGGAGGGGTCAGAGCACATGCCGACATCACAAGCTATGATGGGCTGCTGGCAGCCCACACAGGTCAGATATAGGAAGGAACTGTGAGGCGTGCAGGCAGTGGAGTCTCTCCCTGCTGTGTGCAGACAGCGTGGGAGGTACAGGAAGCCAACGGACTGCCCAGTGTCGATGGGGTCTGATGCATCTGCAGAGGCTGAAGAGTGTGGGGACTGGTGTTTCCTGGTCTTTCTGCACATGCCGTGATCTAGTCCCTTGCTCTTAGCCTGGGAGGGTTGGAGGGGGGCTGTGTCTGTTTCCACAGCATCTGAAGGCACAGCTCCTTGACACAGCACAGATTCTGAATCACCCCCAGTTGTCGGCCATGATCGGTGCCCAGGACAAAGACGTGCTCAGCTATGTGGTCGACTTGGAGGTCAGACCGGGGAGGCTGTGGCTAGGGGCCGTCCCGTCGGGTGTCGGATTTGGACAGGAGAAGGTGAGGCAAAGGTGCTCACCCTCACAGCCAGGCAAGTAGCTCAGGACCCCGAGGGAGGACACTTGCCCCCTCCTGTCCCATTGCTCACGGCAGGTGGGAGAAGTAGGCCATCCCACGTATCGATGCAGAGTGATGTTTTTCTTTGAGGCCAACCCGTACTTCCAGAACCCAGTGATCATTAAGGAGTATCAGCTTAGCTTTGCTGGTAGGGTGTGGGTCCCATGATGGTGCGGGGCTGGGGGATGAGGAGCATGAATCAGGGGCAGGGGGGAGGGGGAGGGGGAGGGGGAGGTGGGTGGGGAGGAGGCCGTCAGGTTGCTCCTCAAATCCTCTCTTCCTGCAGGCTACAGGGCATCGCATTCCACTCCAGTCCAGTGGTTCTGGGATTATGAACGTGGAGCTCCCAGTCTCAGGCATGACGCCACCAGCCTTAACTTGATCAACTGGCTGTGTGAGCACAGCTGCCCAGGGGTGAACAGGATTGCCGAGGTGGGGCCCCTGAGGCCTTCGTCAGCAGTGGGGATGTGGGTGGCCCCCGGCCAGAGAGGAGAGTGGGCTATGCCCAATGTGGCGCCGGCCTGTGTCCTCTTCCAGATCATCATCGAGGACCTGTGGCCCAATCCCCTGCAGTACTACCTGAGGGAGGAAGGGACCAGAAGACAGTGATCTGACGTGCTCACGTGTCGGTGAGAACCCCAGTATGCGGTGTGTTGACCTGTGTGTTGTATGGGCAAGGGAACGTGGGCCACACATTGGCTTGGAAATGGAAGGGCCACCGAGACAGGGACACAGGTAGCATGGGGAGAGGGTGGGAGGATGACAGGGGACCTGCAGAGACTCAGCTGCAAACACATAGAGGGTCGAAGCCTGCAAACCAAATGCAGTTGTGCTGTGGGCTGGGACTTTGGAGAGCAACTCGGGAGGAGCAATGCTTCTCCACCACAAATGCTCCCCATGGATGTCCGCCCTGTCCCGGGCTTCCCCCTGCTCCTTCAGTCTGGATTTGCCTGCCAGTCTTTGGGTCAGGAGCTGCCGTGTCCCCAGGCGCCACTGTGGTGAGAATCTCGCACTTCCTTCCATGTGCCCCACCACGCCATGTCCTCCCGCAACCTGACATCCATTCTTAGAACTGGCCCAAGGCCATTGGGGGTTGGAAATGAATCCCTGGGTGAGAAAGCAAGGGGGATCACAAAAGGGCGAGGCACAAGAGTGACACCATCTGGGATGTATTTGCAAATATCCCGTATCATTCTTGGTGTCTGTTGCGTGGGGGTGCGTGTGTGTGCGTGTACGCAAATGTGTCTGCGTGTGCCCACATGCGTCAGGGGCTCTGCATCTGTGTGGGCGTGAATGGCGCAGAGTTTCTATCTTTGCCCATGCAGAAAAAATGGAGGATGCCACTAGCACTGGAAGAGATGGGTGGATGAGTCTCCTGTCTTCTACGTGCCCCGGAGAGAATTGGGGAAGTGATCACATGTGGCAGCCTTGAAGAGTTGCCACGATGTTTATGTGGACACATACAGGAAGCTGAAAACCCTTCTGTTTGTGTGTGTGTGTGTGTGTGTGTGTGTGTGTGTGTGTGTGGTTTTATGGGGACCTGAGGAGGGACGACGAGGGAGGGACCTGAGTGTGACTGTCCTAGCTGCTGCCGGTGTGATTCTGTGTGTGCAGGAGAGGTGCAGTACTTGTGTGGGGCAGGTGTTGCCATGTGCACAGAGGCCTGCCTTCTTGGGCAGGCAGAGCCTGGAAGGAGGAGGAGGAAGAGACAGACCTGTTATTTGGAGACTTGTTGTATAGGCCAGATCCGAAAGGCAGGGAAGGGAATTGCACAGTGGGACCAAATTGGTCCATTGGGTCCTGGTAGAGTGTGGCAAGGACTTGAGGGGTTTCAGCCAGGACCCTTGCTCCCAGAGGGGTGTCGTGTCCTTGGTGAGATAGAATCCAGTCAGCAAAGCCTCCAGTCAGGATCAGGGCTAAGGCCCCGGGTCCCCGGAGAACTCAGGAGTAGGCAGACTTCTCACAGTCAATGCCAGTATACCTTACTTCTGCCTCCCTTACCCGGGGCTCCTTTGACCCCGAGCCCTGCCCTCAGACAGTGGCTCAGGATGGGAGATGTGTGAGGGGGAGGGGCAGGTGTGGGTTGTGGGCAGCAGCGAGACTTATGAGTGGGATTTCATGGAGAGAGTACACGCGAGGGCAGAGATCCAGCCTGAGTTCCTGCGAGTGTGTGTGGGCGTCTGTGGCAAACTGGGCCTGAGATCCGTGGTGGTGCCAGCAGTGTGAGCGTGCATATGCTCGTGCGATTGTGTAGGCGTGTGTCTCTGTGTGTGTGGGACTGGGTGTGTAGGCCGCTGGAGAGACAAGGAGAGACACAGGGGTCTCTGTGAATGAGGTGCTTATGTGGGACGGTCAGGTGCCAGAATACAAGAGTGCAGTCCCTTCCCTCCTGAGTCCTGATGGTAATCGCTGGGATGGGTGCAATCATTGCTGTGCCAGGGGGCTCAAGTCAGGATGCAAAAGGGAAATTGGTGCAAGGTCAAGAGGGGGGCCGAGGGGAAGAAAGCCTGTGCCCAGTGGCCAGTGGACCACTTGTGAGTGAGTGTGCTTGCGTGTGTGTGAGTGTGTGAGTGAGAGAGAGAGAGAGAGAGAGAGAGAGAGAGAGAGAGTGTGTGTGTGTGTGTGTGTGTGTGTGTGTGTGTGTGTGTGTGTGTGTTGAGTTGCCCTTGTGGTCCTACAGTAGCAAATACGGAGGGGCTACAAGGTTGTGCCCAGGCTTTGTGCACAGAGTAGCTAAGGAACACAACCTGTCAGGCTACGTGGTGTGCAGAGGGCGTAGGTATTTCCCTGGAGGGAGCTGTCCAGCAATAATCTCTGCTCTTGGCAGACGTGCCATATTTCGTCACCAGTCAGCTCTTCCTCGAGGCTCTCCTCTCTGCTTCCAGTGCACCAGGCCCAGGGAAAGGGAGGAGCTTGGACCCTAGACCTCAGGTGACTTGAGTCTCCCAGGTGTGCCATAGCAGGGTGGTGTGTGGGGATCCGAGTGTGGATGGGCAGGTGAGCAGCCTGCCAGCTGCTCTCTGAGGGGACAGTTCCTTGCCAGCAACACCTCTCCCCACAGCACAATATCACCACTGTTGCTGCAGCTGGGCTGGGGACATGTCAAGGTGTGTCCCAGAACTCTGTTCCCCTTGCATGTAAGTGGTGCCAGCATGAGCCTCTCAGTCCCTGTGCGGGCGATCCTGATTAGCCTCAGGCTTTGTTGACTCCTGGCCTCATGTAAATGGGGACCTGGTTTCCTTTCTCAGTGTCTCAGCGGTTGCATGTCGACGGAGGATGCTGTGGACATTGTGGTCAGGATTCTGACCAGGCTCCACCCGCCCCGACCCAAACCGCAGTGGGCAGAACGCGGCCCACTGTGTGTGCGCTTTGGAGAGTATAAAGAGAAGGCTCTTGTACTGCAGAGCTGTGCAGTGCGTTCCTGGGGGCTTGGGCACCTTGGGAGAAAGGAAGATTAGTGTGGGGATGTCAGTCTCAGGCACGCTGTGCTGGGGGCTGTGTTACTTGGGGATACAGAAGAGCCTGCGATGGACAAGACTGAACTCTTGTCTACTGCACTGCTAGCACGGTGGAGCTTTTGCCCCATCCCTAGCACAGACATCTCTGGCAAGCAGCCATCTGCTCTGTAAGGAGTACCCCAGCACTCACCTCTTCGCAGGTGAGGCTCATCGCAGTCCTTTCTAAGCTCCAGGCCTGCCCGTGACCTCTGCACAGAATGCTAAGGCTGCACAAGTCCATCGTTCCCTATGTGGCCGAGGCAGCCTTTGTCCTGGCACTCAGGCAAAGGAACACAGGCTGCCTGGGACCAGGCGACCTCCCTGAGCACCTGCTGGTGTTTGCAGTTGGGAGTCTTCTCACAAGTCTCACATGGCGTGTTGGACACACGGCTTAAGCCTGTGGACACAGAGGAAGAGCATCACCCGACTCATCACGGCTGATGATGAGAGGGCAGAGGGCACACGGGAGAGAGGATGGTGTGTTCGTGGCCTTTAAGAGCCCCACCTCCCCGCGACCCTCCCCTCTGTTGGCTTGCAATCTGGGCCACCCATCCGTAACCTGAGGTCATTTCAGAAACAGCGAAGTTCACACAAGGGCATCAGTACTAGGACTCCTTCAGGAGTCTTGTGGGTGTGAGTGTGTGATCAAATTGTTTAATCAGAAAATTAGGTATTTTGTTTTGTTTACAATTTTATTTCCAACATTCATTCTCAAAATTGTTATGCTTTAATATATGATTTTAAAAAAACTCCTTCAAAATATGATTTGATATTCGATCTTGCAAAGAAACCTCTTAAATTTTTATTTATTGAAAATTCGATGACAAGTTTGATGTCAATATTTAAAAGTTTCTCAAATTCATTCCATCTGACAATATTGCCATAATTGCTGATATTGTGTTTGATTTTAAAACGTCTCAACTTATCTTTTTAAAAGTGATTTATTTTGAAAGAGAGAGAGAGAAAGAGACAGCGAGAGAGAGAGAGAGAGAGAGGGAGAATACAGAGGAGAGGCACAGAGACGGTGAGATAGAATCTCAAATGTGAATTAGTAATCCAAAAGCTCTGAAGAAACAAAAGTCCAGGACCAGATTAATTCTACTATAAACTTAAAGAAATGTTACTCCCTGTTCTTCTCAAAGGAATTCCAACTTCATTCTATGAGACCAGCATTAACTTTATATCAAAATCAGAATACTACTCCACTAAGAAAAAGAACTACAAGCCCATATGTTTAATGAACATAGATGCAAATATCCTCAAGAAAATACTTGCATACTGACTCTAATAATACATTATAAAAAAGTATTCACCACAATTGAGGTAGATTTATTCCTAGTTTACAAGTATAGTCCAATATTCCCAAATCAATTGACATGTTACAGTACACCAATAAGATAAAGGAGAAGAACCACATTATCGTTTCAATAGCTGCAGGAAAAGCATTTGAAGAAGTACAACATCCATTCATGATAAACACCCTCCGCAAATTAGGTTTAGAGGAAAAATACCTCAACATAATAAAGGCCATCTATGAAAAACTCATAGCTAAAATCTTTTTTAATGGGGAAAACCTGAAAGCTTTGCCCATAAGCTTAGGAACAAGACAAGGATATCCACTCCCACCACTTTTTTATTCAGCACAGTACTAGAACCCCTAGCCACAGCAATTAGACACCAAAAAGAAGTAAAAGGCGATGGAATCAATAAAGAAGAAGAAAAATGTTCTCGATTTATAGAGGACATGATACTCTACTGTAGAAAACCTGAAAGATTCCACGGACAAAACTGTGAGAACTGAAGAACGAATTCAGTAAAGTCATAGGATACAATCAACATAAAGAAATCTGTTGCATTTCTATACACTAATAATGAAGCCGCAGAAAGACAAATTAAGAAAACAATCCATTTATAATTGGGCCAAAAAAATAAGATATCTAGGGGTAAACTTATACAAAGAGGTGAATAACCCATACTCTGAAACCTATTAAATAAGGTTGAAAGAAACTGAAGTCAACAAAAGAAATGGATAATTCCATGCTCATGGATTGAAAGGGCAAATAATGTTAAAGTGTCTATGTTACCAAAGCGATCTACATATTTAATGTAACCCCAATGAAAACACCAACGGCATTTCTCACAGAACTAGAACAAACAGTCCTAAAATTTATATGGGACCACCAAAGAACCTGAAGAGCAAAGCAATCTTAAACAAACAAACAAACAAACAGACAGACAGACAGACAGACAGACAGACAGACAGACAAACAAACAAACACTGGAGGCATCACAAACTCAAGATATCAAGTTATACTACAAAGCTGTAGTTATCAAAACTGCATGGTACTGGGACAAATTGGAACGTAGACCAATGGAACAGAATAGAATACCTAGAAATAAACCCACACCTATCTGGTCTATTAATCTTTGACAGAGGAAGAAAGCATATAAAATGGAAAAAGGTATTCTCTTCAGCAAATGGTGTTGGAAACCTGGACAGAAATATGGAAAAGAACGAAAGTGGACCACTTTCTTACAAAACACATGAAAATAAATCCAAAATGGATTAGAGATATAAATGCTGAACCTGATACCATAAAAATCCTAGAAGAGAACACAGGCAGTAATTGTTTGACATTAGCCAAAGAAACGTTTTCTAGGTATATCTCCTGAGACAAGGGAAACAAAAGCAAAAATAAACTATTGGGATTGCATCCAAATAAAAAGCTTCTGCACAGCTAAGGAAAAAATCCACAAAAATGAACGGCAACCTACACAACGGGACAAGATATTTGCAAATGACATATCCAGTAACGGATTAGTATCCACTATATAAAGAACTTACAAAACTCAATACTGAAAAACGAAATTAGCCAATTAAATAATGGGCAGAAGACCTGAAGAGACACTCCTCCATGAAGACATGCAGATGGCCAACAGACACGTGAAAACATGTTTATCATCACTTACCATCAGGAAATTGCAAGTCAAAAGGACAATGAGATACCACCTCACACTTGTTGGAATAGCTAAACTCAGCAACACAATGAACAACAGGTGTTGATGAGGATATGGAAAAAGAACTTTTGCACTGTTGATAAGAATGTAAACTGGTGCAGTCACTGTGGAAAACATAGTAGGTTCCTCAGAACGTGAAAAATACAACTGCAGCAATCACACTACTGTGTATTTAGCCAAAGAATACAGAAACGATAATTCAAAGAGATACAAGAACCCTGATAATTTTGGCAGCATTATCTAAAATAGCAAAGATAAGGAACAGCCACGCGTCCATCAAATGATGAATGGATAAAGATTTAGTATGTATATATGATGTGGTATTATAATGTGGTATTATACACACAAAATTATATGATGTGGTATATTATGTATAATACCCACACACAGTGGAATAGCACTCAGCCATGTAAAATAATAAAATCTTGCCATCTGCAACAGCATGAATGGAGCTAGAGAGTATAATGCTAGGCAAAAGAAGTCAGTCAGAGAAAGACAGATACCATATGATTTCATTCATAGGTGAAATTTAAGAAACTAAACAAATGATCAAAAGTTGGGGAAAAAGAGTAATAGACAAATCAAGAAACATACACTTAATTATAGATAACAAACTGATGGTTACCAGTGTTTTGGGGGGGGGGGGTGCAGTTGTAGTGAGTGAAATATGTGATGGGGATTAAGGAGTGCCCTTGTTGCCATGAGTACTGGGTATTGTAAGGGATTGCTGAATTAGTATGTTGTACATCTGAAACTAATATAACACTATATGTGAAAAAAATAGGGGCTTCTAGGTGGCTCAGTTGGTTGACCATCCAACTTTGGCTCAGGTCCTGATCTCGCAGTTCGTGGGTTCAAGCCCTACATTGGGCTCACTGCTGTAGGCATCACGCCCACTTCAGATATGCTATTCCTCTCTCTCTGACCCTGCTTGCATTCTCTCAAAAATAAATAAGATATTGTTTAAAAACCATAAAATATTTAAAAATAAATTCAATTTATAAGAAAAAGAAAAAAAAAAAACTTTAGAGCACCTAAATAAATTACTGGAATTTCTGATATTTTAGGTATCAGGAAATTCATTTGTTTGCATATGTGTTATTATGTCTTTTTAGGTATTCTCTGTCCTGTCCTGTTTTAATAATAATAGCAGTAATAATAGGATTCTATATAAGGGGTGTTTGCTATGTTTCAGATATTGTTCTAAACTCTTTATATGATTATTATATTCATCTCTTGGTCTTACATATATGGGAACTAAAGCACAAAAGCATTAAAAAAAAAAAAACTGTGCCGATGATCATACACCTAGTACTGCTGAGACAGGATGTAAACTTGGGTACGCTGGCACTAGAGGACACTATTTCATGCCACCTCTCAGTTCCATCACATGCCACCTGTGTTGACCTTAGGAGCAGACAAGTTCCTTAACCTCTGAACTTCTTCAATTTGCTGATGTGTAAAAGGAGGTTAATAGTAACCCCTCCCTCCTAGGGCCCTTAGGAGAATGACATGAATTACTTGTGAAATGTTCAGAAACTCCCCTGGTATGAGTAAGAACTAAGTAAGTGTTGGCAAGAAACATCTCAGCCAGGCTAGCTGGTCCCCAAGTCTTACTCATTTGCTCCAGTGTTAGAGGTATGGGGTTATGCTAGTTTTTCAAAGAAATGACTCGCATGGCTTTCATTCTCTTGCTGCTTTTTCTTAAACCAGTTGTATCATTTACATTGTCTCCAAAACATTCATTGTCTATTTTATTGGCATATGTACATAGGATTTTTTCATAACAAAAAGCTCTATAATGTTACCATGTTTTACTTTAATAATTTGGTTTCCTTGAATTTTCTGTTTAAAAGAAAAATGCTTTAATTTTACTGATTTTATCTTGGGTAACTTTTTAATTTCTTGGTTAAATACAAAAGTTTTTGTATTTAAGGAAAACATCTAACACTTTAAAGTGGCCCTTGTACAGCTTTGATCATATCTGACAATTACTGATTGGTGCTATTCCTAATCAACCTGCTTTTGGGGGGGTATCCCAATCACATTGTTCAGTGAGCTCCTTTCTGGGTCACATTTGTTCCCTCTCCAATTGCTCTCTCAGGCTACTCTCACCTCAGGGGCGTCTCTTCTAAGACTGAAATTCTCTTGACTCTGTTTATCTCCTTCCAACAAATGTCAATTATACATAACTGCGATGAAGGAAGGGAGATCAGATTTTTCATGAGTCTTCCTGATGAAGTTACATGATCCAGGCTCACAAGGTAAACAATTTAGCATTCTCCCATACGAACAAGAAATAATTAGAAATATAGTCAGAGAATTGGCACCATTTGCCATAACAGAAGTAAAAGGAGAAGGAGGTGGAAGGGGGGAAGGAAGGAAGGAAGGAAAGAAGGAAGGAAGGAAGGAAGGAAGGAAGGAAGGAAGGAAGGAAGGAAGGAAGGAAGGAAGGAAGGAGGGAAGGAGGGAGGGAGGGAGGGAAGGAGGGAGGGAGGGAGGGAGGGAAGGAAGGAAGGAGGGAACTTAACAAGAAACATGAAAGAAATATATAAATAAGCATTTCAGAAAACTTTAAACTCTTCTGAGAGATATTTAAAAAAAAGCTTGGGGCACCTGGGTGGCTCAGTCGGTTAAGCGTCCGACTTCAGCTCAGGTCACGATCTCGCGGTCCGTGAGTTCAAGCCCCGCTTAAGACTCTGGGCTGATGGCTCAGAGCCTGGAGCCTGCTTCCGATTCTGTGTCTCCCTCTCTCTCTGCCCCTCCCCCATTCATGCTCTGTCTCTCTCTGTCTCAAAAATAAATAAACGTTAAAAAAAATTTTTTTTAATAAAAAAAAAAAAAAGCTTAAATATAAACATTCCTTGTGTTGGAATAGGAAAAGTTATTATTGTAAGAATGCCAACCATCTCTAAATTACTATGTAAATTTGTTGCAAGCCCAATAAAATATGGATTTTTTAAATCAGATCAGCTGGTTCTAAGATTTTTGTATAAATATCAAAATTCAAGCTGATCTAGAAAACATGTTCTGAAAAGGAAGCATATGAATTAGTCGAGTTCTACCAGATGATAAATTATGTTATAAAGCAAATGTGGCTAAGCTCAATAAATGAATCCTCATAGAGAATACACAACTAGGTTCAAAGCATATGCAAATTTAGTGTATAACTAAGTGAACCTTTCAAAACAAATGCATTGTTCGAATAATAGTACCAATGATACTAGTCATGAAGTTTCAGTACTTTTCTTATACATGTCTTAATTTGTATAATGTCATATTATTATATGTTATAATATTGTTACCAATGTTATATGTTTTCTTATAAAAATGCATCTATAAAATCCTAGGAGAAAAGAAGAAAGTTATTTTTCTATTCTCTATTGGGATAAGCCTTCTTAATATTTACTGAGCGTTTGTTGCTAAGAAATTTTAAGCACTTACGTATTTATTTATTTACTTATTTAATTTCCACACTGTGATAATGCCCGTTTCACAAAAGAGAAAGCAAAGAACAAAAAAGGTAAGGGGACTTTATTTGTTTCCCTATAGCTCAAGATGGAAGTACATAGTCAGATAGTTTTACTCTAGAGCGTGTGTTCTCAACCGTGATGATCACAACTGACAAACACCAGAGAGAGCAGAAACAATGGTGGAGCCCAGTGGAAGGCCCTGGGCTCAATCCCTCCTTGGCCTTAAAACTTAGGCAGTATCTGCCTGCACTTGTCCACAGATGGGCCATTGGTAGCATAGGCATAAAAATGTCTTGGCATCATTACTTAACCTGTGAACAAGTGGCAGTATGGTCCTGGTTGCAGAGAAAGAAATTTTGCCTACTACCAGGAAGCGATGTGTGAGAGGCAGTCTTACAAACTGTAAATTAGTTAGGCTGTACCTGGCAGCACCTTAACCTGGAAATACAAAATTCCATTATAAACAACCGATGCGTTTCCCCCCAAGAGTGAAAAAAAAAAAAAAAAAAAAGCCCAGGAGGCAAGCTTAACCCCATACCTGCAAGGAGGATGGCTTCCCACATGCTTTGTTTAAGAAGTATCTATTATGTGGATCAAAGGAAACTATAACTTTCTTAGGTAAGATTTATGTGTCAAAGCGTTCATTTTTGCCAACGCTCCAACACAGTCATCTGCAGAATCACTTTAAATCTCATCTCACTGCCTCCCCCAGTTTTATTACAAATGGAGAAGATATTTTTTATGTAAGTCAATCTATGAAGTCTTAGGAGAAAACATGGGGGAGTCATTCTTATAATACAGAATGACAATGATCTTTCTAAAATAGGGGTGGATATTAAGCTCAGATGTAACGATAGTAGAGAAGGATCATGTTTATTATATTGAATATATATATTTTTAAATTTTGTAAAGAAAAAATAAAGCCAAAAAAAAAAAAAAAAAAAAGGAAAAAGAAAAAATAAAGTGAGGTGCCTGGGTGGCTTGGTAGGTTAAGCGTCCAAATTCGACTCAGGTCACGATCTCATGGTTTGTGGGTTTGAGCCCTGCATCTAGCTCTTTGCTGACAGCTCAGAGTCTGGAGGCTGTTTCAGATTCTGTGTCTCCCCCTCTCTCTTCTCCTTCCCTGCTCACACTCTCTCTCTCTCTCTCAAAAAGTAAATAAACATTAAATTTAAAAAAATTAAAAAAAAGAAAATAAAGGCAAATGAAAATTAGTGGAAATATTTGCACCACCAATAGAAACACAGAAGACAAATTCCCATAATGCTTGTATTGCTTTTTTTTAAGCCACACTGTAAAACAAAACAAAAATCCAATAGAAGGAATAGAGGAAAGAAAAAGGAAGTTCACCAGAAAACAAGCATAAATGACTTTTACAAAATGTCTAGATGTACAACCACAATTTTAGAAAGCAATTGCAAATAAAAATGAAATACTACTACTCATCTATTGGACACAAACTTTGGTAATGCACACTATAGATAAGGGAAGAGGAAAAAGGCATTTCAGAAATGCAATTGGCTAACTGGTACGTCTTGTTTGGAAGACAGTTAAACATGATAATGGTAAAAATAACAGTAATAACATTCATTGAGTGTTTGGCATGTTGGACAGACACTGACCTCTTTCACATATTTTAATTTAATTATTCCTCATAACAACCAAATGAAGTGCTTTATATTACTACCCCTCTGAGAAATCAGAGGCACAAGAAGATTAAGTCATGTGTTGTGAATGGAGTAGCTGAATTCAAAGTCAGTATTAAAAATTCAGTTCAAAATACCAAACTTGACAAAACCCATAAAAATTCAAACTATTTATACCTGTTATCTATATACCTTCATGAGGGTTAGGTTTTTCCCTCCAACACAGAACAAGGAAGAACTATGATTTCAATAGGGTAAAAGTGGATTTCTCTCCCAAATAAGTGAAATTTGGAGGTATACAGCTCAAGTCTGATTGGGCAGCTATATTCTATGAAGTGCAAAGAAATCTAGTTCCTACCAGCTCTTGCTGGAAGAATCTCAGTTCACTTTCCATCCAAATGGTTTGGCCCTGGAGTTCAGGATCCAAGGCAGCATGTGAATGACATCAAAGAAAAAATAAAGGTCACAAGGCACACAGCTGTCTCAACTTTCTCAGAAAAGCTGCCACATGACACTTCCTCTTATATTGCTTTGGCTGCAAGGGAAGCTGGGGTATGTAGTCCTAATTCCGAGTGCCCGTAGGCACAGCTAAGCGCTGGTAATAACCAGCAAAGGAAGGAGGTGGAGGAATGGATGTGGAAGAGGTTCTTTCTGTCCTACTGATACCACAATTCCAGTTCTAGGAAATTTCCCAAGATTTTTACATTACAAATCATCCTTGATTTGGGATGGAGTCACCTCTAGATAAAACCATTGTGAGTTGAAATTATGCTAAGTCAAAAATGCATTTAACACACATAATGTGCTGAATATCATAGTTTAGTCTAGCCTCTATTATGTGTGTTCAGAACAGTTGCATTAGCTGAAACTATGAGACATCATCTAACACACAGCCTATGTTACATTAAAGTTTAACTGTCTCATGTATTTCAGTGAATACTGTGTTGAAAGCATAAACACAACGGTTGTGTGAGTACAGAATGGCTGTAAGCATATAGATTGTTCACCACCATGATCATGTGGTGGACTGGGAGCTGTGGCTGGTTGCTCTGCCAGGCATCACAGGAGAGGGTCGTATCGCGTCTCATTAGCAGTGGGAGAGGTCAAAAATTTAAACTTGAAGTACATTTTATCTTTTAAAACGTTTAATGTTTATTCAAGTTTTGGAGACAAAGAGAGACAGAAAGAGTGCGAGCAGGGGAGGGGCAGAGAGACAGAGAGAGACACAGAATCTCAAGTCAGCCCCAGGATGCAAGTTGTCAGCATAGCCTGAGGCAGGCTTGAACTCATGAACCGTGAGATCTTGACATGAACTAAAGTCAGATGCTTACACCACTGAGCCAGCCAGGTGCTCTTCAAAGTACAATTTGTAAACAATGCTATCATTTTCACACCCTTGTGAAGTCCAATAACTATAAGTCAAACAATATTAAGCCAGGGACTGCTAATCCTCCATTCATCCTTGCAGATATATTTTTGATCATCCTATGCCTGCCAGTAAGCTGACCTCCATGGACTGCATCGTTTAGGCTTTCTTGTCCTCTGGCTTCCATCCATAGTTGGCAGGTATACTAATAGGTAGCCAGAGAGCAATAGAAAAGCAGTCATTATATGTACTGTGAACTCTGGAATTTTGGCAGTGGCTTATTCCTCAGTCTATGGCCACATCTCCTGTTAGGTGGCTTCTCTCCCAGCTGTGGGCTCATTGGCTTCTAGTAACACTTGTCCTTTCCGTGTCCCTTGGCGCCTGGGAGAGGTGAAGTCTTCTCTTGCTAGTCCCCAAGAACTCGACCACTTAGTTTTGAGCCCGTTTATCTCGCCAGCACCTGTGTTCACAGTTCCTCCATTAAACTCTTTCCAGGTAAGATTTTAGAGGCACCACCCACACTCTGCTGGACTCTGGCAGGCAAACATATGTACAAGGACTTTCACTGCAGCGTATATAGTCCATAGTCGTAGACTAGAAACAAATTAAATACACATAAACAGGGGACAGATTAAATACCTCCAATGCAGCCAGGGTAGGAATACCATGAAGTATATTTAAAAAATAATGTCCCATTGGACCAGACACTTTAATTTTTAAGAGGGCAAATGGCATGTCAAACCTTTTAACAATCACAAAAATCATGTATCTATAAAAGGGAGAGCTGTAGATAGTATCTTGGTACCAGCTATATATACATTTTTTTTTCATGTGAGGTAGGCATATACCATAATATGCATATTATATACTTTGTGATTCTGGAAAAAAAAAAAAAACCTACAAACTGTTAAAGGTGGTCTTCTTCTGGGGAAGGATAATGGAGGCCTAGAGAAGACATAGATTTACTTTCATTGAATAACTTTTTTTGCTACTATATGAATTTTTACCATGTGTATATTACCTTTAAATAGCTCGTTAAAGAAAAAAAAAAGTTTTCCTTAGGATACGTATAGGGAAGTTTATGAATATGACAATAACATTCCTCTGATATTTCAATATTGCAATTTGGATCCCAACTTCCTCCCCTCCCTACTCTGCCCACCCTTTATCCTCTCCCTCCATACAGGGTCACTAAGCCCTCTTTTCTCATACAGGACAGCACTTCCGGGACTACTGCGGTCCTTACTGCGTGTTCCCCGTGTTGTCACGGCTCTCACTGCACTTGAGTTTCACCATGATCCAGAATCTTCTTACATCTTATAGTTCTTATAGCTAAGCTTTCAAGGCTTGGCCTCTTAGGAAATTAAATTACCTTTAATATTTCTTCAAAAAAATCTTAGTCTCTCAGCTTACAACTCTTAGAATATGGTAAATTCTCCCATGATTGGTTAAAGGACCCTCCAGTTGAATTCAAATGCTCTAGTGTTACTCTGGGTTGAATTCCTAGGAACGAAAGTCTTTATTGAGCCCTTTGTCTTCAGACCCATTCCTTCCTTTATTTGTCAATTGAGCATCAATTTATTGAGTGTCTACTTTATTCCCAAACTGTAGGAGGTGCTAGAAATTAATGAATGGATAGTCCCGGTCCTCAGAAATATTAAGTCCTATGTTGGAGACATGAAAGTGTCAGAGGTGTTGGGGCACCTGGGTGGCTCAGTTGCTTAAGTGGCCGACTTCAGCTTGGGCCATTATCTCACAGCTTGTGAGTTCAAGATCCATGTGGCACTCTGTGCTGACAGCTCAGAGCTGGAGGCTGCTTGGGATTCTGCATGCCCTTGTCTCTCTGCCTCTCACCCACTGATGCTCTGTCTCTCTCTCCTCCAAAAATAAATAAATAAATAAATAAATAAATAAATAAATAAATAAATAAATAAACTTTAGGAAAAAAATTAAGTGTAAGAGGTGTCAATTGAAGTGTGTGTAGAGATTAGAGTCGGGGCATAGAAAGAGAGTGTTGGATCAGGATAAGTAACTAGAGCAACTTTCTAAGAGTATGAGTGACAGTGGGTAGTAATACAAGGTGAGTAGGGGTGCCCTAGGAAGACTCGTGAAAGGGACGTCATGTAAAGCATTAGAAACAATGTAACTTGAAGCAGGAAAGCAGGACACTTGAAGTAATGTATGACTGTTGATAGAAGATAAAATGGTGAGTTAAGCTGTCAGAGGTCATCGGTGTCACCATCACCCTGGAAAGAATCAAAAGGGAAGGGGAAAGGGATGAATTAAGAGTGTCTACTACATCAGCAGACACATTAAAGATGCTCAACATCACTAATCAGAGAAACCTGAATCAAAACCACAATGACACACCAATTCACACCTGACAGAATGCCTAGTAGCAGCAAGGCAAGAAATAACAAGTATTGGTGAGAAGGTAAGAGAAAAAGCAACACCAATGCACCCTTGGTGGGGATGTAAATAGGTGCAGCCACTCTAGGGAACAGAATGCAGGTTCCTCAAGAAATTAAATCAGAAATTCTACATCATGCAATAATTCCACTACTGGGTATTTACCCAAAGAAAAGGGAAACCCCAATTTGAAAAGATGCATGCACCTCTGTGTTTATTAAAGCATTATTGATGATAGCCCAGCTATGGAAGCAGCCCCAGTGCCTGTCAACAGATGAATACATAAAGAAATGTAGTGTCCATAGAATGGAATATAATTTCATTGTAAAAAAAAGGAATAAAACGTTGCCATTTGCAACAACATGTGTGAACCTAGAGGGTATTATGCTACGTGGGATTATCCCGATAAAAGGAAATACCATATAATTTCACTTTTATGTAGAAGCTAAAAAACAAAACAAAGAAAGAAACAGACAGATTCTTCAATACAGAGAACAAACTTGTGGTTCCAAGAAGAGAAGTGGGTGGGGTGTCTAAGATAGGGAAAGGCGACTAAGAGTTACAAACTTCCTGTCATAAAGTACATAACTTACAGAGATGAAAAGTACAGCACAGGAAATACAGTTGATATTATAACAACATGATATGGTGAAAAATGGTGATTACACTTACCATGGTGAGCACTGAATAATGTATAGAATTATCAAATCACTATTTTACACACCTGAAACTAAAATAACACTGTATGTAATCTATACTTCAATAATAGAATTTTAAAAATGAAAAAAAAAAAAGAGCATCTATTACCCTTGTTATCTGGGAAATTAAAAAAAAAAGAGAATAGGTTAGATATTTGATAGTTATTTTAGCCTGCATTAAAATATGTACCAATTAAGATGCTGCATCAAAACATACCCATGGTGATGGGGAAGACTTCTAGGTATAAAACAACAGGGCATATTAAGGAATTTGCTGATAGTTGATCATGCGGGAGTCTAAGGGCATGAGCAATTGGCCCAGGACCAGTAAGGATGCAAAGGTGGGGGCAGGGTGTGGATGGGAAAGGTGTTTTCTATCATGTTGGAGTGTGGGGGAACTCCAGCTTGGAAGGCAGTGATGTAATAACTTTTGCATGTTCCAAAGTCCACTCTAAGGGGAGTAGAGATATGAGCTCCATCATGAGGCTCCACTGATGCCAAGCAAAGATACAGAAGGGTGCGGCATAGAGGAAATGTGGTTGCCATAGTATCCACAGAAGTGAGTTACTAATTGAATCATACTGGTGAGGGAAGGAGAGGAATTACACTAGGATAAAGAATAAAAAATGCAGAAGGAAATTGTGGGAAAATGTGATCGTTTGAGGTTCTTTGTGAGATGACCTCTTTACAAAGTGTAGGACCCAGTCAAGAATCGGAATGACTCAATTTCCTATTTTTACTTATACCCCCTCCCTATTCAGTATGATTTTTCTCTACTGTGTAATGCCTGAACCTCTTGTGTCCTTCCTACTCCAACCTTGCCTAATTAATACCTACTCACTCTTTAAGGATTAGTTCAAGATTGCACGCCACCTGAAAAGTCCCTTGCAACACTTCATCTCCTTCCCCTGAAGGCTGAGTTACATGGATTTTCCCTTCACACTCTCCTAATGCTCCATGCATCTTGGGATCATTACACCATAATATCTGTCTCCCCTACATGATTGTAAGCTCCTTGTGATTGTAAGCGCCTTGTGAGTAGGGTCTGCCTCCTCATCTCTAATGTCCCAAGCATATAGCACAGTGCTTCGTAGGACTCAGTTGACTCTCAGTGACTGCCGAATGAATTAATGAATGTAGAGTGGGAATAGGAACATTTTGTCTCTCATACTGGGGTGGGGGTTGAACGTTGTGTTGAAAGGTGTGATTATGAGGTCTGAGTGAGAGTTTGAAGGTGTCTACAATCTAAGTTCTATCTATGAAATATGAGTTATTTCCCAGGGAAAGGTGAAAAAGATAGGTTGAGGGAAATGATGGAGGTATGGAATAGCTGCTGTGGGGAGAAGACCGCTTAAGATTGGCAAGAAGCTCTGGGGGTAGGTTGCCATCAGCAACCATAAAATCATAGTGAGTGACCCTAGTGACTGTGAGTCCCTGTAACAGTTCACTGGGCTGAGTGAGACAGAGGATGGGCTGACAGAGTGGAGGACTCATCCAAGCTTCAAGGCCACCTAAGCCGACGCAGCAGAGGACTAGGAGGTTCCAACACAAAGTGACATACTGAGGTGTATACACTGCATTAGGAAGGGAAGTGGAGCCACAAGGGATGATATACAGGGAAATGAGAGGGAGGAAGTAGGGACCACAAGTCTCTATCAGGCTGAAGAAGAGAAGTTGTGAAGTCAAGTAGTGAGACACCTGGTTAGGGGAGGTTATCTTCTGAGATATTGGCACGTTAAGTTTCACATTCTAGCAGGAGACATCTGGATGATCATAGAGCTCAGAGTACCATCACGGAAGTTAGCTACTGGAGGAAACTGACTCTTAAGGTTGTGGGAGCCAGAGAATTTAAAGAACACTGAAGCTACATTGCTAGAGCAATTTTACCAGGATTCTGAAATTGCCCACAACAGAGGCGGGAGCAACATGAGAAGAAAGAAGAGTAGGAAGGGATTCCAGAAATGTCCATGAAAAAAAGGGTGGCGCTCTGGGATTGAATAGATGGACTAAGGAGGTGAAGGCAGGAACTTCAGGGGAGTAGAAAGATCATGGCCTGGAGGTGGTAACAAGGGGCCTGAGGATCACTATCCAGCCTCTCCCTTAACCCTGAAGGAACTTTCTCTCTGCTGGAGCAATGTCTCCAACCTCTACAACCTAGACAGCATTTATCTTTGTTCCTCATTCTGGCATCTTGATTCTGCTTGCTGAGACGTCTCTTAAATGGAGTCCCCTGTCTGATTCTTTTTTTTTTTTTTTCTCATGGGCATCACTACACGTCCCAGAATGTTATGACATCGAAACGAATATGGCCTGGTTTTCATTCCTTCATGTGACCGATAGGACCAACTCTACTGGACGTAGACTGAGTTTCACTCCAAATGATGATGGACTCAACATGCTACTTTGCCCAAGAAATATACTTGTATCTCAGAAGATTCTGCCAGAAGTTACAGTGATATCCAACCCACCCAACAGAGCTGGCAATTAAGGCAGCCTGCTAAGAACACATCAAAATGCAATCATGTTTTCTAGTGTTGCATCTTTTAGCATGTAGGTAGGTAGTCCAAAGCCAAAGAAGTAAAATATTTTAAGTTAGGGAATGAAAGGAAGGTAAACTGCCATAAAGGTATTTTAAACTGTTGGGGAAAAGGAGTAGAATATGAGTGTCATAAACTCACAATCATTCATACAGGACATCATACATATATTCCAGGAATTTTAAGATAAGTAACATGTGGTTCATATAGTAGAGAAAGCTCCACTATTGCCACTCTCTTGATGATCTGCCAATACGTGGTCACCATGAAAGCTGCCTGACACCTACTAAAAAACACAATGAATAACAGATGATAACGGAGCGCCCATGAAATACCATGGTAGACATGTGTGGGCAGAGGTTATGAAGCCCAGAACATGGTCCCTGCCCTTAAGAAACCTGAACCTTAAGGGAAAGTGAAGTGAAACCAGTGAGAGTTATAACCTGTGTTAAAATAACTGGCTGATTTCTAGTCAGCATCAAGAATCAGACATGTGATTTCTGTGCAACTGTGAACATTGCCTCTGTGTTAGAAAGTTCTCTTGAGTTGTATAATGTTGCGAAAAACTGGCCTTTTCTGAGCCTGAGCAATTCCCACACTGGTGCATTGTGACACAAGCCTGTCAGATCAGTGGGCTCCTTGTATGCTGCTTCCTGCAGAATGAGCTGGCCGTTTTCTGTCTTCCACACCACCTGGCTTAGCAAATTGGATCATATTAGGGCTATTGTCTCAGAGACAATAAGAGGCATCTGTAACTGAAAGAGACCAGGATGATATCTTCCAAAGAGACTTTAAAGAGTAGAAAGGTCAACAAGACGAGTATAACTATAATCATTTTTTTAAACCCATCCTTCTCTTCCTCTGTTATACATGCTATCCTTTAGTAAAATATATAAAATCAACACATTTCTTTAATCTTGGCACAGAGTGTTGTGAGAAAGAGTATCTTACATTATGCAGCACATTTTTATGTACAAAATCCTTCTGCATATATGAACTCTTTTGGTCCTCAACGCAAACACTATAGAAGTAAGAATTGTTGACACCATTTACAGAAGTCCATTTGGAGTTTCGGCTCCATTCACTCCACCACTACAGGTGAGTAAACAGTTACCTTTCCCACTCTCATGAGCAGGAGTTCCCCTCCTTACAGATCAGACAAGTCTTGTTCTAAATGTCACCACTCTTTCTAGGCTCTGCCCTTCCTACCTGCCAATCCCTTCTGCTAATTCTCTCCATGCAATTCAATTCAATTCAATTCAATTCAATTCAATTCAATTCAATTCAATACATTCGATTCAATTCAACTCAATTCAACTCAACTCAATTCAATTCAATTCAATTGGCAATTAACAAAGCCTAACCACAAGTCAAACTGTATACGAGGAAGTGCAATGACCAAATTGACACCCTCAAGGAGTGGCCAAATTATCTAGGGAGACAGGGACACAAATCATTACAATATGGCAAAAATTACAGTACAGGGTACTGCCCATGGTACCACAAGAGTTCCAAGAAGGGACTAATTCACTCTGCCTGGTGGGATTAAGTAAGTAATGGTTGAGGCAAATTTGAAATATGAGTGATTAGGGTAGAGAGGGCTTCTCAGGCAGATGCAAACTTACCTATGCAAAGGTAAAGAAGTGGGGAACCGCAGGGAGTTCAATCTACTTCCTACGCATAGCAACATCCAATGTAATTGGAGAAAAGCAGCACAAAAGTTACTTGATGGCCACTGACCAAAGTGAGGTCAGAAGGCTACTTACTCACACCCCTAGACCTCTATTTCACAACTTCCTTCTCCGCAAACTTCTAACTGTTCCCAACGCTTCTTCACTCTGGTCTTATAACTTTGCCTATTACCGCACTGAGAAAACCAGGTCAGTGAAAAGAGAATTTGCAAAATCACCTATCGCATCTACCATTCCATCTACACCTATTCCCTTGTGCTCTGCTCTCACCAACATTAATATGAAGGATCTGTTCATTCCTCTCCGGGCCAATTATCTTTTGGACACTAGACTGAAGTCACTCTCGCCCTGTTAAGAACATTTCTGTCAGCAGTTCTCCCCCACTCTGCCATATCATCATTTCCATCAGCAATATGGAAATTACAAAAATGCTTTTATTTCTCAAATTTTAGAAAGAAAAACCAAAGCCCTCTCTTGACCCTGCTCCCTTCCCTTCCCACTGCTGCCTCATTTTTCTCCCACATTTTGTTACAATGCTCCTTGAAAGAATTGCCTTCCTCCCTGTCTACAGTCATTCTCCTCCAATTCTCTGTTGAATCCACTCCAATTCGGCTTTTCCCCGGTGCTACAGAAACGGTTCTCATCACAGGTCAATGACATCCACTTTGCAAAACACAGTGATTATTTATATTTTAGTAATTTTTAAAGTGTATGCATTCATTTTGAAAGAAAGGGAGAGTGAGCAGGGGAGGTTATGAGACAGATGGAGGCATAGAGAGAATCCTAAGCAGACTCCACACTGTCAGCATGGAGCCCCACCTGGGGCTTGGACCCACAAATCATGAGATCATGACCTGAGGTGAAACCAAGAGTCAGACACTTATCCAAGTGACCCCCCCATGTGACCCTGATGATCATTTATTTGACCTCATCCTATTTGACTTGCCATCAGCACTTGACCAATTTGATACCTCCTTCCTTGAAACTCATTCCTTACCAGGCTTCCTGGACTCGAGACCCTCCTCATGTCTCGCCTACTCCTTCAGTGGCCACTGTGTCTAGTTTCCTTCTCTAGTTTTTCCACATCTTGCAGTACTTTAAGAGTTAGAGACCCCAGAGCTCAGTCCTTGCATGTCTTCTCTCTCATCCATTCTCACTCCCTAGTTGAACTCATGTGATCTCATACTAAGTAATCCAGACTAGAGTCCACACGAAACTTCTTAGTTTAAACTCCAGATGCCTATATCTAACTGCTTTCACAAAAATGCAGCTTGGATGTCTGATAACCATCTCAAACTCACAATGTTAAAAACAGCAAGTCCTGATATTTCCCCTAAAACCCATGATCTCTAACAGACAAGTTAAAACTACCACCAACCTGTGGTCCAGCCCAAAACAAACAAACAAAAACAAAAACAAAAACAAAAACAAAAACAAACTTGATATCATCTTTTATATCTGTTTTTCTCATACCTTATATTCAAACCACAAGCAATCCTACTTGATCCACATTTTAATATACACACGATCATAATTTTCTCACTATGTGCCCTTCTTGCATCCTTATTCAAGCTACAGTTATTTCAAGATTACTATGGTAACCTCCTTATTGTGTTGTTGTTGTTGCTTGTATGCTTGCTTCCCACTCCATCCTGTTCCCCAGACAGTAGTCAGAATGATTTGTTTAACATATAAATTAGGGTCACCTGGGTAGCTCAGGTGGTTAGCCATCTGACTGTTGATTTTGGCTCAGGTCATGATCCAGAAATCATGAGCTCATGGGGTCAGAACGTGCATTAGGATCTGTGCTAGGCATGAATTAGGCATGAAGTCTGTTTGAGATTCCCTCTCTCACTCTCACTCTCTCTCTCTCTGTCTCTCTGTCTCTCTATCCCCCTGTGGGCACTCTCATAAATAAATAAATAAATAAATAAATAAATAAATAAATAAATAAATACATAAGTAAATAAATAAATAAATAAATAAATAAATAAAACTAAAATATTAACTTGGTCAGACTACTCAACTGACTTCCCATCTCATTGAAAATAAAAGTCAAAATCCTTATAATGACTTTCACATTCTTCGTGATATGCACCCCACACATACCCTCCCTGACTGAATAAATAATTGAGTAAATGAGTGAATGGTTGGTAGAGAAGAGGAACATAGGATGAGATTAACCTTATAGAATTAAACAGATGATGAGCAACCTTCTAACTAAGCCAAGAAGTGTCTTCAGGTTTATTTGAATACAATGGGTAGTCATCAAAGTTATTCGGGCACAATAACTATCTCCTGTAAACTTTTCTAGGATCCAATTCATATGTCACCTTCTACACCAATCCTCACTCTTTACCAACCTCCCATTCCCACAAGAAATCCATCCAAAGGAAACTTTGCTACTCCTTTAATGTGTCACATTTTCAAACTTCCGTGTCTTCCTCTTTTATTTATTTATTTATTTATTTATTTATTTATTTATTTATTTATTTATTTCCCTGCATGGAATGCCCTTCCTTACTCTGTCGATTTGAAATATGCCTTCTCTAGAAGACTCACTTCAAGTGACTCTCATTTTTGTAAAGCACTCCCTGGGTGCCCCAGAGACTCATGTGTTTTCTTCTTTGCAATTCCAGGGTACATTTATCCACCTCTATTACAGATGTTATCAACTCAGTATAGTTAATTTCTTTGCACAGTGGCAAATCCCTGGATAACAAGGTCCATTATTAGTTCTAGATAAGACCTCTGTTCTTTGTATACAGTGCCTACAACCTAGTACGTGCTCAATGCATGCTTGATGAATGGAAATGAGGCAGGAAAATAGAATGAAAATTAGTAGAGGGAATATAAAAGAGAAACCAGGAGAGTCAAATGTTATCAAAAAGAAAAGAAGAGGTATTTTCAAGAAGTAAGGAGTGGTCCGTTCTTTAGAGTTTTGTGTTTTGCTTTACTTGAGTTCGAAATAAGCTACAGGTATCGTTGCATTTAACTAGTAGGAGATACGTGGAGGTACAATCGTCAAATTTCAGTAGCATATGGCAGAAATTACCTTCTATCCAAGCAGTGACTTAGTATGAGGAATTGTGTGTTCAAAACATCAGGAGAAGTGTTAGTTAAGTGGGGTGTACACTGCACTCCCAGAATCCAAAGACAGCACTGCAGAATTGTCTTGCCAGAATAACCCCAGCAGACTCACTGGTCTGTCCAGGCAGACTCACTGGTGTTCTGGGCCTAGGGTATCACTAGGTAAGAGTCAAGTGTCAGTAGGTGGGGTACTTATCTGGAGAAATCTACTTCTGAGATTATTTGGGGTTTGGACAATTAAGTTCCTTGCAGTTATACAACTGAGGTCTTTATTTTCAGATTGTGGGATGGCCAGCCAGAGAAAACTCTCTGCTTTGCATGGGTGTATGGTGCATGGGTTCATGATGATACTAGGTTGGTCCAGAAAATCCCTCTCTATAATACAACACGACTACAGAAAAGGTATCTCTTCATTTTCATGGGTTGTCAGCATTAAGGTATGGAATGTTGGGTGCTATTTTTTTTCTATTAGAATAATGTCTACCACATTCTGTTTGTAAACAACAACAAAAAAAACGGCTGTAGAACCACTAGATAATAGTTTTCACCTTCTGAATTAGTAAGATTCAACAGAGAAAACTTCTGTTTCTCATATATATATATATAATATATATTATAGTTTATAATATATTTATATATTTTTATTTATTTATATATTTATATTTATGTTTATATTTATATATTCATATGAATACGAATTTATTAAATAAATATATATTTATATTTATGTATTTTATTTATTTATTTATTTATTTATTTATTTATTTATTTATTTATTTATTTCGTATGAGAAATTGGCTCCCATAAATGTGGACGGTGACAAGTCCCAAGATCTGCAGGATGAGTTGGCTAACTGAAAACACACGAGATCTGATGGCATAGTTCTTGTCCAATGGCTGGCAGGCTTGAATCTCAGGTAGAGCTGCTGTTTCAGTTTGAATCTGGGGACGAGGCCAATGTCCCAGTTTAAAGACATTCAGGCAGGCAAGAGTAATTCCCTAGTATCCATGGGAGAATCATCCTTATTCTATTCAGGCCTTCAATTGATTAGATAAGGCTCACTTACATTAAGAAAATAATCTGTTTTACTCACTGTACAGACTCAAGTATTTCCCATCACAAAACACCAGAAAAATGTTTGACCAAGCATCTGGACCTCTGTGGCCCAGTAAAGTTGACACATAAAACTAGCCATCATATCTTCCAAATTTCATGCAAGCACATGAAGCGGATGAACCTAAGCCCTATCAAGAACCCAAGCTACAGAGGCACCAGGCAGCCTGATAAGGTGCATTAGCACAGCGTCTCTCAAATATTTTATCCCCAACCTACTGTAAGGAACACATATTTCACCACAACCCAGTATAAGCATACACATACATATAAATAAAGGAAATAAACAACATTTCATGAATTATTGGTTATCCTTACTAAGTGTAAATGTCCTTTTATATTTTCTTATTGGTTCTATTTAATTTTCATCCATTCTTACCTTGATCCACACCTTCATGACCTTCCAAAAAACAAGGCATCATTAGTAAGGCGTACTGATTTTGAGGGTCAATCTTTGGGAAGTAATATTCCTTCAGTCATATGTTTCACAATGTCTGACATGTAATACCCTCTTTGTTAAGTTGAATTGAATACAGAAAATGGGCTTCCAATTCAGTCTTAAGACATACTACGAAAATTCTGAATCCTTTTATAGGGGTAGGTCCATAACTATCGAACAAAATGAAACAACAGGTACCAAGAGATACCCTTTTGATGTCTCCAACCCTATTCAGGAAGGCTAAGTTTACAAGCCCACGGAAACACAGGGGACCATTTCTGTCATGGGGAAAATGACCAACAACGGAATGTTCACGTGCAAAGAGCAGACAGGATTAATTATTATCAAGAGGTGTTGAAGCATGTAGAAATTGTCCACGTCTATGCCACTTATAATTAGTGCTTTTCTCCCTTGGATTATCATGTCAATGCCTAAGGCACAGTTAGAGAACATTGTTACCCAACAATGGCAGCTCTCAGGTTTCATGTTTCTGTTATACACCCCAATAGGTTGAACTGTGTCTCTGCAATAGTTAAGGCCCTAGAGAAGAATTCACCCACTTTGCACCACTCACTCTCCCTGATTAAGCTGCTCTGCAGGGAAACGGCTTACTTTTTTAATGCTTGCTTTTTGTTCGTTGGATAAGCAGTAGACATATTTCTGATTGCAGCATTTCTATTTAACTGTACTCATGCCCTAAAGAGATTATAGGGATCAGCTCAGGGAGTCAACTTGAATTGATCTTCTTCCTCTCTATTGCAACATTACTGGCAGACGTTCACAGTCAGATTTAATTCTGTCTGACTGAGAAAAACTGAGGAATTTGGCTTTCTGAACCAAGACCACATTATGGAATTGTCTGCACTCAGTTGCAAAAGACTGTGAATGAAGAGGAGACAGGGGCATTATATGATCCAGGATGGGAGGTTGTAGGGTTAGCTTATGGTGGTTGTAAGGAAACCTTAATATTGTGTGAAGACTACAAAACCTTGAAATCCCTATAATGTGGATGGTCTGGGGACTCTTACCATATAGATTGTCCAAAATCTTGTTATATGTCCGATACAGAAGCAATAGAACTCATTCACTTAACAAGATTTAATGAGCATATACTATGTGATATTTAGAGCTCTACTCTTGTGGGAGAAGTGAATAAAGTACTCCAAAGATGTTCAACGGGGCTCAAACAGACTCTGGTCTCTAGCTTAGAGACCTCTCCTCTGGATTCTCCATCCTCTGTTTGGTGGGTGTGCCAAAACCCCCACAGATATGGAAGCTGACGACTATAAATTACCCTCCCCACTGGACTCCACGCTCAGACCTTTGGTGAGCCAAACTGGAAATGCCCAGAGTCCAAGAGACCCCCAAAAACGAACCACCAGAGTCCAGAGTCAAAGCTAAGCAGCAAGGGTCATTTATTGCAGGTTCGAACCTGAACCTCTGCGCACTAATTGCCAGTGACGCTGAGAGGCCCCAAGAGAGGTTTTTACACCCCTTTTATAGACAGGTACAAACAAGTCATGGGGAAATCAGGAATTTTCCACAGTTACAGAGCTGCGATTGGTTGGTGTTTAAAGTTGGACACTTAGCAGTATTCGATTGGTTTCTGCCTTTAGGTCAGACCACAACCGGGGGTACGGGTATCACAATGATTGATCACGAATACACGGATGTGCCAAGCAACAATGATTGATCAGGAATACACGGGCACGCCAAGCAATTGCACAGAAGTGGAACAAGCTAGTTAGGCTTGGTTAGGTTTCAGTTTCCCATAACTTAAGCTTTTAAGTTTCAGTTTTCTCAGGCCTCTCAAACTCTCTGACCAAACTCTCTGAGTGCCACTTGGTTTTTCCTCCAGTGTTCCAGCCTGGTTCCGTAACATACTAGATTGCTGACTAGGAAACCCAACCGCACTGGCCCATTGTTGCCACTAGTTTGGGAGAACAGTGAGGTGGTGGCAAAGCAAAGGCTAGCAAGGGAGAAAGGGCATGCTCTGCCTGAATTTCAGCAGCCTCCTTCTCCGCTGTCTTGGGCAGGTCCTGCTCCATGGAACTGGTAAGGCCGGGGCCCCGAAGAAGTCAGGCATACCCAAAAGAGCGGAAGGGGGACATGATCAATCCCCAGAGGACTTAATAGGTGTCCCAGGTAGGAAATTTTGTGGAAGGAAATGTAATAGACTCTGGTGTGCATGTGTGTGTGTACGTGTGTGTGTGTGTGTGTGTGTGTGTGAGAGAGAGAGAGAGAGAGAGAGAGAGAGAGAGAGAGAGAGAGAGAGAGAGAGAGGGAGGGAGAATGTGCAGCTAAGCCAGGGTTGCCAGTCGAGTTAGAGTTTGTGACTTCATGGACGGGCACTCTTAAGGTCCCCAAAGTCTCTGGAGTCTGAATGGACTCCCCTGTGTTGTCATTGTGAGAGTATAAGGTCTAGGGCGGTATCAGATCAGATTCCCATTACAAGTCACAAAGCAGAGTCCACTATAGCCAAACCTCACCTAAACTTTCCCTCAGGAATGCGACCAGAGGAGTATGTGAATAGTCCTCTCATCTGGCGGTATACCCTAACTTTGTCTGTCTTTGTGACACCAAATATGAGAAAGAAATTAATAATGGGATGAAAACAGAGTAAGCCTACGATTTTTTGAGGTCATGATGAAAAAATGTGAACAGGGGTTTTCAGGTTACCATGGGGTGACAATGACACCCAGGAAGTTAAGGAAATTTTGTGAACTAGAATGGCCCATATTCAATGCTGGATGGCCTCCAGAAGGGACATTAGATGCTCAAATAGTGCAGCAGGTTTGGCTAATAGTCACTGGGAACCCAGGCCACCCTGATCCATTTCTGTACATCAACTCCTGGCTTGAAATTGCCCCAGAATTCCTGCCTTGAAGGTGATTCATCATTAGCAAACAGAGCCAGGCAAAGGCTTTAGCCACTTTATCTGGAGGCTCACCAGGAAGTCAAAGAAGTGATCCACTGCTCCTCTAATATTTAAAGGAGATGTGGACGAAGATATTGTCTTTCCACCTCCTTATAACTCTTCAAGCTCCCACCTCCCTCCCTCTGAGCTTGAGACTCCTCCTGCATCTGTCTCTCCAGCCACAGCCAGAGTCAGTGCACTTGCCACTGCAGTCAGTGCCGCCCCTCTCCCCACCCCTCTCAGACCCAGATAACCCACACCACATGGGCCAGCAGCCAGACTGCGCCCAGACCCAGACCTAAAACTCTCCAAACGCATGTAACGGAGACAAGAGAGGCTGAAAGACAGAAAGAGGATAGACCAGTCCAGACCAGCCATTCCATGATGGGTTATCTACCTTTCTCTACAACCGACCTCCTCAAGTGGAAACACAACACTCCACCATACTCCGAAAAGCCACACGCAATGGTTGACTTGATGGAGTCCCTCTTCCAGACGTACTGACAGACTTGGGAAGATTGTCAACAGTTGCTCCATACTTTGTTTAATTAAAAATAAGAATGACAGAAACATGACAGTACCTAGAAGATCACACATCTCCAGGAATCAATGACCCTACTGTCTGGGCTCAAGTTGCATGCGTGAAGAATGCCCAACACGGGATTTCACCACAGAAGGAGGACAGGGCCATGTCTGATGATACCTGGAAGCCCTCCTTCAGGGAGTCTGAGCTGGAGTCAACAATCCCATGAACATGACTAAAATATCATCAGTCACACAGCACCCTGGGGAGTCTCCCGGAGACTACTATGAAAGATTATGTGAAGTGTACCGTATATACGCACCGTTTGACCCCGAGGGACCAGAGTCAACAGATGGTACATATCTCTTTTGTGGCACAGGCTACCAGATATCTGACGAAAGCTCCAGAAGTTGGAGGGCTTGCCAGATGAATATCACTCAGCTGTTAGAGGTCATCAGTACAGTTTTCACGAACAGAAATTTGCAGCTGAAAGAGAAGTGAAGACTAAAACAGAAGGCCACCTTTCTCACAGCAGAACTAAAGAACAGATGCTGCAAAGATGGGAAAACCCCAACCACAAAAAGGGGGGAAGCCCATAGCCCCCTTAGCAAGGGACCAGTGTGCATACTGCAAAGGTAAGGGAAATTGTAAGAATGTTCGAATTGGATGGGGACCTCAAAACGCAGCCAATATCTGGAGGAACCTCGAGGTGAGAACCCTCTTGATCTGGCCGGGGTAGAATTGGACGGAGGGGGACCGGACTCTTTGTTTCTAGGCCCCCATGAACCCACGGTTGAAATGAAGTGGTGGGCTGAACAATAACTTTCATGGTTGACACTGGGGCTGAATACTCCTTTGTTACTTCCCTGGTAGCGCCCTTAGGCCAAAAGACAGCAACCATACTTGGGGCTACTGGGACACAGGCAATGCAACGACCCTTCTGTCAAGCTCAACAAGGTGCACTTGGGGGTCACAAGGTCCGGCATGAGTTCCTCTCCTTACGTGACTGCCCGATTCCTCTCCTGGGCCAGGATCTACTCTCCAAACTTGGGGCCCAGATACCTTTTGAACCCACTGGACACACTAGCCTCCAGTGAAACCCAAGGCAGAAGGAAACCCTGGTCTTGGCGATACCCATGCCAAGGGAAGAAGAATGGAGACTGTTCTGTGCCCAGGCCTTACCTGGTAGCCCCTAAGAATTCAGGCTTACATCAGCTCGCTATGGGCTGATGATAACCCGCCTGAAATAGCTTGGAATCGGGTCCCAATCATTGTTGACCTGATCCCTGAAGCTCAACCTCAGACACCAAGGCAGTACCCCGTTCCACTAGAGGCTAGAATGGGCATACAAGAGCACCTGACCAAGCTCAGAGAAAGAGGTATTCTAACTGAGTGCCAATAAGTTTGGAATACCTCACTCTTGCCAGGCAAGAAGCCAGGAGGACACCAACCAGTACAGGCTTTGAGGGCCATTAGCAAAGTGACGGTTTCCTTACACCCAGTCATTCCGAACCCTCAGTGTACTCTCCTCAGCCAAATTCCGTGGTCAGCCAGAAGGGTTGCGTGCTTCGACCTAAAGGATGCTTTCTGCTGCCTCTGCCTGGCTCCACAAAGTCAATCATTGTTTGCCTTTGAATGGACTGAGCGTGTTACAGAGCGTCAGATGCAGCTGACCTGGACACTACTTTCCCAAGGTTACAACAACTTGCCCATTCTTCTGGGGGAAGCGCTAGGTTCAGATCTCGCTGACTTTCCGAAGGAAACCACAGGGTATGTCCTTCTCCAATATGTAGAAGACCTCCTCCTTTCCAGTGACACCAAGGAAGACTGTATGAAAGGTACACAGGCCCTCCTACAGCTCTGATCCTACTTGGGGTACCACCCTCATGGAAAAGGGCACAGATTTTGTCCGCCGCAGGTCCAATACTTAGGCTCCCTCCTCACAAAAGGAAAAAGAGAACGAGGACCAGAAAGGAAGAAAGTGTGGCACCACACTGCCACAGCCCCAAACAAAACGAGGCTTGTGTGAATGTTTAGGGGCCGGAGGGTTCTGTCGCATTGGGAATCCTCAGATGCTCAGCCATAGTGAGGTCCCTCTATGACCTGTTGGGAGGACCAAACTGGGAGTCCCTCGCATGGACTGAGGAGGTGAGGGCCGCTTTCACAGAAATAAAGTTGGCTCTGGGACAAGCCCCAGCCCTTGGTTTGCCTGACTTAGAAAGGCCCTTTAACTTCTTCCTACATGAAAAGGAGTGCTCACTCAGAGCATGGTGCCTTGGCAATGGCCAGTGTTCTAACGGTCAAAAAAAAAAAACAAAAAAACTTGATCCTGTGGCTGCAGGATGGCCCCTGTGCCTCAGAGATCAGAGCCACAGTCCTGCTCATGAAGGATGCAGACAAGCTCACACTTGGCCAAACATTTAATGTTAAGGTCCCACACACGGTCGTGTGGCTCACAAGCACCCAAGGATATCATTTCCTCTCCATTTCTCAGCTGACACAATCCCAAAGCCTTCTCTATGAGAACCCAAGGCTCACTCTCGAAACAATATAAGAACACTAAACCTGGCCACCTTCCTTCCCACAGAGGAGGGAGAACCTGACCATGACTGTTCTGGAGTAGTGGATGAAGTCTACGCCAGCTTCCCAAACCTCCAAGACCAGGGTATAACAAACCCAGAGATCACCCTGTTCAGCGATGGGAGAAGCTATTTAGAGGAGTGCAGCCAAAGAGCAGGGTATGCGGTAATCACAACCACGGGAGTTCAGAAAGCCAAGGCCTTGTCGGAAGGATGGTCGGCACAATGGGCTGGACTCAGTACGCCTTAACCTGAGCCATCATCCTTCACAAAGGTAAATGAGTTAACATCTACATCGATTCCTGGCATGGCTTCGCTACTGTGCATGTACATGGGGTCATCTATAAAGAAAAAGGCCTCCTTACCGCTTCAGAGAAAACTATCAAAAACGAGGAAGAAACACTAAAGCTTCTTGAGACCATATGGCTACCAGACAAAGTAGCTATCCTACACTGTAAGGGACCTCAGAAATGAGATGCCCCCATAAATCAAGGAAATCACCTGGCCGACAAAACAGCCAGAGTGGCTGCCTGAGGTGACCTAGGTGAATCTCCTACCTACACTCTGACTCTTGGGCCCCAGAAGGAAGCCTCCCCACCCCTGTACACGAGTGAAGAAAGAAGTTGGGCCTCGACAGAAGTGGGCACACTAAGCAAAGACGGATGGTGAGTCTTGTCCCGTCATCTATGTGAAAGCACCTAGTGAAGGAATATAACTAACTCACCCTCTTAGGGAAAACTGCTCTACAGGGCCTCTTCAAAAAGAACTACGATATCAGCTGCCGGCAGCCAGCCAGCTGCCAGCATTATGCCAGGCTGTCAGTGAATAATGTGTAACATGTGCCAAAAACAATACTTGCTCTGCCCCACAGCCCCTGCCTGGCTCACAAAGGATGGACTTAGGGGTGGACTTTACCAACGTACAACCAAATAAAGGGTTTAGGTACCTTCTTGGAACAATCTGCACCAATTTGGGATACCTCCAAGCATTCCAGACCAGAATGGAATGAAGTCACGAGGTGGCCAAAGCTCTTCTACGGGACATTGGGCTTAATCACACACAGTAATAATGGACCTGCATTTGGAGCGGACATTATACAAACCCTAACAAAGTCCCTTAACATTGCCTGGAAACTGCACACTACTTAACGCCCCCAGAGCTCAGGGAAAGGTAGAGCGGATGAATTGCACCCTCAAGGAAACCCTGGCCAAGTTCCACCAAGAGACTCACCCCCTATGGCCAGATTTACTTCGGCTGGCCCTCCTGTGTGCCCAATGCCCGCCTGGGGCACTGGGATTCTCCCCTTTTGAGTTATTATATGGGCGACCCTCCCCCCCCACACACACACACACGTTTAGGAAAGCTCCCAGGAGACCTACACCAGATTGCAGACAAGGAAATATGTTGCACCTTTGGGGTGTTCTATCTGTGTTCTAATTCAGCCTATCGATGCTTAGAGGCCAACTGGACTCAGAAATGTTATTCCATGTTCCGGACCCCAGGGATATTTGTATACACTGAAGATCAGTTCCTAACAACCTTTAGCCCCAAGTCTCAGGCTAAACGGGCAGTCCTGCTACCCATTCGGATAGGCTCAGAAATTGTGACAGGAATAGGAACTGGATAAGGGGACATAGGTTTATGCATAGGACTGTACCATAGACTATCTCAGGAGCTAAATGAAGACATGGAACGCGTGGCCGATTCTCTGGTAACCTTAGAAAACCAAATAAACTCTCTGGTGGCAGTAACCCCCCAAAATAGACAAGCCCCCGACCTCCTCACTTCAGAAAATGGAGGGACTTGCATCTTTCCGGGGGAGGAATGTTGCTTTTTTTTAAACCAGTCAGAAATACTTACAACTAAGGTTAAGGAACTAAAAATAATAATAATAATAATAATAATAATAATAATAATAATAATAATAATAATAATTCAACATTGACAACAGGAAAGTACCAATCAACGGAACAAATGAGATCTCACAGATTGGGATCCTGGCTTCCTGCCCTGGCAGGGCCCCTCTTCTCCCTAATTTTACTTGTATCCATTGGCCCCTGTATACTGAATACCATGGTACATTTTATTGAAAACACTGTTGCTCCCCAAACTACTGCAGGCATCTTAGCCTTCTGAGGGTACCAACCTAAAAAACTGAAAGGTGATACCTACTAAAAAGGTGTTGTAAAAGGCATAAAATGGGATAATGTTGGAGGAGTGAATAAAATACTGCACCAAAGATGGCCGGTGGGATAAAACGAACTCTGGTCTCTATCTTAGAGACCCCTTCTCCTGGTTCTTCTTCCTTTGTTTTCTGTGTGCAGGAAAACCCCCACAGATATGGCAGCTGATGACTAAATTTCCTGCCCCACTTGCATTCAGCGCTCAGAAGTTTGGAGAAACAGCGTCCTCTGAGCCCGCCGTTCCATCAAGATCTGCAATCCAAAGAAGATCTCCGAGTGCCACTTTGTTTTCTGCCAGCGTTCCAGCCTGGTTTTGTAACATTGTAAACACAGAAGTGAGCAAGACAGACCAAGTCCCTTCTTTATACAGTATAAGGAGGCAGAGGACCATTAACTGGTAAACAAGTAATTAACAAGTGTACAAGGGTAATGGGGTGCTGGGAGTCAACCAGCTCTCAGTTGTCTAAAGGAAACATATGCTATATCACCCACCTCATATATGGATCATAGTTCTAAGTGTTGTGACGTTTATAATTGATACACGTGATCACTGCCAGGGTATTTCCCCTTTTCCCAAGTTACATTTATTTTGAAGAACTTATGTGAGTTAAGGAAAGATACTGGGGATTCCCAGAATCAGTAGATGCTGGTGGACCAGGTTTCAAATAGCAGCCCCAGAGGTCAAAAGTCACAATATCTAATCATGTTTTTTTTTTTTAACAACTTCATTAATGTTTAACTGATATACACAAACTGTACATATTTAAAGTACGTAATTGGTGGAGCACCTGGATGGCTCAGTCACTTGAGCATCAGACTCTTGATTTTGGCTCAGGTCATGATCCCAGGTTCGATCAAGCCCTTTATTGGGCTCCATGCTAAGCATGGAGTCTGCTTAAGATTCTTTCTTTCTCCCTTGCCTCTCTCCCCCAGTTATGAACACTTCAGCTCTCTCT
This sequence comes from Panthera onca, assembly GCF_046562875.1. Lineage (NCBI taxonomy): Eukaryota > Metazoa > Chordata > Mammalia > Carnivora > Felidae > Panthera > Panthera onca. The sequence goes on along the minus strand of NC_138358.1, from coordinate 5,578,298 downwards.
CTGAAAAAAAAACCCTATGGGGCGCCTGGGTGGCTTAGTCGATTAAGCGTCCGACTTCGGCTCAGGTCATGATCTCACGGTCTGTGGGTTCGAGCCCCGCGTCGGCTCTGTGCTGACAGATCAGAGCCTGGAGCCTGTTTCAGATTCTGTGTCTCCCTCTCTCTCTGCTCCTCACCTGTTCATGCTCTGTCTCTCTCTGTCTCAAAAATAAATAAACGTTAAAGAAAATTTTTTAAAAGCCCTAATAAATTACTTAATTAACAATTAATAATTAATACTAATACTAATAAATACAATTACATAATTTGGTAAATTTTGTTTACATGTACACCAATGTATACATAACAACAAGGAAAAGAATATGTGTGTCACCACTAAAAATGTCCTTGTATCCGTTAGATATCCCTCCATCCCCCACGTCTTCCCGATTCCCATTCCTAGGCAATCTCTGGTCTGTTTTCCGTCCCTACATATTATCTTGCATTTTCTAGAATAGTATACAAATAAAATTGTATAAGACATACTCCTTATTTTTTAGGGGTGGGGAGTTGACTTCTTTCACTTGGTATTTTGAATATTATCCATAGTGTTGTGTGTTCTAATAGTCTGTTACTACTTGTTTATCCGTTCACATTTCAGTGGACATTTGTATTATTTCCACATTTGGCGTATTTATTTCTTTTTATTGGGGGGGGGCGGAGAAGGAGAGGGGAGGGTGGAAGGAGAGGTGGGGGAGAGATAGGGAAAGGGAGATGGAGAGGGAGAGGGAAATAGAGAGGGAGAGGGAGAGGGGGAGGGAGAGAGAAAGAGAAAGAGAGAGCAGAGGGAAAGAGAAAAAGAATCTAAAGCAGCCTCCATGCTTAGTGTGGAGCTCAATGTGAGTCTCAATAACACGACCCTGGGATGATGACCCAAGCAGAAATGAAGAAATCAAGAAATCTACCAACTGAAGCACCAGCTGCTCCTTAGCCTATTAAAAACAAAGCTTCTATAAACATTCATTTTTTTCTTTTCCTTTCTCTCTCTCTCTCTTTTTTTTTTGTTTTTTTGTTTTGTATGATCGTAAACTTTGATCTCTCTAGGGAAAATATTTGAGAGTAGATTTGGCTGAATCATAGAATAGGTTGCATGTTCAGCTTTTTAGGATACTGTCAAACTGTTTGCCAGGGTAGTTTTATCACTTTTACATTCTCATCAGCAGTATGTGAGAATTCCAGTTCTTTCATACCCTAGCTAACACTTCGGAGCCCTCTCTTTTGATTTTAGACATCTCGTAGGTATGAAGTAGTAGTTGATCTCATTGTATCTCATTTATCTCATTGTAGTTTATATTTGCATTTCCCCTCATGATGCTCAACACATTTTCATGTGTGTATGTGTTGTACATATGTCTTTTTGGTAATGTGTCTTTTCAAATCCTTTGCCTTTTTTTGGATTATTTCGCTTCAGAATATTGACTCTTGCGGATTGCCCATTTGTTCTAGATATAAGTCCCATTTCACATAGGTGATTTGTAAATATATTCTCCCAGTCTCAGTCTTCTATTTCAAACTCTTTGTTCTTTGAAAAGCAAAAGTTTTAGTTTGATAAAATCCAAACAATCATATTTTTTTCTTGTAATGAGTCATATTGTTGGTGGTGTAGCTAAGAAATGTTTGCCTAATCCAAGGTCATAATGGTTTCCTACTTTAGGTACTTTAAAAAAGTTATCGTACTGTATTCTAGATTGCATTGGTTCTGATGAGAAATCTTTTTCCTCCCTTTCTCTGGATTAAATCAATTTGATTGTGGGGTGCCTTGGTGTAGTTTTCCTCATTTTTCCTGTCCTTGAGTTTCATTGAATTTATTGGAACTATATATTTTTAGTTTGCATCAACCTTAACAACTATAAATTCAAATTAGTTTCATTATTTACTGAAACTAGTTTTCTTGTCTGTGTTCCTTGGAGATACAATTACATGTATATTGGATGATTTGCAGTCACACTTTCTCTGTGTGTTTCATTTCAGATGATTTCCATTGCTATGTCTTTAGGTTCATCAAACTTTTTTTTTTTCTGCACTGTCTATATGCCTTTAATTCCATTCAGTAATCATAGACCAGATTTCTTATTTCAGTCATTGCTTTAGTCATGAGAACTTTGGTTTAGGTCTTACGTATCACTTGCATGTCTCTATTTAAGATACTCATTCTGCCCTATAATTTCTTGGATATACTGATAATAGTTATAATAACTATTTGAATGTTCTTATGTATGAATTATATCATTTGTGTAATTTCTGGGTCAGTGTCAGTTGAGTTCCCCTTCCTTACGTGTCTTAGTTTCCTGCTTCTTTGCATGCCTGATAATTTTTTATGGGTTGCCAAACATGGTCATTTTTAGCCTGTCAGAGGCTGGATACTTCTAGATTCCTAAAAATATTCTTGGTTTTTGTTTTGGGACTTAGTTCAGTTACTTACAAATAGCTTGATCCTTTCAGGTCTTTCTTTAAATGTGCTTTGGGCAAGGCACAGGCAGCACGTAGTTTAGGGATAATTTTTGTCCAGTACTGACACAAAAATCAAGTATTTTCCAAATGGCATGTAAATTGTGAGGTCTTCCACACTGGCTGTGAGGCATTATTCCTGACTCTGCATGGCAGTGGGTATTGTTCCTCCTCCTGATCTCAGTTTCCTCATACACAAGAGTTTACCCATATTCAATTGAATACTCAAGGCAGGCAATCTGTTGATCTCTGGAGTTCTCTCTGTGAACAACTTTCTCTTCTTTGGTACTCTGCTCTGTGAAATATAGCAGTCTTCCTGAATCAGTGACTACCCCCTCCACAATTCAGGGAAACTGTTGGGCTATGCCAGCTTCCTCCTCTCTAAACCACAGACTCAAATCCCCACCTAGTCAATAAGCTAGGACACTGTAGGAACCATTTCATTTATTTCCCAATATCAGGGATCACTGCTCTTCACTGCCTGATGTCTGATGTTTTGAGAACAGCTTCTTATATATTTTGTCTACGCTTTTAGCTGCCTCCATAAGGAGTATAAATCTAGTTTTTGTTATTACATTTGACTGGAAGTAGAAGTGTTAACACCAATTTACATTTTAGTACTGAGTCTTACTTCTCTGGCTTTGTTCTTTTACCTTTTTATTCTTCTTTGATGATAGATTTACTGTGGACATATGGAGAATGGCCATTGCTAGACATAGGGAGAAACGAGGGATGAGCTGGCTGATTGGAAGTATAGTTAAAAAAGAAAAAAAAAAAGAAAGAAGGAGAACATGCAGTCAAATCTTGAAGAAAGGAATTGATGGCGATTGTCAAAGCCATGTGAAATCCCAGCTTCCACTTTAACACCCACAATATGAGAATTCAAACTAATGTCTTCAACTTGGAAACCTTAATCTGCCAGTGAGCTTTACTAATTTCTACCGGTCTTCATAACTACATAACAAAGGCCAAGGTTTGGAATTTCTCACCTTTGTTTCTCAGAGAGAAAACACACCAAAGTCACCCAGAATTCAGTGCTTGGGTGAAAACTAGACGTCTTAAATGAGTTTTTGTTGTTGTTGTTGGTTTTTTTTTTTTTTTTTTTTTTTTTTTTTTTTTTTTTTACTTCTTTGTTCAAATGATTCTTTAGCAGTGTTTGCCTTGGAAGAGAACAAACTGTGGCACAGAAGAAGACACATTGGGCATGGAGTAGGAGTCTAGGGTTGTTGTCTAACACAGTCATAAACAAGTTATGGGGAAGGCACTTGATTTTCCTAGGTCTCAATTTCCTCACCTGGAAAATGGAATAAGGACTCCCATAGGAAGGGCCAATGTGAGATTAAATGAGATGATGCATGTGCCAGTATTACAGAGGCTAAAACTTAATATTACATGCAAGCGTCTGTGTATTATTTCTTCTAGAGGGAGGGATTTGCATTTCTTTTAGTGGAAGGAAAGAGATGAATATACAACTGGACTATCAAATAAGAGGTGGATAGAGGACTGGCTTACTGGTGTACCTCCTTGTACTCATTCAGCCATCCCGGCCCTGGGTTCCCTCCAAATTAAAGAATCAGTGTCAGAAGACCTGAGATCCACCCGTAGGTATCTGACTCCACACAGAATATTAGCCTGTCTTAGCTGTTCAAATGAGGATAATGATGGCTATCATCGGTGGAGCACTTGTTTGGTGTTGTCAGGTGTTGGATTAAGCACCTTGCCAATACTGTCATTTAAACTTTTTGACCCTTTGTTATTATTTCCTTTTTATAAATTAGGCAGCTGACTTTCAGATATGTTAAGTAATTGGTCCAAGATAACACAAACACAAGTGGTGTGGCTGGGATGGGCACCAGCTCTGCTCCTATGCCAACATGCATCCTCTCAGCTATGTTACACTGTCTTCCCATTAGCATGTAAAGGGTTTGGAAAGCTGAGGGCCAACCCTGATAAAGTACCATGGAGTATGTTGGTGTCCTAGCTAAGATCTTTTTCCCTTACCTTACCGGAAACAGTTTCATATTAACTGAAACACTAGTCCCTGCACAAGACAACTTTCTCAAATTTCTCTTAACGCTATACACTGGTCAGAATATAAAAAGCAACGACTTCAGAATTTGAAAGTTAGCAATAGGAGGTGAATGAGGGAAGGGAAGCAAAACGAGAATGACCCTGTGATGGTTTTTATTACGTGTCTACTTGAGTTGGCCGTGGGGTGCCCCAGACTAAACATTTTTTTCTCGGGATATTTGTAGAGTGTTTCTGGGTGAGATTAGCGTTTGATTTGGTGGACTCAGTAAAGCAGACTATCGTCGCCAGTGAGTGTGGGCAGCATTCAATGTCCTGAGGTCCTGAAGAGAACACAGGGTAGAAAAAGGAGGAATCCATGCTCCACCGCTTCTTTTCTCAGCCTTAGAAGGTGATCCCGCTTAGAGGCAGAGCAGTGGGTAGGGTTAGGGTTGGTTCTCCGGAAGTGCCTTTGCTCCAACACCCCACAGTGATGTGATTTCCCTGCAGGACTGAAATGAGGGCCCATGTGCGGTTATGGGTCAGGGGTAGCGTTGGAAGAGCGGAGCCAAACATATGGGTGGGCCAGACTGAAACTGTCTCAGGATCTCCACCTCCATCTCCATCATGGCCATGGAAATGTCATGGAGAGAGTGTGACTTCCACACAGGATTTTCCCCAATGGTAATTGGCCCCAATCCGTTATTTCTTTCAGACGTCCATGCTAGGTCCCTTTAGGGCCAGAGCCCAGGCCAGCGTTAGGGTTAGGTCCTAGCTACCTGCATGTAGATCTCCTGGTTTCTCAATACCATTTGTTGAAGAGACTGTCTTTCCCCCATTGTTTATTCTTGCCTCCTCTGTTATAGGTTAATTTACCACATAAGCATGGGTTTATTTCCTGACTTTCTATTCTGTCCCATCGATCTATGTGTCTGTGTTTGGGCCACTACCCATACTAATTGCTTTACTTGAAGCTTTGTACTACATCTTGAAATCTGGGATTTTGATACCTCCAGGTATGGTTTTGTCTTTCAAGATTATTTTCACTCTTCAGGGTCTTTTGCGGTCCCATACATATTTTAGTATTAGTTGTTTGAGTTCTGTGAAAAGTGCCTTTGGTATCTGGAAAGGGATTGCATTGAAACTGTAGATAGTTATGAGTAATATGGACGTTTTAATGATATTGATTCTTCCAACCCATGATCATGGGATAGCTTTCCATTTGTTTGTGTCGTCTTCAATTTCATCATTGACTTATGGTTTTCACACTACAGGTCTTTCACTTCTTTGGATAAGTTTAGTCCTAGCTATTTTACTCTCTCTTTTTTTTGGTGCGATTAGGAACGGTGTTGTTTTCTTAATTGCTCTTTCTGTGACTTCATTATCATTATATAGAAACCCTACCAATTTCTGTGTATCAATTCCGTATCTGCAACTTTACTCAATTCGTTTATTACTTCTCGTAGTTTTGGGGGGAAAGTTTTAGGGTTTTCTAACATATTCTTATGTCATCTGTAGATAGTGACAGTTCAGCTTCTTTACAAAGGTAGATGACTTTAATTTCTTTTTTCTTATCTGATTCCTGTGGCTAGGACTTCTAGTGTTATATTAAACAAGAGTGGCAAAAGTAGACATATTTATCTTGTTCTTGATCTTAGAGGGAAAGCTCTCAGTTTTTCACCATTGAGATGTTAGGTGTGAACTTAATATAAACAATATATAAAATAATATTTTTATGTGTTGAGGCATGTCCGCCCCCCTGACTTTGTTGAGAACTTTTACCATGAATACATGTTAAATTTTGTCATATGCTTTTTCGGCATTTATTGGAATGATCATATGATTTTTACCCTTCGTTTTGTTGAGGTGGGATATTATGTTGATTGATTGGATGAGCCATCTTTGTTTCCCTGGAATAAAAGCCACTTAATCATTTTAGTGTGTTGTTGAGAGGAGTTTGCTAATATTTTATTGAGGGTTTTAAAGTCTATTTGGTTTGATATAGGTGCTGTTACCTGGTTCTGAGGTGTTGTTGTTATTTGATGTTGTTTTTGTTGTCCTTGTTGTTGTTTGCTTTCATTTGCCCGGGAAATGTATCTCCATCCCTTCACTTTCAGTCTGTATGTGTCTAGGTCTGAAGTGAGTCTGTGCTAGGCAGCATATGGATGAGTGTTGTTTTTTGTCCATCCTGTTACCCTATGTATTTGGACTGGAGCACTTCAGCCATTTATTTTTAAAGTAATTGTTCACTGTTATGTACTGATTGTAATTTTGTTCTTTGTTTTCCGGTTGCTTTTGTAGGTCTCTGTTTCTTTTTTTCTGTACTCTCTTTCATTCTCATAGATGGATTTGTGTTGTGCTTTACTTGGCTTTCTTTTTCTTTATTTTTCATGTATTTTGTGTTTTGGGTTTGTTATCACAAGGCTAACATATAACATCCCAAGGAAACAGCAGTCTATGTTAATTTGGTGGTCACTTTAATATAAACACATTCGAGAAATTTAAAAAGACTAACCTTTGGGGCAAGTGGGTGGCTCAGTCAGTTAAGTGTGCGATTTGGAGCTCAGGTAATGATCTCACAATACATGAGTTTAAACTGCATGTTGGACTCTGTGCTGACAGCTCAGAGCCTGGAGCCTGCTTCAGATTCTGTGCCTCCCCTTCTCTCTGTCCTCCCTGTTAACACTCTGTCTCTCTCTCTCAAACATGAAATAAAACATATATTTTTTAGTAAAATAAAATACAAAGAGTACTTTTTTAAGTCCCTCCTCCAAATTTTATGTGTATGTTGTCATATTTTACATCTTTTTATTCATAATTCTGTTATATCTAATTATGATTTTCCCCCATTAACATTTCTTGCATTGCTGATTAGTGGTGATAAACTTCTTTATCTTCTGTCTGAGAAACTCTTTATCTCTTTTTTTCAAATCTTAATGATAATCTTTCCAGGTAAAGTTTTCTTGTTCATGGCATTTTCCTTTCAGGCCTTTGAAGATATCATGTCACTCTTTCCCAGCATGCCAACTTTCTGCTGAAATATCAGCTGACAGCTTTAGGTGTTTGTTTGTTGTGATTTGTTTTTCAAATCATAGGTAATTTTTGCTTCTCTCTTACAACTTTTGAAATTCTTTATTAATCTTTAAAGTTTGACGTTGTAATTCTGATGTGTCATAGTGTGGGGCTTCTTGGTTTCATCATGTTTGGAACTCGGTGCTTCTTGTCCTAGATGCCTGTTTTCTTCTCTAGTTTTGGAAAGTCTTCAGTTATCTTTTCTTCAAATAATTTCGGTACCCTTTTTCCTTCTGGTGGAATCCCTATTATGTGGATTTTTGCTCACTTGATATTTCCAAAGTATCCCTTAACCCATCCTCATTAAAAAAACAATCTTTCTGCTGTTTGTTTTGGGTGCTTTCCCTTAATCTGTCTTCCATATCACTGATATGTCCTTCCGCATGCCATCTTCTACTGTTTATTCCCTCTAGTGTTTTTTTTTTCAGCTATTGTATTCTTGAACTCTGATTTTGTGTGTGTTTGCTATCTCATAATTAAGGTTCTCATTCAGTTCTTGCCTTTTCTCTGCAGCTCGGCGAGCATCTTGACCATCATTAATTTATATTCTTTATTTAATTGAGGTACAGTGCTTACCTCCGTTTCAGCTCTTTTCTGGGTTTTTTATTGTTCTTTCTTTTGGAGCATATTTCCCTGTCTCTCCATTTTGCTTACCTCTCTGTATTTGTTTCTATACATGAGGCAGAGCAGCTGCTTCTCCTACACTTGAAGGAATTGTCTTACATATGATTGTCCCCCTGGGTAGACTCTGTGTGCTAGTTGGTGACATTGGCTGGCTGGCTGAAGCCGTGGCTTGCATGGACTGGGGATCCTGGGGCTTTCTACATAGCAGGCGCCCTGTCAGGATAGTTAAAGCTGAAGTGAACGCAGACTGGGGTGTCCCAGGATTCTGTGTGTTGAGGGTACCCTGGCAGGACAGCTGAAGCTGAAATGATTGCACGTTGAGGCATGCTGGGGTGCTGTGTATATGTTCCCTGTACAGGGTGGCTAGAACATAAGCAGTCTGGGGATCCGGTTGTCCTTGATCTCTCTATACAGACAGTTCCTGGGCAAGATAGGTGAAGCTAAAGTGGGTATAAGCTGAAGGCATCTGGGGCTGAAAATGCAAAGGATGCCTTGCCAATATAGTTGAAGCTGAAGTGGATATAAACTAGGGTGTACCAGGACTTTCCACTGAGGGGGTGCCCTGAAGGGGCCGTGGGAGCTGAGGTGGGTTACAGTCCAGAAATGGCTCTTTTTATATGCTAGTTCCTCTTTAAAATGCATTGTTTAAGGGGGAAAAAGCATGTCATGTGTGTGTGTGTGTGTGTGTGTGTGTGTGTGTGTGTGTGTCCAGTGCAATTGGGGCTGGTGTGTATTGTGTGCCTGGAACTTACTGAGGCAGCAGACCAGCTACAGCAACTGGACCCTCCTCTGGTCTATGCTTTTAAGGTGGAGGGAGAATGTGGGACAGCTGGGTGGCTCAGTGGATGGAGTATCTGAGTTCAGCTCAGGTCATGATTTCACAGTTCATGAATTTGAGAACCACATTGGGCTTGATGATGTCAGTGTAGAGCCTTTCCTGAATCTTCTGTCCCCCTCTTTCTGCCCTTGCTCTGCGTGTATTCTCTGCTTCTCAAAAATAAGTAAACATTAAAAAATGTGGATGTAAAATGTAACCCTGCCATTCTCCCGTCTCTATGACCCAAAGAGAACTCCTGTGGCTCCTCTGTCATTGACAGAGTTGTAATGCTCTCTTTTATATGACAGTTGCTGTTTTCAAACTGCAGTGTTGTGTTTTTATTTTCTTTCTTTTTTCTGCCCAAAGACAGAGGAGTCTGTTCCTGGTCCTTCCCCAAATGCCCTTGGCAACGTTAGGGGTGAGTGTTTCCTTTGTTACTGTCTCTCTGTCTTGCTGTTGTCTTTAGATTTTCTATGTTTGGTTAGGCACAATCTGTGCAGTCAGTCCTCAGCTCCTCAGGAGGAATTGTTATAGCAATGGTTGCAATCCCCAGGGAGCTGGACAAATTGGAAGTACACCTTCTGGCTGGTTCATGAGAAACGTAGTCAGGGATTTCAGGCACAAGAGCACCTAGCTCCAGGGGACCCAAAAAAGGTGAGGATTGGCTACCCATTACTGACAAGATCGCAATTCAAAGGAACTAGTGGAGGTGAAACAAATGGGAAATGTATTCAGAGGCCGACACCAGAAATGCAGCAGACTCACATCAAAGACTCCCTCTTACGTGCTGAAAATACTTCCAGGTTTATGGAAGGAAAATGTGGGACAAAAAGAGGTAGGTATACACAGGTGGTCACTAAGGTCACGTTGGTCATTTTGTTGGGCTTGAGGGTGGAGTCTTATTGCCTCAGGCAGTCCTTATTGCTAGAGTGGTAGATTCAGTTCCCATCACGTGATACTTTGCTTTCAGGATCCTGAATTAAGAGATAAGCTGAGGGTGGGGAGGGGGCGCGTGGGTGGCTCGGCTGATTAAGCTTCCTACTTCAGTTCAGGTCATGATCTCATAGTTCATGGGTTCATGCCCCACATTGGGCTATGTGCTGACAGCTCAGAGCCTGGAGCCTGTTTCAGATTCTATGTCCTCTGCTATCCCTGCCCATCCCCCCCTTGTGCTCTGGCTCCCTCTGTCTCAAAAATAAAGAATCATAAAGAAGGAGAGAAGCTGGAAAGAAAAAGTTAATCAATTGGAAAGTTTAAGGTCAATATGGAGGTAGTTGAAATCTTCTTTCACCCTGGAGGAGTTGAGTTTAAGGCCTTCCTACACAGCCATCTTGAACCGAAACTAGAATAGGGTCCCTCTGAATCCTATTTTGATTGGGAAATGTTTGGGAGAAATCCAAGGAAGGAGACAATAAAAGCAAGGAATCTGCCAGTTCTGTGTACAAGTCGACATAAACACCAGTACCTCCCCTGATTACAAGTGTGGCATGTACCCAAAAAGGCATAGAAAAGGCCTTCAGAATGGAAAAAGTAAAAATGAAAAATATCATAATTCTTTTTATTTATTTTTCAATTTGTATTTTGGAAAGAGAGAATGAGCAGAGACGGGGAGAGAAAGAGACAGCGAGAAAGACAGAGAGAGAAGCTTAAGCAGGCTCAACGCTTAGCACAGAGCCCCACAGGGGGCTCAATCCCCTGACCATGGGACCATGACCTGAGCTGCTGAACCCAGCAGTCTGGTAGTCAACTGATGGAGCCATCAAGGTGCCCTGAAAACTGCCGCGACTCTTAAATCATGGGGTTATCAACATGAAACAAATTCTAAGGGTTATACATCAGGTTTCTAGAACTCAAACATAATTAAATAAGCCCCAGAATACACGGTCAATATATACAACTCAGTTTTATTTTTATACGTAAGCAATGAACACTTAGAATATGAAATGCTTTTAAAGAACCATTTAATATCACACCAAACATTGAAATATTACATTTAAATCTAACAGCCAAGCACAGGATCTGTATGCTAAAAGCCACAGAAGGCTGATTGGATCAGTCAAGGAATATATAAATAAATGGAGAGATATGTCATATGTATCATTGGAAGCCTTGCTAGTAAGATGTCAATTATCAACTTGATCTAGAGATTCAACATAATCCCAGTCGAAATCCCAGGATTTTTTTGTGGATAACAGCAAGCTGATTCTAAAATGTGTGTGAAAAGACAAAGGAACTAGAATAGCCAAATAGCTCTGAAAAATAACCAAGTTGGAGAACTCATGTTGCACAATTTTAAGACAATTTTAAGCCACCTGTCTTCTCTCTCCTCACCTTCCCATATATTTCTGAACTTCTATCTTTATACTGTTTCAGTCAGGTCCAGCCAGCCAGTGAGTCACTATCGGTATTTTAAAGAGTTACACACGTGATGGAAAATCCCAGAAGCCAAATAAAGGATGGTGAAGCATTCAGGAATTAGAATCATCAGAAAGCTGTTTCCACCACCAGGGCTAGAGAAACTCAGAACCATAACTAGCAGTAACTGAGAACATGGGAGAAGAGGCTCTTGGAAAGAAGCTAGAATTTGGAGGAGATAAAATCACTGGTAGCAAGTGGAGCGGGAGAGAGAAAAACCTCTGGGCTTATACCTTCCTCTCTTTCTCCCATCAAACATCCATTGGTCAAACCCCTCTGGAAGCCAGGTGGCAAGGAACCAGGAAACACAGTGTGTAGGAGAAGTGCAGGAACTGGATCTGAGGGCAAAAAGACATAATGGCTGAAGTTACATATATGTCCCAGTTAGGGTTCTCCAGAGACTCAGTATCAATAGGAATTGGTTCACAGGATTACGGAGGCTGAGAAGGGCAGACCCAGGAGATCCAGTAGTTTAGTTCCAGGCAGACTCCAAAAGCCTAAGAATCAGGAGAGCTGATGATGTATGTTCCACTCCAAGTCTGAGTCTGAAGTCAGGAGACCAATATCGCAGCTTGAAGACACTCAGATACACAACAGTGGATTCTCTCTTACTCTGCCTTTTGTTCCATTCAGGTCTCCAACCGATTAGTTGAGGCCACCCAGTGTTTGTCAAGGCAATATGTTTTGCTTAGTCTCCTGATATACAGATGTTCATTGTAATAGGAAATGTCCTCAGAGACTCACTAGAAATAATGTTTAACCATATATCTGGGTACCCTGTGGCTTAGCCCAGTTAAAACATGAAATTAACCATCACAAGATATAATTTTATGTGTGTATGTATGTATGTATGTATGTATGTATGTATGTATGTATGTATGTAGGCATGTGTGAATGAATATATGTTATGAGAGAGAGAGAGAGAGAGAGAGAGAGAGAGAATAGAGAGCATATGCTCAAGCAGGATAGGGGCAGAGAGAACAATTGTGAGCTGTCAGTGCAGACCCTAATGCTCATCTTAGTCTTATGAACTGTGAGATCATAATCTGAGCCAAAATCAAGAGTTGGATTCTGAACTTACCGAGCCACTCAGGTAACCCACAAGATGTAATTTGATAATAGAGACCTATTTCCCTTACTGTACAATCATTTTTCATTCCATACATTGTAAGATAAATGTCTTCCTCAAACTTGCTGCACTTTTTCTCGGTTTCCCATCAGCTTTGGACGTCTGTTTGTCATTGTTGTTAACACTGGTATTATGCTCTGCAGTCAAGTCTCTTTCCATTGTTTAAGGTTGATTCTAAAACTTGTAAACTAATAAATGGTTTAAATTATTGGGATTATTAAATAATATGCCAACACTAGAATTACTTCTCTTTTCCTGGAGTCCTTGGACCTGCTGAATGAGGACGTCTCTAGGATCAAGGTGAAATGGATCCTTTTTCTTTGTGTTCCATCAGTGCTTTAAACCACGCCATGTTTCACTTGGCTCATTCAGACTAAGACCATCTTATGGATATTTGCTCGTTCTCCTTTGGTTTCTAATTGCACTTCTTTGTTTTATTGCACTCTTTCACTGTTCTCAAATCATGCCTCTTATGACATCTTCCTGTTAACCTCTTAGAGGTCACTTACTGGAGCCTTCTCTTTTCCTGCCACATTTAGGTGGTGAGTCAGTAGGTCTGCTTCATAGCTTCCTTCCTGTGATTTTCCTCTGCTACAGTCCCCGTGTGTTTCCATGGTTTCATGGTAATATGGCTATCTGGGGAGTGAGGGAGCATTTAAAAGCCTGGACTCTAGAGCCAGACGGCCTGGACTTAGTCTTTACTTGTTCCACTTACCAACTGTGTAAGTTGGATGTTGGATGAGTTATTTGGCTTCTTTATAACCCTATTTCCTCCTCTAGAAGATAATAATCGTAATTGTATGTACTTTATAAGTTTCTTGTGTGGTTAATATGTAATAATATGTGAAAATAACCCATAAGAGTGTCTGGCACAAAAATAAACACTGTTAATGTTGGCTATTATTAAGTATAATTTTTCTTTATTTTTTTCACTCCTTGTTTTGCTGGAGTACACCTTCAGATAACTTCCTAATGAAGAATGAATAGAATCAAATGTTCTGAGTCTTTGCACATCTGAAGATATCTTGAGTCCACTCTCGAATTGATAATTTTGATAGGTGTACAATTCTAGCTTCTTTTTTTATTTTATTTATTTTTAATTTTTAAAGTTTACCTCGACATTAGTTAGCATGTAGTGCAACAATGATTTCAGGAGTAGATTCCTCAGTGCCCCTTACCCATTTAGCCCATGCCCCCTCCCACAACCCCTCCAGTGACCCTCAGTTTGATCTCCATATTTATGAGTCTCTTATGTTTTGCCCCCTCCCTGATTTTATACTATTTTTGTTTCTCTTCCCTTATGTTCATCTCTTCCACTCATAGAATTCTAGCGTCTAATGGCCAGTTAACCTTTCCATACATTATCCCCTGATCACAACACCATTGGAACTACAATATCTGCTCTTTAGAGTGATTTTGACTCACCATCACTTTCACCTTCTTGTATTTTTCAAAACCATTCAGTACGTCTGGCGTATGCTTAAGGAAAAGGGAATGGAGGTTCACCTTTTGAAGGGCTTAAAAGAGAATTTATGAACATATTTTAGACTGCCACAGCTTGTCTGCTGGCCTCCTATTATTCACTTTCATCCTGCATGGAAAATATCCTCACCCTACCCCAAGAATCCTCCCTCTTAAAGACCCAACCCTTGTAACATCAGCTCAAAATTCAGGATATTTTTATCCAAATTAGGTCCAGGTGTGAATGAGTCTCCTTGTGTGCCCTGGTCCTCGATTCCACTTTCAATCTGAAGTCCTATCAATGAAGACCTATGAATTAAGCATACAACCAACACGGGCACGTGATAACCAGAAAACACACACAAAACACACACACACACACACACACACACACACACACACACACACACACACTCACACAGAAAAAACAAACAAAACACAAACATTTCTGTTCCCAGAAAAAGGAAGGAGGTTATCATGAATCACTGTTCCATAACAATTCTGAAGTTCATCTGGCCCAGGTAGGCAGTCCTTTCATTGGGTCTTAAGGACTGGGAATGATTTTCCATGGCTCTAGCTCCTCTGGGGTTCTGGCTTTCAACCTCCAAGTCATTCTTCCCTTCTCATGAAAGGTAGCCTGTGTCTACAGCCTTATGGTTGTCTCGGCCTACTTACTGATTTTAGGAGTTTGTGGGTCCAAAGCCTTCTTTCATTTTACTCTCTGGGATTAAGTAAACTCTTCTCTACCATGGACTTTTTCAAACTTTTATAAGGAAAACCACTCCTAAACTTCAAGTTATGTTGTAACAGAGAGAACCCTGTGCCCCACAGTTTAGTCTGCGAGGGTATGCTTATGAGAGAGAACACTGGTATTCTCCAAGACCCTTCTTCATTTAGGACACTTTTCTAGCATCTTTTCCCCAACGTCATCTGCTGAGTGAGGTTGGTAATAATTTCACCTTCAATAAGAGTGACATTATTGATGTTATCTGTGCTAACAAATCATGAAATTGTATTTGAATGGCATTGAGTAAGGGCAAGTAGTATCGGTTAGGGACGTGTTCAGCTGTCACAGAAAGGCTGCCACCAGTGGCACGAACAAAGAGAGTTTTACTCACAAAGAGGCTGTAGGCTGTGTCCCATTAAGGCAGCAACGTCATCTGCAGCAGGCTGCATGGAATGGCACAGCTGCCAAATTTTTACGACCTACTACAAATTTTGGAGAAAAGGGTAGCAGCCATTAATATAATAATACAAATATTTTTACCACTTTCCATCTTCAAGATGCATCACATGTGTGAGCATTTCAAGCTCACAGCACATCTGTGAGGTAGAATTGTTGATGTCTTTTGGAGGTCATTCGTTTTCTTCTTAAGTCAAAAATTAGCTGTCATATTTCTAGGGCATGTGGCTTCACCAAATCCCCTCCTAGGTTTCCTTTGCTTATCAATGCATCAAGCAAACTCATAGGAATTCTAGAATTTAATACTTGTGAGTCATGGAGAAACCAGTTCTGCCTTATCAAATCACATTAAATAATCATGCCATTCAGTATACTCTCAGATGAACCGTTGGAAGGTGCTCCTGTATTGGTGTTGTATTTCTGTTGGCAAGAACCTTGCCTCCTAGGAGGCACTGTAACTTTCATATCTATTAGTAATTGCCAATGAAGTAAAAACCAAGAGTGTTCTTTGTCTTCTTGTTGACACGTTATAATGTATACTAAGTTACCCCGTTTCCTTGTTTAATTTCTTCGCATCATATACCAACTGCAATATCATCACGGAACAATGGTGGCCCGAATGTAGCATTATCAGCTCTGGAAAATTCAGATATGGCCACGGTAACAGGTATGGCCACGGTAACAGTTAGGGTGGACTCCATCCAGTTCTTGGCTTCTTGGGCTTGTCTGATTCTCTCCGTTTATCTACCTCCCACCCCACACCCCCAGCCCCAGCAGCAGTGAGAATATGGTTAGTCAGTGAATCTCCAGCAGATACAGATGCAGACCATTTCTCTGGATAATCTTTATGGTTGACTGTGGCCTGGGTAACAGGACTGGTTCAGACAGAAACACCTGATTTGGGTGCCATCAAGCAGTATCTGTGCCCTCCCTGAGAAATGGGACAGTATGCATTTCAAACCCTTCAAGTCTCCACTTCTCCCTGCAGACGTCTGTGTTTTGTTGCTTTCATCCACCTACCAAAGCAACCCAAACTTTATGCTAAAGAGAGTGGGCCTCGTGTGTCCTTTGCAGATTGGAATGTTGTTACTAGTTTGGGTTATCTTAACAACAACTGGCAAATTATCTAAAAATGTAGAATTCGCTGTGAATTCAGAATCCGTACCTGTAGTAAGCCCTCCATGATTCCGTTGATTAGGGAGAGGTATCAGACCATACTGTAAGAAACCCTGCCTTCGAATGCTACAGCTCTACGGACTTTCAAAGCACTATTTCTAACCTGGTTATCAAAAGTCGTTAAGTCTTTTTGAGTATACATTCAGAGCTTTTTAAAGTTCTGGATCATAGTCTCCAATTTTCATTAGCTTCCTAACCCATTTATTCCCAGAGTTCTCTTTATTTTTGAATCATTCTGTTGGGCCTTTGACCACACCTGTCAAGTAAAAAATTTCCTCAAATTGAATATATGAACATTTAACAGCAGTTACGTGTTCAGTGCCCAAATATTTTATGATTTCCGTTAGGAGTTTGTTCTGTCCGTGGACGGTGAATAAACAAATGTCTTTTTTTTTTTCTTTTTTCCCCACATAAGTAAGTAGATGTGCCATGCAGAATGCTAGGTACCTGTCAAGGGTAATAGGACGTTCAGGAGTGTAAATAAGATTTCTGTCATCAAAAAAAGAAAAAAAAAAGATTATTTGATGACCTAAGATAAGCTAAGCTTTAAAAATGAAAGGAAAATAGCCATGAACTCAGATAAAAGTTAGGCAATTAAGTACTTTTCCCTAGGGCAGCAAGGAGTTTTGAGAAATACCATAATCTGTAGAATTTGTACTAAAAAGCTCTACTGACATGATGATAAAGCTCATCTTTAAAGCTTGCTTTGTGTACTGATATTATTCCTTTTTTCTTGAAATCTAAAGAAGCCTTTCTCTTTGGCTCTTAACATGAAAGGAAAAGAAATTTTCCCCCTATATGTTCTTCTGCCGTTTTTAGGCAGAGCTTTTCCAAAAGGCTTTTATATATTCATTGCTTTTTATCTTCATCCTTTGTCCAAAACAAGCCTTGAGATGGGGAATGATGTGGACTATTTCTAACCCAAGCTCAGAGGACTTAACTTCTCATAAAACCCATCAATTGATGAGGCATTGAACTCGTATCATGGAGTTCCTTGTGCAGCCCATGGGCAGGATTCCACTGAAGTAATCAATAGCATCGTGGAGACCCTGCCTCTGGAAGGAACTAACAACAAATAAGGATTTGACCTTATAGGCTGATTTTCCTAGAAATCTAGGAATCAAGAGGGCCAGAAGAGGGATGGTGGGAGAGGGACACTGGAGAAGTGCTGAATACCCAGGCTCACTTGAAGCCAACTGAGCAGAGGAAGGTTCTGTCCCGGAGGAGCTTGGCTCAGCAGGGATCAGCTCCCAATTGTTATGGACTTAGTGAAAATACACTCATGAGAGCCTACATGAAGGAGGCCTCCAGAACTCTAAGAGGATTCCTTCCTTTCTTATGTCTTTTTTTATGGAAAGTGTCTTGGCCGTGCTTACTTCACCTTTGTGTGTCCACAGTTCTTCTTCCCACTAGTTGTGTTGCCATGAACCTCCTTACATAGCCATTGCTCCCCTCCTAGACCACGTGTTCCTCATGGACAGGGCTCACCTTAGCCATCCGTGTGTCGTTACTACAGTGCCAGCCATGTGCAAAGGACCCTGTACATACTGAATGAATGCAATGTGTTTATGGGGTTTCAGTTCCCAATTTTTACAGAAGAACTAGCTGTCTCACTTCAATTTTATGTGTAACAGCATCAGTCTATACTGGGGATTCTCTCTCACATTCTCTCTTTTTACAAACACCTGCAATCAACTTTTGATGAACTCTTACTCTTTTGTGATCAGATGAATTGAGTGGAACCTTTGCCATCTCTTAAGATCTTATTGGCAACCCAACACCACTTCAACTCCCTATCCTACAGTAAATTCTTGCTTAGCAAGAAGCACTATAGTTCAGTGACTAAGAGGGTGGCCCCTGGAGCCAGGTTCCCTGGGATCTAAACTCATATTTTGCTCTATTTCTAGCAGCAGACCTTTGGACAACTTACTTTTTCTCTTTGTTACTCATTTTTCTCAGCTGTAAAATCAGGCACAACCTAGTACCTTCAACACAGAGCTCTGAAATGAATTCAGTGTGGTAACAAAGGTAAAACACTTAGAATAATGCATGGAACCCCCTTAGCTGCGAGTCAGTAAACACTCGCCTTATTTAGTGATGTAACTACGTTTTTGACAAAGTCGCTGCTTGCTTACTTAAAACCTCCACGTTGGCTGTGTTAAATGTACAGAACAGGTGAACTATGGAAGTCACCATGTCAGAGTCAGGCTTACTTGGTAGAATAAGGTCCCATTCCCTGATGCTGGTGATTGCAAGAGGATACTCAATCCTCTTGTGCACAGAGAGGTACAGAGGCCCTCGGTACAAACCTATAACAAGATGATAAGAAAGCCATAGGAAAACAGAGGGAACAAACTAATTTTACACAATCCTCTTGTGCACAGAGAGGCACAAGGCCCTCAGTACAAACCTATAACAAGATGATCAGAAAGCCATAGGAAAACAGAGGGAACAAACTAATTTTACTTTAGTTCCCACCATACACCAGTACAGTTCTCTGCAATTCACACATGTTTCCCTCTCAAGCAAACATAACAGGCCTGTGGGGAAGGTATTATTATTCCCATTTAACACGCAACTACACTAATGCTTAGAAAGTTTAAATAACTTGCCAAATATCACATCTATGTGGCAGAGCTAGGATTTGAACCAGCATCGTTCACATCCCACTGCCTCTGCCAATCTTTAGAAACATCTTTGGAAGAAGTGAAATACGTTAATCATAATGATGCGCTGAATAACATAGGACTGGGTACTATAGGCCCATGCAATCCCAAGGCGGGAAAATATTAATTTACAAAGGCTATTTTGCTTACTGTTATATTTCTCAGAGTGCACAGGGTAAGTGTTCACTCTTTGTGAAATGAGTGAGTTTACGAGGGAATGGACAGAAATGTGAATACCTATGCTCGTACGATTACACCGTGTAGTTTGGTTGAGGATCTCGAGACACACTGCCTTACATCTTATCTCAGCAGAGTAACAGGGACGTTAGAGCTGTCATAGAAGGTGAAAGAGAAGGTTACTTATCATACCACTTGTCCCAAATTACTCGTAGGTCAGTTTAAAAAGCAGCACACAAACATAAGACAGTGAGGGAGAGCCAGGAAAGCTCAGAGAGAGGGAGAGAGAGAATCCCAAGCAGCTTCTACACTGTCCGCACAAAGCCTGATGCAGAACTGGACCTCGCAAACCATGAGATCATGACTTGAGTCGAAAGCAATATAGTCACATGCATAACTGACTGAGCCATCCAGGTGCTCTCACCTTTGTTAAGATTGAAATTCCCAGGTTTTTACGTAGATAAATGACAGATCTTACAAACAACAACAAACAGATTAGAAGGATGGTTCAAAACCAAGGATTGCAAGATTGCAGTAAGGACATAATATGTGGGAGTAATCGGGGTGGGTGGGAGGAAGAAAGGGCCAGGGGCCAGATGGAGGGTCTGTAAATGGAAGCCGACATTCTAGCAAAGGTGGAGCCTTATTACTTCCACTCTTTTACTCCAGAACTTGTTGTCCCCAGCATGTGGTGTCCACTTACCGTATGCTTCAGAGCTGGTGGATGGATAAGCTGCCCATTGTAATCAGGGGAAAACATTCCACCCACAGAATTCACTAATTGCCCTGTTCTATAATGTTTACCCTCTTACTGGCATTGCTAAAAGTACCTACTTTCTCTATACCACCATAGAACAGGAGGATTTTCCCTTGTCAGCCTTTGCTCGCTTGCTTGTCAGTTTATTGGTCCACCTGTGGCTTTATTCACCACTCACCCAAAACTGACTGAGGGACTCTTTGTGCCAGGCTCTGTTCTTGAGGTATACCCCTGCCTCCATGGTGGTTGTGGGTAATTCTTGACTTCTGGGCTTCCAGCTACTACATCAGGTGGGGGTCTCCATCACCTTCTGTTGCTTTTTCATTGTCATTGGGCAGGTTTCTGCCTGCTTCTTCTCTCTAATTATGTACACGGTAGAAATCAGTGCTTTGGGGATGTGGATGACTGCAAGAACAGACTCCTGGACGTGTCTTTTCACTTGGGGAATTTGCATATTTGTGCATATTTTTGTCTCAAAATCTAGTTTATCCTAGAGGTAGACATTTTAAACAAAGCAAACACAGTCCAGAAGGGGCTCAAGAAACAAAATCATTGGATGTGTCCCCGAGCCTGGTAGCAATGCAGGTGGGGTAGAGGCCTACAGATGTGGAGCTAGACTGTTGTTGGATGACAGCTTCACTGTGCATCTTCAGCCAGGAAGTAGTACAGCTGGAATGAGAATTCTCCTAGTGTGATTCTTGGCTTGGTGTTTTCCTGCTGACTCATTGGCATGGGAGGGCTGAGAACTTTTGGAACTTTGTTGCATTTTGCTGCAGAATCAAACACTAGCTAGGTTTTTCAGGTAGTTATAGAATGGGCTTTGACAGCAAGGTGGAGTGGGGGTCAGAGAGACCTGGCAGGAAGGAGGAAACTGCACAGGCAGGAGAGTGGGACTGACAGAGGCTGTTTTCTTCCATTTTGTTCTGGGCAGACCTTAGTGAGGATGTCTAGTCCTGAGTACTGGTGAAGTTTCTGTACTGGCCATGGAGTTGGGCGGGCACCTTAGAGAGATTCCCACAGTCTGGGGGAAGTGTGTGTGTGTGTGTGTGTGTGTGTGTGTGTGTGAAAGAGAAGGAGAGTGAGAGAGAAAGAGAGAGAGAGACAGATACAGAGACAGAGACAGAGACAGAGATGGAGATATGGAAGTCCCAGTAAGGGAAAGTGATATTTATTCGGATTTCCTGTTAAATTCATTTTCAAAGGATTCAAATCACAGGGAATTTTTCTTAACACTAAAAGTATGTACTGAGTTTAATCCTAATAACATTAATAAGAAAATAAGATCTAGAATTTGATGTCCATCAATTTATAAATAAATCTTTCTGGGGCAGAGGGGTCACATGGTCGAGAAGTAGGGGGATCTGTACATCCCATGTCTCTCAAACAAAGTGCTGAAGCCAAAGTATTTTGAACCCCAAAAGTCTGCAAGGAAAACAGACTGAATACTCCTGAAGGAAATGTGACAACTTGAGAAATGACAGGTGGCTGAATGTGAACTGGGGTACATAAATTGGTCCAGGTAGGAATGGAGGGAAGAGATCCCCTTCTGCGGAGAGACAAAAGTAAGAGAAAGAGTGGCTCGGGAAGTGTAGGGCTGTATGTGGATAAGAGGAGAACCTCGGACTGGGACTGAGAGGGATCTTATCTCTAACTGTGGGGCTTTCTTGGGTCTGGGGCTAGGCTCCCTGTTTGCGCACCTGGGGAGGAGAGGAGCCAGCATTGGTTTCAGGGGTAGATCAGGGGCACAGTCCACAGAAGGAGACAGTAGCCCCTCCCTGGAGGGCTGTGCAATAGAACAAAGCCTGCCTGCATCCACCACCCCCCAGATCAGTGGCTGGGTCTAGGGCGCAGTCTGCGCCCCCTAGGAGTCTTCGCCTTTCTAGGAGAAAGTGGCCCCCTCCCTGGGGGCGTCGCTGTGGGACAAAACAATGCCTGCCTGCATCCACCATGCCCAAGCTCAGCAGTGAGGTCAGCAGCGCAGTCCACGGCAGGAAAAGGCGGGGCTCCCTGAAGCACAGCAGCACAGATAGCCAGGAAGACATTTGTAGCAGCACAGAGAGGCACTTCCCCAGTGCCAGAGCACACGGAACGGGTCTGCGAATCCTAGACAAGCGCTATGCCAAAGGAGTCAGCGGAGCAAGAAGGACCACCCTGCGTGTGCCCTCAGCACAATGAGGACAACTGGAACGGAGTACACCAGGTCATGGAGAAGAGGCTGGGCATCACCATTTCCCCACCACCACCACCACCGCCACCACCATCAGCACAAAGGCGGGGCCTCAGGGATCAGTCCGAGGGTCCATAGCGGAGGTGGGACCAGCCTACCCCAAACCACGCCCCTCTGTGCTGGGTACCTGCTTATCTGATGGACCAGGGTAGGCGCTGTGGAACCAGGCAGGTCCATCATCCGGACCAGTGATGCTGCATAGACTGGATTAATTCCGGGACAACTCTTGTTAGTTAGACATATTCTCCCTTCCTATCTCTTCCCTCTTTTAGGTTGATAACTCTGCTTGTTGGTTCGTTTAAGCGGACATTTATAATCCATTCCCTTGATACATTTCCTACCTATATTTCTATAATTTTCTTTCTCTCTCTCTGGAATAATCAAGCCATCTAGTTTCTCTGTCTGGGTAAACTTATCTTCCTTTTGTTCCCACACCTCCTTCCTTATTTTCCTTTCTCTCTCTCTCTGCATTAAGCCATTTGGCCTCCCATTCTGGTCAATATACATATATATTTTTTCCTTTTACCCCCTCCTGTCATTTCCCTCTTTATATGTGTTCTTCCAACAGCAACACCTCTACCGTGTACTTTACTTGTAGCTGGTGTTTCTGGTTTGTTTGTTTTGTTTCGTTTTTGATTTCAGACTGTTTTTCTGTGTGTGAGCGTGTGTGTGTCCATTTATTTCTTTTAGTTGCACGTTTCCTTCCATGTCTCTGTTTCCTGTGTGTTCGTTTGTTTGTTTTCCTTTCCAGGGCTACTTCAAGGGACAAATAAAACCACACCTTGTGGAGGGTCAAAAACATCATGACGAGTAGAGAACTCAAAGAGCCAATGCCACAACAACAGAGAGCCAGTAACACTCTCCAGGAAACACTACCTGCAGTGTTAGAACCTGCACAGGGCGTGACCCTCATTTCATATAGCAATTCTTGCAGGTGCAGAGCAAATAACAAGCTTGTAAACCTCATAAGAGAGAGAAAACTAGCCAAAATAATGAAACAGAAGCATTCCCCTCAAAAGAAGTTCCGGGAAGAAGTGGACATCTAACGACTTGATCAAAACAGATATAAGCTACATTTCAGAATTTAGCATAACGTCAAAAGATGAATCGTTGGGATTGGCAAAGGCATAGAAGACAGCATGGAATCCATTATTGAAGAGACCAAGGAAATAAAAAGTAGTCATGATGAATTCAAATGGTATAAATGAGGTGCAATTTAAAATGGAGGCAGCCACATCGTGGATTGAAGAGACAGAGGGGAGACTAAATGAATTAGAAGATAAAAATATGGGGAAAAGGAGGTGAGAAAAAGATAGAGAAAAAATTGAGGATTGAGAGGGGAGAATAAGAGAACTAAGTGATGCAATCAAATGGAACAATATCCATAGCACAGGTTTTCCAGAAGAGAGCAAAAAGGGGTGTGAAGATGACCTTGAACAAATCATAGCTGAGAACTTCCACAATCTGGGGAAGGAAACTGGCATTGACACCAAACGGGCACAGAGAACTCCCTTCTGATGTAACTTGAGTTGATCTTCTGCACAACATATAATAGTGAAACTGGCAAAATACAAGCATGAAGAGAGAATTCTTAAAGCAGCTAGGGATGAATGGATGTTAACGTACAAAGGTAGAAGTATTGGGATCGGAGCAGACCCATCTACTGAAATCAGACAAGGCATAAAGGAATAGGGGAATCTTCAATGTGATGAATAGGAAAAATATGCAACCAAGAATCCTTTATCCAGCCAGCCTGCCATTCAGAATCGAAGGAGAGGTAAAGGTCTTCCCAAACAAACCAAAACTGAAGGAATTCATCACCGCTAAACCATCCCTGCAAGAGATACTAAGAGGGATTCTATGAGGGAAATGTCGCAAGTATCACAAAGTGCCACAGACACCAGTACAAGCATGAAAAGTACAGACATCACAGTGCCTCGGAACCATGGCTTTCCACAATAAAACTGCATGGAAGTGGAATAAATGCTCCAACCAAAAGACTTAGGGTATCAGAATGGATAATACAAAACAAGACCCATCTATTTTCTGTCTTACAAGAGACTCATTTCGACCTGAGGACAACTTACTATTGAAAGTGGGTGAATGGAGAGCTACCTTTCATGCAATTGGGAGTCAAAAGGAAGCTGTATTAGCCATACTTATATCAGACAAACTTGACCTGAAATTAAAGTGTGTAGCAAGAGATGTTTAAGGGCATTATTAAATAATTAGTGTCTGTCCATCAGGAGGAGCTATAATTATAATGAGTATGCAGTGATTTCGGAAGCACACAAAGATTTAAAACATTTAATCACAAACATTAACAATCTCATTGATAAGAATATGGTAATTGCAGGGGGCTTTAATACTCAACTTACAACAATGGACAGAAAATCTAGACAGAATCAGGAAAGAAACAATGGTCCTGAATGATACATTGGACCAGAAGGAAGTGTCAGATATTTTAGAACTCTACATCCCAAAGCAGCAGAGCATACTTTCTTCTGGAGTGCACGTGGAACATTCTCCAAGAGAGACCACATACTGGGTCACAAAAAACCTTCAGTAAATATAACAGAATTGAGATGACACCATGCACACTTTCAGGTCACAATGTTTTGAACTTGAAATAAACTACAGGAAAAAGTCTGCTAAACCTCTAGCATACAGGTTAAAAAACATCTTACTAAAGAACGAATCAGTCAACCAGACAGAGAAGAAATAAAAAGACATAAGGAAACAAATAAAAATGAAAATACAACAATCAAAAATTTTTGAAAAAAAATTTACTTAAAAAGATGGTAAAAGGGTTAGTGAAGCTGAGTTTTGCATACTTGAGACAGCATGTAATGCACTAAGGAGTCAGAGTGCTTGGGGTAAAGGCCATTTCCATAACTTTCTTAGTCCTGTGACCTTGATCAATTTTAACATCTCCTTCAGCCTCAATTCCTTCTTCTGTACCCAGGGTCAATTGAGATGCTTTATCAGGTAACGTGCTTGCCACAGGGAAGTGATTGGTAGCTGTAAGGTCATTGCTTTTGCCCCTGGTATTCCCAGGACTCCTACCAGGGAGCCTGGAGGCCTGTGTGCTGGCCTGAATCTGTAGCATTTTAGGCAAATTGTTCACCCTGTGATTAAGTCTTCCCGTTTCACTGAGCCTTTGATTCACCCCATGTGTTCTGGCATCTGCCGCCCTGCGTGAGTTCTCTCCTTTTTAACACCTTTACTTGGTTTTGTGTGATACAGTGATCACACCACCTGAGCATCAGTTATTAGCAATAAGCGTGACTCCTCTGAGTACCTATAGTATTCTGATTATTCCCACATACAGCTAGTTTCTGCAGCTCTGATTATCTGCTAAATTACACCAATGCATATTTTAGAAGACTCTTTTGTTGTTGTTGCTGCTACTGCTGTTGTTGTTGTTGCTGCTGTTGTTGTTGTTGTTGTTTTTGTTGTTTAGAAATCATTTGCTTCAGGTTCATCTAGTCTATCCAGTAACACCTGCAATAACATTGAGATAAACCTTGGTGTTACCTGTTTTCACTTTTTAACGCCAGTGGATTTTGTTTTTGGTTTTCTTTTTCAGGCTCCCTTTGGGAAGTTCTATTTCTTCCATCTTCTCGCTCATGTTTCCTACATAGACAACGGATTGTTTGCTAGTTGCTGTCTCTGGGACGTTGTTGCTGTTTGCCAGTGTTAGTATTGGCATGCCAGGCCTTGGGTGTTCATTCTTTCAACGATTTTTGTTCCAAGTCTTCATGACAAAGGCAACAGAATGAAGAAGGTACTGAGTTGAAGCAGTTAGAAATTCACTTCAACTAGGACTGCCGGAGGAAGTGCCACTGCATTTAGAGGAGGAGACACAGAATTGAACCACAAGTGAGCAAAATGAGTTGGGTATAAGAGAAAAAAAAAATAATTCCAGCACGACAGTCAAGTGTTCTCTGCTTTTATTTGAACTATGGGATAAATGTGTAACGTACTACAAACCCTTACGATATGGGCTGCTTATTTTGATTTTAATGTTTGTTCGTTGGTTGGTTGGTTGGTTGGTTGGTTGCGTGGGTGGGTGGGTGGGTGGGTGGGTAGTTGATTTGCAGTGTATGTGAGGAAGGGGAGGGGATGAGAGAGGGGGAAGAGAAAATTCCAAGCAGGCTCTGTGCAGAGTGTGACCTGGGGCTTGAAACCACAAATGGCGAAATCATGACCTAAACTGAAACTAAGATTAGGACACTCAACTAACTGAGCCACTCAGGCTCCCCTTGGCTGCTTATTGTATTTGCACTTTGGGTCTTCGTGTTACAAATACCATAGGGAGTGGTGTACATGCATGATCTAAGGAAGGTGCAGCTATTTAGATCTGGCTTATTTGTTTTTCCTTATAACACTTTATTCAGGAGTAATATTTCATAAGTTTATTAGAAAGACAGATTGAAGAAGGTAATTGGGAGGAAATCAGGTAAGGAGTCATTGCAGTTGACCAGGAGAGGTGAACATGACAGGAATTAGTGTGGACACAGGAAATGGAGAGATGAGGACCGATGTGGTATTTTTTTGAAAATGCTTTTTGTTGTGTAATTAACATTATATAAAATAACTCTTTTGGTGCATAGTGCTTTGAGTTTTAAAGATTGTATATACTCATGTAAATGTCACCCCAGTGATAATACAGAAGAGTTCTGTTCCTGGGGCACATAGGTGGCTTAGTCATGTAAGCATCCCACTCTTGATTTCGGCTAAGGTCATGATCTCACTGTTCTTGAGTTTGAGCCCCTGCTCACGAACTTCCCGGAGCCTACTTGGGATTATCCCTCTATACCTCCTTTTCTGTGCCTCCCCCACTCTCACTCTCTGCCTGCCCCCCCAAAAAATTAGACACAAAGAGAACAATTCCATCAGCTCCCAGAATTCCCTCATGTTGAATCACTCTCACCCCACCCCTGAGGCCTGGCAACCATCTATCTCCAACTTTAATATCATATAAATGGATCCTTATTGTAGGTAACTTTATGAGACTGGTTTCTTTCATTCAACATCATGCCTTTACAATACATCTGTTTCTTAGTGTTTCCCTGTACGGATATAGCAGCGTTTGTTTAACCATTCATTTCCTGAAGGAAATTTGTGTTTTTCCATTTTTGTCAGTTATGATTAGAGTTGCGGTAAACATTTGTGTGCATGTTTTTTTTGTTGTTTTTGTTTTATAAACATAAGTTTTCACTTCTCTAGAGCAAATGTCTAGGAGTCAGATTTATGGGTCACATGCAAGTATTAGGTATTGTCTTTAAAAAATAGATATATTTCATGGGCTCCTGATTGGCTCAGTAGATTGAGTAGCTGACTTCAGCTCGGGTCATGATCTCACGGTTTGTGAGTTCAAGCCCCATGTTTGGCTCTATGTTGACAACTCGGAACCTGGAGCCTGCTTTGGATTCTGTATCTCCTCTCTCTCTGCCCCTCCCTGCTCACACTCTGTCTCTCTTTATCCCTCAAAAATAAGTAAAGATTGAAAAAAAACAGTTTCAACATGTGTATAGCAGTATCTCAGGGCAGTTTTAATGTGTTTCCCTGAAGCCTAGTGTTGTGGAGCATCGTTTTGCGCACTTCAATGTATGATATTCTGGACACAAGACCTTTGCTGGATATATGATTTGGGAATATTTTCTCCAAGTCCATAGATTGTCTTTTTGTTCTTTTCACAGAGTCTTTTACCAAGCAAAAGTTTTAGTACTAATGAAGGGCAATTTAGAGATATTTTTTCTTTTATATGAATCCAATTTATAAACCTTATAACTTCAGATGTACTTTGTACTCCTTGTTCATATATTTGCTATTCTATACCAGCATCAGAATGTTTTCAGTTTGTTGCTATTGGTTGCACAAGTTGTATACTGCACAGTTCTAGGGGACATGATTTATATGA
This sequence comes from Panthera onca, assembly GCF_046562875.1. Taxonomy (NCBI): domain Eukaryota; kingdom Metazoa; phylum Chordata; class Mammalia; order Carnivora; family Felidae; genus Panthera; species Panthera onca. Next base: position 5,550,175 of record NC_138358.1, on the reverse strand, counting down.
ACTACAGTGCGAATGGTAACCCTCAAATCTGTAAAATGTACAACTTGTACACACATGTATTATGTCCTGGAGGGTCTTTTCTACTGTACAGATTGCAGTCATTGCTGTGGTTCTGTTTTACTTTCCTTGTCATTTATTATGTGGAGTGTATACTGAAGCCAAATTTAAGAAGGTCCTGTTTGTGAGCTATCTAAAGGTAATTTATTCTCACTGATTCTCAACTAGCTGGGGCCTATCCTTGGGGTACAGCAACATCTGGCTTTCTAGCTTGTTCCCTTAATTGAATCTATTAATTTGCATTCATGGAAACTGGAAACTCTCTTCAACCAGCCTGTTTTAGCTATATACCCGTGATTTTAAAATTCACCTCAAAAACAAATGACTAAAACTTTAATATTTGTAGAATAATCGGGATTTGAAAAAAAAAAGGAACAATATAAAAACACTGGAAAAAATCAACAGAATATAATATAAAAACAAAAATATCATTTGCAGGGAATACTTTGGCTCCATGTAATTCTCTATTTACTCTGAGTAGCTCTAAGTTGGTGTATGACGTCCCTCTGACAATTGAATGTACATTCAGTGTTACAAGATGTTTTTTTTTTTTTTTTTGTCAATACTTAGTTCCTCTAAAGATGGAATCACAAATTATTAACTGATCAACAGTTAGTGTTGTAGCAGAATCAGGAACAATTCAACAGAACAGGCCTGTTCTGGGTGTGTTCTTATAGAATTATATAATTATGTCCATTATTACTACAGGTGTCTTCACCTACCTGGCCTCTTCATAATCAGCTACAGTAACATTTCACAAAGCATCCCATTCTTCCCCACTGAAATGGTGAAACATTTTTTTTTTAATTTTTGTGTCTACATTTATTTATTTTTGAGAAACAGAGTGAGATAAAGTGTGAGTGGGGGAGAGGCAGAGAGAGAAGGAGACAGAATACGAAGCAGGCTCCAGGCTCTGAGCAAGTGGTCAGCACAGAGCCTGATGCAGGGCTCAAACCCATGAACTGTGAGACCATGACCTGAGCTGAAGTCGGACACTCAACCGACTGAGCCACCCAGGCGCCCCATGAAATGCGAAACTTTTATGATGCTAGTTGTAGGTTTTTTGATGGGGATTTGTTTTTGTTTGTTTTATAAAAGTCCTTTATCAAGTTGATGAAGTCTCCCTGGACTCATAGTTTGTGGAGAGAATGTTTTATTTATTATGAATGGAGGTAAAAAATGCCTTGTCTGCATCTGTTTTTAAGACCATCTGATCATTGTCCTGTCTTTCTTCTTTAGCCTATTGTTGTGAGGGGTTAAACTAATTGATTTTTGAATACTGAACCAGTCTCCCATACTGGTACTAAATCCCTCTTGGTTATGGATGTATAATTCTTTTTACACATTGTTGGATTTGATTTGCTAACATGTATTGGGTATTTTGTGTCTATGAAAATTCAACACACTGGTCTCCAGTTTTCCTTTCTTACAATGCGTTTACCTTGTTTTGTCAATGCTGGCCTCCTAGAATGAGGAAGTTTTCCCTCTGTTTTTATTTTCGGGAAGAGATTATAGGACATTAGCATCATTTTTTCCTGTAAATGTTTGCTAGAATTCTTCAGTGAAACCATGTGGGCCTGATATATATGTGGGCCTAATAAATATAGGCCTATCCAGATAATCTATGTTTCCTTATGTGGGTTTTAGTAGTGTGTGTCTTTTATTTGTTTTCTATATTTTTCTAAAAGCTTTTCATTTATTTCTGAGAGAGCGCTGAAGAGTGGGAGGTGGGAAGGGGCAGAGAGAGAGGGAGACGCAGAATCTGAAGCAGGCCCCAGGCTCTGAGATGTTAGCACAGAGCCTGACACAGGGCTCAAACCCACGGGCCAGGAGATTATGACCTGAGCTGAAGTCAAACATTTACTGTCTGAGCCACCCAGGTGCCCCATCGTGTGCATCTTTTAAATAATTGATCTGTTTCATATAAGTTATGAAATTTGAGGGCATAGAGTCATTCATAATATTTTCCATTATCCTCTTGATGTTCATGGAATCGGTAGTGGTTATGTCTCTTTCATTTTTGATATTAACCATTTGTGCCTACTTTTTTCCTTGGATAACCTAGTTAGGGGTTCATTGCCTTTATTGATATTTTCAAAGAACCATCTTTTGATTTCTCTATTGATTATCTCCAGTATTTTACTATCTTTTATTTTATTGATATCTGTTCTAATTATTATTTTTTAATTATTATTATTTCTTATCTTCTACTTCAGCCTTCAACTGTACCTCCTCCCCTATTTTCCTAAGGTGGAAGTTTAGGCTGCTAATTTAAGGTCTTTCTCCTTTTCGATTTTGTTACATTTATTTCCTTACTTTGAGAGAGAGAGAGGAAAGCATGTACGTGAGCAGGGGCATGACAGAGAGAGGGAGAGAGAGAATCCCAAGCAGGAACCCAATACAGGGGATTGATCTCATGACCATGATAGCATGACCTGAGTGGAAACTAAGAGTTGCATGCTAAAACGACTGAGCACCCAGATGCCCGAAGATCTTTCTACTTTTCTAATAAATGTATTCAGTGCTGTTCATTTTACTGGAAGCCATGTCTTCAGTGGCCCCCACACCACCCCTGCACATTTTGGTAGGTTGTATTTAATTTCCATTGAGTCCAAATTACTTTGAAATTTCTCTCAAGATTCCTTCTTTGATGTGTTATTTAGAAGTATGTTCTTTAATCTCTAAACATTTGAGGATTTTTTCTGCTATCTTTTTATTATTGCTTTCCATCCAGTTCAATTCCAGTGTGGCCTGACAGCATACTTTGTATGGTTTCTAGGCTTTGAAATTTGGTAGGATGTGTTTTATGGCCCAGAACATGTTCTGACTTCGTGCATGTTCTGTGTGAACTTGAGAAACATGTTTATTCAACTACTGTTGGATAAAATATTCCATATGTATCAGTTAGATCTAGGTGATTACTGCTACTGCTTAGTCCAGCTGTAGCCTTACCTATATCCTTCTAGACCTGTCCGTCACTGACAGAAAGTTGTTGAAGTCTCCACTATAATAATGAATTTTTCCCTTTCTCCTTGAAATGCGAAAAGTTTTTCCATCATTTATTTTCATTCTCTGTTGTGAGACATAGAAAATTAGGGATTGTTATGTTTTCTTACAGAACTGACCCTTTTATCTCTCTAGATAATCTCTTTATATAATGACACTCTTTATCTCTCCAGAGTTTCCTTGTTTGGAAGTTTGCTTTGTCTGGAATTAATGCAATTACTCCAACTCTCTTTTGATAAGCATTAGCATGATAAATCTTTCTTCATCCTTTTACTTTTAATCTATCGGTACCTTTATATGTCATGTGAATTTCTTCTAGACAATATAGAGTTGCATCTTGTTTTTGGATCTCCTGTGACAATCTCTGAGCTTTAATTGGTATATTTAGACTATTCACATTTGATGTGAGTATTGATATAGTTGGAATAATATCTACCATGTTTGTAACTGTTTTCTATTCACTGCATTTATACTTTGCTTCCTTTCTATCTTCACCTTTTTCTGCCTTCTGGATGTTAATGCAGCAGTGGGTATATTCCATTTTCTTCTTTCTCTTAGCATATTCATTATACTTTTTTATTTTAAAAAGTTGGAGTGGTATCCCCTTTATTTGCATTTGCATTACTCATTTATAACTAGTCAAATTCCTCTTTCAAATCACACTGTACCATTTCAAAGTAGTGCAGCTACCTTATAAAACTTTCTCAATTCCTCCATCCCATGCCTTCTAATATTGAGGTCATCTACCTCCTTATCCATATGCTATGATCAACCGAGTATATTGCTGCTGTTATTACTTTAAACAAATTGTTATCTATCAGATAAGTTGGGAATGAGAAAAATAAAATATTTTATCTTACCTTCCCTTATTCCTAGTCTAATCCTCTTCTTTTTTAAACATAGATCTGAATTCCTTATCTATAACCTATATCCATATTCCTTTTTCTAAAGACCTTTCTCTTGAGAGAGACAGGGGGCACAAACGAGCAAGGGGCAGAGAGAGAATCCCGGGACAGGCAGAGAGAGAGGGAGAGATAATGGGATCTCACGCAAAGCATGGCTCATGCTCACTTGCAGTGGGGCTGGAGCTCACTTGATGTGGCACTTGAACTCACAAACTGTGGGACTTGAACTCATGAATGATGAGATCATGACCTGAGCTAAAGTCAGGTATTTAACCACTGAGGTATCCTCCAAGGAACTTTTTTTTTTCTTGCAAGGCAGATCTACTAGTGATAAAGTCCTTCCTTTATTGTTTGACAACGTATTACTTGTTTTTGGGTTGTTGTTGTTTTTCTTATTGTTCTTGTTGTTTCCAAAGGTGAGGGATTGTAAACTTCAGATGCTTTTGGGAAGAGTAACGCACTCCATGCCTAACATCTTTTTTAATGTTTATACATTTATGTTGGGGGAGAAAGGGGCAGAGAGAGAAGGGGGTGGAGAGAGAGAGAATTCCAAGCAGACTCCATTCTGATAGCAGAGAGTCCTATGTGGGGCTCAATCTCATTAAACATGAGATCATGACTTGAGCAGAAACCAAGGTCGGATGCTCAACCGACTGAGCCACACAGGCACCCCAAAAAGTCTTTTTTCTTCAGTTTGAAATACACTTTTGCTGGATATAGAATTTTCAATGGGTATTTTTTTCCCTTTCAACACTATTTTTATTTTTATTTTTACTTTTATTTTTATTTTTATTTTTATTTTTATTTTTATTTATTTTTATTTTTATTTGTCCTTCTACCCTGGCTACGAAGAAAGGGATAGATGGGGTAAGAGGAGAGAGAGTGATGCTGGCTGGTGGAAGGGCATGACCTTAGCCTGGCTGGTGAATTGCTGTCTGAAAGACACACTAAATGGAGCATTGAAGCAAACTTGCAGTCATCTAGGGAAGATGCAGGAAGAGCTGTAAGTGTAAAAGGACAGTGGTATCACTGAGGTATTTGGAAAGGGGATGATGTGACACACGCCAGTATTGTGTTGCCTCAAAAAGCACATCTGCAAGCAGTCTTGTATATTCACAAAACCACTTTCTACCTACCTGGCATTGTGGCTCTCTGAAGTTTTATGATGCCTGTCGTTTTCTTTTTCTTTTTTAGTAATGAAAGGAAAATGTTGAATTCTCTAGTTTCCAAACTCATTTCTGGGACATCATTTTTTCTTGGAAGTTTTTGAAAACCATCCAGTACTACTCAAGGGAAGGTGAGACTTTGCTTCTATGTTATAAGGTGAAGGCCCCAAAGCCAGACAGTGAGATGATGTATTTTTTTTTTTAAGGTAGTATATCAGCTCAGAGGGGGCACATGGCAGAATGGCCGAATATGAGCCTGGAGCCAGATGACCTGGGCTTGAACCCTGGCTGACTAGATGTGTGACCTTGGGTAGGCTATTTAACCTTTCTGTTCCTTAAGTCTCCATTGGCAAAATGAGGCTAGTGATTCTATGCCCCAATGTTCCTGGATTGTGGCCGTGCCTGGCACAACTGTTAATGGCCTTCCGCTTTGATTCCCCAAAGTATCTTTATTTGGACAATAAATTATATTGTTGCCCTCACAATAAGCAAACCTGTGTCAGAAGATCCATTTTGAAGATTAAAAGCATTAAAAACAATACCTGCTCATAATATGTGCTCAGTAAGTACTAGTTGCTATTATTAGCTGTGACAACCAGAATACACGTTTTAACTATCCAGTTTCATGCATTACCCCAGAAGCAAGGATTGTTACTGTCGACCTTGAACTCTGAAAGTGACATGTTTTGTTGGAAAATGGAGAATCACCACAGTGTGAACAAATTTAATACAGTTTTGAAAAATTCTCTTCCAGTTTAACCTAGCATGGGTGAAACCAGTAGCTTGAAAAAAATGGCCGTTTTCTTTCATTTCACTAACAGGGTAATCACCACCCAGGACATGCTGGTGTTACAGAGAAAATACCATGGGGGTTGTTAATTTGGGTTTTGTGTTTACTGTGCTGTTCTTTCTGGTCTGATCCCTAGTTTTCTTTCTTTGATCTTTCTTTGGGCATTCCCTTCCTTCTCCTCCCCTCATGTAATGTCTAAAGTCAATTGCTGTCCCTTCTTCATACATCCTTGTGCTAGGGGATAAAGAAATTATACATGACTGAAAAAGCTTTATTTGCAGTAATGGTTTCATGTGCCTACCCTAAAATCCTTTGACGTGTTTGAGATTGGGTAGAAAAAAGTGGGTTAATTGGGATATGACTTTTCTTCATATAGGCATCTTGATGAGAGTTTCTGCTAAGCTTGTGAGGTAGTCATGCTAGACAGGCACGGAGGTGGGATGGACCTCGACTCCTGGCCCTGCCACAGGCTAGCTGTGTGACCTTGGGCACTCCATTTGTTTCATCTCTCTGAGTTTCAGTATTTAGCATGCTTAAAAAGGGGGGTAAAGATACTTGCTGCTTCCCAAGGTTAAACATGAGGCTCAAATGAGATGATGAGTTAGTGTGCTCTAAGCAAATGTTGGCCAAGAGTTCCTTTCTTTAAAAATCGGTTGATTGGGGGCGCCTGGGTGGCGCAGTCGGTTAAGTGTCCGACTTCAGCCAGGTCACGATCTCGCGGTCTGTGAGTTCGAGCCCCGTGTCAGGCTCTGGGCTGATGGCTCGGAGCCTGGAGCCTGTTTCCGATTCTGTGTCTCCCTCTCTCTCTGCCCCTCCCCCGTTCATGCTCTGTCTCTCTCTGTCCCAAAAATAAATAAATAAAAATAAAAAAATAAAAAAATAAAAATAAAAATTGGTTGATGTGATTGGGACTCCTTTTGTAAGATCCATGAGCAGAGGCTTGGAGGAAAAGAAGATAAAAATGCTGCTTCTGTTTGTGTGTTTCTGAGTTGCCTGTGGCTGTAGTACTTGGCTATCTAACCAGGTGCTGCTTCAGCATGCATGAAATACTTCAAATGGGCGACAAGATGGTTTTTCTTTTATCCTAAACTTCAGGCTGTTGGAAACATATCTGTGGAAGCCTGTGTGGTCTGAAAGCTTGAAGGCTCCACGAGAAGTCAAGTGTGCAAGGGAGCCCAGCTTTGAGCCAACCAGGGAAAGGATGGCTTAGTTCTCAAAGGAGCGTGCACGTTTCTCAGGTGATAGAGTAGAGAATAAAATGTGTCCCTTTAAACTCCACATTCCCCTGCTCTTCATCTTCTAAGAAAGTCTTTGGCTACTAGCAGTCTGGGCTCTGGAGCCAGCATAGTATTTTTCTTCTTTTAGTTTATCCTGGTTTATGATTTGCTCCCCTTCAACTGAAAAATTGTTTTTATTATAGAAAATGTCAAATATGTAAAAGTCAAGAAAATAGTATATTATACCCCCATGTGCTTAGGATGTAGTTTTAAAAATTATCAAAAACTCATGTCTAATCTTGTTTCATCTGTCTTTCTTCCCGTTTTGTCCTTGCTCCCATCTTCCCCTGGTTTATTTGAGACAAATCCCACACATTGCATCTTATTTAAAATATTATCCTGTTTGTTTTTATTTTTTAAAAGTTTTATTGTAGTATAATTGGCATAACTTACAGGAAACTAAAGTGTGCTATTTGATAAGTTTATACATCAGTGTGGATGAGTATACACACAGATCATAAAGTATATACACACACATATCCATGAAACCACCACAGTCTAGACAGTGACCATATCCATCACTGAAAAGTTTCCTTGTGTCCCTTGGTCATCCTTTCCTCTTGCCCCTCTCTGCCACCCATTACTGATCTGCCTTCTGTCACAATATATTAGTTTCTATTTTTTAGAGTTCTTGATGAGTGAGATCATAAAGTAAGTACTTTTTTTTTGATCCAGATCCCCCCACCCCCCCGCAGAGGCATAGTCTTTGTCTATTCTCCCAATATCGTCATGCTGTGACTAGGTAGCATTTAGGAAGCTGCACGACCCTTTAGCAGATATTATAGTAGTTCCGGTGAGAAATGGTGGTTTGGACCAGCGTGGTTACCATGGAGATGATAGCTGCCACAATTAGAGATCTGCTTTGGAGGTAGAGCTGATCAGATCAGCTGGATTTAGGGATTAGGGTGGGTGTGGGGTTGGGGGTGGGATCCAGAATTACTCCTGAGGATTCTAGCTGGAGCACACGAAGAGAGTGTGATGAAACGGAGGAGACTCAGTGAGGAGCAGCTATGTATGATCTTTCCCGATTCAGTCCTTCCCTGGATGTCCATTGCTTCTTCAAAGCTGTCATTATTATCATTGGTTGATTTGAACCAGTACTTGAACGGCGGATGAAAAAAACTGTATTGGGAGCACTTTAAGATATTTACAGGTTTACTGGGTGTTATCAGGAATGATATTAAATAAAGGCTAGTTGCCATTGTCAAATTCAAAATAATGAATGTCAGTGTTCTCCTCAGATGTTGGTAGTATCATCTGGTCCAGGTAAGGAGAGACTAAGAAGTACAGAGGCAAATCACATTTTTAAGAGCTTTTAAAATCTGCTTGAGGTGAAGTTCACTCCACTTTTTTCAGGTCTCCAAGAATTTTTTTTGTGCTGGTTTTATCATTGAAAATGTTCTGCTAATTCTGATGCTGTGGTGATAACATCTGCACACAGTGACTAGCTTTGTGAATTTCATCATAAAGTAGGATAGCCTGTCTTCCTTCTACAGGGTTATTAACATGTCGGGTGTTTTATTAGAACTTGGACTCCCTTTGGGTGTTTGGCCTTAAAAAAACTGAGTCAAGTGATATCTTTGGTTTTGGAAATTTAGAAAGTACACGCCACCTGGATTATTAAGTTTATGGGCACCTTTGGGAAACCTGATTAGTTACAGAACTAATACTATAAGATAGTAACAACAACTGCAAGTTTATTGTTTATTACTTGCTGAGTGCTTTATATGCATTACCTTATTTAATCTCCACATCATTCCAATGAAGTAGGTACTATCATCATCTCCATTTTTCTAGGGAAGAATCTGGGATGCAGACGGGATACCTGAATGAGACCTAGACTAGTTTTACAATTGGTGTTAGCTCTGTAACTTGGACCCAGTCAGGTAGTCTGGCTGCAGAGCTCATGCTTTCATTAAGAGATAATATTTTCATCAAGAGATGGTACTCCTGGGTGGCTCATTTGGTTAAGCGTGCTTGGGATTCTCTCTCTGTTGCTCCCCTGCTTATGCTCTCTCTCTCTCTCTCTCTCTCTCTCTCTCTCTCTCTCTCTGTCTCAAAACAAATAAAAATGTGTTATTTTTAAAAAAAAAGAGATAATACTTGAGGTGGATCTTGAAAGATGAAGAGAAGTTTAATGGACAGTGGGGACTGGTGTATAAGGTAGAAAGAATGTAGTATCAATGCGGGGACATGAGAAACTTATTGACCTGGGGGCTGATGATGAGAAATAATTTTGGTAATGCTGGTATGACCAGAAAGATGTAGGGCCTAAAAAATACCTGTTTTGGTTATCCAGAGCAGCTTTTTCACTGATAATCTTATGAGGTCTTTAAAAAGTCTCCTTGAAATGTTGAATAAATGCAGGAGATCCCATTTCTGTTTTCTCAGTTCCAAGGATCTCAGATGGGAAGCTTCTGAACAAGCTGATCTCAAAAGCATTTTCTGATTTCAGCCAACCTAGGTTTTGCCATCCAGGAGTAAATTCACTGCTCCCACCTTTTCTGCTCAGCTCTGAGTCCCTTTCGTGTTAAAAGAGATCTGCTTGCTACTTTTAAACTGAATAGTATTTCCAAACCTGTCCCCACTGTCAGTAGTTGAAAGGCTAATAGTCAGCTAGCATCTGAATACCATTGGAGTGGTACCTCACTTATTTGGTTCATAAAAGGATGACGGTTGTAAAAAGGAAAGTGTATGATGTGGTGGTTTAGCCATGTTTTGGAGGCTAACTCTTGTTTCCTGCTTTAAAAATGCATTTTGCTATTTCCTAGTTAAGAATCGATTATAATGAGAAGGTAGTAAATGCAAAATAAAAGGTGCTTTTAGGTTTTAATGCACAGTGCTGTTGCTGAGTATCAGTGAAACAGATTTCTTTTTGTTTTTGTTTTTGTTTTTTAAATGAATAGGTAGTTTGTGGATGTGAATTTCAAAAGGTACACATGTTCATCCTGTATCTCAAATCCCTTCTTTCCTCCTCAAGCAACTTTAATTTTTCTTTAGTGGCCCCTTTTATAAAGGGAGTCTATGCTTGTATTAGCACGTATGAGTGTGTTATTGTTTCTAGGATTTTGTTATGGAAATGCTAATTAGAAAGAGTAGAGAGAATATTATCTCTTGCCAGTCATGATAGCAACGAGTGTGTGTGTGCATGCGTGCCTGCGCGCGCGCACGAAAGTGGGCAGATAATCTAAATAAGTGTTTACTTTTCACCTAAAAAGTAACAAACATGCACATTAACAAAGTTTAACCATACTGAAGAAAAAGAGTAGTTAAATAGAAACTGAGTAGGCCCACCCTTGGATTTAACAAAGACTTCAAGCAGCTACTATATTTAAAGAACTAAAGGAAAATGTATTTGGATTTAACAAAGACTTCCAGCAGCTACTATATTTAAGGAACTAAATATTCAAAGATAGAGTAGGAAACATGATGTGAGTCCACCAAGAATCACAATAGACAAATGGAAGTGATTCTTAAAAAAGTGAAATTTATGGAATTGAAAAATACATTAACTCAAATAAAATTTCACTAGATTAACTCAGTGGATTAGAAAGAGAAGAAGGAATATGTGAACTTGAAATAAATCAAGGGAAATGTGCCAAGCCAAAGAATAGAGAGGGGAGAAAAATTGGACACCAATCAGTAGAGCACTGTGTGACAATATCAGGTGCTCCGACAGAATTATGTAACACATGTATAATAGGTGCCCCAGATGGAGAGGAGGGAGAAAAAGGGACAAAAATATTATGAACTAGTTGTTTACATACCAAATTTGATGAAAATTATCTGAAAGATCCAAAAACTTGAAATAACTTCAATTTGGATGAACACAAAGAAGAACACACCTAGACAACTCATAGTTACACTATTGAAAATATATTATTTTGAAAGTAGAAAGAGGAAGCTCCTTATCACATATATGGCAAGAATAATGTGACTAATGGCTGATTTCTCATCAGAAACAATGAAAGCCCGAAGATGGTGTACTGATAAATCCGAAGTGCTGAAAAAAAAACATCAACTAAGAATGCTGTGCCCAACAAAACTCTCCTTTAAAAATGAAGATGAAGAAATTAGGCTGTTTCGGTCGGCCTGCTACTCTTCGCTGGCTAGGAATTCACCACGTGCGGAGAAATGGTCTTGGCGGCCAGACAGCAGGCCCCGGTTTTCACAACTGAGGTCGAGCTACGAGGCTGAAGAATTGTACTTCAGGTGTGAAATGGCACCTGTACTGTTGAACTCCATCACGGGGAAACCCGCAGCAATGCACTGGGGAGGCAGTGTGGGGTGCGTCTGTACACTCTGGGAGGAAGCTGGGTGACGTCCCAGAGGAGGAGACTGAGCAGGTACCCCGAGGATCCAAGCTTACTGTGCTAAATTCTGCCTGCTTGGCTACACACCTGGATTTCACACATTGGTCCTTGGCACATTGAAGCTCTGTGTGGCCAGCGTCATGGGACACCTGGATCAGAAACCGTGGCGGTGGGGACTCCCTTCCTGTGCACGTGCCGTGTACCGGGCTCCAGGCTGAGCATGGCACAGAGGTCATCCTCACTTTCAAACTGATGATGGGCAAGCTGAGACATCAACTGCCCTCCAACATCACCCATGCACTTGAAAGTGGCTGAGGTGTTGGGCCTCGTCTGAGCATCTGCTTCCCAGATCACTGGCTGTGCCGTCAGGCAGTCTGGGAACAAAGCCTGGTGTGGGCACTAACGGGTGACAGGAGCTTGGACACCTGCTTGGCCTCTCTGCACCTCAGCCTTCTTGCCCACAGGTGACACCATAGGGGTTCCGTTGGGAAACAGAGACGGTGTGAGTCTGTGGGCTCTAAGGGGTCCTTTTTCTTGTCTGCACCCCCACTCCCTTCCTGGGTGTCTTGGCCCTTAAGGAGATCAGGAAGAAATGGAGAGATTTTGCCTTGGGATATGATGGCTTTATAGGGCAGGATTCGGAGACTAGGGAGTTTGGACCTAAGTTTGGCCACGTGCCGACCAAGGGGTGCAGGCCACCTTTTGCGGTTCTGCCTCTCCCTGCCACCCTGACCGTGGTGTGAAATCCAAGAACAGGCACAAAGTCATTATCAGGACTTTCAAAATAAGATCTTCAAGGAAGTAAATAAGACTGGGTCTCCAAAGAGAAGAACACCATCCCCTTCTCCACAGCCTTTGGGGTCTTAATGGCCAGGTAAGGGGTTCGCCTTTGGGCAAGCTTGACCTCCCGCCGCCCATGGACCATCAAAGAGGCACAACCACACAGCTTGGAATCCCTTACCGCCCCTGACACGCCACACTGGGTGCCCCCGCTGGCCGTGCTCCTGCCTGACCTCTGCATTCTCAGACGCTCAAAGACGAGGAATGGTGCCGGCCGCTAAGAGGATGGAGTGTTTCCTCTGTGCGCCAGACACAGGAGGCCAGGTGCATTCTCCAGCCTCAGCTTTGCCACTAACCGTCTGGTCAACCTCCGTGAGCCCTGTTCCCTGGCGAGACAGCTTCCCCGCCCCAGAACTGAGCTGTCTGATCACAGTCAGATCACCCAAAGCACACAGCACTCGTCGGGCAGTCAAGGCCACACTGCCCGCAGCCACACATGTGCTGCATCCAAGGTGCCACGTGCATTCGCTCACTTCCTCCTGTGGCGAGGGTGATACCGCTCAACAAATGTTTTTTTCTTTTCTATTTGCAATAATGTCGCTGGCATGCATGACAGAATGATGATTTGGGGCAGCTTCATTGCTTAAAGGAAAATGTTCAGTGATTTTTGGTCCGATGGGTGAAAACACAGGTACTGAAATGTTAAATGTTCCTCATCAGGTCCTACCTACGATTTGAATTAGCCTAGCAAGTGGCTTTCTTACACTGTATAAAAGTATACCTGCTGGACCCCCCATGGTCCCTTCCTATAGGGTCCTCAACCTCGGCACTGCTGACGGGGGGGGCAGACGGTCTCTCTTGGGTGGGGGAGGTCATTTGGTGTGCTGTGTGACGTTTAGCAGTATCCCTGGCCTCCACCTGCTACGTGCCAATGGCAACAACCAAAAGTGTCTCCAAACATTGTCAGATGTCCCCCGGGGTGAGGGGGAAATCCACTGCCCATTGAGAACCGCTCCCCTGCACCAACTCCCCCAAATGTAGATGGAGTGAAGCATGATTGCTATGATAGAGATTTTGGTTGTTTCAGTTTTTAATTAAAATTTCTAACCTCAACAAAGAGATGCCATCCAAATGTTGAAAAACTGACTTCTTCAAAACTTTTGCTTTCCTCCCATTTAATTTATCTCCTTTGAATGTGATTCTCTGACGTTTACAAGCATTTGGTCAGCATGGATAGGGGTAATTACCTGCGAACCTCAAGCCCTCCGTGATCGGGAGAGGACACCTTTGCTTCCAGGGTGGTGCTGAGCAAGGCTGTCTCATCTTGGGTAGACGGATGTTGCCCTTGATTACATTTCGAAGAAGCAAGGACACCTGTGATTTGATTATCTGGACGGAGCGGGTGTACCATAGGTGATCTTATTCTCTCAAATCAAGGACTTGTTGCAATAAGTAAAAAGAAGAGTAACGTTTGGCTGAAGGCAGTGTAGTGTGATGGAAATTAATGGCACTGCCCGAGTAGATGGCCGGGCACATCTTTCTCTGGCTGCTGTGTTTTCTTAGGCATGCATTTGTGGTAACCTGCATGACCCTGACTGCTCCGTGGAGCCCTCATCCCCGCCCCTGTGAAATAGATTTGGCACATGAATGAGATGGAAATTCAGGCGCTCCTATGTGCTAGGTGTTGGCCACTGAAAACTCACCTATGCTCACAGAGGGCTTAAATAAGATTGCAGAAGAGAAAAATACAGTCCTGAATCTGCCCCTCCTGTATTGCTCAAAGCCAAAGAATGACCAAGATCCCGAAGCACTGGGAAAGCCGGAGGAGGGCAACGCATCCGTGGTTCAGCAGAATGCCCGCATGAGTGTATCTGGCTCATTTTCTCCCACTGACTTCGTCTGTGCGACATTCTCTCTATGGACACATCTGGAGGCCGAGAAAGACAATTTGGAGTGTCCTGTCTCTTGCAGGAACTCGCGGGAGAAGGCTCGGTGTGGGCAGGAAGGACTCAGCTCAACCTGGAGGAGTGAATCTAAGCTGTTCGCTGCAGAGGAGAAAAGTGCTACCGAAAATTTGTCACCTAGATCACAGCCGCCCCAGGCGCCATGCGGGGGTCACGGATTAATGCTGGGGGCATGAATGAATGCATGGGCGAGGCGGTGAGGAAATCAGTAAATTGCCTGTGGTGTTCATTTCAGTGAAATCCACCGTGGAAAAATGAAGGCAATCGTAACAACAGCCAAAGAAGAGCCACAAAGGCATGCAAGTTACTATGGGCTAAGCACCATTTTCAGGGCTTTCCACTCGGTAACTCATTTAAGCCTGGTCAGCGCCCTATGCGCCAAGAACTAGCATTTTCACACTCTGAAGATGGAAACAGCAAGGCATAGAGAGGTTGCGTCACTAGCCCAAGGTCACAGAGCTGGGGAACAGCAGTACAGGATTGAGAATCCCGGGGCGTCCCCCACCCGGAGGCTGCGCTCTAACGCTGTTCCGTATTTCCTCTCTATTAACGTGATATGGGGGCACCCGGGTGGCTCAGTCGGTTGAGCGTCCGACTTCAGCTCGGGTCATGATCTCACGGTTCGTGAGTTTCAGCCCCGCGTGGGCTCTGTGACACAGCTCGGCGCCTGGCGTCTGCTTCGGAATCTGTGTCTCCCTCTCTCTCTGACCCATCCCCACTCACGCTCTGTCTCTCTCTGTCTTAAAAATAAATAAAAACATTAAAAAACATTAAAGTGATATGGCATTATTTGCTGTACCTAAACAAGCCTGGGTTCTGCAGAAACACGGATTGATTTGTTTACTTGAGTCGTGAGGTCTCCTCTTGGTGGCTTATCACAATTAGCTGGGAAGTGTCTGAAGCAGAGCGAGTGTATGTTCCCTCATCCCCTCTGGAAACTCACTCGGGAAACCAAAACCGAAGTGTACAGACGGGCAAGCGGGGTTCGGTCTGCTAAAACTCGGTTTGCGGGCATCTGCATATCCCTGTGTAACATGATGAATTCATTTCCCACGGAGGGTACCGCCTGGATTGGGAAGCCTTGTTTGGAGCACGTAACAAGCCGGGTCAAGAAGAGAAACAGCTTGCAGGGCAAGATATGCCATGGCCTCCGGGCCCTCTGGGCCCTAGGCAGCAGTTGCTATAGAAAGGCCCAGGCATATGTTCTGGTGAGCACGATGGGAGTGAGATTAGTCACGATCTTTACTACTGGTTTAGGGCTCCAGTCAAAACCGTGTCTCCATAGAAAGGAAACCAACCATCTCCATAAAAGTTAATCCATGATTAAGGGGGTGGAAAAAGCCAGTATATTTATAGTGACACAGGAATCAGGAATGGAACATAGAGGCCTTCTGTATTTAGCTCTTTCTGCTTAAATAATGCAGCAATGGGAGAGTTTTTTGTGGGAATGTGTAATTTAATATCATTGAGTGAGGGAATTGGAACGCTTCACCCTCTCTACTATTGAATGACATACTCTCAGGCCAGAAGCGGACTTGTGTCAGGACCGAGCTGAGGTCTCCACGGGAGCCCAGTGGGGAAACGGAGGCACAGTGAGGGTTGGGCACAAAGGGCAGGAACGAGGACTGTTTTGTAAATCCGAGCGTGAGGCACGGGCCGGGTGGCATGAGTGCGGAAGTTCTTCCAGCTAAGGGCAGGGGTGAGACGCACCTGTGTAGACAGTCCTTCCACACTTCGGGGTCCCTCCTCGGCGGTCAGCATGGGGCCAACACTTTGCTGACACTGTCCGGGCCCACAGCCGGGGTTTGAATCTCATAGTAGAAGACTTTTCATTTTGGGTAGAGGATTCCCAGCCCCATCAAATCTCCCCAAACCCTGTGAGTTTCCTATCGTTGCTCCTGCACAAATTTCTGTAAACATCGCACTTTGGAACACCACTGGTAGTTGCCACACGCCTCAGCTTCGGGGTCCAGGCAGGCCCTTCCTGTGGTCGGGGTTTCCAACGGCTGCAGCCAAGGAGCAGCTGGACCGCCCAGCTCCTATGGAGCCCAGCTCCAAAATGTGTTCACTTGCTTGTGGCCCCGGCTCCTGGCAGATGGCCCTCCCTGTGGGCCATTCACAGCCTGGCTGTTTGCTTCTTCAGAGCCAGCACAAGCATCTTGTTCTACTGGTAGTCTCCGATGTCAGAGAATGATGAGATGCTCTTATAAAGGACTTTCCATCCCTGGGTTAGATCAGGCCCACCCAGGTCGAACTCTATTTAATTATAGCCAGAACAATAGGGACCTTAACTGCACCCAACATCCCTTCACCGTTGTCATATGATATCATGTGCTCATGACAGTGACTTCTCATCCCCTTTGCCCTATTCTACTGGTCAGAAGCAAGACCTTGGTCTGCCTGCTCTGGAGGGGAGGGGATTTGTACCAGGGTGTGACTCATCACAGGTCACCTTCTGGGAGGTAGGTCTGCCACACCCTCTCAGCCCCGGCTCCAGATCCTTTCAGGGCACAGCGATTGGAGGAGGCCTGGAAAGTTAGAAGTGTGTGTGTTTTGTTCAGCTGTGGGATTCCCAGCACCCAGGCCCGGGGGCCCCAGATGGTCCATAAGCCTCCTTCCACTTTGCTTCCAGCTTAGGTGCTCCCAGGAGGCAGGGGCTACATGTCCCATAGAGGGGGCCCTGGACCACTCCCCCCACCCATTCATCCATCTGTCTGGGTGTCATGGCTGACTGTGTGCCTACAGTGTCTCCGTCCCTACCCTGGCCCGGAACACCACACTGGGCCCCAAGTTGCTAATAGTTCAGTGCATGTGGTGGTGAGGGGGGACCAAGCCTGTCTTAGTTTCTGTGGGCATTACCCATGTCTCCTGGCCTGGCACACAGAAAGAGCAGTCTATTGGTTGTCATAGCTCGGAAGTTGAGGGATGGCCTGTCTTCAGGCACAGCTGGGTCCAGGGCTCTCAGTCGTGAAAAATACGCAATCAATAAAGTTCTTTTCTGTCCCGTTCTGCTCTTCTGGCGGGTAGACTGAGCCTCCTCGGCTGTGGGCTCTTAGCAAACACCACACAGCATCTACAAACTCCCCTGCCAGCTTGTGACATCCTCAGGCACAGACTAAGTTCACACACTCCTCAGCAGGGGACGGTGATTCACATCACCCCCCCTTGTCCCCTCCTTTCAGCCAAGGCCTCGCTTTGTACCCTGTCACTTGCTGCCCTCCACTTGAAGGTGGAGCCCACCGTGATAAGATATGCAGACATTGTGACCTCACAAAGCGCCTGGTCTCCTAGCAACTGGGGTGTAACTCTCACAGCCTGCCTCCTGATTTGGCTTCATGGTAGGAAATTCATCAGGGCCCTGCGGCGGCCGCGAGACCTGGCAAGCGCGGGCGGCCCCTAGCGGCCTCACATCCTGAGCAGCATGAAGAGGAGGCGGCGCTGGCCCGGGGAGGCCCTGGCCCTGGCCGCCTGGGGAGGAGCCTCTAGCGCTGCAGGAGGGGCCGCCCTGGAGGCGCCTGAGGAGAAGATGGTCTACACGCGGGGGCAGCAGCCACCCGAGGCCTGCCTCCAGAAGGGCCGCCCAGCTGCCAGGCGGAGGCGCCACGGAGCCCGGACGGTGGCAGTCGGCCTGAGGAAGGTGCCGCCCCCGCCGCCGCCCTCCCGCGAGGACAGCAGCCCCCGCAAGCCCATGGCCCCCGGACCCTCCTCCGGGGACGGCACCCTGGAGGAGAGTGGGAGGGCGGCCACCCCGACGTTGACCACCTTCCCCACCATCCGCGTAGTTGGCGACGTGTGGGTCGAGAGCAGCCTGGCAGAAGCGCGGCGCCAGGCGCGCCAAGTCCTGGGAGTGAACCTGGCACCCGTGGTGAGACTCTGCCGCTTCCCAGTGCCTGGGCGTGAGATGCAGGCCACCGCCGCGCGACCTCTCAGCCCCGGGACGGGTTGTGCCTGGAGGGATGAACCAGGGACAGCCGGGACCGCGTCCCCTAGTGCACTTTATGGGCGAAGAAGCACCAGACGGTCCAGGCCCGCGCCCCCGGGATGCGTCGCCGCCTTCTGGGACTCCCAGGCAGCTGTGCCCTCTGCTTCCTCCCAGCACCGGGTCTGCGGAGGGAGGAGACCCCTGGACCACAAGGGAGGTCCCCTTTCTTCCTAACCCCAGATTGAGATGTCTCCAGGACTGTAGGGGCAGATCCATGTTCTCTCTTGTTCCCTCGTTGGTCTGAAATCGTCAGACTTCCACCCCCACCCCCTCCAAAGGAATTTGGTTCCATGCTTGTGTAATAAAGCTAGAAGTTCCTTGCTGTTCACCCACCTCCCGGCTCCTCCGCCCCATTTGTTTTTTCTTTCTTTCTTTCTTTCCTTTTTTGACTGCCACTCTTTCTGGACGAAAGATCTAATATGTGTGGAAAGTTGTTGCAATAGTTGGTATTCTCAATACCAATTGCAATAGTGGGTATTCTCAATCCCACACCTTTCTGAGTTTTAACTGGATTCCAACGCTTTGACCAAGGATATTGTCTAAGAAATTCAAGTGTATCACTGTTAAAAATGTAAGGATTTGTATGGCTTTGAATGTCATGGGTTCGGTGATTACAAACCAAAAGATTCAAAGTTCAACTGTGTACACATTCTTAAGACGTTTCTAAAGATTTTATATTGAAATGTAATGTTTGTGTTCACTGAGCTCCTAATGGAAATGGTAGACACTCGGGAAGTTTTGTTTAGTAAAATTAACTTGGGAAATTCTTTATAAGTGGGTAAAATTGAAAGTGCATTGAGAAACCACACGGTTTCTATTAAAAACTAATGAGTGAATTTCAAAAAAGAAAGAAAGAAAAAAAGAAAGAAAGAAAGAAAGAAAGAAAGAAAGAAAGAAAGAAAGAAAGAAAGAAAAAGAAAGAAAGAAAGAAGAAAGAAAGAAAGAAAGAAAGAAAGAAAGAAAGAAAGAAAGAAAGAAAGAAAGAAAGAAAGAAAGAAAGAAAGAAAGAAAGGAGGGAGGGAGGGAGGGAGGGAGGGAGGGAGGGAGGGAGGGAGGGAGGAAGGAAGAGAGGGAGGGAGGGAGGGAGGAAAGAAAGAGAGAGAGAGAGAGAGAGAGAGAGAGAGGGAAAGAGAAAGAAAGAAACAGAGAGAGAGAGAGAGAGAGAGAGAGAGAGAGAGAGAGAGAGAGAGAGAGAAAGAAAGAAAGAAAGAAAGAAAGAAAGAAAGAAAGAAAGAAAGAAAGAAAGAAAGAAAGAAAGAAAGAAAGAAAGAAAGAAAGAAAGAAAGAAAGAAAGAAAAAAGGTGCTGGTTATGGACATGGATGGAATCCACTCGGAAATGACTTGGCCTTGTACCAATCTCACATACTGATCTGGGAATCTTTCCAGGATAATTTATTTTAAAATGGAAATCACATAGGATAAATGAGTAGGGGTAAGCATGGTGACTAAGCCTCCATACATAATAGCCGTTGGAATTCTCTGAAGTATTACAGATCTAGAGTGGTGGTACATTTTTTTTTGGCACCAAATAACTGGTGGAGGTTATCTTTGGGCAAAATAGATTTTCCTCACTTGTTCTTGTCGTTGTTGTTGGATAACAGGAAATATCCACATTACCATGCATCACTGTTATAAATATCATGGCAGTTCGTTAACAGTTTTGCTCCAGGACTTTCCTTTATTATCTTATGTCCATGCACAGTTATGTTAGCAGGTATTGGTCTTTTGTTTGACAATCAAAGACCACAGGGATCAAACAGGAGAGCCACACAGAGTACTTTTCACTTTTATGATAGTGTTTATGTCCTGTGGCCCAGCATGGAATTCTTGATTATCCAAGTGACCTCAGTTATTGGTGGCAGCAAGACTTAATGGTGTTTAGTCAGTGGTGCCGCAGCCAGATTTTACTGCGATATCGGAAGGGCCAAGGAGTGATTTTGTACCACTATTCTTTCAAGTTTAAGTATTCTGCAATAGAACCATCCATCCCAGGCTGAAACATGACCTACTAAATCTTCAATATTACGGTTTCTCTCTGCTTGGCAGCTTTTTAGGGGAATAATGAGAGTTGTGATTTTTTTCTAAATTTTCTTTTAATGTTTATTTATGTTTGAGACAGAGAGAGACAGAGCATGAATGGGGGAGGGTCAGAGAGAGAGGGAGACACAGAATCTGAAGCAGGCTCCAGGCTCCAAGCTGTCAGCACAGAGCCCGACGCGGGGCTCGAACCCACTGACCGTGATATCATGACCTGAGCCAAAGTCGGACACTTAACCGACTGAGCCACCCAGGCACCCCGAGAGTTGTGATTTTGACTCTTGGGCTTGTAGAGTTCAAATGGCATAGCTTCCTAATATACAGTTTCCCAGTAAGCCTCATAGTCTTTTTTTCACTACTCAATGATAATGTGTTGTTACAAATACTGCCACATGAGTAAATAAAAGTGAATAATTATTTAAAAGATGCAGAGGGTTAAATTATACTCGTTTCATCGAAGCTTATATAAATTTTCGTTACTAGCTTCAATTGCCAGTGGTATTTCAAATACAGAGGTTTTTCTCCCCCACCCTTCCCAAATTAACTGTTTTAGCTAATTAGCCCATGAGGAAAAGATACATATTCGTACAACTTCCCTATTGTATATAATTGTATAATAATTAAAAATGAATCCAATGACCATATTAGAATATAATTTCAACATACAGCTTATCGAGGTAGCTTCCCAGAGGGTTTTGAAAATAGATGTAGCTGGGAGGATAACTTTGCTCAGCACAGCTTTGAAACACAACCATTGACACCATGCAGTTATTTGAACTTAACTGAGAATCTTAGTGTTTCCCTGCTATACCTTGTTACTTTATTGCACTTGAACTTGCATTCATGCTTTGGGTTATCTGGGCTATCTGATTTCGGTTTGGATCTGAATGTCCATCCTAAATTCAATATGTTGTTTAGCTGGTCCCTTAAAAAATTTTGCCATTTCTAGTTTAAAAAACAGGATGGTAAAAAAAAAAAAAATCTTTGTTTTTTCCAAGTTTTTAGCAAAACTTTGCTGAAGTTTTGTTTTACAACTTATAAAATGTGAAGACACAACTAATATAGTTGATTCATATATTAATAGGAAAATGAAAGTATTTTATGTATCCTTTTGGGCAGACCGTGAAAAGGAACTTGACACGGTGGCCTTTCTGCTGAGGCATTCATTTACTGTCTTTTAAAACGAGTCTGTGCTTAGGTTGTACAGATTTTTGAAATAAATCCCATAGTCTTTATTCATTCTCGTACCTTTATATCTCATATTGCACAAGTAAGGAGGAAGTTTATGACCTTGTTATGCTTGAGTGCCTATATGTGGTGACTGGCACCTCAAATAAGATTTTGAATTCCTGATGTCATTTTTATCCCCCTTCTGCTTGTCACCCACCAACTTAATTTTCCTTACAGAACCAGTAATGTTATAATTGAGGAGAGCAAGCTTCATTGTTGTTTACTGTCACTCTTGTGCTGTGTGTTTTGTCCAAGTTTGAGTACACAATTGTTCCAGTATAATTTAAACCGGTGGCTGACACATATTGATTTGCTGTGTGCAAACAATAGTACTATTGTTCTGAACACTGTTGAATAAAAATGCATGAAACATATTTGGATACAAAGAAATCTGAGCAATTTTGAACTCATAGTTTTTGGTGTTCCAAGGATTGCCACGGAGCTCTTAAAATCAGTGTTTTTAGTGCATATATAATTTATATATATATAATATTTATATCATTTAGTGGGTATAATATTATATAGTGGATATATATATATATATATATATATGTATATATGTATATATATATAATATATGCTTTCTTGGTGTGCTTAAAATATTTTTGGTAGATTGTCATGTCTTATGGGAATTAGAACTCAGTTGTTTGTCATGGAACTGAATTGTGTATTTGGACAGTTTAATGCGCACTTATGATTAAGATTTACAATCTGCTTGTACTTTTCTTTTTAATGTATTAACTGTAAATATGCATTAGAGAATATACAGTGTCTGGAGCTTCTAATGATGTTGTAAAGTTTTTGAAAAGGAATCTTATGTTTGCATGTGAACTGCAAAGCAATGTGAGAAATTTTTATTTCTTTTGTTAACGTCAACACCCTGTAAGACTGGAGATATGGTTTTTATGCTATTTTTGGTGTCAACAGTTTGTCAATATCAAGTCTGATGATCTAGTGAATCTCTGAGACAATGCTTCATGCCAGAGTCCAAACCAGTACCCAGTTTGCCACAATAAACACTTTAAAAATGCATCAAAGTTCATTTTGAGTCCTAACTCCAACCCCCTTCTAGTAGTGATAGAAAGCCTAACACTCACGTATTTTTATATTATAAAAGAACGTAAGTGTGCTGCATAAGAGTAGCAGCAGTAAAGGCTGTCCTAGAGAATAAAGTAAAGCCAGAATTTTCATTACAGCCTAGCGGATAGACATAGACTGCTAGCAAGGGCAGGATTCATAGTATTATGTGCCCTGGATTTATCTTTGTGTCTGAGTTCCTATCAATATTTGGAGGCAACAGCGTACTAACTGTGGATCACATTGCCTGCAGTGGGATGAAAGATTGACCACTGGAAACCATTAGAACTGTACGTAAGTTACAGAAATGCTCTGTGCTTTAGCTTCCTGAAGAACCACATGTGGTTAGTAAAATAAACTATTGGACTACTGAAAGGATTAAAAAAGGATGTTAATGGGTGAACACATAGAAAATGCTTCATAAATGCTATTAATTGGAGGCATGTGGGCTGAAAATAAATATATATGCTGAGAGGTACTTGCGAGTTTAACATCCTGAAAATAGAGTGTGGTCTGAGAAAGCCAAAAGACAAATGATGAGAAGGTAATGTATGAGTGGGTTTAGTTGAAGAAAGAGACAGCAGGAGGTGAGGTTAAGTTGATTTATTAGGTAGTTTTCACTGTTGGAGGTTTTCTAGACTTCCTTAGATATTTGGGGTTTTTTTGTCCTTTGTTCTGAAATATATTTAAAACATACTGTTACGTATATTAAACTATCTGAGAATTTATACAAATAATAAGAGTTACCGATCACGGACTTGACAAATGTCAACACGAAATTTTCATTTTGGGTAAGCTCCGTAATGTTTGCTTTAAATCCGTGTGAGTTTACCTGTACAAAACTAAATTTGAAGCAATATGTGTGAGTTTTGTACTTCCTGTGATAAAGGAGACAAGTAAGTGCAGTAGTTAGATGTGAAATAGCAGAACGTTGTTACCATAGGGAAACGATAGCCTCACAGTTGAAGCATGGTCAAACTCATCTTTAGATTTGGGTCTAATGCCTGTGACTTAGCTCTCATTCCACTCCCACCTGCAGAAGGAATAACAACATATTCTAGGTTAGGGAGCAAGTCAAAGTTACAGTAGCTGAAATTAACAATAAAAGAATTTCCCTAAATGGAATTTATCCGGTGGTAAGAAGATCAAAACTGAGCCTGGCTGCAGTTTTTGCAAGAGCAATGACTTCTCGTCAGCACTCCCTTGTCTTGGCAATGTCACCTTACATAGAAATTTATAACATGCGGAACATATCCAGAGCCCAAAAGGAAAGCAGTGTTCAGAACAAGATGAGACAGTATGGCTCCCAAGCAAATTTGAATAAATATTCTAGGGGACTCAAAACTGAACTTCTTTTACTTTGAAAGGTATTCATAGAAATGTTAATGTTGAGATTCTTCCAACTACTGAAATAGGTTATGTAAAATGTGTATAAAGTACCTATATTTATATGTTTATATTTAGATTTATTTTTTATATAATTTAAATATATTTATGTTTAAAGTACATATTCTTTAAATGTTTAGTACAGACAGTAGAGAAAAAAGGGTGTGATTTAGGGGTCTGCACTCAGATTAAAATAAGATTACGGAAGTATAGTATACATTCAAAAAGACATATATTATTTTTTTCATGTTTGTTTCTTTTTGAGAGAGAGACACCGTGTGAGCAGGGGAGGGCCAGATAGGAAGCCACAGGATCGAAGCAGGCTCCAGGCTCTGAGCTGTCAGCACACAACCTGATGTGGGGCTCGAACTCACAAACCGTGAGATCATGACCTGAGCCAAAGTTGGACACTTAACGACTGAGCCACCCAGGCACCCAAAAAGGACATATATTATTAAAAGTATTCTGAGCACAGCTAGATGAAGTTAAGTTCAATATACTTGTGGAACCTGCACTCATTAAACAAGGTACCAGTACCCCAAGAGAC
This sequence comes from Panthera onca, assembly GCF_046562875.1. Taxonomy (NCBI): domain Eukaryota; kingdom Metazoa; phylum Chordata; class Mammalia; order Carnivora; family Felidae; genus Panthera; species Panthera onca. Next base: position 5,525,657 of record NC_138358.1, on the reverse strand, counting down.
CACCTGTGCCTCTTTCAGTCACCGTCTATCTCTCCTTTGGGACAGCAATTATTCTGACTTCTTACAGAATATACAACTTTTGCTTGTTTTGGGACTATATAGAAATGGAATTATGTGTCCTACACCTAGCTTCTTTCACTCAAACTTATGTTAGTGATATTCATGTTATTGTGTGTATAGATCCTTTATGCTCATTGGTGTATAGAATTTCATTCTATGAATAGTTTACAATATTTCCGCAACGCTTGGTGGACATTTAGGTAGGTTATGCCTTAGGGTAATTATGAATGAAACTTCAGTGAATATTATAGGACATGTCGTTTGGTGAACATGTTTTAGAATAGTATTTATTTATCTGGGAGGGAATTTGCTGGGTCGCATGTCATCCAACTTATCAGCTTTGGTAAGATTCCTCCAAACTGTTTCCAAAATGGTTATACCAATGTACATGAACTTCTTTCTATAGTACTGCCTGCATAGTGTCTGTGAGCTCTGAATACTTGATAGCCTTGCCAACACTTGCTAATATGGTCTTTTTCATGTTATCTATGCTGGCAGGTGTACAGATTGTTTTTTTTTTTTTTTGAGAAATTTCAATCAAAGTATTGTCTACAAATAGTTAAAACAAAAAAAAAAAAAAAACAACAAAAAACAAACAAACAAAAAAACCCCCACAACATCCAAATTGCAGATCAGGACTTGCAATAAAAAAAACAAAAGCTTTGTTTCCCCCATGAACACCTCTTCCCCAGAGGCAACACTTTCTTTTGTTTTCTTTTTTCTTTTTTTTTTAATCAGGGTTTTTTTAAACGGACCATTTTGTATGAACAATTTTAGATTTAGAGACAAATTGCACAAAAAATACAGTTTCCTCACCCCCACTAGTTTCTATAGTACCTTGCACTAATGTGGATACATTAATTATAAGTGGTGGATGAGCCATCATTGATTGACATATTATCATTAGACACATTATCATTAACAGTTAGGGTTTATTTTGTGTTTTATAGATTCATAAGTTTTGAGAAATGTAAAATGGTATGTACATACTATTTGCAGTATCATACAGAATAGTCACACCACCCTAAAGTGCCCTGTGCTCCACCTATTACCACTTCCTCTCTCCCCCTAAACCCTAATAGCCACTGGTCTTTTTACTGTCTCTGAAGGTGTTTTGTTGTTGCTGTTGTTGTTGTTGTTGTTGTTGTTGTTGTCGTTTTGCTTTGTTTTGTTTTGTTTTTCCAGAATGTTATCATAGTTGGAATCGTAAAGCATATGGCTTTTTCGGATTGGATCCCTTCACTTAGTAATCCACATTTAAGTTTCCTCCATGACTTTTAAGTAGCTCCCTTTCTCCCTCTTTCCTTCCCTCCTCTTCTGTCTCTCTGCCTTCCTTTCCTTAAGGGAGCTTATTTTTTAAAACAGCTTTTGCTTTACAGAAGAAGACTGGAAAGTACAGAGTTCCCCTGTTCTCCCTCCTACCCCCAAAAACATAATGTTCCCTATTGTAAACTTCATGTGTCAGTGTAGTACATTTGGTACAACCGATGAGCCAAAATGGAAACTATTATTAACGAAAGTCCCAAGTTTACCTTAGCATTCACTGTGGTGTGCAGTTCTGTGAGTTTTGACAAATGCACAATGCCATGGTTCAAAGCATTTCACTGTCTTACAAGATGTTTCACTGCCGTAAATATTCCCTGTGCTTCATCTACTATTCATCTCTCCCTTCCACCCTGAGTTCCTGGCAACCACAGGTCTCTTTACTGCCTCCATTATTTCAGGCAACCCTTTTAACTGTTCCAGGTTTATATTCTTTTCTTAGGTATCTTCATGAATATAAGTAATGTAGCATACTGCTGCTTATTGATTTGTCAGTTTTAAGCACTGTCTACTGACTTCCTATGTGAACATGAGGTATATAGGTCGCTTAAGCCACCTGTCTTCTCTCTCCTCACCTTCTGATATATTCCTGAACTTCTATCTTTGTACTGTTTCAGTCAGGTCCCGCCAGCCGGTGAGTCACTATCGGTATTTTAAAGAGTTACACACGTGATGGGAAATCCCAGAAGCCAAACAAAGGATGGCGAAGCAATCAGGAATTAGTATCATCAGAAAGCTGTTTCCACCCCCAGGGCTAGAGAAACTCAGAACCTTACCTAGCAGGAACTGAGAACATGGGAGAAGAGGCTCTTGGAAAGCAGCTAGAATTTGGAGGAGATAAAATCACCGGTAGCAAGTGGAGCGGGCGAGAGAAAAACTTCTGGGCTTATACCTTCCTCCCTTTCTCCCATCAAACACCCATTGGTCAAACCCCTCTGGAAGCCAAGTGGCAAGGAACCAGGAAACACAGTCTGTAGGAGAAGTGCAGGAACTGGATCTGAGGGCAAAAAGACATAATGGCTGAAGTTACATATATGTCCCAGTTAGGGTTCTCCAGAGACTCAGTATCAATAGGAATTGGTTCACAGGATTACGGAGGCTGAGAAGGGCAGACCCAGGAGATCCAGTAGTTTGGTTCCAGGCAGACTCCAAAAGCCTAAGAATCAGGAGAGCTGATGATGTATGTTCCATTCCAAGTCTGAGTCTGAAGTCAGGAGACCAATATCGCAGCTTGAAGACACTCAGATACACAACAGTGGATTCTCTCTTACTCTGCCTTTTGTTCCATTCAGGTCTCCAACCGATTAGTTGAGGCCACCCAGTGTTTGTCAAGGCAATATGTTTTGCTTAGTCTCCTGATATACAGATGTTCACTGTACTAAGAAATGTCCTCACAGACTCACTAGAAATAATGTTTAACCATATATCTGGGTACCCTGTGGCTTAGCCCAGTTAAAACATGAAATTAACCATCACAAGATATAATTTTATGTGTGTATGTATGTATGTATGTATGTATGCATGTGTGAATGAATATATGTTATTTGAGAGAGAGAGAGAGAGAGAGAGAGAGAGAGAGCATATGCTCAAGCAGGATAGGGGCAGAGAGAGAGACTTCTGAGAATTCTGTCAGTGCAGAACCTAATGCTCATCTTAGTCTTATGAACAGTGAGATCATAATCTGAGCCAAAATCAAGAGTTGGATTCTGAACTCACTGACCCACTCAGGTACCCCACAAGATGAAATTTTAAAATAGAGACCTAATTCCTTTACCTGTACTGTCATTTTTCATTCCTTACATTGTAAGATAAAGGTCTTCCTTAACCTTGCTGCACTTTTTCTCGGTCTCCCATCAGCTTTGGACTTCTGTTTGTCATTGTTGTTAACACTGGTATTATGCTCTGCAATCAAGCCTCTTTAGATTGTTCAAGGTTGATTCTAAAACTTGAAAACTAATAAATAATTTAAATTTTTGGGATTATTAAATAATATGCAAACATTAGAATTACTACTCTTTTCCTGGAGTCCTTGGACCTGCTGAATGAGGACATCTCTGGGATCAAGGTGAAATGGGTCCTTTTTCTTTGTGTTCCATCAGTGCTTTAAACCACGCCATGTTTCACTTGGCTCATTCAGACTAAGACCATCTTACGGATATTTTCTCGCTCTCCTTAGTTTTCTAATTGCACTTCTTTGTTTTATTGCACTCTTTCACTGTTCTCAAATCATGCCACTTATGACATCTTCCTGTTAACCTCTTAGAGGTCACTTATGGACCCTTCTCTTTTCCTGCCTCATTTAGGTGGTGACTCAGTAGGTCTGCTTCATAGCTTCCTTCCTGTGATTTTCCTCTGCTACTGTCCCCGTTTGTTTCCATGGTTTCATGGTAATATGGCTATCTGGGGAGTGAGGGAGCATTTAAAAGCCTGGACTCTAGAGCCAGACGGCCTGGACTTAGTCTTTACTTATTCCACTTACCATCTGTGTAAGTTGGATGTTGGATGAGTTATTTGGTTCTTTATAACCCTATTTCCTCCTCTAGAAGATAATAATCGTAATTGTATGTACTTTATAAGTTTCTTGTGTGGTTAATATGTAATAATATGTGAAAATAACCCATAAGAGTGTCTGGCACAAAAATAAACACTGTTAATGTTGGCTATTATTAAGTATAATTTTTCTTTATTTTTTTCACTCCTTGTTTTGCTGGAGTACACCTTCAGATAACTTCCTAATGAAGAATGAATAGAATCAAATGTTCTGAGTCTTTGCACATCTGAAGATATCTTGAGTCCACTCTCAAATTGAATTGATAATTTTGATAGGTGTACAATTCTAGCTTCTTTTTTTATTTTATTTATTTTTAATTTTTAAATTTACCTCCACATTAGTTAGCATGTAGTGCAACAATGATTTCAGGAGTAGTTTCCTCATGCCCCTTACCCATTTAGCCGATTCCCCCTCCCACAACCCCTCCAGTGATCCTCAGTTTGTTCTCCATATTTATGAGTCTCTTATGTTTTGCCCCCTCCCTGATTTTATAGTATTTTTGTTTCTCTTCCCTTATGTTCATCTCTTCCACTCATAGAATTCTAGCGTCTATTGGCCAGTTGCCCCTTCCATCGATTATTCCCTGATCACAACATCATTGGAACTACAATATCTGCTCTTTAGAGTGTTTTTGACTCACCATCACTTTCACCTTCTTGTATTTTTCAAAACCATTCAGTACGTCTGGCGTATGCTTAAGGAAAAGGGAATGGAGGTTCACCTTTTGAAGGGCTTAAAAGAGAATTTATGAACATATTTTAGACTGCCACAGCTTGTCTGCTGGCCTCCTATTATTCACTTTCATCCTGCATGGAAAATATCCTCACCCTACCCCAAGAATCCTCCCTCTTAAAGACCCAACCCTTGTAACATCAGCTCAAAGTCCAGGATATTTTTATCCAAATTAGGTCCAGGTGTGAATGAGTCTCCTTGTGTGCACTGGTCCTCGATTCCACTTTCAATCTGAAGACCTATGAATGAAGACCTATGAATTAAGCATACAACCAACACGGGCACGTGATAACCAGAAAACACACACACACACACACACACACACACACACACACACACACACACACAGAAAAAACAAACCAACCAACAAAACACAAACATTTCTGTTCCCAAAGAAAGGAAGGAGGTTTTCATGAGTCACTGGTCCATAGCAATTCTGAAGTTCAGCTGGCACAGATAGGCAGTCCTTTCATTGGGTCTTAAGGCCTGGGAATGATTTTCCATGGCTCTAGCTCCTCCGGGGTTCTGGCTTTCAACCTCCAAGTCATTCTTCCCTTCTCATGAAAGGTAGCCTGTGTCTACAGCCTTATGGTTGTCTCGGCCTACTTACTGATTTTAGGAGTTTGTGGGTCCAAAGCCTTCTTTCATTTTACTCTCTGGGATTAAGTAAACTCTTCTCTACCATGGACTTTTTCAAACCTTTATAAGGAAAACCACTCCTAAACTTCAAGTTATGTTGTAACAGAGAGAACCCTGTGCCCCACAGTTTAGTCTGCGAGGGTATGCTTATGAGAGAGAACACCAGTATTCTCCAAGACCCTTCTTCATTTAGGACACTTTTCTAGCATCTTTTCCCCAACGTCATCTGCTGAGTGAGGTTGGTAATAATTTCACCTTCAATAAGAGTGACATTATTGATGTTATCTGTGCTAACAAAACATGAAATTGTATTTGAATGGCATTGAGTAAGGGCAAGTAGTATCGGTTAGGGACGTGTTCAGCTGTCACAGAAAGGCTGCCACCAGTGGCACGAACAAAGAGAGTTTTACTCACAAAGAGGCTGTAGGCTGTGTCCCATTAAGGCAGCAATGTCATCTGCAGCAGGCTGCATGGAATGGCAGAGCTGCCAATTTCTTTATGACCTACTACACAATTTTGGAAAAAAGGGTAGCAGCCATTAATATAATAATACAAATATTTTTACCACTTTCCATCTTCAAGATGCATCACATGTGTGAGCATTTCAAGCTCACAGCACATCTGTGAGGTAGAATTGTTGATGTCTTTTGGAGGTCATTCGTTTTCTTCTTAAGTCAAAAATTAGCTGTCATATTTCTAGGGCATGTGGCTTCACCAAATCCCCTCCTAGGTTTCCTTTGCTTATCAATGCATCAAGCAAACTCATAGGAATTCTAGAATTTAATACTTGTGAGTCATGGAGAAACCAGTTCTGCCTTATCAAATCACATTAAATACTCATGCCATTCAGTATACTCTCAGATGAACCATTGGAAGGTGCTCCTGTATTAGCGTTGTATTTCTGTTGGCAAGAACCTTGCCTCCTAGGAGGCAATGTAACTTTCCTATCTATTAGTAATTGCCAATGAAGTAAAAACCAAGAGTGTTCTTTGTCTTCTTGTTGACACGTTATAATGTATACTAATTTACCCCGTTTCCTTGTTTAATTTCTTCGCATCATATACCAACTGCAATATCATCACGGAACAATGGTGGCCCGAATGTAGCATTATCAGCTCTGGAAACTTCAGATATGGCCACAGTAACAGGTATGGCCACGGTAACAGTTGGGGTGGACTCCATCCAGTTCTTGGCCACTTGGCCTTGTCTGATTTTTCCCGTTTATCTACCTCCCACCCCATACCCCCAGCCCCAGCAGCAGTGAGAATATGGTTAGTCAGTGAATCTCCAGCAGATACAGATGCAGACCATTTCTCTGGATAATCTTTATGGTTGCCTGTGGCCTGGGTAGCAGGACTGGTTCAGACAGAAACACCTGATTTGGGTGCCATCAAGCAGTATCTGTGCCCTCCCTGAGAAATGGGACAGTATGCATTTCAAACACTTCAAGTCTCCACTTCTCCCTGCAGACGTCTGTGTTTTGTTGCTTTCATGCACCTACCAAAGCAACCCAAACTTTATGCTAAAGAGAGTGGGCCTCGTGTGTCCTTTGCAGATTGGAATGCTGTTACTAGTTTGGGTTATCTTAACAACAACTGGCAAATTATCTAAAAATGTAGAATTCGGTGTGAATTCAGAATCCGTACCTGTAGTAAGCCCTCCATGATTCCGTTGATTAGGGAGAGGTATCAGACCATACTGTAAGAAACCCTGCCTTCGAATGCTACAGCTCTATGGACTTTCAAAGCACTATTTCTAACCTGGTTATCAAAAGTCGTTAAGTCTTTGTGAGTATACATTCAGAGCTTTTTTTAAGATCTGGATCATAGTCTCCAATTTTTCATTACCTTCCTAACCCATTTATTCCCAGAGTTCTCTTTATTTTTGAATCGTTCTGTTGAGCATTTGAGCAAACCTGTCAAAAAAAAATTCCTCAAATTGAATATATGAACATTTAAGAGCAGTCACGTGTTCACTGCCCAAATATTTTATGATTTCCGTTAGGAGTTTATTCTGTCTTTGGACGGTGAATAAACAAATGTCTATTTTTTTTTCTTTTTTCCCCACATAAGTAAGTAGATGTGCAAGGTAGAATGCTAGGTAACTGTCAAGGGTAATAGGACGTTCAGGAGTGTAAATAAGATTTCTGTCGTCAAAAAAAGAAAAAAAAAATATTTGATGAACTAAGATAAGCTAAAAAGCTTAAAGAACTTGATGAACTAAGATAAGCTAAAAAGCTTGATGAACTAAAATAAGCTAAAAAGCTCTACTGACACGATGACAAAGCTCATCTTTAAAGCTTGCTTTGTGTACTGATATTATTCCTTTTTTCTTGAAATCTAAAGAAGGTTTTCCCTTTGGCTCTTAGCATGAAATAAAAAGACATTTTCCCCCTATATGTTCTTCTGCCATTTTTAGGCTGAGCTTTTACAAAAGGCTTTTATGTATTCATTGTTTTTTATCTTCATCCTTTGTCCGAAACAAGCCTTGAGATTGGGAATGATGTGGACTATTTCTAACACAGGCTAAGAGGACTTAACTACTCATAAAAACCATCATTTGAGGAGGCATTGAACTAGTATCATGGAGTTCCTTGTGCAGCCCATGGGCAGGATTCCACTGAAGTAATCGATAGCATCGTGGAGACCCTGTCTCTGGAAGGAACTAACAACAAATAAGGATTTGACCTTATTGGCAGATTTTCCTAGAAATCTAGGAATCAAGAGGGCCAGAAGTGGGATGGTGGGAGAGGGACACTGGAGAAATGCTGAATACCCAGGCTCACTTGAAGCCAACTGAGCAGAGGAAGGTTCTGCCCTGGAGGAGTTTGGCTCAGCAGGGATTAGCTTCCAATTGTTATGGACTTAGTGAAAATACACTCATGAGAGCCTACATGAAGGAGGCCTCCAGAACTCTAAGAGGATTCCTTCCTTTCTTATGTCTTTTTTTATGGAAAGTGTCTTGGCGGTGCTTACTTCACCTTTGTGTGTCCACAGTTCTTCTTCCCACTAGTTGTGTTGCCATGAACCTCCTTACATAGCCATTGCTCCCCTCCTAGACCACGTGTTCCTCATGGACAGGGCTCACCTTAGCCATCCGTGTGTCGTTACTACAGTGCCAGCCATGTTCAAAGGACCCTGTACATACTGAATGAATGCAATGTATTTATGGGGTTTCAGTTCCCAATTTTTACAGAAGAACTTGCTTTCTCACTTCAATTTTATGTGTAAGGGCAGCAGTCTATACTGGGGATTCTCTCTCACATTCTCTCTTTTTACAAACACCTGCATAATCAACTTTTGATGAACTCTTACTCTTTTGTGATCAGATGAATTGAGTGGAACCTTTGCCATCTCTTAAGATCTTATTGGCAACCCAATACCACTTCAATTCCCTATCATACAGTAAATTCTTGCTTAGCAAGAAGCACTATAGTTCAGTGACTAAGAGGGTGACCCCTGGAGCCAGGCTGCTTGGGATCTAAAATCCTATTTTGCTCTATTTCTAGCAGCAGACCTTTGGACAACTTACTTTTTCTCTTTGTTACTCAGTTTTCTCAGCTGTAAAATCAGGCACAACCTAGCACCTTCACCATAGAGCTCTGAAACGAATTCAGTGAGGTAACAAAGGTAAAACACTTAGAATAATGCATGGATCCCTCTTAACTGCGAGTCAGTAAACACTCGCCTTTATTAGTGATGTAACTACATTTTTTACAAAGTCGCTGCTTGCTTACTTAAAACCTCCACATTGTCTGTGTTGAATGTACAGAAGAGGTGAACTATGGAAGTCACCATGTCAGAGTCAGGCTTACTTGGTAGAATGAGTTCCAACTCCCTGATGCTGGTGATTGCAAGAGGATACTCAAGGGCACATAGAGGCACAGAGAGGCACAAGGCCCTCGGTACAAACCCATAACAAGATGATCAGAAAGCCATAGGAAAACGGAGGGAACAAATTAATTTTACTTTAGTTCCCACCATACACCAGTACAGTTCTCTGCAATTCACACACGTTTCCCTCTCAAGCAAACATAACAGGCCTGTGGGAAAGGTATTATTATTCCCTTTTAACACGCAACTAGACTAATGCTTAGAAAGTTTAAATAACTTGCCAAATATCACATCTATGTGGCAGAGCTAGGATTTGAACGAGCATCGGTCACATCCCACTGCCTCTGCCAATCTTTAGAAACATCTTTGGAAGAAGTGAAATATGTTAATCATAATGATGCGCTGAATAACATAGGACTGGGTACTATAGGCCCATGCAATCCCAAGGCGGGAAAAATATTAATTTACGAAGGCTATTTTGCTTACTGTTATATTTCTCAGAGTGCACAGCATAAGTGTTCGCTCTTTGCGAATTGAGTGAGTTTATGAGGGAATGGACAGAAGTGTGAATACCTATGCTCATATGATTACACCGTGTTGTTTGGTTGAGGATCTCGGGACACTCTGCCTTACATCTTATCTCAGCAGAGTAACAGGAACATTAGAGCTGTCATAGAAGGTGAAAGAGAAGGTTACTTATCATATCACTCATCCCAAATTACTCGTAGGCCAGTTTAAAAAGCAGCACACAAACATAAGACAGTGAGAGAGAGCCAGGAAAGCTCAGAGAGAGGGAGAGAGAGAATCCCAAGCAGCTTCTACACTGTCCGTACAAAGCCTGATGCAGAGCAGAGCTCGCAAACTATGAGATCATGAGCTGAGTCAAAAGCAATATAGTCACATGCCTAACTGACTGAGCCATCCAGGTAATCTCACCTTTGTTAAGATTGTAATCCCCAGGTTTTTACGGAGATAAATGACAGATCTTACAAACAACAACAAAACAGATTAGAAGGTTGGTTCAAAACCAAGGATTGCAAGATTGCAGTAAGGATATAATATGTGGGAGTAATCGGGGTGGGTGGGAGGAAGATATGGCCAGGGGGCAGATGGAGGGTGTAAATGGAGGCTGGAATGTTACCAAAGGTGGAGACTTGTTACTTCCACTCCTTTACTCAGAACTTGTTGTCCCCAGCATGTGATGTCCACTCACCATATGCTTCAGAGCTGGAGGATGGATAAGCTGCCCATTGTAATCAGGGGAAAACATTCCACCCACAGAATTCACTAATTGGCCTGTTCTATAATGTTTACCCTCTTACTGGCATTGCTAAAAGCACCTACTTTCTCTATACCACCATAGAACAGGCAGATTTTCCCTTGTCAGCCTTTGCTTGCTTGCTTGTGAGTTTATTGGTCCACCTGTGGCCTTTATTCACCACTCACCGAAAAATATAGTAGCTCTTGAAGCGTTTGTTAAATCCTAAGGTGGGCGTAGTCAGTTTCTATTTAATCTTTTTCCTTAGTATGGGTTAAACTTTGTTAATGTACATGTTTCTTTTTTTAGGTGAAAAGTAAACACTTGTTTAGATTATCTGTTCATTTGCTCGTGCGCACACGCACGCAGGCAGGCACACACACACACACACACACACACACACACACACACACACACACACACTGGTTGATATCATCACTGGCAAGAGATAACATTCTCTCTATTCTTACTAATTTGCATTTCCATAACAAAATGCTAGAAACAATAACACACTCATACGTGCTAATACAAGCATAGACTCCCTTTATAAAAGGGGCCACTAAAGAAAAATTAAAGTTGCTTGAGGAGGAAAGAAGGGATTTGAGATACAGGATGAACATGTGTACCTTTTGAAATTCACATCCACAAACTACCTATTCATTTAAAAAACAAAAACAAAAACAAAAAACAAAAAGAAATCTGTTTCACTAATACTCAGCAACAGCACTGTGCATTAAAACCTAAAAGCACCTTTTATTTTGCATTTACTACCTTCTCATTATAATTGATTCTTAACTAGGAAATAGCAAAATGCATTTTTAAAGCAGGAAACAAGAGTTAGCCTCCAAAACATGGCTAAACCACCACATCATACACTTTCCTTTTTACAACCGTCATCCTTTTATGAACCAAATAAGTGAGATACCACTCCAATGGTATTCAGATGCTAGCTGACTATTAGCCTTTCAACTACTGACAGTGGGGACAGGTTTGGAAATACTATTCAGTTTAAAAGTAGCAAGCAGATCTCTTTTAACACGAAAGGGACTCAGAGCTGAGCAGAAAAGGTGGGAGCAGTGAATTTACTCCTGGATGGCAAAACCTAGGTTGGCTGAAATCAGAAAATGCTTTTGAGATCAGCTTGTTCAGAAGCTCTCCATCTGAGACCCTTGGAACTCAGAAAACAGAAATGGGATCTCCTGCATTTATTCAACATTTCAAGGAGACTTTTTGAAGACCTCATAAGATTATCAGTGAAAAAGCTGCTCTGGATAACCAAAACAGGTATTTTTTTTTAGGCCCTACATCTTTCTGGTCATACCATCATTACCAAAATTATTTCTCATCATCAGCCCCCAGGCCAATAAGTTTCTCATGTCCCCGCATTGGTACTACATTCTTTCTACATTATATGCCAGTCCCCACAGTCCATTACACTTCCCTTTATCTTGCAAGATCCACCTCAAGTATTATCTCTTTTTTTTAAAAAAGAACACATTTTTGTTTGTTTTGAGACAGAGAGAGAGAGAGATAGAGATAGAGAAAGACATAGAGATAGAGATAAAGGGAGAGAGAGAGAGAGAGAGAGAGAGAGAGAGAGAGAGAGAGAGAGAGAATGCAAGCAAAAGCAGGGGAGCAGCAGAGAGAGAATCCCAAGCAGGCTTAAGCAACTGAGCCACCCAGGAGTACCATCTCTTAATGAGAATATTATCTCTTAATGAATTTAGCACAGTCAGCTCGGACCCTCGGGGTACCTGCTCAGTCTCCTCCCCCGGGACATCACCCTGCTTCCTCCCAGAGTGTACAAGCAGGGGAGCAGCAGAGAGAGTATCCCAAGCAGGCTTAACCAACTGAGCCACCCAGGAGTACCATCTGGGACCTGCCTGGGTCCAAGTTACAGCTCTAACACTGATTGTAAGATTAGTCTAGGTCTCATCAGGTATCCCGTCTGCATCCCAGACGTGCAGCTTCCTAAATGGTACCTAGTCACAACATGCTGATATTAGTAGACTAGAGAGAGACTATGCCACGGCGGAAACAAAAACAAAAACAAAAACAAAAACAAAAACAAAAACAAAAAACAAAAAACAAAAAAACTGGACCAAAAACAAAAGTACGTCGTTTATGATCTCATTCATCTAGAACTCTAAAAAAAAGAAATTAATATATTGTGACAGAGTGCAGATCAGTAATGGGGGGCAGAGAGGGGCAAGAGGAAAGTATAACCAAGGGACACAAGGAAACTTTTCGGTGATGGATATGTTCACTATCTATACTGTGGTGGTTCCATGGATATGTGTGTGTATATAGTTTTTGATCTGTGTGAATACTCATCCACACTGAGGTATAAACTTATCAAATAGCACACTTTAGTTTCTTGCAAGTTATGCCAATTATACTACAATAAAACTTTTTCAAAATAAAAACAAACAGGATGATATTTTTAATAAAATGCAATGTGTGGGATTTGTCTCAAATAAACCAGGCGAAGACGGGAGCAAGGACAAAATGGGTAGAAATACAGATGAAACAAGATTAGACATGAGTTGTTAATTTTTATAACTAGGTCCTAAGGACATGGGGGTATAATATACTATTTTCTTGACTTTTACATATTTGAAATTTTCTATAATAAAAACATTTTTTCAGTTGAAGGGGAGCAAATCATAAACCAGGATAAACTAAAAGAACAAAAATACTATGCTGGCTCCAGAGCCCAGACTGCTAGTAGCCAAAGAGTTTCTTAGAAGTTGAAAAGCAGGGGAATGTGGAGTTTAAAGGGACACATTTTATTCTCTACTCTATCACCTGAGAAACGTGCACGCTCCTTTGAGAGCTAAGCCATCCTTTCCCTGGTTGGCTCAAAGCTGGGCTCCCTTGCACACTTGACTTCTCGTGGAGCCTTCAAGCTGTCAGATCACACAGGCTTCCACAGATATGCTTCCAACAGCCTGAAGTTTAGGATAAAAGAAAAACCATCTTGTCGCCCATTTGAAGTTTTTCATGCATGCTGAAGCAGCACCTGGTTAGATAGCCAAGTACTACAGCCACAGGCAACTCAGAAACACACAAACAGAAGCAGCATTTTTATCTTCTTTTCCTCCAAGCCTCTGCTCATGGATCTTACAAAAGGAGTCCCAATCACATCAACCGATTTTTAAAGAAAGGAACTCTTGGCCAACATTTGCTTAGAGCACACTAACTCATCATCTCATTTGAGCCTCATGTTTAACCTTGGGAAGCAGCAAGTATCTTTACCCCCCTTTTTAAGCATGCTAAATACTGAAACTCAGAGAGATGAAACAAATGGAGTGCCCAAGGTCACACAGCTAGCCTGTGGCAGGGCCAGGAGTCGAGGTCCATCCCACCTCCGTGCCTGTCTAGCATGACTACCTCACAAGCTTAGCAGAAACTCTCATCAAGATGCCTATATGAAGAAAAGTCATATCCCAATTAACCCACTTTTTTCTACCCAATCTCAAACACGTCAAAGGATTTTAAGAGTAGGCACATGAAACCATTACTGCAAATAAAGCTTTTTCAGTCATGTATAATTTCTTTATCCCCTAGCACAAGGATGTATGAAGAAGGGACAGCAATTGACTTTAGACATTACATGAGGGGAGGAGAAGGAAGGGAATGCCCAAAGAAAGATCAAAGAAAGAAAACTAGGGATCAGACCAGAAAGAACAGCACATTAAACACAAAACCCAAATTAACAACCCCCATGGTATTTTCTCTGTAACATCAGCATGTCCTGGGTAGTGATTACCTGTTAGTGAAATGAAAGAAAACGGCCATTTAGTGAAATGAAAGAAAACGGCCATTTTTTTCAAGCTACTGGTTTCACCCATGCTAGGTTAAACTGGAAGAGAATTTTTCAAAACTGTATTAAATTTGTTCACACTGTGGTGATTCTCCATTTTCCAACAAAACATGTCACTTTCAGAGTTCAAGGTCTACAGTAACAATCCTTGCCTCTGGGGTAATGCATGAAACTGGATAGTTAAAACGTGTATTCTGGTTGTCAAGCTAATAATAGCAACTAGTACTTACTGAGCACATATTATGAGCAGGTATTGTTTCTAATGCTTTTAATCTTCAAAATGGATCTTCTGACACAGGTTCGCTAACTGTGAGGGCAACAATATAATTTATTGTCCAAATAAAGATACTTTGGGGAATCAAAGCGGAAAGCCATTAACAGTTGTGCCAGGCATGGCCACAATCCAGGAACATTTGGATATAGCATCACTAGCCTCATTTTGCAAATGGAGACTTAAGGAACAGAAAGGTTAAATAGCCTACCCAAGGTTACACATCTAGTCAGCCAGGGTTCAAGCCCAGGTCATCTGGCTCCAGGCTCATATTCAGCCATTCTGCCATGTGCCCCCTCTGAGCTGATATACTACCTTAAAAAAAAATACATCATCCCACTGTCTGGCTTTGGGGCCTTCACCTTATACCATAGAAGCAAAGTCTCACCTTCCCTTGAGTAGTACTGGATGGTTTTCAAAAACTTCCAAGAAAAAATGATGTCCCAGAAATGAGTTTGGAAACTAGAGAATTCAACATTTTCCTTTCATTACTAAAAAAAAAAAAAAAAAAAGAAAATTACAGGCATCATAAAACTTCAGAGAGCCACAATGCCAGGTAGGTAGAAAGTGGTTTTGTGAATATACAAGACTGCTTGCAGATGTGCTTTTTGAGGCAACACAATACTGGCGTGTGTCACATCATCCCCTTTCTCAAATACCTCAGTGATACCACTGTCCTTTTACACTTACAGCTCTTCCTGCATCTTCCCTCAGATGACTGCACGTTTGCTTCAATGCTCCATTTAGTGTGTCTGTCAGACAGCAATTCACCAGCCAGGCTAAGGTCATGCCCTTCCACCAGCCAGCATCACTCTCTCTCCTCTTACCCCATCTATCCCTTTCTTCGTAGCCAGGGTAGAAGGACAAATAAAAACAAAATAAATAAAAATAAAAATAAAAAAATAAAATAAAAATAAAAATAAAAATAAAAGTGTTGAAAGGGAAAAAAATACCCATTGAAAATTCTATATCCAGCAAAAGTGTATTTCAAACTGAAGAAAAAAGACTTTTTGGGGTGCCTGTGTGGCTCAGTCGGTTGAGCATCCGACCTTGGTTTCTGCTCAAGTCATGATCTCATGTTTAATGAGATTGAGCCCCACATAGGACTCTCTGCTATCAGAATGGAGTCTGCTTGGAATTCTCTCTCTCTCCACCCCCCTCTCTCTCTGCCCCTTTCTCCCCCAACATAAATGTATAAACATTAAAAAAGATGTTTGGCATGGAGTGCGTTACTCTTCCCAAAAGCATCTGAAGTTTACAAACCCTCACCTTTGGAAACAACAAGAACAACAACAAGAAAAACAACAACAACCCCAAAACAAGTAATACATTGTGAAACAAAAAAGGAAGGACTTTATCTCTAGTAGATCTGTCTTGCAAGAAAAAAAAAAAAGTTCCTTCGAGAATACCTCAGTGGTTAAATACCTGACTTTAGCTCAGGTCATGATCTCATCATTCATGAGTTCAAGTCCCACAGTTTGTGAGTTCAAGTGCCACATCAAGTGAGCCCCAGCCCCACTGCAAGTGAGCATGAGCCATGCTTTGAGTGAGATCGCATTATCTCTCCCTCTCTCTCTGCCTGTCCTGGGATTCTCTCTCTGCCCCTTGCTCATTTGTGCCCCCTGTCTCTCTCAAGAGAAAGGTCTTTAGAAAAAGGAATATGGATATAGGTTATAGATAAGGAATTCAGATCTATGTTTAAAAAAGAAGAGGATTAGACTAGGAATAAGGGAAGGTAAGATAAAATATTTTATTTTTCTCATTCCCAACTTATCTGATAGATAACAATTTGTTTAAAGTGATAACAGCAACAATATACTCGGTTGATCATAGCATATGGATAAGGAGGTAGATGACCTCAATATTAGAAGGCATGGGTTGGAGGAATTGAGAAAGTTTTATAAGGTAGCTGCACTACCTGTGCAGTGGTACAGTGTGATTTGAAAGAGGAATTTGACTAGTTATAAATGAGTAATGCAAATGCAAATAAAGGGGATACCACTCCAACTTTTTAAAATAAAAAAGTATAATGAATATGCTAAGAGAAAGAAGAAAATGGAATATACCCACTGCTGCATTAACATCCAGAAGGCAGAAAAAGGTGAAGATAGAAAGGAAGCAAAGTATAAATGCAGTGAATAGAAAACAGTTACAAACATGGTAGATATTATTCCAACTATATCAATACTCACATCAAATGTGAATAGTCTAAATATACCAGTTAAAGCTCAGAGATTGTCACAGGATCCAAAAACAAGATGCAAGTCTATATTGTCTATAAGAAATTCACATGAGATATAAAGGTACAGATAGATTAAAAGTAAAAGGATGAAGAAAGATTTATCATGCTAATGCTTATCAAAAGAGAGTTGGAGTAATTGCATTAATTCCAGACAAAGCAAACTTCCAAACAAGGAAACTCTAGAGAGATAAAGAGTGTCATTATATAAAGAGATTATCTAGAGAGATAAAAGGGTCAGTTCTGTAAGAAAACATAACAATCCCTAATTTTCTATGTCTCACAACAGAGAATGAAAATAAATGATGGAAAAACTTTCAGAATTTCAAGGAGAAAGGGAAAAATTCATTATTATAGTGGAGACTTCAACACCTTTCTGTCAGTGACTGACAGGTCTAGAAGGATATAGGTAAGGCTACAGCTGGACTAAGCAGTAGCAGTAATCACCTAGATCTAACTGATACGTATGGAATATTTTGTCCAACAGTAGTTGAATAAACATGTTTCTCAAGTTCACACAGAACATGCACAAAGTCAGAACATGTTCTGGGCCATAAAACACATCCTACCAAATTTCAAAGCCTAGAAGCCATACAAAGTATGCTGTCAGGCCACACTGGAATTAAACTGGATGGAAAGCAATAATAAAAAGATAGCAGCAAAAATCCCCAGATGTTTAGAAATTAAAGAACATACTTCTAAATAACACATCAAAGAAGGAATCTTGAGAGAAATTTCAAAGTAGTTTGGACTCAAAGGAAATTAAATATAACCTACCAAAATGTGCAGGACGGGGGGTGGGGGGGCACTGAAAACATGATTTACAGTAAAATGTAAAACATTGAATGCATTTATTAGAAAAGTAGAAAGATCTTCGGGCATCTGGGTGCTCAGTCGTTTTAGCATGCAACTCTTAGTTTCCACTCAGGTCATGCTATCATGGTCATGAGATCAATCCCCTGTATTGGGTTCCTGCTTGGGATTCTCTCTCTCCCTCTCTCTGCCATGCCCCTGCTCACGTACATGCTTTCTCTCTCTCTCTCTCAAAGTAAGGAAATAAATGTAACAAAATCGAAAAGGAGAAAGACCTTAAATTAGTAGCCTAAACTTCCACCTTAGGAAAATAGGGGAGGAGGTACAGTTGAAGGCTGCAGTAGAAGAAAAGAAATAATAATAATTAAAAAAATAATAATTAGAACAGATATCAATAAAATAATATATAGTAAAATACTGGAGATAATCAATAGAGAAATCAAAAGATGGTTCTTTGAAAATATCAATAAAGGCAATGAACCCCTAACTAGGTTATCCAAGGAAAAAAGTAGGCACAAATGGCTAATATCAAAAATGAAAGAGACATAACCGCTACCAATACCATGAACATCAAGAGGATAATGGAAAATATTATGAATGACTCTATGCCTTTAAATTTCATTACTTATATGAAAAAGATCAATTATTTAAAAGATGAACACGATGGGGCACCTGGGTGGCTCAGTCAGTAAATGTTTGACTTCAGCTCAGGTCATAATCTCCTGGCCCATGGGTTTGAGCCCTGTGTCAGGCTCTCTGCTAACATCTCAGAGCCTGGGGCCTGCTTCAGATTCTGCATCCCCCTCCCTTTCTGCCCCTTCTCACCTTCCACTCTACATTTCTCTCTCAGAAATAAATGAAAACCTTTTTGAAAAATATAGAAAACAAATAAAAGGCACACACTACTAAAACCCACATAAGGAAACATAGATTATCTGGATAGGCCTATATTTATTAAGTAAATACAGTCAAGGACGAATAACCTTCCCAAAAGAAAGCATCAGGCCCACATGGTTTCACTGAAGAATTCTAGCAAACATTTACAGGAAAAAATGATGCTAATGTCCTATAAACTCTTCCCGAAAAAAAAAAAAAAAAAAAAAAAAAAAAAAACAGAGGGAAAACTTCCTCATTCTAGGAGGCCAGCATTGACAAAACAAGGTAAAGGCATTATAAGAAAGGAAAACTGGAGACCAGAGTCTTGCATTTTCATAGACACAAAATACCCAATACATGTTAGCAAATCAAATCCAACAATGTGTAAAAAGAATTATACATCCATAACCAAGAGGGATTTAGTACCAGTATGGGAGACTGGTTCAATATTCAAAAATCAATTAGTTTAACCCCTCACAACAATAGGCTAAAGAAGAAAGACCGGATAATGATCAGATGGTCTTAGAAACAGATGCAGACAAGGCAATTGTTACCTCCATTCATAATAAAGAAAACATTCTCTCTGCAAACTATGAGTCCAGGGAGACTTCATCAACTTGATAAAGGACTTTTGTAAAACAAACAAAAACAAATCACCACCAAAAACCCTACAACTAGCATCATAAAAGTTTCACATTTCATGGGGCGCCTGGGTGGCTCAGTCGGTTGAGTGTCCGACTTCAGCTCAGGTCATGGTCTCACAGTTCATGGGTTTGAGCCCTGCATCAGGCTCTGTGCTGACCACTTGCTCAGAGCCTGGAGCCTGCTTCGTATTCTGTCTCCTTCTCTCTCTGCCTCTCTCCCACTCATACTTTGTTTCACTCTTTTTCTCAAAAATAAATAAATATGGACACAAAATTTAAAAAAAATGTTTCACCATTTCAGTGGAGAAGAATGGGATGCTTTCTGAAATGCTACTGTAGCTGATTATGAAGAGGCCAGGTTGGTGAAGACACCTGTAGTAATAACGGACATAATTATATAATTCTATAAGAACACACCCAGAACAGGCCTGTTCTGTTGAATTGTTCCTGATTCTGCTACAACACTAACTGTTGATCAGTTAATAATTTGTGATTCCATCTTTAGAGGAACTAAGTATTGACAAAAAAAAAAAAAAACATCTTGTAACACTGAATGTACATTCAATTGTCAGAGGGACGTCATACACCAACTTAGAGCTACTCAGAGCAAATAGAGAATTACATGGAGCCAAAGTATTCCCTGCAAATGATATTTTGTTTTTAAATGATATTCTGTTGATTTTTTCCAGTGTTTTTATATTGTTCCTTTTTTTTTCAAATCCCGATTATTCTACAAATATTAAAGTTTTAGTCATTTGTTTAGAGGTGAATTTTAAAATCATCAGTATCTAGCTAAAACTGGCTGGCTAAAGAGAGTTTCCAGTTTCCATGAATGCAAATTAATAGATTCATTTAAGGGAACAAGCTAGAAAGCCAGATGTTGCTGTACCCCAAGGATAGGCCCCAGCTAGTTGAGAATCAGTGAGAATAAATTACCTTTAGATAGCTCACAAACAGGACCTTCTTAAATTTGGCTTCAGTATACACTCCACATAATAAATAAATGACAAGGAAAGTAAAACAGAACCACAGCAATGACTGCAATCTGTACAGTAGAAAAGACCCTCCAGGACATAATACATGTGTGTACAAGTTGTACATTTTACAGATTTGAGGGTTACCATTCGCACTGTAGTTCATATAAATCATGTCCCCTAGAACTGTGCAGTATACAACTTGTGCAACCAATAGCAACAAACTGAAAACATTCTGATGCTGGTATAGAATAGCAAATATATGAACAAGGAGTACAAAGTACATCTGAAGTTATAAGGTTTATAAATTGGATTCATATAAAAGAAAAAATATCTCTAAATTGCCCTTCATTAGTACTAAAACTTTTGCTTGGTAAAAGACTCTGTGAAAAGAACAAAAAGACAATCTATGGACTTGGAGAAAATATTCCCAAATCATATATCCAGCAAAGGTCTTGTGTCCAGAATATCATACATTGAAGTGCGCAAAACGATGCTCCACAACACTAGGCTTCAGGGAAACACATTAAAACTGCCCTGAGATACTGCTATACACATGTTGAAACTGTTTTTTTTCAATCTTTACTTATTTTTGAGGGATAAAGAGAGACAGAGTGTGAGCAGGGAGGGGCAGAGAGAGAGGAGATACAGAATCCAAAGCAGGCTCCAGGTTCCGAGTTGTCAACATAGAGCCAAACATGGGGCTTGAACTCACAAACCGTGAGATCATGACCCGAGCTGAAGTCAGCTACTCAATCCACTGAGCCAACCAGGAGCCCATGAAATATATCTATTTTTTTAAAGACAATACCTAATACTTGCATGTGACCCATAAATCTGACTCCTAGACATTTGCTCTAGAGAAGTGAAAACTTATGTTTATAAAACAAAAACAAAAAAACATGCACACAAAAATTTACCGCAACTCTAATCATAACTGACAAAAATGGAAAAACACAAATTTCCTTCAGGAAATGAATGGTTAAACAAACCCTGGTATATCCGTACAGGGAAACACTAAGAAACAGATGTATTGTAAAGGCTTGATGTTGAATGAAAGAAGCCAGTCTCATAAAGTTACCTACAATAAGGATTCATTTATATGATATTAAAGTTGGAGATAGATGGTTGCCAGGCCTCAGGGGTGGGGTGACAGTGATTCAACATGGGGGAATTCTGGGAGCTGATGGAATTGTTCTCTTTGCGTCTAATTTTTTTTTTTGGGGGGGAGACAGAGAGTGAGAGAGGGGGAGGCACAGAAAAAGAGGTAGAGAGGGATAATCCCAAATAGGCTCGTGCACAGGGGCTCAAACTCAAGAACAGTGAGATCATGACCTTAGCCGAAATCAAGAGTGGGATGCTTACGTGACTAAGCCACCTATGTGCCCCAGGAACAGAACTCTTCTGTATTATCACTGGGGTGACATTTACATGAGTATATACAATCTTTAAAACTCAAAGCACTATGCACCAAAAGAGTTATTTTATATAATGTTAATTACACAACAAAAAGCATTTTCAAAAAAATACCACGTCTGTCCTCATCTCTCCATTTCCTGCGTCCACACTAATTCCTGTCATGTTCACCTCTCCTGGTCAACTGCAATGACTCCTTACCTGATTTCCTCCCAATTACCTTCTTCAATCTGTCTTTCTAATAAACTTATGAAATATTACTCCTGAATAAAGTGTTATAAGGAAAAAAAATTAGCCAGATCTAAATAGTTGCGCCTTCCATAGATCATGCATGTACACCACTCCCTATGGTATTTGTAACACGAAGACCCAATGTGCAAATACAATAAGCAGCTAAGGGGAGCCTGAGTGGCTCAGTTAGTTGAGTGACCTAATCTTAGTTTCACTTTAGGTCATGATTTCGCCATTTGTGGTTTCAAGCCCCAGGTCACACTCTGCACAGAGCCTGCTTGGAATTTTCTCTAACCCCTCTCTCATCCCCTCCCCTTCCTCACACACACTGTAAATCAACCACCCACCCACCCACCCAACCAACGAACAAACATTATAATCAAAATAAGCAGCCCAAATCGTAAGGGTTTGTAGTCTGTTACACATTTATCCCATAGTTCAAATAAAAGCAAAGAAAACTTGACTATCGTGCTGGAATTATTTTTCTTTCTTATACCCAACTCATTTTGCTCACTTGTGGTTCATTTTTGTGTCTCCTCCTCTAAATGCAGTGCCCACTTCCTCTGGCAGTCCTAGTTGAAGTGAATTTCTAACTGCTTCAACTCAGTACCTTCTTCATTCTGTTGCCTTTGTCATGAAGACCTGGAACAAAAATCCGTGAAAGAATGAACACCCCAGGCCTGGCATGCCAATACTAACACCTGGCAAACAGCAACAACGTCCCAGAGACAGCAACTAGCAAACAATCCGTTGTCTATTTAGGAAACATGAGCGAGAAGATGGAAGAAATAGAAGTTCCCAAAGGGAGCCTGAAAAAGAAAACCAAAAACAAAATCCACTGGCGTTAAAAAGTGAAAACAGGTAACACCAAGTTTTATCTCAATGTTATTGCAGGTGTTACTGGATAGACTAGATGAACCTGAATCAAATGATTTCTAAACAACAAAAACAACAACAACAACAACAACAACAACAACAACAACAACAACAACAACAGCAGCAGTAGCAGCAGCAACAATAACAACAACAAAAGAGTCTTCTAAAATATGCATTGGTGTAATTTAGCAGATAATCAGAGCTGCAGAAACTAGCTTTATGTGGGAATAATCAGAATACCATAGCTACTCAGAGGAGTCACGCTTATTGCTAATAACTGATGCTCAGGTGGTGTGATCACTGTATCACACAAAACCAAGTAAGGGTCTTAAAAAGGAGGAGGGAACCCACGCAGGGCAGCAGATGCCAGAACACATGGGGTGAATCAAGGGCTCAGTGAAACGGAAGACTTAGTCACAGGGTGAACAATTTGCCTGAAAATGCTGCAGATTCAGGCCAGCACACAGGCCTCCAGGCTCCCTGGCAGGAGTCCTGGGAATACCAGGGGCAAAGCAATGAACTTACAGCTACCAATCACTTCCCTGTGGCAAGCACGTTACCTGATAAAGCATCTCAATTGACCCTGTGTACAGAAGAAGGAATTGAGGCTGAAGGAGATGTTATAATTGCTCAAGGTCACAGAACTAAGAAAGTTATGGAAATGGCCATTACCCCAAGCACTCTGACTCCTTAGTGCATTACATGCTGTCTCAAGTATGCAAAACTCAGCTTCAGTAACCCTTTTACCATCTTTTTAAGCAAATTTTTTTTCAAAAAGTTTTGATTGTTGTGTTTTCATTTTTATTTGTTTCCTTATGTCTTTTAATTTCTTTTCTAATTGTCTGCTTGACTGATTTGTTCTTTAGTAGGATGTTTTTTAACCTGTATGCTTTTAGAGGTTTAACAGACTCTTTCCTGTAGTTTATTTCAAGTTCAAAACATTGTGACCTGAAAGTGTGCATGGTGTCATCTCAATTCTGTTATATTTACTGAAGGTTTATTGTGACCCAGTGTGTGGTCTCTCTTGGAGAATGTTCCACGTGCACTCCAGAAGAAAGTATGCTCTGCTGCTTTGGGATGTAGAGTTCTAAAATATCTGACACGTCCTTCTGGTCCAATGTATCATTCAGGACCATTGTTTCTTTCCTGATTCTGTCTAGATTTTCTGTCCATTGTTGTAAGTTGAGTATTAAAGCCCCCTGCAATTACCATATTCTTATCAATGAGATTGTTAATGTTTGTGATTAAATGTTTTAAATCTTTGTGTGCTTCCGAATTCACTGCATAGTCATTATAATTGTTAGCTCCTCCTGATGGACAGACACAGTAATTATTTAATAATGCCCTTAAACATCTCTTGCTACAAACTTTAATTTAAAGTCAAGTTTGTCTGATATAAGTATGGCTAATACAGCTTCCTCTTGACTCCCAGTAGCATGAAAGGTAGTTCTCCATCCCCCCACTTTCAATAGTAAGGTGTCCTCAGGTCTGAAAGGAGTCTCTTGTAAGACAGCAAATAGATGGGTCTTGTTTTGTAGTATCCATTCTGATACCCTATGTCTTTTGGTTGGAGCATTTATTCCACTTCCATGCAGTGTTATTATGGAGAGCTATGGTTCCGAGGCACTGTGATGTCTGTACTTTCATGCTTGTACTGGTGTCTGTGGCACTTTGTGATACTTGCGACATTTCCCTCATAGAATCCCTCTTAGGATCTCTTGCAGGGATGGTTTAGCGGTGATGAATTCCTTCAGTTTTGGTTTGTTTGGGAAGACCTTTACCTCTCCTTCGATTCTGAATGGCAGGCTGGCTGGGTAAAGGATTCTTGGTTGCATATTTTTCCTATTCATCACATTGAAGATTCCCCTATTCCTTTATGGTTTGTCTGATTTCAGTAGATGGGTCTGCTCTTATCCCAATACTTCTACCTTTGTACGTTAAGGTCCACTCATCCCTAGCTGCTTTCAGAATTCTCTCTTCATGCTTGTATTTTGCCAGTTTCACTATTATATGTTGTACAGGAGATCAACTCAAGTTACATCTGAAGGGAGTCCTCTGTGCCCGTTTGGTTTCAATGCCGGTTTCCTTCCCCAGATTGTGGAAGTTCTCAGCTATGATTTGTTCAAGGTCATCTTCACACCCCTTTTTGCTCTCTTCTGGAAATCCTGTGCTATGGATATTGTTCGCTTTGATTGCATCACTTAGTTCTCTAATTCTCCCCTCTCGATTCTCAATTTTTTCTCTATCTTTTTCTCACCTCCTTTCCCCCATGTTTTTATCTTCTAACTCATTTAGCTTCCCCTCTGTCTCTTCAATCCGCGCTGTGGCTGCCTCCATTTAAATTGCACCTCATTTATACCATTTGAATTCATCATGACCACTTTTTATTTCCTTGACCTCTGCAATAATGGATTCCATGCTGTCTTCTATGCCTTTGCCAATCCCAACAATTCATCCTTTGACTGTTATGCTAAATTATGATATGTAGCTTATATCTGTTTTGATCAAGTCGTTAGATGTCCACTTCTTCCCGGAACTTCTTTTGAGGGGAATGCTTCTTCTGTTTCATTATTTTGGCTAATTTTCTCTCTCTTATGAGGTTTACAAGCTTGTTATTTGCTCTGCGCCTGCAAGAATTGCTATATGAAATGGGAGTCATGCCCTGTGCAGGTTCTAGCCCTGCACGTAGTGTTTCTTGGAGAGTGTTACTTGCTCTCTGTTGTTGTGGCATTGGCTCTTTGAGTTCTCTACTCGTCATGATTTTTTTGACCCTCCACAAGGTGTGGTTTTATTTGTTCCTTGAAGTAGCCCTGGAAAGGAAAACAAACAAACCAACACACAGGAAACAGAGACATGGAAGGAAACTTGCAACTAAAAGAAATAAATGGACACACACATGCTCACACACACAGAAAAACAGTCTGAAATCAAAAACGAAACAAAACAAACAAACCAGAAACACCAGCTACAAGTAAAGAACACGGTAGAGGTGTTGCTGTTGGAAGAACACATATAAAAATGGAAATGACAGGAGTGGGGAAAAGGAAAAAAAATATATATATATATTGACCAGACTGGGAGGCTAAATGGCTTAATGCAGAGAGAGAGAGAAAGGAAAATAAGGAAGGAGGTGTGGGAACAAAAGGAAGATAAGTTTACCCAGGCAGAGAAACTAGATGGCTTGATTATTCCAGAGAGAGAGAAAGGAAAGTATAGAAATATAGGTAGGAAATGTATCAAGGGAATGGATTATAGGTGTCTGCTTAAGCAAACCAATAAGCAGAGTTATCAACCTAAAAGAGGGAAGAGATCGGAAGGGAGAGTATGTCTAAATAACAAGAGTTGTCCCAGAATTAATCCAGTCTATGCAGCATCACTGGTCCGGATGATGGGCCTGCCTGGTTCCACAGCGCCTATCCTGCTCCATCAGATAAGCAGGTACCCAGCACAGAGGGGCGTGGTTTGGGGTAGGCTGGTCCCACCTCCGCTATGGACCCTCGGACTGATCCCTGAGGCCCCGCCTTGGTGGTGGTGGTGGTGGTGGTGATGGTGGTGGGGAAATGGTGATGTCCAGCCTCTTCTCCATGACCTGGTGTACTCCGTTCCAGTTGTCCTCATTGTGCTGAGGGCACACGCAGGGTGGTCCTTCTTGCTCTGCTGACTCCTTTGGCATAGCGCTTGTCTAGGATTCTCAGACCCGTTCCGTGTGCTCTGGCACTGGGGAAGTGTCTCTCTGTGCGGCTACAAATGTCTTCCTGGCTATCTTTGTGCTGCTGTGCTTCAGGGAGCCCCGCCTTTTCCTGCCTTGGACTGCCCTGCTGACCTCACTGCTGAGCTTGGGCATGGTGGATGCAGGCAGGCATTGTTTTGTCCCACAGCGACGTCCCCAGGGAGGGGGCCACTTTCTCCTAGAAAGGCGCAGACTCCTAGGGGGCGCAGACTGCGCCCTAGACCCAGCCACTGATCCGGGGGGTGGTGGATGCAGGCAGGCTTTGTTCTATTGCACAGCCCTCCAGGGAGGGGCTACTGTCTCCTTCTGTGGACTGTGCCCCTGATCTACCCCTGAAACCAATGCTGGCTCCTCTCCTCCCCAGGTGCGCAAACAGGGAGCCTAGCCCCAGACCCAAGAAATCCCCACAGTTAGAGATAAGATCCCTCTCAGTCCCAGTCCGAGGTTCTCCTCTTATCCACATACAGCCCTACACTTCCCGAGCCACTCTTTCTCTTACTTTTGTCTCTCCGCAGAAGAGGATCTCTTCCCTCCATTCCTACTTGGCCCAATTTATGTACCTCAGTTCACAATCAGCCACCTGTCATTTCTCAAGTTGTCACATTTCCTTCAGGAGTATTCAGTCTGTTTTCCTTGCAGACTTTTGGGGTTCAAAATACTTTCGTTCAGCACTTTGTTTGAGAGACATGGGATGTACAGATCCCCCTACTTCTCCACCATGTTGACCACTCTGCCTAAGAAGGATTTATTTATAAATTGATGGACATCAAATTCTAGATCTTATTTTCTGATTAATGTTATTAGGATTAACCTCAGTACATACTTTTCGTTTTAAGAAAAATTCCCTGTGATTTGAATCCTTTGAAAATGAATTGAAGAGGCAATCCGATAAAATATCACAATCCCATACTGGGATTTCTCTCTCTCCATCTCTCTCTCTCTCTCTCTCTCTCTCTCTCTCTCTCTGTCTCTCTCTCTCTCTCTCTCTTTCTTTGACACACACACACACACACACACACACACACGCACACACACACACACACACACAAACACACTTCCCACAGACTGTCAGAATCTCTCTAAGGTGCCGGCCCAACTCCATGGCCAGTACAGAAACTTCACCAGTACTCAGGACTAGACATCCTCACTAAGGTCTTCCCAGAAGAAAATGGAAGAAAACAGCCTCTGTCAGTCCCACTCTCCTGCCTGTGCAGTTTCCTCCCTCCTGCCAGGTATCCCTGACCCCCACCCCACCTTGCTGTCAAAGCCCATTCTATAACTACCTGACAAACCTAGCTAGTGTTTGATTCTGCAGCAAAACGCAACAAAGTTTCAAAAGGTCTCAGCCCTCCCAGACCAATGAGTCAGCAGGAAAACACCAGGCCAAGAATCACACTAGGAGAATTCTCATTCCAGCTGTACCACTTGCTGGCTGAAAATGCACAGTGAAGCTGTCATCCAACAACAGTCTAGCTCCATATCTGTAGGCTTCTAGCCCACCTGCATTGCTACCAGGCTCGGGGACACATCCAATGATTTTTTTTCTTGAGCCCCTTCTCGACTGTGTGTTTGCTTTGTTAAAATGTCTACCTCTAGGATAAACTACATTTTGAGATACAAATATGCACAAATATGCAAATTCCCCAAGGAAAAGACACGTCCAGGAGTCTGTTCTTGCAGTCATCCATGTTCCCAAAGCACTGATTTCTACCGTGTACATAATTAGAGAGAAGAAGCAGGCAGACACCTGCCCAATGACAATGAAAAAGCAACAGAAGGTGATGGAGAGGCCCCCTGATGTAGTAGCTGGAAGCCCAGAAGTCAAGAATTACCCACAACCACCACGGAGGCAGGGGTATACCTCAAGAACAGAGCCTGGCACAAAGAGTCCCTCAGTCAGTTTTTGGTGAGTGGTGAATAAAGCCACAGGTGGACCAATAAACCGACAAGCAAGTGAGCAAAGGCTGACAAGGGAAAATCCACCTGTCCTATGGTGGAATAGAGAAAGTAGGTACTTTTAGCAATGCCAGTAAGAGGGTAAACATTATAGAACAGGGCAATTAGTGAATTCTGTGGGTGGAATGTTTTCTCCTAATTACAATGGGCAGCTTATCCATCCTCCATCTCTGAAGCCTATGCTAAGTGGACACCACATGCTGGGGAGAACAAGTTCTGGAATAAAGGAGTGGAAGTAACAAGTCTCCACCTTTGCTAGCATGCCAGCTTCCATTTACAGACCCTCCATCTGCCCCTGGACCTTTCTTCCTCCCACCCACCGCGATTACTCCCAAATATTATGTCCTTACTGCAATCTTGCAATCCTTGGTTTTGAACCATCCTTCTAATCTGTTTGTTGTTGTTTGTAAGATCTGTAATTTATCTACGTAAAATCCTGGGAATTTTAAACAACTATACAGCTGCACGGCTCATGCTAGGTATTTAAACCTTGACATATTTTAGCTTTCTGTTTTTCATTATTTAATAATTTTTTTTAGAATTACCTTTTGCTACAATCACATAACTATTAACTTGGGTAATGGACATCCAAGTTTCCAGCTTATCTGTTTTTGTATCAGTGATTAAAATCAATCCCTATGTCATTGCCTTTTTAATTAACCATGGCTATGTTTTAGTTCTTTTATCACTGAAATACTAAATTCTCTGTTGTCTTCTATGCCTTTTTTCAAGCCCAGTGATTAATCTTATGACAATTATTCTAAATTCTTGCTGTTATACTGCTTTAATCTATGTTGATCAATTCTTTAATGGTCACTTCTCCTGGAATTTTGTCTGAGGGGAATTCTTCTGTTTCATCATTGTGGATAGTTTTCTATTCCTTATGTGTTTTAACGTTTTTGTTGTTGTTGTTGTTGTTGTTGTTGTTGTTTTGTTTTGTTTTCTTTTCTTTTGTTTTGTTTTGTTTTATGTGCTCTGCACCTGAGAGCACTCCTACTTTAAAGTGGGCTCATCCCCTCTCCATGGCCTGGCCCTTCTGGAGGTGTGTTTTGGAAAGTGTTACTTGCTTTGCGTTGCTATGACTTTCGTTGTTTGATTTCTCTTCTCAGAACGATTTTTGAAAATCCCACGAGGTGTGCTTTGATTTGTTCCTTGAAGTACCAAATGAAGTAATTGGAGGTTTGCACTACCTTGACAGGGGTTAAAACACCTTAAGTTGCCATGGATGGATGTTCTTGCCCTTCCCAACAATGGGGGTTTCTCCTGGTAGTGAGATCCTGGAGATGTGATGGCGCCAAAGCCCGGGCTCCACACAGATGACTCCTCCGAAACGCTCTGGGCAGCTGCGCTTATGAAAGCCACTCATTTTCTGATTTCCCAGAGGTTACCTTGGGCAAAATTGTGGATTTTTTAAATTACATGGCCCCAACAATTTCTTCTACCAGCCAGATCTTAGATTGTAGGCAAATGATACCTCAGAGTTTGCTTTTCCAATTTGTAAAGTGTAAGTATACTGCCTATGTTCAGGATAGTTGTGAGATTATTGGTAATGCTGTAAATCTTGTGGGAAAAATCCTGTTACATTACACTCAATAAACACTGTATTGTGTTTTGATTTCCTCATAGTTGTCACTATATCCATGCAACCCGTATCTCTAGGGTGGGGTCTTTTGTAGGTCAAAATGTAAGCTACACCATAGAAGCTATCAACGAGGCAAACTGTTTTTCCTATTCTTGAGGAGGTGACCTTTCCCTTTTTTGTATATGAATAATAAATTTGGTGGTAGAGATTATTGAAGACTTGAATGTATATTGCAGTCCAGCACACCGGGAGATAGTTAAAAGTCCCCTATTTCAGGCACTGTGGATATACATATTGAGCACCTTAGGTGTCAGGTGCTATTAGGTTCAAGTACACAGTGATAATCAAACATGCACGCTCCATATATTCAGGATGTTTCAAAACGTAGCTACAAAAGGTCCATGTGTAGTTTCAACTTGTGGCCAATGCTGTTAAATAAAAGACTAAATGTTATGAGAAGGAATGACACAGGGGACAGAATGTCAATTAGAGGATTGGCCCACAAAGGTTTCTTGGGGAGAAAAGTCCTTTATTCAAACGTGGACCCGTAGCAAGAACGGTAAGGAAACTAGCGAACACAAAATGCATTCTAAGCGGAACCTACGTGGGCCTAATTTGAGAAACCAGAAGAGACGGTCCCAATCACCTAATGAAAGGAGAATGAGGAAAGATGGCATTAGAGGTGTGACAAGACAGGACTGCCAACGTCTGGTGGTCACGTTACAGATTCTATGTGTCATTTTGAGTACAGTGGAGATTAGAGGGTTGTTTTAAGCAGAGGAATGAACTGCTCAGATTCAGGATTTTTGGATTGCATTCCTGATGCAGTGAAAAGAATGGACTGGGATTTTGGTTGGAAGAGAAAGGCAGCATGGGGCTAAGAACGAAAATGGAGAGTAGGCAGAAGGTGGTGACAAACTAGCTGGCTTGGCATACGTCGGAGGTGGAGTTGAAAACCCCTACTGCTGAATGCATCACAGGAAAGACGTTGAGGAGGGGACGACTGACAATGAGTCTCTTTCCCCTTGAGCAACTGAAGACAATGTCCCATTAACAGAGAGACACAAGAGGGGTCTTAAGTTGGTCATGGATTTCAATTGCTTATTGATTGGGTATTAATTCACATACTTACAGAAGTTTGCTTCGAATTTTAACTTTTCGTTGTTTTGTGTCTACCAAATTACTTCGTTATTACCATCTTGAGGTTCTAACTTATGGTCTCCAATTCTTCACTGTCAAAAAGACCTTCTTACATAAGATTATGGAATTGATGGGTGATGTAGGTACCTCATCTTCTACCCAGTCTTGGTCATCGTCACAAATACTTAATGGCCAGTGTTTTAGAAGAATCTCAAACTCCAACAGGGTTGTTCTCACTGTTCTTGGAATGCCTGTCCCTCCTTTTTTCCCATACATTTGCTTTTGTCTCCTTTGTCCTTCTCCTTTCTGCTTGCCAGCCAAAAATTTGGTCATCCTTTAAGATTCTTTGTGCTATGCCTCTGAGATGCCTTTACTGATCAACTCAGCTCAGTGGACTTCTCCTGATACATGAAACTTGACCTTGAAGTCTTACTGTGCTTTGTATGGTGTTTGGGTTTTTCCTACCCTCTAATATTGTAAGTTTCTTGAAGGCAAAGATGAGGTCTTCCATGCTTCCAGAAACTTTTATAAACACTCAAACATGGTCAAAGTTTAGAAATCATTCTTGGTGAAGTGGTGGAGTCAACATCATATCAGGTGGGAGGAGATTCTGCTAAAGGAATTTTCGGATTCAAGCGCAACCTTGAAACAACGTTTACATCACAAACTAAAGGCAATTACCTAACTTCACAAAAATAATAACTTACTGCACATATCTTCACGTTTCACAAAAGAGTTATACCATGACCTCGGTTTTCTCCTACCTCTCAATGCATATTGGAGACTGAACTTGAAGAATGTGCTTTCAGAGTTTTGTGATACCTCAATGTTAACTGTTGCAGTACTTTCTAGAGTCACATTGTTTGTTTTTCGCTTTCATTCTCTGACATATATTCATCAAGACAGATTCTGGGCATGAATCCAAAAAGCAGTTTCAGAAAACTAGAAAATTAAACAGCACCAACTAAATTTTCAGTTGTAACAATTACTACTAAGGAGATCTCATTTAATTCTGTCTTTATCTGGACCATGGAAAATTAACTCTTGCCTTTTCCAGTCTCAGTATTTATGGAGCTGGGATACCAAATTAGGGCATGTCTAGATATTTGATACCCTAATCTCCCACTCAAGTGTGCCGTATCATGGAACACATATTTTTCAAACATGTCTAAAGACGTTTCCTTTGAGAATTTGGGGAAATTTCAACATATTATGGAAGCCATGCAGAGTCTCTTAAAACCTATATGTAGTCTTTTTGTGTAGGAGCTTTATGAAAAAAGAGGAAGAAGAAGAAGAAGAAGAAGAAGAAGAAGAAGAAGAAGAAGAAGAAGAAGAAGAAGAAGAAGAAGAAGAAGAAGAAGAAGAAGGAGGAGGAGGAGGAGGAGGAGGGGAAGGGGGAGGGGGAGGGCTAGGGGGAGGGAGAGGGAGATGAGGGCGAGGGGGAGGAAAGTGATGTCAATATGGCCACAAAATAATTTTTGCATTGTATTTTATTGTCCAGAAAGAGGAACCCATTGAGAATTCCTTAAACTGGATTCATCTCCTCCTTTTGTCTGGGGATTTCAACATCTACCCTCGTGGTTCTTAACCCAAGCTCAAATTAGAATGATTTGTGGAACTGACATCCAGACATCAGGGTGATTCTGATGTACAGCCAGGGTTTAAGGCTAAGGCAGCTAACTAAACATTAATGCGCTGTAGTAGATACGCTTCATGCTGAGCACAGTAAAAGGGAAATGTTCATAGCAGTCTTCCGTATAATAAGTACAGTATGGAAACATACATTCTAAACGTGAATCAACAGTAGAAGAGATAAGCAAATTGTTAAATAATCATGTAAGAGAATACAATATGGAAGTACCAATCCCTGAGTTACACCTATGCAAAACAACATCGATGAGCGTTATAATGTTGAACGGAAGAAGCCAGATCTAAAGAAATGCATATTATTCCATTATATTTTTATAAAATTCAAACATGGACTAATTTAATCTCTGTTGCTCAGAGTCAGGATATCAATTACGTTGGGGAAGGGAGATGGAGCAGGAATGGGGAGTGATCGCAGGGAGAGAATTCATGGTGCTGGTAATGTTCACCTTTTGGAGTTTCATGGAAGTTAGAGGCCTAAGGTTATACAATATAAAATTATGTATTTCCTTTACATTTTCAGTATGTCCTCAAACCTATATGCTGAACTATTTGCAGAAGTTCATCTGTATTAAAAGCAATAGAATCCTTTGAAATAAGCTCTTTGGCCAAAAAAAATAGTAACAAAAGTTGACAGTGGGATGGATCATTATAAGTCATGATTTGCTACTAGTTCTTGTTTTGTTTGTTTCTTTGCCTGTCTGTTTGTTGGTTTGCTTGCTTGTTTGTTCGTGTTTAATATGATGTGGTCCTGGAGCAGACCCACTGAAGATGATATTTTGGAAGTTAATATATTAATTAGAGTAAGTGGGTTGATGTCTTTCCTAAAGCCAATAGCATATGGCGTAAAGCCAATTATATGATTTTCAAACAAATGTAATTTCTTATAAACTCACAGTTTTTATGGACTCCTGTGTGGCTCAAGTAGTCAAGCATCTGACTTCAGGTCAGGTCATGATCTCACAGTCTATCAGTTTGAGCCCGGAATCGGATTTGGATTTTGGATTCTCTCTCTCTCTCTCTCTCTCTCTCTCTCTCTCACTCTGGCCTGGCTTTTACTCTTTCTCTCTCTCTTAAAAATAGATCAACATTAAAAAAATTAAAACAATGAAAAAAATAATAATGTTGATTTTGAGACAGAGAGAGCACAAACAGAGAAGTGGCAAACAGAGGGGACAGATGATCCAAAGTGAGTTTTATGCTGATAGCACTGAGTCTGGTGTGGTGCTTGTATTCACAAATTGTGAGATCATGACCTGAGCAGAAGTTGGACACTCAGCTGACTCAGCTACCCAGGTATCCCTAGACTCCCATTGTAATCTAGACCTTAGCAACGTTAACACTGGACTATTTGAAAATATCCTTGATATGTTGAATGTACCTAGTAAATTTATGAAATTGAAACACTTTATTATTTAAATGATACTAGACTGAATCATTTATTTGAAACGTTATTTTATGATTATGGTAGTCTTAAAGTTTATGGCAGAAAAGTTACAAAATTAAAAATAAAAAAGAAAGAAAAATGGTCATAAGTCAAACACCTGGAGATAAGCATATCTAAACACCTTTTTTTATGTTTATGTATTTTTGGCAGAGAGAGAGATGAGCAAGAGTGAGCGATGGGAGGAGAGAGAGAGATAGAATCATAAGCAGGCTCCACGCTGTCAGTGCAGAGCCTAATATGCAGCTTGGTCCCACACACTGTGGAATCATAACTGAGCTGGAATCTGGAGCCAGATGCTTAACCGACTGAGCCATTTAGGTGCCCCTGGAGGTAAGCACCTCTAACACTGTGGTATAATCGCCAGGGAAGAGGTATATGTACATGCATTAACCAAAATTAGCTATGTAGCTGTGAATCCCATTTCCGGTCATCTAGTGATATGAGCATTTCGCTAGGTCATAAATGCTCTGCAGGGCTATGAATTTTAAAGGCCACATAGCATGCCATAAGCTATTTAAACACTGCTATTGATCATTTAGCGTGTTCCATTGTCTTGCTTCAATTAGTTGCTACAAGTAGAATTAGCTTTTCATGGTCTAGACACAGTTTAGTAAATGTCAATTAAAAAATAAAAAGAACTGCAGCCGGTAATGTGAGGTGGAGGAACAGGTATGACCAGATGTGGCTTCACCTTGTCTATTGCTGGCAGTCTTTACATCCTTATCTCCCTCATCCTCTTTTTCTCCTCCTTGACCTACAACCTCCACCTCTTTATTCCTCCTTCTTCTGATCCTCGTTTCTCTGTCTATACTGGCCTCCTTGCTTCCTATCAGTACACACGTTCACACTCCTGCCTTGGGGAATTCATGGGTCCTTCTGCCTAGATCACCTTCCTGTCAGCAGGTAGTTCTCTCATTTCCTTGAGGTATTTATTCAACTGACACCTTTTTCAGCAGGACCCTCTATGTCTAGTATTTCACCCTGTCTACTATTTCACACCCCTCCCCCAATTCTTATAGCCTCTCCAAGATGTATTTCCTTTTTTTCCCCATTCATTATTCTCTACCATAGTTTCTATTTCCATTACCTTTGTCAGTCCCCCCACTGGACTATTAAGCACCAAGATCACAGTGATCCTTGCTCCTTTTGTTCACTAGTGGACCCTCCAGGTGTAGACTGTGTTGTCTCACTCTAAATGCTCCAAAAGTTTTTATTGAATGATTCAATGAATCAACATCACTCCTTCTTTCTTATGAAAGTTTTATAATTTTGTACTTTACACTTATATCTATGATCCATTTGAGTGAATTTTTGTATAAGTTATGAATTTAGGTCAAGGCTTCTTTTAATTAATTAATCAATGAACTGACTAATTAAACAATTAATTACTTAGTTCATTGATTACTATTGCATACGAACACTTAATTGTTCCAGTAACACTTGATGAAAGACTATATCCCTTTTTCTGTTAGGTTGGCTATATGTCATTATCAGAAGTTGGGTGAGGATGCTTGTGTATGGGGTCAGTTTCTGGATTCTCTGTTCTATCTCTTGACCTGTGTCTCCATCTTTCTTCAATATCACACTGCGTTGATTAAGGGAGGTTTATATTGAGTCTTAAAATTGTGCAATATGAGTTCTCCAACTTGGTTATTTTTCAGAGCTATTTGGCTGTTCTAGTTCCTTTGTCTTTTCACACACACTTTAGAATCAGCTTGCTGATATCCACAAAAGAATCCTGGGATTTCGACTGGGATTATGTTGAATCTCTAGATCAAGCTGATAATTGGCATCTTACTAGAGAGGTTTCTATGGATAGATATGGCATATGTCTCCATTTACTTATATCTTCCTTGATTGATCCAATCAGCCTTCTGTGGCTTTTAGCATACAGATCCTGTGCATGGCTGTTAGATTTAAATGTAAGTATTTCAATGTTTGGTGTGATATTAAATGGTTCTTTAAAAGCATTTCATATTCTAATTGTTCATTGCTTATGTATAAAAATAAAACTGAGTTGTATATATTGACCGTGTATTCTGGGGCTTATTTAATTATGTTTGAGTTCTAGAAAACTGATGTATACCCTTTAGAATTTGTTTCATGTTGATAACCCCATGATTTAAGAGTTGCGGCAGTTTTTAGGGCTCCTTGATGGCTCCATCATTTGACTACCAGACTGCTGGGTTCAGCAGCTCAGGTCATGGTCCCATGGTCAGAGGATTGAGACCCGTGTGGGGCTCTGTGCTAAGCACGGAGCCTGTTTAAGCTTCTCTCTCTGTCTTTCTCTCTGTCTCTTTCTCTCCCCGTCTCTGCTCATTCTCTCTTTCCAAAATACAAATTGAAAAATAAATAAATAAAAGAATCGAGATACTTTTTATTTTTACTTTTTCCAATCTGAAGGCCTTTTCTATGCCTTTTTCTGTACATGCCACACTTGTAATCAGGGGAGGTACTGGTGTGTATGTCGATTTGTACACAGAACTGGCAGATTCCTTGCTTTTATTGTCTCCTTCCTTGGATTTCTCCCAAACTTTCCCCAATCAAAATAGGATTCAGAGGGACCCTATTCTAGTTTCGGTTCAAGATGGCTGTGTAGGAAGGCCTTGAACTCAACTCCTCCAGGGTGAAAGAAGATTTTAACTACCTCCATATTGACCTTAAACTTTCCAATTGATTAACTTTTTCTTTCCAGCTTCTCTCCTTCTTTATGATTCTTTATTTTTGAGACAGAGGGAGACAGAGCGCAAGTGGGGGACGGGCAGGGATAGCAGGGGACATAGAATCTGAAACAGGCTCCAGGCTCTGAGCTGTCAGCACAGAGCCCAATGCGGGGCCTGAACCCATGAACCATGAGATCATGACCTGAACTGAAGTAGGATACTTAATCAGCTGAGCCACCCAGGCGCCCCCTCCCTACCCACAGCTTATCTCTTAATTCAGGATCCTGAAAGCAAAGTATCACCTGATGGGAACTGAATCTACCGCTCTAGCAATAAGGACTGCCTGAGCCAATAAGTCTCCACACTCAAGCCCAAGACAATGACCAACCTGACCTTAGTGACCACCTGTGTATACCTACATATTTTTGTCCCACATTTTCCTTTCATAAACCTGGAAGTATTTTCAGCACTTTAGAGAGAGTCTTTGATGTGAGTCTGCTGCATTTCTGGTGTCGGCCTCTGAATAAATTTCCCATTTGTTTCACCTCCACTAGTTTCTTTGAATTGCGATCTTGTCAGGAATGGGTAGCCAAACCTCACCTTTTTTGGGTCCCCTGGAGCTAGGTACTCTTTTGCCTGAACTCCCTGACTACGTTTCTGGTGAACCAGCCAGAAGGTGTACTTCCAATTTGTCCAGCTCCCTGGGGATTGCACCCATTGATATAACAATTCCTCCTGAGGAGCTGAGGACTGAATGCACAGATTGTGCCTAACAAAACATAGAAAATTGAAAGACTGAAAAGAAAGAAAACAGCAAGACAGCCAGACAGTAACAAAGGGAACACTCACCCCTAACGTTGCCAAGGGCAGTTGGGGAAGGACCAGGAACAGACTCCTCTGTCTTTGGGCAGAAAAAAGAAAGAAAAGAAAAGAAAAACACAACCCTGCAGTTTGAAAAGAGCAACTGTCATATAAAAGAGAGCATTAGAACTCTGTCAATGACAGAGGAACCACAGGAGTTCTCTCTGGGTCATAGAGACGGGAGAATGGCAGGGTTACATTTTACATCCACATTTTTTAATGTTTACTTATTTTTGAGAAGCAGAGAATACAAGCAGAGCAGGGGCAGAAAGAGGGGGAGAGAAGATTCAGGAAAGGCTCTACACTGACACCATCAAGCCCAATGTGGTTCTCAAATTCATGAACTGTGAAATCATGACCTGAGCTGAAGTCGGATACTCCATCCACTGAGCCACCCAGCTGCCCCACATTCTCCCTCCACCTTAAAAGCATAGACCAGAGGAGGGTCCAGTTGCTGTAGCTGGCCTGCTGCCTCAGTAAGTTCCAGGCACACAATACACAGCAGCCCCAATTGCACTGGACACACACACACACCCATGACATGCTTTCTCCCCTTAAACAATGCACTTTAAAGAGGAACTAGCATATAAAAAGAGCCATTCCTGGACTATAACCCACCTCAGCTCCCACGGCCCCTTCAGGGCACCCTCTCAGTGGAAAGTCCTGGTACATCCTAGTTTATATCCACTTCAGCTTCAACTATATTGGCAAGGTATCCTCTGCATGTACAGCTCCAGGTGCCTTCAGCTTGTACCCACTTTAGCTTCACCTATCTTGCCCAGGAACCGTCTGCATAGATAGATCAAGGACAATCTGACCCCCAGACTGCTTATGTTTTAGCCACCCTGTACAGGGCACCTATACACAGCACCCCAGCATGCCTCAACGTGCAATCATTTCAGCTTCAGCTGTCCTGCCAGGGTACCCTCAACACACAGAATCCTGGGACACCCCAGTCTGCGTTCACTTCAGCTTTAACTATCCTGACAGGGCGCCTGCTATGTAGAAAGCCCCAGGATCCCCAGTCCATGCAAGCCACGGCTTCAGCCAGCCAGCCAATGTCACCAACTAGCACACAGAGTCTACCCAGGGGGACAATCATATATAAGACAATTCCTTCAAGTGTAGGAGGAGTAGCTGCTCTGCCTCATCTATAGAAACAAATGCAGAAAGGTAAGCAAAATGGAGAGACAGGGAAATATGCTCCAAAAGAAAGAACAATAAAAAACACAGAAAAGAGCTGAAACAGAGGTAAGCATTGTGCCTCAATTAAATAAAGAATATAAACTAATGATGGTCAAGATGCTTGCCGGGCTGCAGAGAAAAGGGAAGAACTAAGTGAGACCCTTAATTAAGAGAGAGCAAACACACACAAAATCAGAGTTCAAGAAGATAATAGCTGAAAAGTAAAAAAAAAAAAAAAAAAAAAAAAAAAAAAAAAAAAAAACACTAGAGGGAATCACCTGTAGAAGACGGCATGTGGAAGGACATATCAGTGATATGGAAGACAGATAAGGGAAAGCACCCCAAATAAACAGCAGTTGTTCTGTAAGGCCCAATAACTTATTATTCCACATTTAGAAGAGCAAAGGTAGAAATGGTGAACTTTACATGTGTTACTATGGCTATCACGTAATATTATTTGATATCCACGAATTTTAAGCAAATATACAACTTTAGGAAAACAACTTTAGGTTTCTAAGTTTCCCTTTTGCTCTTAAAAAAATATTTTGTGCCTGATATTTTTAGTTTCCCCGAAATGAGCTGCTGATACTGGCCATAGATAAAACCATGAAAATCCAATGTATATGCAGTCACTGCCCTGTGAAATCAAGTAAAAAGCAGAAGATTGTTTTATGTTTCCTGTCTTAAATTATTTATTGTTAGAAGGGTTTTCTGTTTTGGGGAGCCTGGGTGGCTCAGTGGTTGAGTGTCCGACTTTGGCTCAGTTCATGATCATATGATCTGTGAATTCGAGCCCCATGTCAGGCTCTGTTTGACAGCTCAGAGCATGAAGCCTACCTCAGATTCTCCTCTCTCTCTCTCTCTCTCTCTCTCTCTCTCTCTCTCTCTGCCCCTTCCCTGCTCATGCTGTGTCTCTGTCTCTCTGTGCAAAATGAATAAACATTAAAAACATTTTAAGAGAGTTTTATGCGTATTTATGTTTGAAATATAGAAAGATAGAAGGAGGGAGAGAGAGAGTAAGAGAGCATAAGGTCGGATGGTGCAGAGAGACGTGGATACACAGAATTCCAAGCAGGATTCAAACTCTGAGCTGCAGCACAGACCCTGATGCCGATCTAGAACTCATGAACCATAAGATCACAACCTGAGCTGAAGTTAGATGCTTAACTGACCCAGCCAAACTTGCACCTAGTTTCTTTCTTTCTTCTTTAAATGTTTATTTATTTATTTATTTTTAAAATTAATTTTTGGAGTGTGTGTGTGTGCGTGTGCGTGTGCGTCTCCATCTGTGTGTGTGTGTGTGTGTGTGTGTGTGTGTGTGTGTGTGTTTGTGTGTGTGTGTGAGAGAGAGAGAGAGAGAGACAGAGAGAGAGAGAGAGAGAGAGAGAGAGGAGAAAGAGAGGGGAGAGAGAGAGAGAGAGAGAGAGAGAGAGAGAGAGAGAGAGAGAGAGAGAGATATGGATGGAGACATGGAGAGAGAAAGAGAGAGAGACAGGGGAGAGAGACAGAATGAATGGGGGAAGGGCAGAAGAGCAGGAAATACATAATCTAAAGTAAGGTCCAGACTTTGACCTGTCAGCAAGGGTCAGATATGGGGCTTGAACTCATGGACCATGAGATCATGATTTGAGCTGAAGGTGAAAGCTTAACCATCCAGGAAGCATCCTCAAATAAGTGCATTTATCTATCTGCTTTCAAACAAGCCAAATTAACAGAGAGATGGCAATCTAATCTTCACACATATGTGTGATGAATAAATTTGTCCATCAGAATGTTTTGAACTAATCACCACCATATCAAAGTTTGAATGGATTTTCACATTATCTGGTTTACTTTCTTAAAATGTTGTCACTTTGCCCTTGTTTAGCTCTCAATCAATAAAAGTAAATAGATTATTTTCTCATCTGATCAATTATCTTTATAGCAACCCTCCACTAGATTCTTCCTATGGAACCATTATTTTGTCCTGCGGCCTTTTTTTTTTTTTTTTTTTTTTTTTTTTTTTTTTTTTTTTTTTTGCCATCTGGCCTTATTTGAGTTTTTCTCTACATTTCTAGCATTGGCAAAACTGAGTATCTTGTCTTTGATGCCATGCTTCCAACCATGCTGATGAAATCTTTCACATCATATTACCTCAAGTTCAAGGAGATTAGACAAGTTTCATGGCTCCTCCAAGGTTTGTTTGTGGTTTTGAATGGTACAGTACTGGGGAGAATTAGATTAGTCTTACAAAATTTGTTTCCCCAAAGCTGCACTAGCACATACTGATAGTACATATTAGAGTCAAAGTCCATATAAATTGGTTACTGAGAGTTACTTAACGTGAAGTTTACATACAAGCCAGAAAAAACAAAAAAACAAAAAACAAAAAACTCTGGTATTGGGCTCCTGGGTGGCTCAGTTGGTTTGGCCTCCAACTTATGATTTTGGATCAGGTCATGGGATCATGGTTTCATGAGTTCAAGACCTGCATCAGGCTCTGTGCTCACAGCATAGCGGCTGCTTGGGATTCTCTCTTTCTCTTCCCTCTCTGCCTTTTCCACACACACGCTGTCTGTGTCTCTCTAAAAGGAAATAAAAGTCTTCTAAAAAAAAAAAAAAACTTCTGGTCTCATTAATTTATAAGTGACAGGGAAATTGTCAAATGTTGTTTTACAGAGAAAACACAATTCCAGTATACTCTTTATACCGTGCTTAAAACTGTTTATTTTTAATTAATTATTGAACACAAAGTGTTCCTTGCTCTTGAATAAAATCAGTGTTCTGTCTTAGAAGGATACTGTGTGAACAGTACAAAAGAGGCAGGGAGTGAAGACCAATGCAAGCTTGAAACAAATGATGAACATGGGTAACACCACTGATGTGACTGGCCATATAATTTTATTTATGTTTGCTTGATTTGGGTGTTGTGATTCTTAGTTATTAGGCAATAATAGAGACACTCCTACTGAAATGAGCCCAGCTGGAAATAAGGAATCACCCCAACTCACCTGTCACACGTTGGTAGCCATCTGTGCATCTGGCAATCTGTGGAAAATCCATATCTGCTAATTGAATGAGAAACACGTAATTTAAATCCTTTATCTTACATCGGACCACCATCGCCCTATTCCTGCCTTGGTACCTGCAAGAAGATTCTCTTTCATCTTCCCCTGGAGCATCGTCTACCAAATCTTGCTGGGAATATTTATCTTTCCATCTCCCTGGGAGCCCGATCTCCATCATCTTGCCTAGGAAGGACACCTTGGGACATCCTTCCAGAAAGCATCTTCTCCAGCATTTTGCCTAGGAATGCAAGTCCCTAATCCTTCCAAGAATAGTGGTCCCCTACATCTTTCCTGGGACCTAAATTTCTGTCATCCTGCCTGGGAGTGCCAACTCCATCATTCAGAGAGGAAGCAAGGCCTCCCTCATTCTGCTCTCAGCCACTGTTTCTCTCATTCTGCCTGGTAGCACAGTATCCATCACTCACGTTGAATGGCCTTGAAGGCCATTTCCACCATTTTTCCTGGGAGCAGCATTTTGGTTGTCATGTTTGCTGGCACTGTCTACGTCATCATCCTGGGAGCACTGTATCCTTCATCCTGCATGAATGTGAGGTATCCCTGATCCTCCTGGGAGGACAGTCTCCTTCATTCTGCTTTCCAGTGTGATCTCTGTCATACTTCCTGGGAGTACAACCTATGATATCTTCTATAGGGGATGAAGTCTGGCATACAGCCTGGTAGCCTG
Organism: Panthera onca; assembly: GCF_046562875.1. Lineage (NCBI taxonomy): Eukaryota > Metazoa > Chordata > Mammalia > Carnivora > Felidae > Panthera > Panthera onca. Next base: position 5,483,152 of record NC_138358.1, on the reverse strand, counting down.
ATTTCTTTCATCCTAATTGGGAGCTTCCTGTCCCTAGTCTTTTTTTTGGAATGTGATTTTTGTTGTTTTACCTTGGGGTGTCATCTCTGTCACCATGCCTGCAGCTATGGTCTCTGTCTTTCATGTTGGAAGCGCCATGTACATCATAATGGTGGGACGCATGGTATCTTCAACCTGCCTGAGATCACGTTATCCACCATTGCCTGGGGATATGAACTACCTCATCCTGCCTGAAATCACCATTTTGTCATCCTGTGTAGGAGTGCAAAATCTCTTATCCTGTGTGGCGGTGCATTCTGCATCATTCTTTCTGTGAGCTCATCCTTACTATCCTGCCTGAGAGCATGAAATCATTCATCGTACCTAAAAGCGCCTTGCCCTTCATTTTACTTTGCAGTGTGATTTCCTTCAATTTTCCTGGGAGCACCATCTACCTTAGCCAGCCTCTGATCATGATCCACATCATGCTCCCCTGGTTTGCTGTCTCTGCTGTATTGCCTCTGAGTGCTGTACCCTTCCTTCATCCTATCTAGGAGCACAATCTCCTTAAACCTGCCTGGGAAGTCAGTCGCTGACATCCTGCCTGGGAGTGCCTTCTATGTCATATTTGCTGGTATCATGTTCTCCACCATCCCGGCTTGGGATACAGTCTCCATCATCTTTCCATGGAATACCATGTCTATACTCTGGTCTGGCAGCACAATATGTGACATCCTGCCTGCCTAGGAGTCCTGTATCCATCCTCCTGCCTCGAAGGGTCCTCTCCTTCATGATGCCTGGGAATGCAATCCCATAATCCTTCTTACAAGCACGATCTCTGTAATTCTGTCTGAAGGAATACCTCCAATTTATTATCTTGGAGAGCATTCTTGGTCGTCCTGAATGGGATCATTGTCTCCTTGATCCTTTTGGGAACAGATCTCCATAATCTTGCCTTGGAGCTCCCTGTTTCTAATCGTACCTAGTAGCATGTTCTCCTCATTCCCACCCTGGAGCACTGTCTACAATTCCTACCTGAAAGTGCCATCTCCTTAATACTGACCGAGAGCAAGAAACCATCGTTATGCCTAGAAAGGCTGCCTCTGTCATCCTGCCAGGGAACAGTCTCCACCAGCCTGCCTAGGAGCAGTTCTACCTCATTCTGCCTGAGATAGCAATGCCAGTCATAATTAAGAGCTCCAAATGCATCATCCTATCTGAAAGCAAGTTCTGAGACATACTGTCTGGAACACAATCCTTATCATCCTGCCCAGGAGCTCCATTTCAGTCGTCCTACCTGGTAACACAATACCTTTCATCTTGCCTCAAAGCGCCCTATGGTCGTTTACACTGCTAGAGCAATCATCCTCATACTGCCTGGGAGATCTGCCTCCATCATCCTGTCTGGGTGCCAAGGAGAAGGATGTGTTTCATCCTGACCTGGAGTTCTGTCTATGGTTCCTGCCTGGGAGTTCTTTTGTCATCCTTCCTTGGAGGTTTATCCCCACATCTTGCCTAGGAAGGTCATCTCTGACATCCTGCCAGGGAGCACATCTGTCTCATTCTGCCTTGGTTGAATTTAGGATAATCTCTTTCTTCTTGCCCTGGGACATTTTCTTACAGCCCAGCCTGGAGCACGTATCCCTCACCCTTCCTGGGAGTGTGATCTCCATCATCTTGCCTCAGAATGCCAACTCTGTCATCCTTCCAGCGAACATTTCTGCCAACATCTTCCCTGGGAGCCTGTCTCCCTCATCGTGCCTGGAAGAAGAGGCGCCTCCATCTTTCCTGGGACCTCCAACTCTGTCATCCTGTCCAGGAGCGCCAAATATGTCATGCTGGCAGGAAGCTGAATCTCATTTGGAGCACCGTTTCTTTCATCTTGCCTTGTAGTGCAATATACTCATCCTGCTTGGAAGTCCTTATATGCCTTTTTGCCTGACAGCACCATATCCATCAATCTTCCTGGTTGTGTGGCCACGAATGAGGGTAGTCACCTTCATCCTGTTTTTCGGCATGCTCTCTGTCTCCCTTCCTGGGAGCAAAATGTACATCATCCTATTTATAGGACCATCTCCAACTTCCAGTCTGGGAGCCTCTTTTCAGTCATCCAACCTGAGAGCATGATTTCCTTTATCCCATTTTGGAGTGCCCTCTCCATCGTCTTTTTTTTTTTTGGCGGGGGAGAGGTACATGATTTGTTTTGTTTTACCTGGGAGTGCTATCTCCACTAGCCTGCATGGGGCACGATCTCCATCCTTCAGGGTGGAAATGCCATTCTGTCGTTGTGACAGGGTGTTTGGTCTCTGCATCCTGCCAGGGAACAGGATATTCACCAACAACTTGGGACACAAACTCCACCATCCTTCCTGAAAGCGCCCTTTTGCTAGCATGCATAGTAGAGCAATATCCCTTATCCTGTGTAGGAGCACCTTGTCCATCATCCTTTTTGTGAGTGTAATGCCCATAATCCTGCCTAGAGAAGCATATCCTTTATCCTACCTGAGAGAGCAGTGTCCTCATGATCCTGAGAGTGTGATTTCCTTCCACCTGCCTGGGAGTGCCTTCTACCTTTTCCTGCCTCAGAGCCCAATCTCTGTCATGCTCCCTTGGTGCACCATGTCCTTTATCTTGCCTGGTCATATGATCTCCTTCAACCTGCCTTGTTCTCAGTCATCAACATCCTGCCTAGGAGCACCCTTTAAGTCATCCTTCCTGGTATGCTGTTCCCTGTCATCCTGCCTCAGAACGCCATCTCCATCTGTTGCCAGGGACCACCGGTTGCCCAATCTCCTTCCCCTGTCTTGGACTCAGTCTCTGACATCCTGTGTGGGAGCATCTTCTACATCATCCTTCCTAGTATCCTTTTCTCCATCATGCATCCGTGGAATGCCATCTCCATCATCCTGCCATTAAGTCTGTATGCATCCTACTGCCTTGGGAGCAGGATGCCTGTCATCCTGTCTTCCTAATAGTGCTGAGTACCTCCTCCTTCTGGGAAAGGCCATATCCTTTATCATGCCATGGAAATCAATCTCCCTCTCATGATTGGGAGCATGTATTCTGTCATTGTGGCCTGAGGAATATCTCTGACATATGTTCTGGGAGAGTGATCTCAGTCTTTTTGTCTGGGAGAATATCATCTCTGTTCTCCTTTTGGAAATCTAATTCACGTCATTTTGTCTGGGAATATCATCATGGTCATCCTTTATGGGAGCATAAACTCCCAATCCCCACCATGCAGCACAGTCCAGTTCCTGCCTGAGAGTCACTTCTGTGTCATAGTGACTGGGAGTGATAAACCCTTGTCCTGCCTTGAAAGGCTGTATATGGCATCTGCTCAGGAAGCACTATCTCTCTCATCTCGCCCAGGAGAATTTCCCCCTCATCTTGCCTGCTATAGTGATTGTCTCTGTCATCAGGTATGGTAGCACCAACTCTGTCATCCTGGTAGGAAACACAACCTATCTCTTTCTTCCTTGGAGCGGTGTTTCTCTCATCATGCCTGGAAGTGCATTATCCCTTATCCTGGCTTGGATAAGGGATATTTTCTGTCCTTTTGTCTGCGAGCTCCATTACCATCATCCTCTCTGGGAGCACCTTCTTTGTCATCCTTCTGAGGGTGACAAATCCATCATCCTCCCTGTGTGTGTGGTCCCTCTGATCCTCCTGGGAGGGCAGTCTCCATCATCCTGCTTTACAGCGTGTTCTCTGTCACCTTGCCTTGGAGCATGATGTACGTTATCCTGTTTACAGGAAGATCTCTGACATCCAGCCTGGGAGTGTTATTTTGATCATAATACCTGGAAGTGAGACTTCCTTAATCCTACATGGGAGCGTCTCCTCCATAAGTCTTTTGGGAATGTGATATGTGTTGTTGTATCTTGCAGTTCCATCCCCATCACCCTGGATTTGGACACCATCTCCGCCTGATAGGTTGGAAGTGCCATCTCCATCATCCTGGCAAGGTGCCAGGTATCCGCATTCTGCCAGGGAACATGGTATCCACCGTTGCCTGGGGACAATAACTCCATCATCCTGCCCAGGAACACAATTTTGTCATCCTTCCTTAGAGCTCACTATCCCTTTTCCTGTGTTGGAGCGCTTTCTTCATCATCCTGGCTGGCAGCACAATTTCATTCACTCTACTTCAGGGTGCTGTGTCTTCCATTATGCTTGGCAGGATGATTTCCTTAGAGCTGCTTGGAGGGCAGTCTACCATATCCTGCCTTGGAGCAGGCTCTTCATCATGCTCTCTTGGTCTGCTGTGTCTGTTGCGCTGCCTGGGAGCACAGTATGCTTCAGTCTACCTCCGAGCAAAACCTCCGTCAACCTTCCTGGGAACCAAGCATCCGATGTCCTGCCTCGGGGTGCATTTCACCTCACCTTTACTGCTATCGTGTTCCCCACCACACTGACTTTGAACACTGCCCCATCATCTTGCCATGGACCAGATTCTCCATCCTCTTCCTCCCTGGGAGCATTATCTCCTTCAACATGCCTGGGCCACCTTCTCTCTCATCATACCTGGGAGATTTGTGTCATTTACCTTGTCGAGGAGTGCAATCCTCATCCTCCTTTGGAACACAGAATCCATCTTTCCTGGGAGCATGATCTCCTTCAATTGGCTTGGGAACCCAGTCTCTGATCTCCTGCCTGCCTGGGCGTGCCCCCTACATCATTCTCCTGATATCATATTTGCCATCATCCTGCCTTGGAACACCATCTCCAAAATTTTGCCATGGAGCGCCATCTCGGTACACCTGCCTGGCAGTACTGTATCTGTCATCACGCCTGCCTGGGAGTGCTTTGTATGTCCTCCTGCCTGGAGGCTTGATGTTACTCATCCTGCTGTAAGTACTGTCTCGGTCCTCCTGACTGGAAGACGCATCTCCTTCAGGATGCCTGAGAACACAGTCTCTCTCATCACGTCCAGTAGCACAGTCTCTACTGTTCTGACGAGAGGAAGATCTCTGACAAATGCCTGAGAGAGCCATCTCAGTCTTCCTTCCTGGGATAGTCATGTCCATTCTACTTTAGGGAAGGTGATTTCCAATATCTTGACTGGGAGTGCCCTCTTTTCATCCCGACTCGCAGCATGAATTCCTAGTTTCCTTTCTGGAGTGCAGTCGATGCTTCTTACCTGAGAGTAATTTCTCCCTCATACTGACTGGGGTCAAGAAACCATCACACTGCCTAGAAAGGCTGTGTTGTTATCCTGCCAGCAACCACCATCTTTGTCATCCTGCTAGGAGGGCTTCTACCTCCTCCTGCCTCGGGGAATGATGGCCTTCTTCATGCTTTGGAGCACCAGCTGCATCATCTTGCCTGGAAACAAGTTCTCAAAGCATACTGCCTGGAACATGATGTAAGCGACCCTGCCTTGGAAACGCCATTTCAGCCATCCTACCTACCTGGTAGTGAAATATCCCTCATTTTCCTCAGAGCACCTTACAGTCATTCAAGCTGTTAGAACAATCATCCTCATCCTGCCTGGGAGCACCATCTCCAACACCCTACTTCAGTGCCTGGGAGATTGCTCTTTTAATCCTGCCTTTGAGTGCCATCTACGAATCCTACCTGGAAGTGTGTATCTGTAATTCCTCCTGGTAGTGAAATCTCCATATCATGTCACAGAGAGCCATGTCCATTATCCTTCCAGGGAGCATCTTTTCCGACATCTTCCCTAGGAGCGTGTATCCCTCATCCTGCCTTGAGTGGATAACTCCACTTTATCTTGCCTGTGACTGCCATCTTAATCATCCTACCTGGCAGCACCATATCTGTCATCCTGGCAGGAGGCACCATCCCCCTTCTTTTCCTTGGAGAAAATCTTCTCTTATCCTGCCTTTTAGCACAATACCCCTCATCCTGCCTTGGAGGGTATTTTCTGTCATTTTGCCTGGGAATGCGGCATCCTTCATCTTGCATGAGTATGTGATCTTGATCTTCCTGAAGTGCAGACTCCTTCTTCCTGCCACGCTGTGTGGGCTCTATCATCCTTCCTGGAAGCATGATCTACAATCAGTCCGTTGAGACGTTTTTTGACATCCGGCCTGGGAGTGTGACTTCAGGCAATCCTATCTGAGAGCGTCATGTACTTCATCCTACCTGGGAGCATCCTGACCCACCATTCTTTTTGGGAATGCAATTTCTGTTGTTTTACCTTGGAGGGACATTTCCTTCATCTTTCCTGGTGACACGATCTCCGTCTCTCAGGTTGGAAGAGTCATTTCTGTCATCGTGGTGGGGAGCATGGTATCTGAATCCTGTTCAAGACCATGATATCCACCATTTCCTGGGGTCACAACCTCTGCCACCCGACCTCCAAGTGTCGTTTTTTGGCATCCTGCCTAGGAGCGCAATATCCCTTATCCTCTGTGGGAATGCCTTTACCGTCCTGTATCCTGCATGTGCAGTCTCTGTTACCCTGCCTGGGAGCATAACATTCATCCTACTTGAAAGCGCTGTGTCCTTCATTTTGCCTGGGTGGGTGATTTCCTCCTACCTGCCTGGGAGTGCCATCTAACTTAGTTTGTCAGAGTGTGAACCTATCGTGTTCCCTTAGTGTGCCATGTCTGTCCTGTTGTCTGGGAACACCACGTACCTCCTCCTGTCTAAGAATATGATTTCCTTCAACCAGCCTGGGAATTCTGCTTTTGACATTCTGACTGTGAGAGCCTTCTATGTCATCCTTCCTGTTATCATAGTCCCTGTAATTCTATCTTGGAACGACTTCTCCATGAACATACCATGGAGGACCATCTCAGTAACCCGACCTGGAAGCACTATATCTGTCATCCTGTCTGCCTAGAAATTATTTGTATGTCATCCTTCCTCCATGGGTGATCTCTCATCCTCCTTCAAAGTGCTCTCTCCTTCTGCCTGCCTGGATTGGTGATCTCCTTCATCGTGCCTGGGATTGCAACCTCCCTCATCATGCCTGGAAGCACAATCTTGTCATTCTGCCTCAGGGAAGATTTCCAACGTAGTTCCTGGGCATGGATCTCAGTGTCCCTGTAGGGAAAGTCATTTCTCTTATCCTTTTGGGAAATTGACTTCCATTATTTTGCCTGGTTGTGCCCTCTTTGTCATCCCATCTGGGAGCAGAATCTCCTACTTCCTGTTGTGTAACACACTATGATTCCTTCCTGAAAGTCCTTACTCCATCATACTTACTGGGAGTGCAAAACCATCTCCATACCTAGAAACACTGTCTCTGTCCTCTTTACGGGGGCACCAATCCATGTCTTCCTGCCTGGGAGCATTCTCCTTCTTCCTGCCTGGGAGAAATATGACCAGTCATCATGCTTAGGAGCACCAACAATCATCGTGCCCGGTAGTAAGTTCTCCGATGTACTGTATGTAACACAATCTCCATCAACCTTCCTGGGAGTGCTGTTTTGGCCACCCTACCTGGTAGCATAAAATCCCTAATCATGCCTCAGAGTGCCTTATGGTCATTGATTCTGGTAGAGCAATCACCATCATCCTGCCTGGGAACACCATCAGCCTCTTCTTGCCTCTGTACCTGGGACAATGATCTCTTTCATCCTGCCATGGAGAGTCATCTACGAATCCTGCATGGGGGTGCTTATTCGTCCTTCCAGAAAATGCAGTCTCCACCATCCTGCTTCAGATTATCGTCTGCATCATCCCACCAGAGGGCATCTTCCCCAACACCTCGCCTGGGAACACGTCTCCTTGATCTTGCCTGGAAGAATGGTCCCCTTCATCTTGCAAGGAACCGCCAACTCTGTCATTCTGCCCAGAAGGACCAAATCCTTTTCATCCTGGCAGAAACCACCATCTCCCGCGTTCTACCTTAGGGCACCATTTATCTCATCTTGCCTGGCAGTGCAATGTCCCTCATCCTGCTTCAGAGGTCTTTATCGACATTTCGCCCTGGGAGAGCCATATCTGTCATCCTGCCTGGGTGGATGGTCTCCCTCTCCCTCTTGACCTGAAGGAGTTCAGTGTCCTTTATCATGCCTTATAGCATGATCTGTCATCCTGTATGGAAGCATGCTCTTCATCCTGTTTAGATGACGATCCCCAACATGCACCATGGAACTGTGTTTTTTGTCATCCTTCCTAGGAGTGCTATTTCTTTCATCCTACTTGGGAGCATCCTCTCCCTCATACTTTTTGGGAACATGCTTTCTGTTCTTTTACCTGGGAGTGCTTACTGGGGCATGACCTCCATCCTTCAGGGTAGGAGCTCAAGCTCCATCATTGTGGTGGGGAGCATGGCATCTGCATACTGAATGGGAACACGATATCCACTCTTACCTAGGGACACAAACCCCATCATCCCGTCTGAAAGTGCCATTCTGTTATTTTGCCTAGGAGTGCCATGTCACTGTAGGAGCCATTTCTCCACCATCCTTTTTGAGATTTAGTCTCCATCATCCCTTCTGAGAGCAAGGTATCATTCACCCTACCTGAGAGCTACAAGTTCTTCATTATGCCTGGGCGTCTTATTTCCTTCAAACTGACTAGGAGCACTGACTATCTTCTCCTGTCAATTGTGAACTCCATCATGCTCCCTTGGTGTGTCGTTTCTTTCATACTTCCCAGAAGCCCTATATCCTGCTTTTTGCCTGGGACCATCATCTCCTTCAACCTGTTGGGGGAACTCAGTCTCGAAATCCTGCCTGGGAGCGCCTCAACGTCTCCATTTCTGGTATCGTGTTACATGTCACCCTGCCTTGGAACACCATATTCATCAACCTAGCCATTAGGCGCCGTCTCGGGTTTACTCCCTGGGAGCACTATAACCACCATTTTGCCTGGCTAGGAGTATTGTGTAGGTCCGCCTGCCTGGAGGCCTTATTTCTTCCATCGTCCGTGGAAGTGCTGGCTCTGTCTTCCTGCTTGTAAGGGGGATTTGTTTCTTGATGCCTTGAAATGCACTTTCCCTCAACATGCCTGGGAGCGTGATCTCTGTCATTCTACCTAGAAGAGGATCTCCAACATATTAATTGGCAGAGCAATCCTGGTCTTCATGTCTGGGAGCATTTTCTCCTTTTGGGAATGTGATTTCCATCATTTTGCCTGTGAGCACCCACTTTGACACCCTGACTGGGATCATGATCTCCTACTTCCCACCTTGGAGTGAAGACTACAACTCTTGCCTGACAGTGCCTTCTGCCTCATACTGTCAGGGAGAAAGAAATTGTCATCATGACTAGAAAGGCCACCTCTATCATCCTGCCAGGGAGCGCTATCTCTTTCATCTGGCTTAGGAGTGCTGCTCCCTTTTCCTGCCTGGGAGAGTGATGTCCTTCATCCTATTTTGGAACTACAGGGTAATCCGGCGTGGAAACGAGGTATGAGACATACTGTCTGGAACATGATCTCTGCCAACCTGTCTGGCAGCGTTTTCCTCATACTACCTGATAGCACCATATCTCACATCCTGCCACGGAGTGACGTACAGTCATTTACCCTTGTGGAGCAATCATGGTAATCCAGCCTCAGAGCACAATCACTAGCATCCTGCCTAGGAAGTCTGTATCAGTCATTTTACCTGGGAGCATCTTTTCCAGAATCTTACCTGTGAGTGTTGTCTCCCTCATCTTGCCTGGAAGAATGGCCCTCCTCCTCTTGCCTGGAACCACAGTCTCTGTCGTTCTGCCTGGGAGTGCCAACTGCTTCCTCTTGGCAGGATGAATAATCTCCCTTATTCTGCCTTGGAGCACCATTTCTGTCCTCCTGTCTGGTAATGCAATATCAGCCATCCTGCCTTGGAAGGCCGAATCTGTTAATTTGCCTGGAAGCATTATTGTCATCCTCATGCCTGGGAGTGCCTACTTTGTCAGTCTCTTTGTAGCCCTGTTTCCATCATCCTGCCTGGGGGCATGGTCTCCTTGATCCACTTGGGCAAGTAGTCTCCTTAATCCTGCTTTACAGCATGATATCTGTCACCCTGCCTAGGAGTGTGATAAATGTTATCCTGTTTAGAGCATGAACTCCAAAAGCCAGCCTGGGAGAGTGGTTTTGGTCATCTTATTTCAGAGCACGATTTCCTTCATCCTATTTGGGAGTCTCCTCTCCATCACGCTTTATGGTAAAGTGATTTCTTTTGTTTTACCTGGGAATGGTCTCCATCACTCTGCTTGGCGGCATCATCTCCGTCCTTCAGGGTGGAAGCAATATCTCCATCTTTGTGGCAGGAAGCATTGTTAAGGCAGCCTGCCAGTGAACACGATATGCACCATTGCCTGGGGACACAAACTACATCATCCTACTTGAAAGAGCCATTCTTTTATGTTGCCAAGGAGTCCAATATCCCTTATCCTGTGTAGGAGCACCTTCTCTGTCATCCTTCCTGTCAGAGTAGTCACTGTCATCCTTTCTAGGACCATGATACCTTTCATCCTACCTGAGAGCTCTGTGTTCTTCATTATGCCTGTCAGTGTATTTTATTCAGCTTTCCTGGGAGCACCATCTGATTTATCTTGCCTTGGAATGAGATCTCCATCATCCTTCCGTGGTGTGCGGGATCTGCTGAACTGCCTGCAAGCGCTATGTCCTTCATGTTTCTTGGGAGCATGTTCTCCTTCACCTGCCTTGGAACTCGGTCTCTGACTCATGCCTTGTAGTGTCTTCTCCATCATTCGTCCTGGTATCATGTTCCCTGTCCTCCTGCCATGGAACACCATCCCTACCACTTTGCCATGGAGAGCATCTCAGTCTTCCAGCTTGGCAGCACAATATCGGTCATCCTGCATGCCTATGGATGCTCTGTGCAATCTCCTGCCTAGAGGGCCACCTCTTTCATGATGCCTGGGAATGCAATCTCCATCATCCTATATGTTAGCGTGATCTCCTTCACATGGCCTAGAGGAAAATCTTCGACTCATCCTTGGAGAGCAATCTTGTTCTTCCCACATGGGAACATCACCTCTATCCTCCTTCTGGGAATGTGATTTCCATAATTTGTTCTGGGGCAACCTCTTTGTCACTCTGCCTGATAATACGATCCCCTACTTCTTGCCCTGGGGCACAGTCTAGGATTCCTTGCTGAGATTGCTTTCTTTGCCATCCTGACTGCGAGCAAGAAAAAAAAATGTCATTCTGCCTAGAAAGGCTGTCTCTGTCATCCTGTCAGGGAACACAGTGTCCATCATCCTGCCTAGGAGCGATTCTCACTCTCCTTTCTGCCTGGGAGAGTGATGTACTTCATCATAGTTAACAGCACCAACTGCATCACCCTCCCTGGAAGCAAGTTCGTAGACACACTGTCTGGAACATGATCCTCATTATCCTGCCTGAAAATGTTGCACTCATCCTGAGAGATGACCCTTCTTTGTAGCACAATATGCTCATCTTGCCTCAGAGCACCTTACATCATTTACCCCGTCAGAACAATCATCATCATCATCATCATCATCATCATCATCATCATCATCATCAACATCATCATTTCTGGACAGCCACCTCCACCATCCTGTTTCGGTGACTGGGAGAAGAATCTCTTTCATCTTGCCCTCAAGCACCTTCTCTGAATACTGCCTGGGAGCACTTATTTGTCTTCTTCCTGGGAGCATGATCTCCATCATCCTGCCTAGGAAGGCAGTGTCTGTCATCCTGCCAGGGAGCATGTTCTACAACATCTTGACTGGGTGCTCATCTCCCTCAATCCTGCCTGGAAGAGTGGTCTCCTTCGCCTTTCCTTTGGCTGGCTTCTCCATCACACTACCTCAGTGCCTGGGAGAATGGTCTCTTTTACCCTGTCCTGGGGCATGGTGTACCAAACCCTCCTGCGAGTGGTTATCTATCTTCCTTCCTGGAACCACCGTGTTCAACATCCTGCCTCAGAAGACCATCTCCTTCATCCTGCCAGGGAGCATATTCTCCAACATCTTGCCTAAGAGAGCACCACTCTTATCCTGCCTGTAAGAGTCATTACCTTCATCTTGCCACGGACCCGCCATCTTTGTCATTATGCCCAAGGGCGCCAACTCCAGCATCCTAGAAGATCTCACTTGTTTCTCCCATCCTGCCTGGTATTAAAATATTCCTCATCCCTGTGAGGGCCTTATCTTTCATTTCCCCCAAGAGCACCATATTAATAATCTTGCCTGGGTGCATGGTCTCCCTGTTCCTCCTGACCTGAAGGAGGGAAGTCTCCTTCATCCTGCTTTGCGGAGTGATCTCTGTGATTCCGTTGTGAGCATGATCTATGTCATCCTGTTTCATGGACGATCTCCACTATCCAGCCTCAGAACATGTTTTTAGTCATCCTACCTAAGAGTGTTATTTCCTTCATTCAACTTTGGAGCATATTCTCCATAATCTTTTTTGGGAACGTTATTTGTATTGTTTTACCTGGATTTCCATCTCCTTCAGCCTGCCGGGGACATGAGCTCCGTCCTTCAGGATGGACGCGCCATCTTCACCATCATGGCAGGGAGCATGGTGTCCACATCCTGCCTGGGAACATTATATGCACCATACCCTGGGTACACAGACACCATCATCCCGGAAAGGGCCGTTCTCTTGCCTAGTAGCACAATATGGCTTATCCTGTGTCAGAGCACCTTCTCTGTCTTCCTTTTTGCAAGTGCAGTTTCCATCATCCTGTCTGAGACCATGATATCCTTCCTCCTACCCAAGAACACCATGTCTTCTATTATGCCTGGGAATGTGATTTCCTTCCACCCACCTTCAAATGCCATCTACGTTAGCTCCTCTAGGAACACAATCTTCATCATGCTTTCTTGGTGTGCTGTGTCTGTTTTACTTCCAGGGAGCCGTGTCCCTCATCCTGCCTGGTTACATGACCTCCCTCAAGCTACCTGGATACTAAGTCTCCAACTTCCTGCCTCGGAAAGTGTTTTCTTCATCCTTCCTGCTATCATTTTTCCTGTCCTCCTGTTTGGACCTAGTCTCCCTCATCTTCCTTTGGAGCACCATTGGTGTCTTTTTGCCTGGAAGTACTTAGCCGTCCTCCTGCCTGCCATGGAGTGCTGTGTCCATCCTCCCGTGTGGAATTCCAATCTCTGTAAATTTTCCTTGGTAGTTCCATCTCCTTCCTGCAGTCTGGAAGGGACATTTTCATCATAATGCCCAGGAACACAAGCCCCCTCATCATGCCAGGGAATACAATCTTTCACATTTGCCATTTGCCATGTATAGAATGTCCAATTCCCCCCCCCCCCCACCCCGGGATATCACTCTCTCCCTTCCTGTCTGGGAGTGTAATCTCTGATCTCCTTTCGGGAAGGTTATTTACATCATTTTACTGGGAGCACCCTTTCCATCATTCTATCTGCGATCATGATCTCCATCTGCCGGACTTGGAGGCTCTTCTACAATTCCAGCGTGTGAATACATTCTCTGTCATACTGACTGGGACCAAGAAGCCATATTCTGTTTTGAAAGGCCATGGAAATCATCTTCCCAAGGAGCACCATCTCTATATCATGCTGCCTACAAGTGCATCCCTCTCTCATGCCTGGAAGAGGGATCTCCTTCATCATAGCTGAGAGAGCCATCTCCATCATCCTGACAGGAAGCATGTTCTCCAACCTATTGTTGGGAACATGATTTGCATCAGCCCAGCTGGGAGCAACGTATTTGTCATCCTATCTGGTAACGCAGTAACCCTCTTCCCTCCTCAAATGCCTTACTGTCATTTACCCCAGTAGAGCCATCATTGTCTTCTTGCCTGAGATCCTGTCTCCATCTGAGATCCATCAGATCCTGAGATACTGTCTCAGTGCCTGCAAGAAATATCCCTTTTATCCTGCCATGGAGTGCTCTCTATGAATCCTCCTGGCAGCACTTATCCGTCATCCTCCCTGAGAACATATATCCATCATCGTGACTAGGAAGGCCTTCTCCATCATCCTGCCAAGGAGCGTCTTCTTCAGAATCTTGCCTGGGTGCATGTCTCCCTCATTATCCCTGGAAGAGTGGCCCCCATCATCTTGCCTGGGAGCACCAATCCATCATCCTAGCAGGAAACATAATATCCCTCGTTCTTTTTATTATTATTATTTCATTTACATCCAAATTAGTTAGCATGTGGTACAACAATGATTTCACAACTAGATTCCTTAGTGCCCATTTACCCATTTAGCTCACCCCCTGTACAACCCCTCCAGTAATCCTCAGTTGGTTCCCTATATTTATGAGTCTCTTATGTTTTGTCCCCCCCATGTTTTTATATTATTTCTGTTTCCCTTGTCTTGTGTTCACCTGTTTTGTCTCTTAAAGTCATCCTATGCATTAATTCATATGACTTTTGTCTTTCTGTGACAGATTTCACTTAGCATAATGCCGTCCAATCCCATCCACGTAGTTGCAAATGGCAAGATTTCATTCGTTTTGATTGCCGAGTTATACTCCATTGTGTGTGTATGTATGTATGTATGTATGTATGTATGTATGTATGTATGTGTGTATGTATGTATGTATGTATGTATACATATATACACACACACACACACACACACATATATATATAGATATGTATGTGTATATATGTGTATATATATATATATATATATATATATATATATATATATATATATATATCTGTATATATCTCTATCTCTATCTCTATCTCTATCTCTATCTCTATCTCTATCTCTATCTCTATCTCTATCTATCTATATATATCTTTTTTATCCATTCATCCATTAATGAATAGTTGAGCTCTTTCCTTACTTTAGCTTCTGTTCATAGTGCTGCTATAAACATTGGGATACATGTGTCCCTTCGAAACAGCACCCCTGTATCCCTTGGATAAATGCCTACTAGTGCAATTGCTGGGTCATAGGGTAGTTCAATTTTTAGTTTTCTTAGGAACCTCTATACTCTTTTCCAGAATGGTTGCACCAGCTTGAATTCCCACCAACAATACAAAAGAGATCCTCTTTCTCTGCATCCTCACCAACATCTGTTGTTGCTTGGTTGTTAATGTTAGCCGTTCTGACGCGTGTAAGATGGTATATCATTGTGGTTTTGATTTGTATTTCCCTGATGATGAGTGAAGTTGAGCATTTTTTTTTCATGTGTCCGTTGGCCATCTGGATGTCTTCTTTAGAGAAGTGTCTATTCATGGTCTTTTGCCCATTTCTTCTCTGGATTATTTGTTTATGCGTGTTGAGTTTGATAAGTTCTTATAGATTTTGGATACTAATCTTTCTCTGATATGTTGCTTGCAAATGTCTTCTCCCATTCTGTCAGTTGCCTTTTAATTTTGCCGATTGTTTCCTTTGCTGTGCAGAAGGTTTTTTTCTTTGTTTGTTTTTTGTTTGTTTCTGTTTTTGTTTTTTACATGGTCCTATTAGTTCATTTTTGCTTTTGTTCCCCTTGCCTCTGGAAATATGTTGAGTAAGAAGTTGCTGCAGTCAAGATCAAAGATGTTTTTTTCCTGCTTTCTCCCTGAAAACCTCCCTCATTCTCACTTGGAGCATCATTTCCCTCATCCTGCATTATAGTGCAAAATCCCTCCTGCTGGTTTGGATAGGCTTATCTGTCACTTTGTCTGGAAGAGCCATTGCCACAGTCTCACCTGAGAACACGTTCTTTGTCATCCTCCTGGGAGTGCCATATCCATTATCATGCCTAGGTGCAAGGTCTCCATACTCCTGCTGGGAGGATAGCCTCCTTCACCCTGCTCTGTAGCATGATCTCTATCATCCTGCCTGAGAGAATTATCTAAGCCTTCCTGTTTAGAGGATGATCACTGATATTAAGACTGGGAGTGTGGTTTTGGTCATTCTACCTGGGAGTGCAATTTCCTTCATTCAAATTGGGAGCATCCTCTCCATCATCCTTTTTGGAAAGGAGATTTACCTTGTTTTTCCTTGGGGTTCCATATCCATCACCCTGGTTGTGGTCACCATCTCTGCCCCACTGGTTGGAAGCAACATTTATGGCTTCCTGGCAGGGAATGGGCTAACTACCTCCTGCCGGTAATACTATGTCCATCATTGCATGGGGACACAGATTCCATACTCCTGCTTGAAAATGCCATATTGTCATCCTGCTTTGCAGGATAAGTGACAAGTTATCCTGAGGAGTTATACTTGTAATGTGCTGTGAATTCAGTATATATTATCACATTGCTGATGCATGTGGGTATACTGGATGAGAAATAACTTTCAGTTTAGGTGAAGAAGGCATTCCTTTTCTTTAAACTCCTACACAATCATGCATTGCTTTGATTGTAGTTTTAGTGAAATGCCATTTATTTCTAGATTTAAAAAATGGGTGAGTGGGCATGGGATTTGCAAAGGCACAATATAGAAATGATGTTTGCGACCTGAAGGACTTAGACCTTTCCCCGACAAGTATTCCTTGTCCTATGTGGGAGTGCTCCTCCGTCATCATTCCTATGAGCAGCAGTCGTCATCTTCCTTCATGGGAGGACATATTGTTTCTACATGAGAGCACCATGTCTTTCATTTTTCCTGAGTGTATGACCTCCTTCAAGCTTCCTTGGAGCGTGGTCTACCTACTCTTGCCCCAGAGCATGATCTCCATTATGCTCCCTTGGCCTCCCATGTCTGTCAAACTGATGGGGAGCACAGCATCTTTCAGCATGCTTAGGGGCATTATCTCCTTAAACCTGCCTGGGAATCTCAGATTCTAAATTCCTGCCTACGAGAACTTTGTACATCATCCTTCTGCCATCGTGTTCCCCATCACTCTACCTTGGAATACCGTCTCCATAATGTTGATATGGAGCACGCTCCCCATGTCCTCCTTCCTTAGAACACCTTATCCTTCATCATGCCTGCCTAGGAGTGCTGTATACATCATTTATCCTGGGACCTCCCTCTTTGTCCTCGTTTCTGGAACCATGATCTACTACTTTCCACTCTGGGGTTTATTTGGCTGTCATTCACCCTTGACAATGTGGAGTGCTATTATTATCAGGGCTTTATTAGGGTAAAATACAATTAAAATTAATTTTCTTAGGTATCCATAATACAATTGTTTTATGAAGTGGCGTTTTGTCTTTAGCAATTGAGATTTTTTATGTTTATGATCTTGGTGTTTTTTTTTTTTTTTTGTTTGTTTGTTTTTTATGTCCCTCAATTTGGATTCACATCACCTGACTTCAATTTATCCTGAGGAGTTATACTTGTAATGTGCTGTGAATTCAGTACGTATTATCACATTTCTGATGCATGTGGGTATACTGGATGAGAAATAACTTTCAGTATAGGTGAAGAAGGCACTCCTTTTCTTTAAACTCCTACACAATCATGCATTGATTTGATTGTAGTTTTAGTGAAATGCCATTTATTTCTAGATTAAAAAAATGGGTTAGTGGGCATGGGATTTGCATAGCCACAATATAGAAATGATGTTTGCGACCTGAAGAACTTAGACCTTTCGCCAAGTCAGGATGAGAGAGGTGACACTCTCAGGCAAAACAACAGAAAAAAGCATCATAGACAGAATGATCCCAAGTAAGATGAAGGAAACCGTGCTCCCATGATGGATGTAAGAGATCATTCTCTAAACAGGATGACAGAAATCGTCCTCCCACCCAGGGGGACAGAGATCATGTGCAAAGCAGGATGAAGAAAATAGTCCTCTCAGGATGATCAGGGAGACCATGGACACAGTAGGATGACAGATACGTTGCTCCCAGGAGGATGACAAAGAAGGTGCTCCCAGGCATGATGACTACAATGGCACTCCCAAGCAAAATGACAGAAAAGACCCTGCAAGTCACGATGAGGGATATTGGGCTACCAGGCAGGATGAGAAAAACGGTGTTCCAAGGCAGAACAAGGGAGATCATGCTTCCTGTAAACGTGATGGTGTTTGCCTTCCAGGCACGATGACAAAGATGGTTGTCCCAGTAAAGAGGAAGGGGACTACTCTTCCAGGCAGGATGAGGGAAATGTACTCCCAGGGAAATTATGGAGAAGTTTCTCCCTTGAAGGACAATGGAGACAGCCTTCTGAGACAGGGTGATGTACATCATGCTCCCAGAAGTGTGACAGACAAGCACTGCCAGGCATGTTTGGTCAGTGAGGGGTACTGTGCCTCCAGGTGGGATGAATAAAGGACAGTTCCGGGCAGGATGATGATGACCATATTCTACACAGGATGTCCGAGAATGACGAATCCTTACAGAATGGTGCAGTTGGCCCTCCTAAGCATGACGAAGGACATTGTTCTCCCAGGCCACACGAGGAAGAATCACTCCTAGGCAGGATTAGGGAGACTGTGCTCCCTGGCAGGATGACAGAGATGACGTTTCTATGCAGAATCATGATGTCCCACTCCCAGTAAGTATGACAGAGAGACACTCTCAGGCAGGAATTGTAGACTGCACTCCAGCACAGAAATTAGGAGACCATGCAGCCTGAAAAGATGACAAAGAAGGAGCTCCCAGGGGAAAAAAAAATGATGGGAATCAGGTTCGTGAAGAGGGAATGGAGATGATGCAGGAACACCTAGATAGCTCTCCAAGGCAGTAAATCCAAGATCTTCCTCTAGACACAATTACAGAGATTGTGCTGTCAGGCAGGATGACAAGCATAGCAACCAAGGGAGCATGATGGAAATCGCTCTCCAAGACAAGATAAGGTAAACGGCACACCCAAGCAAGTTGAAGGTAATCACACTCCCAGTTATAATGAAGTGCGCAGCACTCTCAAGTATGATGAATGATATCCTGTTCTCAAGAAGGGTAACAGAGATGCGCTAGCAGGAAGGATGACGGAGAAGGCACTCCCACACAGGATAAGAGATATTGCTCTCCTGCCAAGATGACAAAACGGTGCTTACCAGGAGGATGATGGAGTTCATGACTCCAGACGATGGTGGATGTCATGTTCTTATGAATGATGTGAACACCACGCTCTCAATCAGGATGACAGAGATGGCCTTTCCAACCTGAAGGACAGAGATATTATTCTCAGTCATGGTAATGGAGACGGCATTTCCAGTTAAAACAAAAGAAATAGCATTTCCAAATGGATGGTGGAGAGGACACTCTCCAGAAGGATTAAAGAAATCGCGCTTCCATGTAGGATGTCTGAAATAAAGCTCTCAAGTTATAAGTAAAAAAAAAAAAAATCATGCTCAGAACAGGATAACGTAGATCCTCCTCCGAATCAGGATGAATGAGACTTCTACCCCAGGTGGATTAGCGAGATCATTCATCCTGGCAGGATGATGGGGACATTGCTCCAAGAAGAAAGACAAAGACGTTAGTCCCAGACATGAGGACCACAATGGCCCTCCCAGGAAAAATGATGGATTAGGCCCTCTAAGGTAGGAATATGATACTGCACAACTATGGTGGATGACATAAATGGTGCTCCACGGCAGAAAAAGGGAGATCATGCATTCTGCAAGGGCGAAGGACTTGGCACTCCCAAGCAGGATGACAGAAATGGCACTCCCAGGTAAGATGAAGGGGACCATTCGTCCAGGCAGGATGAGGGAGATGCACTCCCAGGCAAGGTATGGAGAAAATGCTCCTTGGTGGGATGAAAGAGATGAGCTTACCTACACTAGATGCAGGGTAGTACCCACCCAGGAAGGATGACAGTTACGTCCTCCCATTTGGATGACAAAGAATGCACTCACAGGCAGGGTAATGGCAAGGAGGATGGAGATAGCACTTCCAGGGTGGATGACATAGATCATACCTCCAGATAGGAGGATGGACACAGGTTTCCTAGGCAGGCAGGAGGATAGATATTGTGCTCCCAAGGAGAAAAAAAAGACAGAGACAATGATCCAAGGTAAGATGATAGAGATAGTGTTCCAAGACAGGAGGATGCGGAAAATGATAACAGGAAGGGTGACATAGAAGGCACTCTGAGACAGGGTGTCATACACTGGGTAGCCTGGTAGGTTGAAGGATATTGTGCATCCAGGCATAGTGAGAGACATGGCCTTCCCTAGCCGTACGATAGACATGATACACTACAAGAGCATGATGGAGATCGTGCTCTGAGATGAGATAATTGAGAAGGCACTCCCAGTCTGTTTGAAGGTAATCACACATTCAGGTACAATGAAGGGCGGGACACTCTCAAGTAGGGTGAGTAATATCATGCTTCAAGACATGATGACTGAGACTGTGCTTGCAAAAAAGATGAAGAGGAGGGTTTCCCACGCAAGATAAGGCATATTGTGCTCCTAGACAGGTTGACGTAAGAACACTTTTATTCAGGAAGATGGAGTTCATGTCCCCAGGTGATGGTGGATATAGTATAACCAGGAACTATGTGGCTTCCACGCTCCCTGCCACAATGAAAGATGGTGTTTCCACCTTGAAGGAAGGAGACCATGTCCCCAGGCAGGGTGACAGAGCTCGCTACTCAGGCAAAACAATAGAAATTACATTCCACATGTGGATGATGGAGATTCCTCTCCCATGTAGGATGAAGGACATCTCACTCCCAGGTAGAATGTCTGAAAACATGCTCCCAGACTGGATTTCTGAGATGGCCATCTAAACAGGATGACGTGGATACGCACCCAGGCAGCATGACAGAGATCATGATCCGAGGCAGGAAGAAGGATACCATCCTTTTTCAGGAAAAGAGGGACAGGGAGACCACACACCTAGGCAGGATGATGGATATGGTGCTCCCAGACAAAAAGAGAGATAAGGCCCTCCATGACAGGATGAGGGATACTGCACTACCAGAGAGGATGAGAGAAATGGTTCCCCATGACAAAAGTGCGTTTGTGCTTCCTGCCACGATGACAGAGTTGGCGCTCCTGGGAAGCATGACAGAGGTAGAGGTCCTAGAGATGAAGGGGACCACTATTCCAGGCATGGTGAGAGAGACATGTTCATAGGCAAGATGTTGGAGAACATGCTCCCTGGCAGGATGAAGGATATGGTCTTATGAGGCAGGATGGTGGAGATCATGTCCCCATGATGGATGACAAATAAGTGCTACCAGGCAGGTTTCATAGACGGCACTCCAGTGCAGGATGAAAAGAAAAATCATTCTCCCAGGCACCAAGACAGGACGACGGAGATGGATGTCCCATGCAGGATGAAGGTAACCACTCTTCCAGGCAGGATAAGGAGATGTGCTCCAGGGAAAATGTTGGAGAAGATGCTCCCTGGTTGGATGATGAAGACAGTCTTCATAGGCAGGATGCTGGAGATTGTGCTCTGAGGAAGGGTGACAGATATGCAGTCCCAAGTAGAATTTGTAGGTGGTACTCCAGCGTACTGATGAAAGAGGTGCTTCTTCCAGACCCTGATATAGGATGAAAGAGATGATGCTCCCAAGCAGGATGACGATGATTGTTCCAGCAAGGTAAATGACCATAGGGTTCTCTGAAGCAGGATGCAAGATATGTGCTACCAGGTAGGATGAATTAAACAGCAATCCCAGGCAGGTTGACCAACATCATGTCCCCGACGGTATGTCTGAGAACTTGAATTCCAGACAGAATGAGATAGTTCGTGTTGCTAAGCATGATGAAGTACGTCACTCTCCCAGGCTGGAAGAGGGAGAGTCACCTGTAGTCAGGATTATGCAGACTGTGCTCAATGGCAGGATGAAAGAGATGGCCTTTCTATGCAGAATTATGGTTTCTCACACCCACGAAGTATGACAGAGATGACACGTCCAGGCAGGAATTGTAGACTGCCCTATAGGGAGAAATGTTGGAGATCATGCTCCCAGGAAAATTTATGGAAATGATGGAAGCCATTTTCCCAAAGGAGAAAAAGGTGACACTCCCATGTTAGGAGACTGGGATTCCTCCTCAAGGCAATAAATCAGAAACCTTACTCTAGACATAATTAAACAGATCATGCTCTCAGGCAGTATAAGAGACACAGCAACCAAGGGAACGTAATGAATATTGTTCTCCAGGGCAGGAAAATGTAGACAGCACATCCAGGCAGATTGAATGTATTCACACTCCCAGGTATAATGAAGGATACTGCACTCTCAGCTAAGATAAATGATATCCTGGGGGAGGAGCCAGAAGGGCAGAACAGCATGGACGTTTTTTGTGTGTCTCACATCCATGAAATACAGCCAAACCAACAGTAAACCATCCTACACACCTAGAAACTGATTGGAAGTTTAACACAACAATCTGCACAACCTGAACCACATTATTCAGCAAGTATGCGACACAAAGAGCTGAACTTGGGGAGCAAGAAGCCCCAAAACGTAGGGAACCCGTTTTGTGGTCAGAGAGAGGACAGAGACTGGGGGAGGGAGAAAACATACGGGAAAAGGACGCCTCCCCAAAATCAGCTGGAGAGAAAGTAGAAAATTGGAAACACCCACAGGGACTAAACTAAAAAGGGAGAAAGGACCAAGGAGAAAGCAGAGGGTTTAAATTCCATGAAGACTGTAGACAAGGGGAGTTGCAAAGGCTGCAACTCCTCAGCTCGATACCTGGCATTGCTTTGGTGGGAAAGGTGAATGCCCAGGAACAGAGTGGGGCTGGGAGGTTCTTGGGCCACATGGGGAAAACTGGTTTCACTGCTGGAAGACCATTTGGTAGAGACTGTTAAAGTCACCTGTTCCCAGCTGACCCTGGAAGACAGCCACATTCGCTGGTGCTGGGGTAAGGTTGTTGAGGATGAAGCCTGGAGCCAGATCTGCATTGCGATTCTCCGTAATCCCTGAAAAGCTGATGCTACACTGTCTCGCGATCTTTTCTGAGGGCGGGCTGTCACCTGGCCGCAGTGTTGGGACACTGGCAACAGCACAGTCCGGCGGGAATTCCTGGGTGCAGCCAACCTCTGCCATTGCTCATTTGGTCATTGCTCGGTGAGACCGTCCCACAGAGGGGTGCAACAGATCAAAGCTGCAATCTGTCAGACGTAAGGGGCTGGGGAAAACAGCCGCTTCTGAGACAAAACTTGGGACAGAGTACTGCCTGGTGCCTGGTCACGGAGAGTGCAAAAGTGGGGAGTGGATGAGAGCTGAAGATGGAGGACCGGTGAGTGATTGAAGATCCAGGAGAACAGACTGGGTAACTGGGTGGCGCCTTTTTCACCACAGGCACAATGCCTAGGCGCACCTAACAGCCCTGGAACAATCAACCACAGTAGGCTAGCAGCGCCATCTCGTGGAGAGCAGAGCTGTTACACGAAGCCCGCCCAACTGGGCCAACTTTGCTCTTCAAAAACAAAAACCTCATCCCTGGCTTAATTTGTGGACTACAAAGAGCTACATGTAATGATCTGTAGGGGAAAATGAAGCCATTTCAGTCCTACTTAAATCTGTGAGTAGTTTCATCTATTCATTTTTTTCTTTTTTTCTCTCTTTTCCTTTTTCTTTTTTAGAATTCTTTTGTTTTTCTTCAATACAAAAAGAAAAAAATTCATTTTATTTTCAATTTTTATTAAATATATCTGTCTTTAGTTTTTATTACTAAAATTTTTTCCTTGTGTAATTTTTTTCAAATTCTACTTTACTTCCATCATTTTATTTTAATCTACTTCAGTGTACTCACCTTTTCAAATTTTCAAGCAATTTCCTTTTTTTCTTTCTTTTTTTTTTCTCCTTTTCATTTCTTTTTTTTCTTGAATGCAGAAAAACAGAAAAACTTCATTTTTACTTTAAAATTCTTTTAAAATCTTTTATTTAATTTTTATTACTATATTTTTTGCTTTTATATTTTCTTTTTCAAATTCTATCTTACTCTCATCATTTTATTTCAACTACTACAGTGTATTCACTTTTACAAATTTTCAAACTATTTCTTTTTTTCCTTTTTTATCCTTTTACTCTTATTCATTTCTTTCTTTTTTCTTAAATACAGAAAACTAAAACATTCATATTTCTTATTAACTTTTATTAAAAATATTTTTCTAGGGGCGCCTGGGTGGCGCAGTCGGTTAAGCGTCCGACTTCAGCCAGGTCACGATCTCGCGGTCCGTGAGTTCGAGCCCCGCGTCAGGCTCTGGGCTGATGGCTCGGAGCCTGGAGCCTGTTTCCGATTCTGTGTCTCCCTCTCTCTCTGCCCCTCCCCCGTTCATGCTCTGTCTCTCTCTGTCCCCCAAAAAAATAAATAAAAAACGTTGAAAAAAAAATATTTTTCTATAATTTTATTAGTGTATTCTCTACTATTGCGAATAATTTTTTCAAATTCTATTTTACCCACATCATCTCATTTTAGTCTACTTAAATGTAATAATTTTCTCAAAATCTCAAACGATTTCCATCTTTTATCACCCCCCCTTTTTTTTTCATTTCTCTAATCTGTCAAACCACGTTAACACCCAGACCAAAACACACCTAGGGTCTAGCAGCATCATCTATTCGATGTGTGTGTGTGTGTGTGTGTGTGTGTGTGTGTGTGTGTGTGTGTGTGTTTAATTTTTGATTTTAATGTTATTTAATTTTAATTTTTTTAATTTCAATTTTTTACTTCATTAATTCTTTTTCTCCCTTCAAAATGCCAAAATAAAGGATTTCACCCCAAAAGAAAGTGCAAAGAAATGACAGCCAGGGATTTAACCAACACAGATACAAGAAACATGTCTGAACCAGAATTTAGAAACATGATAACAAGAATACTTGCTGGAGTCAAACATAGATTAGAATCTCCTTCTGCAGAGATAAGAGAAGTAAAAAATATCCAGATTTAAATTTAAAATGCTATAACCGTGCTGCAATCACATATGGATGCAGTGGCGGTAAGGATGAACAAGGCAGAACAGAGAATCAGTTTTCTGAGAATATAGTGCACAAGCTTATAGAGAATAACGAAGCAGAAACAAAGAGGGAGATTAAGACATAAGAGCACGATTTAAGAAGTAGAGAAATCAGTGACTCATTAAAAAGGAAAAACATCAGAGTCATAGAGGACCCAGAGGAGGAAGAGAGAGAAATAGGGGTAGAAAGGTTATGTGAGCAAATCATGGCAGAAAACTTTCCTAAACTGTGGAAAGATACAGACATCAAAATCCAGGAATCACAGAGGACTCCCATTAGATTCAACAAAAACTGACCATCAACAAGCCATATCATAGTCAAATTCACAAAATACTCAGGCAAGGAGAGAATAATGAAAGCAGCAAGGGGGAAAAAACGTCGCTAACCTAGAAGGGAAGACAGATCAGGTTTGCAGCACATCTATCCACAGAAACTTGGCAGGCCACAAAGGAGTGGTGAAATATATTCAGTTGGCTGAATTGAATATGGCTGAAATAGAAAAATACACAGCCAGGAATTCTTTACCCAGCAAGGTTGTCATTCAAAAATAGAAGGAGAGAGAAAAAGTTTCCCATACAAACAAAAATTAAAGGAGTTTGTGACCAGTAAACCAGCCCTGCAAGAAATCTTAAGGTTGACTCTCTGAGGGGAGAAAAGATGAAAATTATTTATACATACATATAAATTATAATATATAATATAATAAAATATAATGATATGATATGATATAATTAATATAATATAATATAATATAATATAATATAATATAATATAATATAATATAATATAATATAAATGCAAAAATATGTATACATATACATACCTATGTATATGTATACATGTATGTATATATGTACATATATATGTATATACACATATATATGTGTGTGTGTATACCAAAAGGAAAAACAGACTAGAAAGGACCATAGAACACCACCAGATACTCCAACTCTACAAGCATCATAATGGCAGTAAATGCATATCTTTCAGTACTCACTCTAAACACACAATGGACTCAATGCTCCAATCAAAAGATAAGATGGATAAGAAAACAAGATCTATCTATATGTTATTTACAAAGGACCCCCTTTAGACTGAAAGATCCCTTCAGATTTAAAATAAGGAGGTGGAGAAGGCAGGAATAGCCATACGTCCATCAGACAATCTAGACATTAAAATAAAGACTGTATCAAGAGATGCAGAAGGGCATATATCATAATCAAGGGGTCTATCCACCAACAAGACCTAAAAATTGTAAACAGTTATGTGCCAAATGTGGGGACAACCCAAATATATAAATCACTTAAAAACAAACATAAAGAAACGCATCAATAGTAATACCACAATAGGAGGAGTCTTTAACACCCCACTAGCAGCAATGGACAGATCATCTAATCAAAAAATCAACACAGAATCAAAGGCTTTGAATGACACACTGGACCAGATGGACCTCACAGATATATTCAGAATATCTCATCCTAAAGCATCAGAATATACATTCTTGTCCAGTGTGCATGGAACATTCTCCAGAATAGACCATATACTGGGAAACAAATCTGCCCTAAGTAAGTACAAAATGATCAAGATCATACCGTGCATATTCTCAGACCACAATGGTATGAAACTCAAATCAACCACAAGAAACAATTTGTAAAGGTAACACATACTTGGAGACTGAAGAACATCCTACCAAAAATTGAATGGGCTAACACAGAACGGAAAGAGGAAATTAAGTATATGGAAGTCAAAGAAAATGATAGCACCACAACCGAAAACATCTGCGATGCAGCAAAGGTGGTCATAAGAAGAACGTATATAGCAACGCAGGGCTTCCTAAAAAAGGAAGAAAGATCTCAGAGACACAACCTAACCTTATGCCTTAAGGAGCTGGAAAAAAACAGCAAGTAAAACCCAAAAACACCACAAGACAGGAAATGACAAACATTAGAGCAGAAATTAATGTTATCAAAACCAAAAACAAACAAACAAACAAACAAAACAGTAGAACAGATCAATGAAACCAGAAGCTGGTTCTTTGAAACAATTAACAAAATTGATAAACCACTAGTCAGTCAGTTTGATCAAGAAGAAAAAGGAAAGGAACCAAATAAGCAAAATCAACAATGAGAGAGGTGAAATCACAACCAACACAACAGAAATACAAACAATAATAAGAGAATATTATGAACAATTATATGCCACTAAAATGGACTATCTGGAAGAAATGGACAAATTCCTAGAAATATATACACTACCAAAGCTGAAACAGGAATAAGTAGAAAATGTGAACAAACCCATAGTCAGTAAGGAAATCGAATTAGTAATAAAAAAAAAAAAAATCTGCCAAAAAAAACCATGATTCCAGGGCCAGATGGTTTTCCAGAGGAATTCTACCAAACACTTAAAGAAGAGTTAACACCTATTCTCTTGAAACTGTTCCAAAAAAATAGAAATGGACAGAAAACTTCCAAACTCTTTCTATGAAGCCAGCGTTACCTTGATTCCAACACCAGACAGAGACCCCACTAACAAAGAGAACTATAGACCAAATTCGCTGATGAACATGGATGCAAAGTTCCTCAACAAGGTATTAGCCAACCGGATCCAACAATATTAAAAAAAAAAAAGTTATTCACCACAACCAAGTGTGATTTATACCTGGGATGAAAGGCTGGTTCAATATCCACAAAATAATTAATGTGATTCATCACATCAATAAAAGAAAGGACAAGAACCATATGATCTTCTCAATAGGTGCAGAGAAAACATTTGAATAAATACAGCAAGGTTTCATGATAAAAGCTCTCAAGAAAGTAGGGATAGAAGGAGCCTAACTCGAGATCATAAAAGCCATATTGAACGACCCAACGCTAATATCATCCTCAAGAGGGAAAAACTGAGAACGTTCCCCCTAAGGTCAGGTACAAGACAGAGATGTTCACTATCTCCACGATTATTCAACATAGAATTAACTGGAAGTCTTAGCCTCTGCAATCAGGCAACACAAAGAAATAAAAGGCATCCAAATCAGCCAGAAGGAGGTCAAACTTTCACTCTTCACAGATGACATGATACTCGATATGGAAAACCCAAAAGATTCCACCCAAAAACTGCTAGAACTGATCCATGGATTCAACAAAGTTGCAGGATATAAAATCAATGTGCAGAAATAGGTTGCATTCCTATACACCAACAATGAAGCCACAGAAAGAGAAATCAAGGAATTGATCCCATTTACAGTTGCACAAAAACCCCTAAGATACCTAGGAATAAATCTAACCAAAGAGGTGGAAAATCCATACACTGAAAACCATCAAAAGCTTATGAAAGCAATTGAAGAAGACACACAAAGAAATGGAAAAAGATTCCATGCTCCTGGATAGGAAGAACATCTATTGTTAAAATGTCGATAGCATCCAAAGCAATCTACATATTCAACGTAATCCCTATCAAAGTAACACCAACATTCTTCACAGAGCTAGAACAAATGACTCTAAAGTTTGTTTGGAACCAGAAAAGACACCGAATACCCAAAGCAATCTTGAAAAAGAAAACCAAAGCAGGAGGCCTCACAATCCCAGACTTCAAGCTATCGTTGATGATACAAAGCTGTAATCATCATCACGACAGTATGATACTGGCACAACAACAGACACTCAGATCAATGGAACAGAATGGCGAGCCAGAAATGGACCAGCAAACGTATGTCCAACTAATCTTTGACAAAGAAGAAAGAATATCCAATGGAATAAAGACTGTCTCTTCAGGAAGTATTGCTGGGAAAAGTGGACAGCGACATGCAGAAGAATGAACCTGGACCACTTTCTTACTCCATACACAAAAATAAACTCAAAATGATGAAAAACCTAAATGTAATACAGGAAGCCACCAAATTCTCGAGGAGCAGCAGGTAAAAGTCTCTTTGATCTTGGCCCCAACAACTGCTTACTCAACATGTCCTCTAGAGAGAAGGGAAACAACAAAAATGAACTTCTGGGACCTCATCAAAATAAAAATGTCTGCACAGCGTAGGAAACAATCAGCAAAACTAAAAGGCTAGTGAAAGAATGGGAGAAGATATTTGCAAGCAACATATCAGATAAAGGGTTCGTATCCAAAATCTATAAAGAACTTATCAAACTCAAACCCCCCAAAAAGCAAATGATCCACTGAAGAAGTGGGCAAAAGACATGAATAGACTCTTCTCTAAAGATGACATCCAGATGGCCAACTGACACATGAAAAAATGCTCAATTTGATTCATCATCAGTGAAATACAAGTCAAAACCACAATGAGATACGACCTTATACCTGTCAGAATGGCTAACATTCGCAAGTCAGGCAACAACAGATGTTGGTGAGGATGCAGAGAAAGAGGATCTCTGTTGCATCATTGGTGGGAATGCAAGATGGTGCAGCCATTCTGGAGAACAGTATGGAGGTTCCTCAAAAACTAAAGTAGAACTACCCTGTAAGCCACCAATTACGATATCCAAGGGATACGAATATGCTGTTTCGAAGGGGCACATGCTCCCCTGTGTTTATAGCAGCACTATCAACAATAGCCAAAGTATGGAAAGAGTCCAAACGTCCATCGATGCGTGAATGGATAAAGGTGTAGTGTGTGCGTGTGTGTGTGTGTGTGTGTGTGTGCGTGTGTATAAAAACATATATATATATATATATATATATATATATATATATATATATATATATATATATACATGTATATACATATACACATATACACATACACATACACATACACATACACATACATATACATATACATATACACATACATATACATATACATCCTATATATGTGTGTATATATGTATGTATATGTTGACAGATTCACCGGAGGCAGAAAAAAGGAGACAGAAGTTTATTGGAGTCTTGGGGCTGGACAATGGGGGAGGGAGAGGCCATCTGTCAATGCAGTGGAGGTGCGGGGCTGACTTCCAGGAGGAAGGTGAGCAGGCAGGGCTCATGGCTGTTTTGAGGCAGGTCGCCCTATGGGTCTGTTTGTGTTCAGCCAGGCAGTGGGGTGTGGCCTCTGTGGGCCCTTCTCCCTTTACTTGGGTTTCCACTGCTCCGGTTGGTGGCATGAACGCGACCTCTGCCCACAGCCTCTGCCCCGTGGATACAGCACGCCATTCCTGGAGGATGGTCACTCGGCCAAGAGTCAAAGCCTGATAGCCAGAGACCCGCAGGCTGCTGTCTTGATGGAGGAGGAGCAAGAACACGGCTTCTACTGGATCTAAGCTGCGTGGGGCCCACGCTGCTCCATGCCATTGTTCAGAGCTGTTGGCAGGGAGCCCGCGGGTTCTCTTTCCTCCGCTTCCCTCTCTTCCTGAGCGCTCCACGGGGCTGTGCAGGGCACTGCACAGAACTCAAGCTCCTGAGATGCAAAACACAAAGGCAGTGGAGAGGACTAGAAGCAGCCTGTGACTACCTGCCGTGCGTGGCTGGGGCCCCGGCACCCTCTCTGGCCTTTGAAACCGCCAGCCCACGCGGTGCAGCCAGGACACATGCCTTCCTGTTGTGGGTCTCTGATCCGGGGCTGGAGGGCTCCTAGCCAACCCTCCTGTCTGTTGAGCATGATGACGTGGGAAACAAGCGTAAGTAAACTTGAATAGAAAGCAGGAGACTCTAGAGGGAAGACGTGCACAAGGCAGGGCCATTGCAGACCTTTGAGCGGGAGGACACCAGGCGCCTCTTTGAAGGTTTGGCTTAGAGGGAGTTGTCTTTGTGCCTCTTCTGCCAGAGCAGACTCCTGTGTCCCCTGCTGGACATGTGCAGCGTGGGCTGGGCCCTGCAGGTTTTCAGACCACGAGGTCAAACAAAGCCGCTTCCTCAGGGCCCACCCAAGGTCTCCTTGAGCAGGGGCAGCATCTCTGCCCTCTCAAGGCTTCCAAGACTTGGGAGCCACGCCTCCCAAGGCTTCCAAGGCTTGGGAGCCACGCCTCCCAAGGCTTCCAAGGCTTGGGAGCCACGCCTCCCAAGGCATCCAAGGCTTGGGAGCTATGCCTCCCAAGGCATCCAAGGCTTGGGAGCTATGCCTCCCAAGGCTACAGCATTCTGCTGTGTGGCACTCGCAGCCACTGTCACAAGCCGGCTCCTGGTGACAGCCAGTCACACTCCAGTGACTTCCTTCCATGTTGCCCAAAACATCTTCAGAGTGAAAGGGAGTCTCCAAATATGTACTATTTTTTTTTTCTTTTCTTTCCAAACCAACACAATGTTCGGTAATTAATGGCATATTTTAAGTACACCAGGGAGATTTGCATTTTTCAACAAGGGACGAAGCAACAGCACACATACAAATACGAGTTCACACTCAGGCTGCTTCCGGCGATCCAAGGACCTGCTGGAAGGAAGGGAGATTGCTTTGCCCGTGGAGAAAAATTCTTCTTGCTCAAGGAGCAGGGGGAAGTTTTTGACAGCGTCTGCTGCTGCAGAGACATCTCAGCAAGACCTTTGTTAAAACGTATTTCTCGTCTTTTATTAATGAGATTTGGTTCAGGGAGATCGTGTGGGGGAATGAAAACTGTGCCTTGGAAGGCAGTTTGAAGAGCTGGCTGGGGCTCGGTGACAAGGGACTCGGCAGCTGTTGTCAGGTATTTGGGCTACACTAGATGGTGGGTGTCAGGGGACAGAGCCACTGGGCGGGTGATCCCGCAGAGGGTGGCTAGCTAGAGAGGAGCACTGAGGGGTCCACACCACCACCCCCCCGACCCTATGAGCCACCCCGGGATCTCCATAGCATCCTAGCTGAAAACCTAGTCTTTGTGGCTGGAAAGCTTGGATTTCAATCCTAGCATGTGACCTTGGGCAAGCCTCAATTTCTCCATCTGTGAAATGAGGAAATCATCACAAGTTGTGGCAAGGAGTGAGTGGGGTCGTCCGTGCAGAGAGCTCGGTGCACAGTGGCCTTGCTCAATCCATGCCGGGCTCCTTCAGCCCTGGGGTTCTGCTGAAGGCCGTGGTGCGTCCATGCTGCCCTTCTGTCCTGGGAGGTTTGTTTTCCACAGCCTCCCCCCCCCCCCCACCGCCCTTCTCCAAGGCTGATGAAATTTAACCCGTAGATTGTTCAGAGCAGCGTTGCATAGAAGTGGACATACCTACAACATCCATTAACTTATCAATGGGAATTGCAAATAATATAATGTGATAATACATGGTGAAATCTATCTTGGGTTTGAGGGCATTGTTTCAACAGAACAGAAGTG
This sequence comes from Panthera onca, assembly GCF_046562875.1. Classification (NCBI taxonomy): domain Eukaryota; kingdom Metazoa; phylum Chordata; class Mammalia; order Carnivora; family Felidae; genus Panthera; species Panthera onca. The sequence goes on along the minus strand of NC_138358.1, from coordinate 5,451,285 downwards.
TTGTTCCTATATGCCACCTGAGGAGCCCTCTCCCCCTGCTCCTGGCCCCCACCCTCCCGCCTTCTACCTCCTTTCTGTCTCTGGAACATTCCCTGAGGTGCCCTGATGCACTTGGCGGTCGCTCTGCTGGTGAGGCCCACACTCGCTGGCTGAAAACCACGTCAGTGGTTTCAGCTGGGAAAACCATATTCAGCATTTGCTTCCAAGAGTGAACGGCTTTAAGTAATCACATCTGAAGCCCTCTTTGATGGAAGGGGTTGACTGACAACTCATTCTGTCTCAGACACTGTGATTGATTGCCTGAGAAAGACCAGAAAATCGCAGAGGAAGGCCTGTTATGGGGCGACTGTCGAACTCAGTGACTGCACGGGCACTCCGAGCAGGTGTCGACTGGGCTCACTGGGAAGCGTCGGATATGAAACGGCTGCTCAGTGCAGCACGCACGTGCAAAGTGCAAAGATCAGGACTACATGATTCAGTGAGAAGACATAGATGGGAAATTACTGGAGCTCAAATTTTATTGCAAAGTTGTTTATCTTTGTTATTACTTTCTGAATCCTTTTGTGCTTTTTGTTCACGGCAGTGGATAGAGGCACTCTTACTTACACTTTAAGCAGAGATTAGGAGGGAAAAATATTCCTCACAGCACCACAAAATACCAGAGTAACTCTCAGCCAGGCCTGTGATTTCTCTCATTACAATGAAATATCTAGAAATTGAAATAACAATAATAAAAACTTTTTTTGTAGTCCTTTTGCACAGACCGTTCACGTGATTTCCGTTTGATGCCAGTTAGCATTTCTTATTACAATAATAATGGTGAGAACAGGCTCCCAGAAAGATGTGGCCTGGGACTCCTTCACTTTGGTTTCCAGCTTGTTGTGCAGGGATCCTGGCCCACTTCTGAGAGAAGACGACCACTGGCCAGACCGGTAAGGTGATGTGATGTTAATAACAAGGATGATTCATCTTTTACTTTTTCATAAAGCTGATTACTTTTCAGAATCATAGTCTACATCCTTGGATTATTTAAAATCACAGGCAATTTTTATTAAAAGGGAAACTAATTTTGTGAACTGAAAAAATATACACTTGAACATACGCATACATAAAACATCTGGAGTTTTAAGTATTAACAAAGGTGTGGGTTTCTTATATTCATTCCTCTTGCAGTTATTTCCTGCTGCAATCAGAGTAAGAAGAAATACATTTTCTTTTTTAATTCTCAGAGTTTCTGTTCAGGTATAAGAGTTCAGGAGTGTTGTCAGTAAGGCCTGTGGACCAGCTTACCTAGGCAGGCACTCTCAGAAGCTCACTGGAAATGTAGATTCGTGGGGTGCCTGGCTGGGGCTCAGTAGGTACAGCACGTGACTCTTGATCTCAACAACATGTTGGATGTAGAGATTACTTAAAAATAGAAACTTTTTTTTAATGTTTGTTCATTTTTGAGAGAGACAGAGAGACAGAGAGAGAGAGAGAGAGAGAGCGAGGGAGAGAGAGATAGTAGGAGTGAACAGGGGTGGGGCAGAGGGAGAGGAAGACACAGAACCCAAAAGAGGCTCCAGGCCCTTTGCTGTCAGCACAGAGCCCAACATGGGGCTTGAACTCACAAATGGTGAGATCATGACCCGAGCCGAAGTCAAACTGAACCGACTGAGCCACCCAGGCACCCCGAAAATGAAATCTTTTTAAAAACATAAGAAATGCACATTCTTATCCCCTCCCTGGACCTGAGTGTCTGGGACCAGCAACCTGTGTTAACCATGCTCGTCGTCCTGGTGATTGATGAGGGCTTTAGAGATGCAGAGGCCACTTCCTTGTTAGTGTCACAGTTGGATAGGGGTTAAAACATTGTTTGGGCTCAGATTGCCTGGGTTCAAACCCCAGATTCACCGCCTCTATCTCTTAGCTCTGTGACCACAGAGTAAACCTTAAAATGGGAGCATGTTTATAGTGAGGGTCGGGTGTGTGTGTGGGGGGAGCATTTTCAATTGCTCTTGGACATGCACCCCATTCTTCATTTAACCCAGAGGGCTCCCCTTCCCAGCACCCCATGCAGCCAGACAGATCTGACGTACATTCCTGGCAAAGAAAACCACTGTTTTCACATGTGGGCAAATAACGTTCGGAAGCTGTTGGCCTAAGTGTAAATGAGAGATGTGGATGACTGTTCGCAGAGTGAGTTTACTGCTCCAGAAACCGGATCAAATCCTGAGCAAGAATGGAGGAATGGATAGGTCTCAAAGTCAGGCAAGAGAGAGGGGAAGTGATGTGAGGCTTCTTGGGAATGAGGTTCAGGAGGCAGTCTGGGAGCCAGATTATGGCAGATTGCATATTCCACAAATGGCCATGCTGATATTCCCTGTCCCACGTGTCCTTTAAAAATTTTTTTTAACATTTATTTATTTTTGAGACAGAGAGAGACAGAGCATGAATGGGGGAGGGTCAGACAGAGGGAGACACAGAATCTGAAACAGGCTCCAGGCTCTGAACTGTCAGCACAGAGCCAGACGCGGGGCTCCAACTCAGGGACCCACACCTTTGTTAATCACCTTTCAAACCCACACCTTTGTTAATCACCTTTGTGAGATCATGACCTGAGCCAAAGTGGGCCGCTTAACCAACTGAGCCACCCAGGCGCCCCTTTGTCTATGTGTTCTTATGGAACTCTGCCCCTGCCTCACTGAAAGTCAGTCTTGGGGCTCCTGGGGGGCTCGGTTGGTTAAGCGTCCAACTCTTGATTTCAGCTCACGTCATGATCTCATGGTTAGTGCATTTGAGGCCCTTGTCAGGCTCTGTGCTGATAACACAGAGCCTGCTTGGGATTCTCTCCCTCTCTCTCTCTCTCTCTTTCTCTCTCTTTCCCTTCCCTTCCCTTCCCTTCCCTTCCCTTCCCTTCCCTTCCCTTCCCTTCCCTTCCCTTCCTTTCCTTCCCTCCCTCCCTCCCTCCCTCCCTCCCTCCCTCCCTCCCTCCCTCCCTCCCCCCTTCAAGCTCTCTCTCAAAAATACATAAACTTGAGAGAGATGAGTGGGGGATGGGCAGAGAGAGAGGGAGACACAGAATCCAAAGCAGGCTCCAGGATCCCAGCTATCAACACAGAGCCCAACGCAAGGCTCAAACTCACGAACTGTGAGCTCATGACCTGAGCCAAAGTCAGATGCTCAACTGACTGAGCCACCCGGGTTGCCCCTAAAATAAGTAGACTTTAAAAGAAAAAAAAATAAAGTCATTCTTATGTCCCTTCCTTTTGAAATTGGGTCGGCCTCTGTCACCCGGGTGAGGAATGTGGCAGAAGTGATGATGCATGGCTTCTGGGACTCGTTTGGAAAAGGCGTCCAAAAGGCAGTGTCTTCTTGGTTGTGTCTCTCACTGAACATACCCCTTTTGGGGCTCAGAGCTGCCACGCCAGGGAGCATGAAGTCACTATGCTGGGGAAGGTGCATAGGAAAGGAGATGTTGCCGAAGCCCCAGCTGTCTCTGAGTCTCCCCAGTGCAGACTCCAGGCATGTGACGGAAGGCGACTCTCATGGCAGCCGCCATCTGACTACAGTCTTGCGAGAGACCCTGAGTGAGAACTGCCAGGCAGAGCTGCTCCTGAGTCCCCTTCCCATGACTCCTTTTCCCCAAAACAGGGATAACAGGTGTTACTATCTTTGAAGAGCTAAGTCTCAGGGTTCATTATTAGGGAGCAGTAGGAACTGTAGCACCAATAACTTGTTTCTCTGTGGTGGGAACTGCCTCTCAGTTGGGGTCAGGAGGTTGACCACTGGTCATCCAGCTGCAAGGTCACTCATCTGTGCCTGGGACTCTGCGCAGACCTCCTTCCAGCCCACCTCCTGTAGACGCCGCCACGCTCCCGGGATAGAGGTAGCTGCTTGGCGATGCAGAGAACAGAAATCTTTGCCGCTGTCTAGGAGGAGACAAGGCGGCTCCAAGTCTCCTACTTGCCTGGGGGGGAGAGATTAGTCTGCTTCGTGTGTGTCAGAGTCACAGGGCGGTGCTTGGTTCATGGGGAGTGCTAAAAGTAGTGGCCGCAGTTACTTACTGGTTTTGTACAGCAGATGGGTGTGAGGACTGTGCCGGAACACAGATTGGACAAGCGCTGACGCGGCTGCTCATGAGGCTGAGCCCAGGGAGCTTCAAGGGGGTCACACGTCGCCCTGGTGCACCAGGGATGATCTTGATGATGGTGCTGGTGGTGGTGGATGGCGGGTGGTGTGATGTGACTTTATATGGGGTCAGAGTGAGCAGTCAAGAAAGAATTCTTGACACATTTTGAGTTGGAAAAGGTGGTTTTATCAAAGGCACAGGGACAGGACCCCTGGGCAGAAAGAGATGCACTGGGATTGTGAGGAGCTTTCAACTTGGGGGCAGGTAGAAATCAAGGCATTTTGCAAAAGGACGGTGTTTGCATGTCGAAGAGGTCTTGCGGGATCCTGGAGGTCTGGCTTTTGTCAAGCTAAGGTGGCTTTTTGCCTCTAGCAAAGCATTAACGGTAATGCTTTATGCATTATACTTCATGCGATCCTGAGTTCCTGTGCTCTGCCTGCCTCAAGGAGGTTGTGAGTTCTAAGGCAGTTTAATTTTACCTTCCTGTCTTTTGCCTTTGTTGCTTGTCAGTGATGACGATGGCGGCTAAGCTTCCTCGTTGTCCGTCACGCATCAGGTGCTCGGCGAAGGGTCTGAACCACTCAGTTCTCACTGCAACGCTAAGAGGTAGGTCCTACTCTTGTTCCCATGTTCCAGGCAGGGGGAGGAGGCACTGGGGGGTCACATAACTGGCCCTGTCTTACACAGTCACCAGATGCCCTGGGCTCCTCATTGTTAACATCTCCAAGTAGCACGTATTTCGAGGTCTGCACCACATATATAATGTGACTTCATCTTCAAAGCAACCTTGTGAGGGAGTTGAGGAGACCTCCGTTTTTTTTCTAGTTTGAAGCTACCACCCAGAAAGGTAAGTGGCATCCTCACAGTGACACTGGACATGAGGCAGAATGGTGTCCGTGGGGGTAAGTGTCAGGCGTGCCGTTTGGAAAACAGTCCAGGTGTGTAAAGGAGAGGTCGCGTGAGATGCGGCTGAAGTGAGGGCCAGAAGCCTGGAGCTGGGACTTCATTCGGGATGAAAGGGGGAGCCACAGAATGCACCCGACGTGCGTTGTTGAGGTTTGTCCCTGGTGTGGAGGAGAGTTTGGAGTGGGAGAGGGGGTGATGTGATGGGGTCCCAGCAGGGGCAAGGTGCCGGCCTGGCAGGTCACAGGGTCTGACGAAGGACATGCTGTTCTGGAGAAGGCGGTGTCTTAGCAGCGTCTCCACTGTGGTGGAAGACACACAGAGGGGGGTAATTCTGAGCCACGCCTGAGGTGGTGAGGGTGGGTGGGCAGGAAACAACGGGCCGCCTCCACCTCCCGTCTGCTCCAGAGGCACTTGTGAATGGGCCTGTCCTGCAGGGAACAGCCAACAGTGAACCACGTTTCACTTTTCTTGCAAAGAGTCTGGTAGATTTCCCACTGTTTTTTCAGATAGGGCAATGGGATCTGTGAAGGGGACACACTCACAGATCCCGTTAGGACACGCGGCACCCTGTCAGGGGCGGAGAGTTGGAGGAATCTGGTGGGGTGCATGTTGGCTGTATTGGTGAGGAGGCCAGAAAGCCAGGATGGGATACTAGGCAGACTAGAAACCACCTCTCTTCTTGCAGTGGAGAAAAGGGTAACAAAATGTCCACGTGTGCTCCAGCGACAAATAGTAGCTGTCATATCGGTTGTAAAATTTTGACCGTTACGTACCCCAGATTCCTCGGTGGAGTGGAATGTGTGCTCTAGAGCCAGCCAGACCTGGTTCTCTCCCACCTAGTCGCCACGTGATCTTGGGAGGTTGCTGAGATTGGCACCAGAGTCAGGTAGGTGATGTTGGAAAGGTGGGAATCGGAACACTCAATACAGCTGTCTCCCTGAGTCCCATCTTGGTTGTCTACAAAACGGAGGTGGGAAGAACATCCACTGCATTCGGCACCTGTGTAGATGAAGTCAGTTCTCTTAGAGGCAAACCCACTCCATTACTGCCAGAAATGTTAGTAGTAAAGGGGAGGTACAAAGGAGCAATGCTGGAAACGTTCTCGAGTAGGAGGAGGGGCTGTACTCCAAATTCTTGCACATCAGCTTCAGGGCTGATGTTAGATACAAGCAGCCGGCCATGAAGATCCTGCAGAACATGACTTCCTGGAAAAAATAGCCCAGCCCCGCTTAGGAAGAGACACATTTCGGCCTTCTGCCAAGTTACTCACATTTCAGACAGTTCGTATTTGAATGCAGAATGGGTTTCAAACAAATTCCTTTCTTTTACCCCGACTACTTGCAGTGAGCTTGGGGTTGAACTCTGCACCTTTGAAGACAATAAGGCACTGAACCATAAACTATTATTTTCTGACACTAATGTCCCCAGACTATTTTTCTAGGGTCGTGATCTCAGTTTAACATACATTGATGAGTTTTAAGTGTTTTTTCTTCTCAGAACACATTTATGGGGATGAGCAGGACATAGAACACAAGAATTCAGATTCTCGGAATTTTGAGTCACGGTGTTTGGGACAGAGTAACCAATATGGGTGTGAGCACGTGCGCGCGCGCGCGCACACACACACACACACACACACACACACACACACTCCAGTCTTTACCTGAACATCTGCCTTCTCCCAGGAGGAGGAGGGGAAAGGAAGCTCCTCTGTTGCTCGGGCCCTTTTGTTGATTTATCATTTATTATTTTTTAAAATGACTAAAAATGTAATTGGCCTCGTCACTCTGTTTTGGTGTGGGCTTAACCAAGGTCCTCAACCCCTGGGGAAAAGTCCTCCAGATGCCGTGGGTTTGTGTTTTGTTTTGTTTTTTTCTGTTTTTTGTCCAGTTCTCACCTCAGGCACAAGGTTTTATTCATCGGCATGCCTTTGCAAAAGAGTGTTGTCCCTCCATCCCTCCGCAAAAGACATTTTCCTTATCAGAAATTTTAGAGATTTCCGGTTCCATTTAGTACTGAGAATGAGTAGCAGTGATGATGGCAGTGATGTCGTAGCGATGGACTCATGTGCTGAAAACTGTGACACATGTCAGGTTTCTTTTCTTTACCATAATCTGCCCAGTTCTGTTAGAAAGCCATTTGTAGGTTTGAGGTGAGTGAGGCTAACTGCCCCCTTCCCTTACCATGGGGCAGGGTGGGGGATGTGGACACAGTGACTTGTTTCCTGCTGGGCACGTGACTCCCAACTGGCTATGTGACCAGACCAGGAGTCTTTCTGTGACGTCATTGGGTTGGTAGTGACCAGGTCTCCTCCTTGGAGGTCAGAACCATAAGATTCATGCCGTGCCCCATCCCATGTCATGGGGAGAGACAGTCTTCCTGCAAACTTCCAACAGACAGGAATCAGTATGGAGGTTCTGAAGGAGCAGACCTTGGGTGTGAGCCCATATCAGTAGTGCTGTGTGGGGTGAGGCGGATCTGTTACCAGAAATAAAAGGAGAGAGCTTGAAAAACATGTGAGAAAGCCAGGAAACAGTTGTTACTTCCAAAGGGGAAGCGTTTTTTGCAGACTCCTGTTGTAAAACGAGGACCGGGCAGAGTAGCAAGTGGTGGATGGATCATCAGAGAAGAGACGAATGGATTTCAGCGTTATCCCAGCAGCCTGGATGTTTCAGAAAAGGAGTTGAAAGGGTGGTAAAGAACGGGCCAGTGAGAAGCCTATGGGAGGCGGAGAAATGGCCCCCAAAGATGTCTACTGTAACCCGTTGGGCCTGTGGCCACGTCCTCTGCTGTGGCCTAAGGAGCACCGAGGATGTATTAAATAAGGGCCTGGGGATGGGAAGCCCTCCTAGACTGTCTGGACAGGCGCACCATTGCCTCACGGACCCTTAAACGTGGAAGAAGGAGGCATAAGACAGGTGGAAGTGATGAGGCCAAAGGGAAAGAGGTGGTGAGAGGGACAAGACGGACTCATTGCACCTTGAAGATGCAGGAAGGGTGCGGAGTCGTGGAATGCAGGGGACCCTGCAGCCAGGACGGGCCTCAGCGGCCACCCGGCCAGCGGTGCGCTGTGCCCATAGAGTGATGGAACAGGAGAGGCCCCACCCCACAGGCCCCCAGGGGGGTGGGGCACAACCTGCCCATACTTGGTGTCAGCCACTTCTGACCTCCAGAATCCACTGAGGTCATCTAAGCCACGATTTGAGATAACTTTTTGCAGTAGCAACAGAAAATTAGTGTAGAAAAAGACCCACATGCTATCAAATCAGGACAGAGGCGGTGCCCTGCAGACTGGCTCAGTGCGCGCCAGCCGCACGGGGACCTGGCCTCCCAGAGGCTCTGCTCCTGGCCTTTCATGTAGAAGGAAAAGTGCCAGTGCCTCCCGGGGCCTGTGCTTGTTGGTTAAGATTGTTCTTTTACAGCAGTTAGCAGAGCACCTACCCGACTCCGTGCTCAGTAACTGCTCGATTGATGCAGATGAACACAGGAGAGGGAGAGACATCCCCATACATACTTTGAGATTCTCCTTCCTTTCTTAAGTAGACCAACTAGGTCACAAAGAAATGCAGCCTGAGTAGACAGTGTGGGCTAATTCCATTCTGAAGTGTTTTTACAGCTTTTATGTTTTCATCTCTATTAAATTGTAGTGTACTGAAAATATGTTGAAATTTCATTAGAAGGTAATGCATGAGGCCACAACTCCTTTTTCTGGACAGAAGAGGGATGCGAGGGGGGAAACAAGGAACACACCAGTTTAAAATTCCACTCCATGTACATCCATTCTGTGACATTTGCAATAGCAGTCAGAGGCCCATGCCTTGGTTACGGTGTGGCAACAAGTGGATAGCCAAGCCCGTTAGCCCTGGGTTGTTTCTGAATTAAAAGGTTCACCTTATAGGAGCTCATCTGTGTGCTTCCCCGCTGCACATGGCTGGATATGTGGTTTCTCCTCTGCACTGTTTTCCCCTCCCACACACCCAGTTCTTTCCCCCACTCATTTATTCTTGCCCTGTCTCTCTGGAAGGACGGGGAAGCTTGGAGTCTGGGGTTTGAGCCCCTGCTCCACCACGTACAGGGCTGCTCAGGGCTGTGTCTCTGAGCCTGGCTAGCCGCTTGACTGATGGGGTTGCTGCAGGGTGAACAGAGGATTCCGGAAATGCACTTAGCAGAGTAAATGCCCCTACTCTTCTTGTCTACACTGCCTCCACAGCAGTCCTGAGAGCCTGGTGTCTTATCCAAGCTGGTGTTTTTCAATTCCAGCGTCTCCTAGGTTAATGAAAGTTCAGGGACCCAGGTTCTTACCAGCCCGTCCTTTACGTTCTGACACCTGGGGGTACTGCCCCTTGATTTGCTGCTGTTGTGATAGAGGTGTGTGCATTGAAAATATCCATCTTCCTCCACCCTGCCCCTCCTCCCTCTCCACACGCTGAACATCCAGGACAAACCCTCAACCTCAGATCACTCACCCGGGCCAGGCTCTCGTGTGCTCCCATCAATCGTCTCCACTCGTTGGTTTCTTAACATAAAATCATTTTCTAACTCACTGTTACAATAACAATGATTATTCCTATTGAATCACAACTTGAGGTGTCTCACAGTGTTCCAGGGATCGTTCTGTCTCACCGTTACCGATGCTGTTAATAACTCATGAGGGATGCTTGTCATCCACTCCGATGAGCCCTGGGTTATCCACATACAGCAGTACAGCAGGAGCATCTGGGGGACTGATGTGGCTTCAGGGGCGCCTCCTCTGATCCCATCCAGGGTGTTGGTGTCCTTGATGACACCCTTGTCAGTTTCAGTTTGACCCCTATACTGCCCCCTCCCTCCTGTCCTGTGGCCTCTGATAATTCTCAGGCATCTCAGACCTACCTGCAAGTTTTGTTTGACCTGACACCGCCTCCCTTCTGAAGGGTGGGGTCAGCCCCAAGTTCAGTGAGCTGGAGGTGAGCAGGGTGGCGGGGTGGCGGTGGGGGTGCTGTGGGTGTCATTAGAAAGAAAACCACAGGCCCCAAATAGTGTCACTTCGCTGAAGTTCCCAAACTGGGGCTTAAGGCCTAATCCAACTGCATTTCAGCCCCCCTCAGAGACGTAGTCTGAACCAGCCAGGAATGTTCCATCAGTGCCAGTGACTCTGCCATAGGGACCTCTCCACCTCCCCCCCCCAAAGAAAGAAGACATCTCCTGGATCCAGGGACCCCTTGTTTTCCCCCTGGACAAAAGCCTCCCTGCAACAGCCCTTCGCTGTTGCTAGTAACTTTCTTACCCAGCCCTCCTTCTAGATGGACCTTCCTTTCTGTCCAGCTCCTTGGAGCCCCTTCTGCTTGCCGCTTGGGGTGCTACCCAATTCATGAGCCCTAAAGCCAATCAGATCTTTAAAATCTGCTCAGTTGCATTTTTGTTGTCTGGCAGTCTGTGCAAGAAGGCTCAGCCGGTGTCTCTCTGAGGCTTAGGCCCCGTCAGGCATGGCCACCAAAGACCCTGAGGGACCTTTCTTGGGACGGAGGGGCTCTGAGTTTGGGACTTATCCTGAGACAAGTTTGAGTGATGTTAATGCTCCTAAGGGAGCAGGGCAGGATGGGGGCCAATAAAGGGTGTGCGGCTCCTCTGAGAGACCGTGGGGACAGTGTGGGGACAGTGTAGGAAACGCCTCAGCGTTGCCTAGTGGGGGCAGAGGACTGGGGCATGGGCGTGCAGTGAGCCCACCCTCCATGGTTGATGCTGGGGCAGAGATGCCTTGCAGGCAGCAGCCTTGGCAGGAGGGGGTGTGGGTGGGGCACCCTGTGGGCTGCTCCTGCCTCGCTTCCCGGCCTCCCTGCCACTTGGGGACCAGAAGTCCTGACCATAGTGTTGATAGTGGAATGTCTGCGCCCCCTAAGGGGAGCCCTGGAGGAGGAGTATGAGAGTGTCCTATAAAAGTTCACCACTTGGGAGAGCACGGGAGGGAAGAAGAGGGCTCTGTCTGTGAGCTGGCCCCAGCCCTCAGACCAGCCAGGAGCCTCTGTGGGAGCAGCCGGTGGGATCAAGCCCAGGGGAGCCTACCTTCTGTTCAGCCCAAGCGTTGGGGCTTCAGGCCCAGACACTGGCAAGGGCAAGACTCTCCCCTCACCGCCTCACCTCTGTCAGGAGCCGAGCATCCCCAAAGAGGCCGATGGAGGAGAGCCGGGCTCTGCATCCTCTCAGGGGCCATGGAAGCCCTTTGTGGCTTCTCCAAGTGGATTCCTAGGCCACCAGCATGGTCAGGGGGGATCCAAGATGGACGGAAGTCCAGCAGTGGCAGGACATGGTAGACCCGCACACGGGAAGAAGCCCTTTTGAGACTCAGAAATGCCTGGGCGTTTTGGGGGGTTTTGACTCGGTCACTAAGGCCACTGGAGGGGTGTCTATGCACCATCATGTGAACATGAAGGAACAACAGGGAAACCCAAACTGATGCACAGCCTGAAAGTAACACACAGGCCTCTGTTCCTCGAAATTTCTGTGGCATGAATGACCAAGGCCGAGGAATGTTCCAGAATAGAAGGTAAATAAACAGATGTGACCACAGAATACAGTTAGTGACCTTGGAATGCATTCTGTGCAGGAACAAAGTTTAATAAGGACATTTTTGGGACAGTTGATGACATTGTAATATGACCCATGGTTTAGATTACAGTGTTGTACTGGTGTTCAATTTCCTGAGGCTGGTCACTGACTTGTGAATATGTGAGAGGATGGTTTTGTCCTCAGGGTGTAGACCCTGAGCACAACCGACAAAGGGGCATGGTATGTGCAACCGACTTGGAAATGATTTAGAAATACAGTAAAACCTTGGATTGCGAGTAATCTGCTCTGCGAGTGTTCCACAAGATGAGCAAACATTTCTAATAAACTTTAACTTTAACTCTGTGTCCCGCATCTGTGCTTCTGATTGGACGCTGCATGAGGACCAGCAGGAAATAATGCTGAAAGAGGCCATGCTTCTCAATCAGAGGTGATTCTGCCCCCTGGCTGACAGTCGACAATGTCTGGGGACATTTGTGGTTGTCACCACTGTGTGTGTGCGCACACGTGCCTGCATGTGTGTGTATGTGTGCGTGTGTGTGCACGTGTGTGCACTCCTGGCATCTACTGGGTACGGGCCAAGGATGTTTCAAACATCCCTCAGTGCCCAGGTCAGATGCCCCAAACAGGCTCTTCTGGCCCCAGATGACCCCATTGCCGACTCTAGACCCCAGCTAAACATGGCATGTTCTTTGCTTCATTTAATCCTTATAGGAATCCTATTAAGAATGCGGTTCCCTTTTTATAATTGGGGAAAGTGACATTGGGGATGGTGAGCCATTTCCCAAGTAACACAGATGGTTAGTGGTGGAGCTGGGATTCAAACCTGAGTCTGTCCCTGCAGTTTGTGTTTTAGCCGATGCAGGACACTGTGCAGGGACCAGGCAGGTAAGGGGCACTCAGCAGGTGCCTGGGGAGCGAAGAAACCTCTTTATTTTGACTTGAAAGTTCTCTGGGTTCTGCTGCCAGTTTGCTTTTGCCCCAGACATTCCCTGGTGACCCCCTTGATTTGTTCAGTCCCTCGGAAATCACCCAGAACATTCACACCACTGCCCAGCACTCATCGGACACTGGCAAGTGGGGAGTGAATGACGTCTTGATGTTGGAGTCAAGGAGACCTAGATTGGGCAGCCAAGTCTTACAATCTGTACATGGGAATGAGGAGTTATATTACCAGTGCCTCTCGCCCTGAGTCTTGGGTTTGTAAAGTGTGCTGACGAGTGCCCGTCAGCCTCAGGTCCCTTTCTTAGGAGGCCCCAACCCCTTAGTGACGTTCCTGGACCCACTACATGGCAGGGCAGGGGGTCTGATTACCCACCACGGCGAGAGGACGGTGAGGCATCTGATTCAATTGCTGTTCTTGTGGATCCACTGTGACGGATGTCTGTGGTGGGCCTGTGTGCACGCTTGCCCTGGGGACTTCCTCAGCACCTCGATGGCGATCCCAGGGTACGCCTCAGCAGGGGCAATGAAGGACCCAAATGTGAGATCTATGAGCATGGTTCCTAATCACACCCCCTCCCTGCCCCTCCCCCCGGCTGCCCCAGGGGCTCCTGTTCATATCATCCCCTCAGCTGTGATTCCCTTGGGCCTACAGTTTCTGAACCAGCCTGAGCCAGAGCAGTGGGTAGGTGGGCTCTGAATGGCATCAACTTACCAGAGACCAGCTGCTTTTATTTATTTTTTTAAAGTTTACTTATTTGGGGGAAGGGGGAGAGGGAGAGAGGGAGAGCAAGATAGAGAGAGAGAGAGAGAGAGAGAGACAGAGAGAGACAGAGACAGAGACAGCCAGAGCGGGAGGAGCAGAGAGAGAGAATCCCAAGCAGGCTCTGAGCTGTGAGCAGAGCGCCTGATGTGGGGCTCGAACCCTGAGATGATGACCTAAGCCAAAATCAAGAGTCGCTGGCTTAATGGACTGAGCCACCCAGATGCCCCAGGAGCCCTGCTTCTCAGTGTCTCTCACCCACTTCCCTAACACTTGGGGCCATTTGTGGATGGGCTGATGGGGACGGTGGGAACAAGACAGCATTCATTAGGAGTATACAGATGGCTCATGGGGACCCCTGCTAGTTTTTCAAGTTCAGCTTTCTCACTGAGCTGGGCAGGCCCTGCTCCAGGCATGGGAGCTATTCATTTAAATGAATCCTACAAGGCCTGCCCTCCGTGAGCATGTGGTCTGTTAAAAGAGCCCCATGTATAGTAATTATATCAGTGCAGGGCCCCTGGCTCTTGTAACTGCTCTGTTCACCTGCCTGCCTTCCAGGGCTACTCTTGGCTGCTCCCGTCCCCTCTCTTGCCCTCAGCTGAATATTGCTGGCAGGTGTGGCCTCCAGGCACCTGGCCTCCAGAGCCCTTTCTGCACCCATTACCCATCCTTTTCCCTGGGGCCTCCATGCCCTGCCCTCTGGGTAGAGGCCTCTGGATGTGCTCCTCAGCCTGGCTGTGAGCTGGCTGTGGGTGGGCCCTTCTGTGCTGCAGGCCTGGCGCTGTGAGCTGAGGGGCAGAGGAGGAACTGGCGTGGTGTGCGGGGCAAGTGCAGGGTGTGGAGGGAAACCATGGGTCTGTGTGCAACAGCCTTTCCTGCAGAAGGCACTGATCCCGGGTATCTGGGCATTGGCCTCACCCACATCAGAGGCTCAGGGGCAAGACCTTGTTGCCATGAGTCTGGGGTGCACGTGGGCAGGTTACAGTGTCAAGAGCCAAGTGTGGACCCCAAGGCTCATTGTTGGGATTTTCAGCCACTCAACATACACTCTTCCTCCTGTCTTAGGGGAGAAACCCTCCCCACCTCAGGATCTATCTGGAAACCACCAGGGCCTCGGACAAGAGGATAATGAAGATTTTCTGCAGCGACAAAAATGAAACCTGGAACTAATGTGTTTTTACCACATCCAGTGTCATCTCCCCGACCCACAATCGCGATGTCCCAGCTCATCCTGCCTCCTGCCCCCACCTGCTGCTTGGACTTGGAGGATAAATGAGCTGGGGTGTCCCTGAGAGCTGGCCTGCTGGGCATGTGGAGTCGGGGGCACTTGGGGCGGGGGGTGGCGCAGAGCCGCATTTTAATAAGTGTTTGATAGTTGCTACCTGCACAGTGACTAATTGCGTGCACCCATCCAGAGGGCAGACCCCCTGCGTGGCACTCCATTAACAAATTAGTCTTCAGTCCTGAAGGCAGGACTCCCTGCTCTTGCTGTGATTCTGGAAGCTCAGTGGGGCACAGCCTCACCTTCGGAGTGACAGCTTCCTTGTGCCACCAGCAGGCTGTGTGGAAGGTTTTACCTCTCACCCTTCCCGTGGCTGGGTCGGAAGGGCCGCCCTGGAAGGGGTGTCGACCTCTGTGCCCTCCTTATCCCCCTCATCTGCTTCAGCCCTTGCCCTCGCCCCTGCTGAAGAGCCCCTGCCACAGCCACCTCTTTGTTACCTGGAGGTCTCTGTAGTCAAACACCATTTCCTTAAATAGGGCAACTTGATTCCAACAGATTCTGTCCCTGGGGTGGAAAGGCCGGGACCCGCTAAGCCAGAGTGGCAGGTGCGTTATGTGGTGTGGGGTCAGAGGGCACCCGCCAGTGATGCTGAAATCATCCCTTTTCCTTGCTCAGTCTCCCTGGGAGACCCACCTGCTTCCCTTCCTACGTGCCGAAGCACAGGCCAGGGGAAAAATAAAACCTCTTTCTTGCCATTGCCAAGAATTCTTATTGCCAAGAAAGTCCATGCATTCATTGTAAACTGCTGTTTTTGTAGAGGACAAAAATCAGGGTTATGCCTGGACAGCAGCCTCCTATGAAAAATATACCAGGAAAGATGTGAGGGTTTGGTAAAAGGAATCACACACACAGGATCACAGGAAAGGTTTAACAACTAGATTTTGTCTGACAAAGACTGGCTACTTTCCCTCCCTCCCTCCCTCCCTCCCTCTCCACCCCAACTAGTTCCCTGTTATCTTTAAGAAACATCTCCTTTACTTCCCCATCTTGCTCATGGTTCTTGGTTGCAAACAACAGACCCCGCTCTAGCTCGTGGCTCGTTTCAATGTGGACAGAGCCCGTTGAAGGACTCTGGTGAGCTCACAGAATCCCCTGGGACAGTCCGAGTCTTGCGATCACAGTCCATGCACACAGGAGCCCACCCAGGCCTGGAGATGCCCCCTGCCCCACCTACTTTGGGCCATGCTACTGCCATGGATGGGGCCAGGACACACGTCCTGCAGCTAGGACAGATGCATGGCCCCGCAAATCCAGCGTGAGGTGAGGACCCAAGACCAGGGCTGAGGAGCAGGGCAGAGCCATGGACTGGGAAGGGGCTCAGGCAGCCACTCGTCTGTCTCATGGTCATCAGTGGAGACCTGCAGTGTGCCACAGGATGGGAGCACCGGGGGCAGGGGTAGGTGTCAGCTCGTGGGAAAGATGGGCCAAACCAGGGGAACAGAAACATCACAGTAATTTTGCTGGAAGGGAAAAAAATGGAGGTAGTGATGGGCCTTCCCCAGATGGGGTCCAGGGCGCCTCCCTGCGGTGGTTCCCGCTAAGCTCACCTGTGGCCCCTCCTGCCATCTGGCCACAGCCAAGTGTGCCAGCTCTGATATCCGCATTGCCAGGATCAAGGCCCCTGTGCCTGGCTCAAGCTCATGGCAGTCCTTGGATAAAGTTGGTAGGTACATGGGGTGGTTTGGGGTCAAGGGGAAGCATTTCGGCCATGGAATCCCCGAGGCAGCTTAACTTGGGTAAACTGACCTCTCTTACCCTTGGCTTTCTTGTCAGGAGGTAGGATTGATGAAGGTGCCTGTCCCATTGGGTTGGAGATAATGCTTTTCAGGTGTGGAGGACACAGTCTAGCTCACAGCAAGTGCTCAGTTAATGCTTGGCTGTTAGGGTGGCATCACCATGCTCATTAGCAATCAACTGATGAATCAATCGCTAAACCATAAAGCCAGACTGTTCCTTAGTGCTTAGCCGGTGCATAGGCACAGGGGAGAATAGCGTTTGGGATTTTTTTTAAGAATCTCTGTTCTACCATATTTTCATACCTCAGTGTTCTTCCTTAACTACATTATCTACTAGTTGTTGGGTATTTATTCTAGTTGCCTTCCCCAGAATGCCGTACTTAATCCCTAGTGTGTGTGTGTGTGTGTGTGTGTGTGTGTGTGTGTGTGTGTGTGTGTGTAAATCAAGTGTCATAGACTTTAAGTATGTTGCCGAGTGTTGTAGCTTCTGTGAGGAATAGCTGGGATTTGAACCCAAATCTGGCTGACCTCCAGTTCTGTCTCATGACCAGTGCCAGGTTGCAGAGCAGCAATGAGGTGCGGGGGCTGGAGGCCTGGGCTCCGTGTCCGTCTCCTTGTGAGCCAGGGTCCTCACACACACAGCAGGTGTGTCCCGAGGAGGGCCCAGCAGCATCCATTTTTGCCGTCAGACAAAGAATGTGCCTGGTGTTTCCCCGAGAAACTTCTTGGGAAATTGTGCCTAAAGGAGACAGTTCCTTGTAAATTCAGCTGCCACTGAAAGCAGAGAGGACTCGGTTTTCCAGAATGGCAGAAACAGCTGCCGATCATTTTTATTTGCTTCTTGTTCATTTTGCATTTTCTTCTATCCCCATAATGCTTTCTCCCCCATGTGATAAGATTTTCATCTGACTGTCTATTTAACATACCGATGCTTCTTGCAGAAACTGACGTCCATTGTTCCTTGGAGTGGGGATTCATTAGTCTTTGCCAGAGAGGGTCTGTGGATTCGGTGCCTCCTTTGTAGGTTTGAGATTAATTCCTGCTGTGGTCATGTTCATTGGGATAATTTTATCAAGATTTTCTTTCTGTTGCTTTTATTTCTTGCTTTCTTGGTTACTTTATTAAATTCTGAAATATCTTATTAAAACCACTTCTTTTCTCATGACAAAAGTATAACATTTTTTTAACTTTTTTTTAACGTTTATTTATTTTTGAGACAGAGAGAGACAGAGCATAAACGGGGGAGGGGCAGAGAAGAGAGGGAGACACAGAATCGGAAGCAGGCTCCAGGCTCTGAGCCATAAGCCCAGAGCCCAACGCGGGGCTCGAACTCACGGACCTCAAGATCGTGACCTGAGGTGAAGTCGGACGTTTAACCGACTGCGCCACCCAGGTGCCCCACAAAAGTATAACTTTTAAACTTGACTTGAAAAAGTTTGCAAACCAGGTGCTTTCTGCCCCTCTCCCCCGTGCCCGGGGGGTGGGACAGGGCCTGCCGGGCACATGGGTCAGGGAAGGCTCTTACCTGTTCACTCTAAACGTTTGTGCATGGTTTTCAGTATTAATACTCATCACAGACTATTTCACTGAATTGCTTTAAGCAGTGAAAAAAGACTTCTGGACGTGGTAATGTTAATTTTTAAATTGTCTTATAAATTTATGTTAAAAGCAGTCAGCAGATATAGAAATGTAACAAGTCTTTTGTGAAATACACTTTGAGGACTCCACCTTTAAAAAAATGACAGATGGCAATCCCTCCAGTGAGAATTATGTGGCTATCAAAGTTGCACAGAATTCAGGAATATGCTTTAATGGAGATTTTTAAGGCCACTTGGCCTAACTGCAGTTTACAGCCCAAGTGACAATCTGTCTGGGTTCTGTTGGAGTATCTAAAGGTGCAGAGATAGATAAGCTGTACTCACACTGTGGAGCGAGACTTAATGCCAGCAAATGACTTCCATGTCGGCCATCACCGGAAACCATCTGGAAGGACAATTTATGAAAACCCGGCCTTTTGTGACTTACATGGTTCCTGGTCTTTTGAAAAAGGACTGTCAGGGCAGGACTCATTTGGTGCCCACCATGAGTTAGTTTCTCACCTGGACAGGTGTCTGCCTCTTGCAGGTGGGCAGGTAAGTTGGCTTGCTGGCCTTGGGAGGCAGGACACCTATGGGTGGAAGCCAATGGGTGTGGAGAGCGATGCCTGGTGGTGGAGGAACCTTCCTGTGTTCACAGGCCTCCCCAGCCCCCTTATCCAGGGCTCTGTGCCTCTCCTGTTCCCAAATAGGAGTGCTTTCTTGAAGCTACAATAGCCAGAACACCCCACATCCTCTGCCTCGTCCCCACCCCTGGATCCCCCACTCATATGTCACATGTGTTTCTTAGACACGGATCTAAAATTAATGCTCTCGAGCTCAGTTCCTCGGGGGATAAGTGGGATAATCAGCAAATGTCAAAATTTTTTCTCCAAACTTCTAAATGAATGGAAAATAAAACAACGTAATTCCCCCTCCCTGAGGAATTACCTGGCCACTGTTTTGCGAGATTTGACAAGGCTATCTTCTGTTCCCCTGAGTGAATCCAGTTGGGAATATTTTATGCTGCAGGTCTCTGAGCTCTGAGGAGAGACACTGCCCCTTTGGAAAGAGGAGGTCCTGAGAGCAAGGGTTCTAGGGCGGTGTCCTCGTGTTCCGGGTGGCTTTCTGAGCCATAAAGTCTGGGAGGCACCTGGCCACACACCCAGAAACGGGCTCCTTCTGTGGGTGGTGTCGGTTAACCTCCAGAATCTAGTGTAACTGGAAATCTTTATTGGAGTTACCCAAGCCATTACCCGATCACTGTATTAGCTCTGCCCTCGAGCACTCTTGACTGCCTTTCATGGGGTTGGAGTGCTTCGTCAGTTGGAACTCAAGCCTCCCGATCTTAATTAGAGATGTGCCAAAGTACCTGAATTTAATGGAGAAGGTTGGAAGACAGATCTCTCTCCACCCCTCTTGCATTGAATGACTTCATTACTGAGTACCGTCCACAGCCATGCAGAAATTTAATATGCTCTGCAGAGAAGCACAGAGTTTGACGTGCAACCGCTTCTGCGTGGCACGTTCTGTGTGCAGCTCTGCGCTCTTTGCAAAACGGGGAGAACCAAGATGTCAGTCAGTCCCCCGGCCATGCTCTGCCCAGCAGCCTGGCCTCGGACACCAGCGAGGGGCTGATGCCCCTGATACCCTGTGGTGCGGTGAATGCATTATTCATGTACTCATTCCCATCCGCAGATAATTCAATATTCTGCTCTCAACAATCTTTTCCAGTGTTAGCTGTATTCGTCCTCTCGTTTTGTAAAGAAGTCTGCTAAGTAATTGTTAAATATCTCTCCTGCTCCCTGAATAAATTGGAGATACAGAAAAATAATAGGGGTATGATTGCACCATGTTCATTGGGTCATGTGTGCCCTGAGTCGGTGGTGCGGTCACGGCAGATGGAAGTGTGGCCTTGTAGGGACTGCAGAGAAGGGCCCAAGTCACAGCTCTTTCTCCCCCTGGAAGATTTCCTCCGACATCTGTCCTTCTTAACTCAAACACGGCACCCTGCCCTGGCGACACCAGCTCTTACCAGCGGTGGCTTCTTTTCCACCAAAAACCAGGTGGTGGTCCTGGTCAATTCATGTGGAAACTCTGCCAGCCTCATTCTCTTATTTAAGCTGAACATTTCCATCAGAGGCAGGAACAGTGTAACTATTACACCCGTCTGCTTTGCAAAGCCAATTCACAGGTTCAGATTTCCCCAGTTTAAGCAAGGGCTTGTGAGCACAGTAAATACAGCTGGAGGGAACTGTTTGTCTGACACTTGCTTGGAAGGAATAAATAGCACTGGGTTCCACCAAGAAAGGTAAAGAGCTCCCAGGCTTCCACAGAGGAGAGAGGAGCCAGGAAAACGGTGACTCTTTCCTGGAAAATTCACTGGAAAAGAAGGAGTCGCTTTCGCTATGACGCTGAAAGAAAACATTCAGAGAGAGCGGCCGATGCTGGGGTGCTGGGCTTGACCGCTGTTCCTCCAGAAGCCAGGTGCAGGCTGAACTTGAGGGCTGGGCAGGCGTCTGAGCACGGTGCTCCTAGCGGGCAAGAAGCTGGTGCTTCCGGAGCTCAGAGTCGCTGGTCTGGGTGTGTGGGTGGGGTGGTTGGCTTCAGGCATTTATCCAGGCTGAGTGTTTTGTCAGAGACAGATTAAGCACATCCTTGGCGGCATGTCTTATGAAGAGCAATGGAGGTGCTTGGGTGTCGTGGACCGTGTGTTGAGGAACACAGAGGCCCCGCTCAGACAGGCTGGGGTCTTGTCTGCCTCTGTTTCTCACTAGGAGTGACTTGGGTGTCTCAGTACATTCAGTGTGCTCTAACCAAATGCAACAGGATGAGTTACAGATAAGAAGCAGACACTTTGAAAGGTTGTGTAATTTGTGAGGTCCGAGATCGTGGCACCAGCATGTTTGGTGTTTGATGAGCACCAGCTTCCTGGTTCCTAGAGGGCTGTCTTCTTGCTGTGTCTCACGTGGTGGAGGGTGTCAGACACCTCTCTGGGGTCTCTTGTATGATGGCACTGGGCCCATTCATGAGGGCCCCATCCCCCTGACCTAACCACCTCCTGGAGTCCCCACATCCTAACACAGTCACCTTACGCATGAGCATTTCTGTGTATGCATTTGTGGGAGTCATTTGGGGGGACACAAACATTCAGCCCGCAGCACCTGGGAAAGTTACTGACTCCCTGTCTCTGTTTCTCATCTGTGAATGAAGTGACGATACAGTCTAACTCTTGGACTTGCTGTGAGAGCCAGGAATGTAACGCATGTAAGCTGTGCAGTGAGTGCATGGCACACAGTCAGAAATGCCAAGCTTTATTTTTCATAGCTCATGGACTGAAATATGGAATTGCAATTTTGACAGAAGAGGAAAAAAAACATTAATGTATTAAGAAGCTTACCATGTTGGGGTCCTGGGTGGCTCAGGTGTTTAAGCGTCCGATTTCAGCACAGGTCATGATCTCGCAGTCTGTGGGTTCGAGCCCTGCGTTGGGCTCTGTGTGACGGCTGAGCCTGGAGCCTGCTTGGATTCTGTCTCCCTCTCTCTCTGCCCCTCCCCTGCTCTCATTCTGTCTCTTTCTCTCTCTCTCAAAAAATGAATAAATGTTAAAAAAAAAAAAAAGAACCTTACCATTGATGATAGACACTAAAAATGAATGTTCATTATACCTCCAATGAGAAGGCACACCTGTGGAAAATTACCACTTAGTGCATCCAGATCTCGCGAGGCCCCCAACTATTTAGGAATAGTCCATTTACGTAAAGTGGGGTCCTCTTCATGCATGGGTGCTTGCCCTAGGGAGACAGAAAGGCTGAGAAATTATTAATCTACCCCAACCCAACTTCATTCGTGGGCAGAGTCCAGAGGGTGAAGAGTGAGTGAATGTTGTAGACGTTTGCAGTCTTGGTGATCTGCTCATAAACACAGTGGTTTATTAGAATCTAGGATGCTGGATTTGATAACAGCTGCGGTAGGGAGCCTCCTCTCAGAGACGTTCCAGAATGCCCCTTGGGGCTGGTAATGATGTGCAGAACCAGTCTGTCCTCCTGGAAGGAAAAGGCTGGTGCACAGTGAAGTTTGGAAACAAAAACAAACTCAAACACACCTTCCTCAAGACCCGAGATTCTAGCCGCGTGCGATGCAAGGCATCGCAGAGGCCCAGTCAGTCTTGGGGGAAACTCATCCAATGCTCACTTCTGCTTGGTGGCAGGGACTCTGCAGAGATTCACTGATATCCTACTCCAATTGCAAAGCCGTGGCTCGTGGCCCACGATCACAGGGCTGCTGGGTTCACATAGCTTCAAGGCAGTCCCAAAGGGTGGAGAATTCCAGAATGTGGGAGAATTGGTGACGGAGGTGGGTGAATATGTGAGTGACTGACATTTACCATTGAAGAGCTCTGACATATGCTCGAAGTTGGCTTTGGAAGGGGCCGGAGATCAAAGTATTGCTTGCCCGTTTCCTGGTGATTTTATTTGTCACAGAAGAAAGGAAATACAGTCATCACTTGGGAATTGTGAATGAGGTTGGGGCTCTCTGTTTAGGAATGGGAGCACACTGAGGGACAGGATGTTGGGAGGAGAGTGGCTCTATTTCTCCCAACACAGTGCCTTTCCTCAAGCCAAGGAGTCTCCTCTGGTTTTCTGAATAGATAAGAATGGTTTGTAATTCACATATTGTCAAGGGCTTCTGGAATGCTTGAGGAGGCTTGGAAAAGGATTTCAGTTGGCATAGCATGGCTTTGCCCAAATTGCAAATGCCATATTCCTTAGCCAGTTCCTTTCTTTATACAGAGGTTAACTTCCCAACTGGCAGGTAGGGATTATCACAGTCCGAATGTAGGTGGTTTCTGTATAATATTTGCCTCTGGGTGCCCCTGTGAAAACAGCCATAAATAGGGTGTTCTAGAGAGAGAGAAGTCATCAGCTGGGAAAGCTAAGGGCTGGAGGTGACCTCAAAACCTAGGGAGATATGCTTTGCTGTGGGCTGAGGCAGCTGGGAACCTGCGAGGAGTTTCCAAGAAGTTAATTCTACAGAGGTCTTCAGTTATCTACATTGTTATTTCTCTAACTTCCACCGGAAGAAATGTTTTCTGGCTAAAAAGTCACCAGCATTTGCAAGTAACCACTGTTTTTTTCCCAGCCCTTCCTGAACGTGTGGCCCCCACACACCCTGGAAGGTAAAGAGGACAGGTTTTGTGGCCCTGGGAAGATCAAGAAGGAAGGCATGATGTGGCTGTCTGGTTGAACCAGAACTCAAACCTGCCTCTCCTATCTGTTGAATGCCTGAAACCTTCTTCCTCTCGTGTATAATTGATTTCTGTTTTCCACGTGCTATGGAAATACTACACTGTGTCTTCCATCGTCCTTGTTGGCGAATCTTCCAACGTCCGAATTTAGGAAAAAAAGGTAAATTGAGAGAGATGTTCCACTTAACGGAAAGATTTTCTCCCTTTCTCAAAAGAATTTGTGCTTTCTTTACATTGAAAAAAATGTTGCATATTGTCCTTCGATTTGCAAAAAACGTGGCATAGCTTTTCAGAGCACGTCCGTTTGGTAGAGTGAGACACAAGAGAACAGAACTCATGCCTCTCAGGGAATTCCTGAATGTGCCCTCAGCCTTTTAACCACTCCAGGGCGCCTGTGTGGGTTTATGGTTACGGGTGTGTGGTTGGCGGCCTGTGCCCCCCGAAGCAGGTGCAGGCACACACCCTCCCAGACGACATGCCCGCATGCATCCCCAGTTGCCTCACTGGTGAACTCTAATGTGGTCTCTCAGCTCTCGTCCTGGGTTTCAGCATCTCTCTGAGAAAACCAGACAGACGGGGTGCTCCTGGCAGTCTGGGCATAAATGAGCTCTCCACGTTTAGCTGAAGGGATCTCTTGCTGCCCAACACCCGTTACTTCCTGCCAGTCTCTCTACAAACATGCCCTGGTGTACCTCCGTACACACACATGCACACACAGGCTTGCTTCAGGTAAACAAACAAACACCAAGCCTTCCTCCTAATTGCCTGAGCAAATCCGAGAGCCTTATGGTGAATCGTTGTGTCAATAATCATCCCTGCCACATCAATATTCATCCTCTCGCTTCTCTCTGGATGGTTTCCATAACCGAGAGTCTACCTTTGTTAAATCTGGAGTAGTCGTTTCCGGCTGGCGGAGATTTTGCCCCTTCCCTGAAGACACCTGTCGATGTTTGGAGACATTTTTGCTTGTCTCAACGTTGGGGGCTCGCTACCAGCAATGTAGTAGGGAGACGCGAAGGATGCTGCTTAACATGCTATGGTGCACAGAATGGCCCCACAGCAGAGAGCTGTCCAGTCCAAATGTCAGGAGTGCCAGGGAAGAGGAATCCTGGGTCATAGGGGGGAACGCAGCATAAACGTGAGATAACAGTTCGTCCTAATGAGGGACCCTGGCCCAGAATTTGTGGCTCGCTAGCACTGGGAACTTTCTTTGGAAAACTGGAAGAGGGGAAACCCATCACACGCACAGTGATACACAGGCATTTTAGAAACAGCAATGGCAGGGGCGCCTGGGTGGCGCAGTCGGTTAAGCGTCCGACTTCAGCCAGGTCACGATCTCGCGGTCCGTGAGTTCGAGCCCCGCGTCAGGCTCTGGGCTGACAGCTCGGAACCTGGAGCCTCTTTCCGATTCTGTGTCTCCTTCTCTCTCTGCCCCTCCCCCGTTCATGCTCTGTCTCTCTCTGTCCCAAAAATAAATAAAAAAACGTTGAAAAAAAAATTAAAAAAAAAAAGAAACAGCAATGGCAGTGGCAGGCACGGAAACTTCCCCTTTTAATTAAAGAGTACAGCCGGTGAGCATGGCACCACGATTTCTCAGTTACAGTCCCCTCCAAGTGGCTCATTCCCTGCGCAGTCAGACCGACAGAGGGCACCCCTCTGATGGCGTCCTGACCGTGGGTGAGGGACAGGCAAGTTGGTCTTTCTGAAACACTTTCCCTTCTGTTATAAAGAGGTTGTGTTGTTGAAAAGAGACCCTTGCTGTTTGTGGTGCTATTAATAATTCTCCCCCGGTGACATCACCCATGTGGCCAGAGAAACGGAGTTTCTGACTGCATCACCACAGAGCTCCTGCTGGATTGGGAGGAGGGATGGAGATGGTGAGGTGGGGAGGCTGGAAGTGTCTGCCTGGGCAGTGAATAGGGGACTGGTTTCATTGCTCATCAGGAAGCGTTGGAACAGGAGAGAGACTGAGCATCTCCGGAAGCCGAAGCCGCCTTTGGCTTGCAAAAGTGTGACATACAATTCTCCATGGAACAGGCAAGCTATATTTAGCTTGGTTTTGGAAAGGGTAGGAAAAGGATATATTTAAATAAAAGTTTGGACAGCTTGTATACCAAAACCCATCACCATCCAGGTACACATATCTCTACAAGCTGAGGGAAGGAAACCTTCATCCAATGGCTCCCTTAAATGGTGGCATCTGTTTCTGTTTGGATCTCGGAAACCCTGAACACAGCTGTTTTCGTTAACACAGATTTTAATGGGAGATATTTGTCCCCACCACTCAGTCGTTTCCACTTGCCTGAGACCGCCATTTAAAACAACAAGTATAATAGCATCTTTGAGCTTTGTAGTTAATAATTAATTAGGAGGTTTAAGAGCAAACTCTTTGGGGGTTACTGTACAATAGCATGTTTACAGAATTAGGTCTGGGCTTTTTGGTCTGGCTAAGTGTTTCCATCAATTCTCTGTCTATTAAATGTAATTACGTATGATGCTTCCTCAACATTATGATGTCGCATTTAAAAAGCAAGCTGGGAAAAAGTCCATAATTTTAAGTGCGGGATGAGGGTAACTATGGAAATTCAAATACAGGCACCTGTGACTGGGTGGTGGGGGAGTCACGGCCAAGAATCGAACAGCAGAGTTTCAATCACGGAGGCCATTCGGTACACCTTTGTCCCTGTTGGTCTCACCTTCCTGCTTCTGCTAGGATGCTTCTTTGGGGAACAGCAGCACAGGTTAGATGTGTGCTGCAGAAGGACAAGAATGAACAGAAAGAAGGAAAGTTCTCGCTCACGTCCTTGGCATGTATTTTCGCACTTACTGTTTTTTAATGAGAGGTATTCATCGATTAAACGCGCGTTTTTGATATTGGCCCTTTAAATGCATGTGCTTCCAGAATAACCTTCATTTTCTCAGTCTGGAAACAGCACTTTTAGACACTTTGGAAGCAGGCTCTGTAGTCCATTCTTTTTCAGAGCGTAGCTCTTGAACAGGTAGCGTTTGCTGGGAGGGTTTTAACGTGTTGCTGTGCAGGTACTCAGGCTTCAGGACGAGGAAGCCCAAAGAGCTCCTCCCCCTCCTGTTCATTAACAGATTCTGTGGCAGTGCCCCAGCACGTTGGATCCCACCTGATTAATCACCTCTGTAAAAAATGGACGGAACGGTGTCGTATCTCGAGATTGTATGCAATAACTAAAAAATAGTGCTTCTTGGAGAGGAATGCCAGGGTCTTGTCCTGTGGCCGACCCCCTTCTCCAAGCCTGGGGTGTGCATGGGAGCAGTTAGTTCACATCTCACTAGAACAGAGACTTAAGAAGCTTGCAGTGGTGGGGCTCCCCAGTGGTTGGCAAAATAAAGCCTAGACCAGAGTTACGTCTGAACACTCCCATGCTCCTGGCAGATGTACGAGGCACAGGAAGTCACTTGCTGGGAGAGCCCGCCAAGATGGCCCTCTTCTCCTTGTGTCAAGGCACCTTTGGCCCAGCGATGCCCTCCATTTTCAGACGGAGGGGGAACGCCCTGCAGGTAGCTCCTGGACTTGGGGACACCAGACATGCTTCTTTTGGACGCACCCTGACTCGGCTGTGCTGCCAGAACTCATCTTGGAAATACAGCCCTTCCGCAGGCCTTCTCTGAAGAATGCAACTCTTCCCTGTGATTTCTCTTCAGCGGTTGTATTTTTGGAGCGTGTTTCTTGATGGGAGATGTGCTGGGATCCGTAAGGAAGGATGTTGATGTTCTGGTGTCGCTCCTGGTCATTGGAGTGGCTGGCAGGGACACACATCAGTAGATACAGTTGGGCTTACCATGATGTCCCCCGCCTCCGTGCTGCCTGGTTTCCCTCTTGCCGAGAGAAGGGACGGTCTCTCTTCCTTCTCCAGACTTCTCAAGCTCTCCCTGGTGACTGCTGAGGTGGCAGATCCCTTTGTGGGGGGGGATTCTAAGAGGGGAAAATAGACTATTTCTTTTGCTGCGTTCATATAGTATTGGGGACATTAGAAAAAAGGTGGCAAAGAAAAAATTATTTTCAAGGCTTGGGGGGTGCTACTGCAGTGTAGTGGTGTTACCTTCTTTTTGTTTCTTTCCTCCAGGGCATAGTTAAAATTCTGAATTAGAATTTTTGTGGCATGTTCTCACTGTGCATCTTGATGATCAGATTTCCACTACGAGATGATATTTATCCCATATGCCTCACTTTAAGAACTGCCTTTTTTGAATCATTCCTCACAAGATGGAAGTGACTTTGTTTCCGGTTTTCAAATGCCTTTCATCTCATGCATCTCTCTCCCTATTTTGAATAACACAGTTTTGACTCAAGAAGACACTTCCGGCTGAAAGAGCCTCATTCAGTCCCAGCTTGGGTGCTTATGGAGGGAGCACATATCAAGATTGATAGCGGAGGTTTTTTTTTTTTTTTTCCCCCAAAGCAATAAAGACGCGTTAGCACAGATTTGGCAATTATTGCATGAGGTGGGACCTCGCATCTCCAAGCCTTGTGTGTTATTGGACACAGGTCTGTCAAGAACCACTTTAAAAAGCAGCACAGGAGCAGTTACTCTGGAGCTCATGTGATTTACACGTATCAGAAAAGGAAAAAAGAAAAGCAAACCATCCTTGTGTCATCCAAATACGCACTTGGACTAGGCAGCAATTTCCAGAAACACATTCATGTCTGGAATCAAAAGGTGCTTAATTGCAAACATCTGAGATGAAAGGAAAAGTGAGGTACTTGGAAAAGTATGCTAGATGATTCAGATGGGCGCCCTGGAGATGGTAGAGACACTGATGGGAGAGCCAAGCACGGGGTCTGAATGAAGTCATCTCATCAGACGCGAGATGGAGAAATTAATGTTTCCACGTTGATACTTTCTACGGGATAAAAATGTGTATACGTGCCTAAGTTAATAACCTGAATATTATTAATAGATATTGGACGTCTTCATCTTTTTCAAGGAGCTTTATTTATTTATTTTTTCATTCAGTTTGGTCAGAATCTACTTTGGGATTACCTCTTCCTGGAAAAACAGCACCATGTCTCTGGGCACATGTATTGTTGATTTTTCTTTCAGACCTTGGGGCAAGGCTTGAGGTTGGGAAGTATTGGGGGAGGTGGAGAGAACTGCCCGTCATTCACACCTGTGCATGGTACATCCACAGGTCACGTACACAGTTCTGGTTAAGTCGGAAAACTTGGAGTGTGCTTATAACATTAATTTTCAGTGTTTCAGAAACATCGGAATGGTCGGTGGAGTTTATTAAAAATATAGATTCTGGGGGCCGCCTGGGTGGCTCAGTCAGTTAAGGGCCCCACTCTTGATTTCAGCTCCGGTCATGATCCTGGAGTTGTGGGATCCAGCCCCGTGTTGGGTTCTGTGCTGAGAGCAGAGCCTGCTTCGGATTCTCTCTCTCCCTCTCTCTGCCCCTCCCCAGCTCATGTTCTTTCTGTCTCTCAAAAGAAAAATTTAAAAAAAAAAGAATGGAAAGAAACACAGATTTGTGGGCATCATCTCCCAGAGGGCTGGACTAGGGCCAGGAATCTGAACTGGGGACATTTGGACATCGCCATCACACTGAGGCCTGGAGAGTTTTCCAGGGGTGCGATTCGATCCAGCATCAAGGGGAGGTGTGGGTGATGGGGCTCCACGAGGAAGGTAGAGCAAAGGGGCTGGGTCTCTACGTGCATGTGAGGAATCAGCTGTACCCAGGCAGGTCCAGTCTCCACCCTCAGCCTCAAGGATATCATTTCAAGGCCCCTGGAAGGTTCTAGCCAGCAGGAGCATCCTCGTTTGATGGGGACTTTGGCCACTCGCCAGTCCAGCGGTGTGATTTATGACGGGGTCTTTAGGACCCATCATATCAGTTCTGATCTGGGGTAGGAGACTAAAGGTCAGCCAAGTGGGCAGGACACGGTCAAGCCCCAGTTAAGATTCTGGAAAACAAAGGCTTGGGTGAGCTTCCCGGATGAGCCACACTCTGCAGTGCTGTCGCGCACGGAAGCCCGGAGGAAGTAATACCGTCCAGGACTCCACGGGGGTGGCTGGAGGTTTTTGGCACTGGAAATTCATACGTGGACCCTCCCAGACTTTGCCTCTGTCCTGTGGTTGGCTCTTACTTGTATCCTTGTACTCATGATAAACCTGTTCGTAAATACAGTGTTTCCTGCATTCTGAGAGGTGTTCTAGTGAATTATCAAACCTGAGGGAATCTTGGGGACCCCAGGATTTGCAACCAGGGGGTCAGACGTGATGGTGGCCGTGGTGACCCCGAGTGTGTGGCTGGCATCTGAAGTCTTGGGCCTACTTGGCAGTCTGGAGGGCTGTACCCTCTCCTGGAGCATGGCCAAACCTTCTGCAATGTGCTTCAGCCTGGACAAGCCTGAGAAACACAAGGTGGAGAGAAAGAAACAAGTTCCATACAATGATATACAGTGTGACAACATTGATGCCAATTTTAGAAAGAATAAAGCGATGCCTGTGTGCCTAGGTGGCTCAGTCGGTTAAGCGTCCGACTTCAGCTCAGGTCATGATCTCACGGTCCGTGAGTTCAGGCCCCGCATCGGGCTCTGTGCTGACCCCTCAGAGCCTGGAGCCTGTTTCGGATTCTGTGTCTCCCTCTCTCTCTGACCCTCCCCCATTCATGCTCTGTCTATCTGTCTGAAAAAGAAATAACTGTTAAAAAAAAAATAAAAAAAATAAATAAAGCGATGCCATAGGTTGTTTACTAACATATATGCACACGCACATATAACCCATATTTTCATGCGTGTGAAGTGCATAGGTAAATATATATGGTTTATGTATAAATATGTATACTTACTCATTTCTATGAATATGCAAAGCATTATAGTTTGGAACTGGTCAGATACACACCAGTTTCTTAACCAACCTGCTTCCAGGGTCAGGATGAGAAAGCCAAAATGACAAACTTAGAACATTTGTTAATTACCGATGATGATTTTGGGACGTTCATATTATTATTCAGTATGTTTCCCTGTATTTGAAATTAATGCACACAAATCTGGATTGGAGGCAAGGGAGTCAGTGGGGCTTCGAGGGTGCTGGGAAGAGACCTAGGGGGCTGAGTGGTCACAGCTCCAGCGGCAGGACCACCCGGAGAGCAGCATGGGCTGTCGAGCAAGGACATGCAGATGGTTTGTGTGGCTTCTCCCGTGATGGGTGTTCCACAGACGACCACACCAGGAGGGATTCTGCAGCCTGAGTGCCTGGAGGTTCAGGAGCTGCCCATCGCTGGACTCCCCTCCCCCCCCACCCCGTCCACCCGGATGCCTGGGTGATGGTCACCAAGGAGGGAACAGCTGGGTGCTCTTGGTTCAGCTTCAGCACAGTGTCTGGGAGCAGCCCTAAGAGAGCGGCCATTGGGCTTTCCTGCCTTCGCTCGCTGCCCCCTTGCAACTGAGGGCACATGTGGGTGTGCAGACTTGCCCGCCCTCAGCTCAGGGCATCCACGAAGCCCTCTACGTGGCGCGGGCCAGCCCCGGCCGCCACAATGCCAGCTTGGCCTCCTCGGTGGCTATTGTTTCTTGCCTGTGCCTAATTATGCTCATCGGTGGCACAAGTCAATAAAAACCCCACCTGGCCCTCACAGCACAGAAGACTCTGTCTGCCTTGAAAATTCGTTTATGCTGAGCCAAGCACATGCTTCTAAATCACAAGGGACAGAAGAGTCAAGGTGACATGGCAGGAACAAAAAATCAGCCACAGGAAGCACACGCGCCGTGGGGCCATATTTCACCCTTCGTGGGGAGGACAACAAAGGCACGTTTCCTGGTTTGTTCTGGTGATGAGAGGACATGAGGAGGCACGTGTGAGGACGTTAAATGGGGTGTGCATTTTACCCAGAATATATTATTGTGGGTGCATTGCATTTAACGTCTATTTGACCTAACTGGGGACCCAGTCAGACTACCAGCTTCACTGTGTCAGAACCACAGGCATTAAAAAAAAAACAAAACTAATGTTTATTTATTTTTGAGAAAGAGAGAAGGAGAGAGAGAGAGAGAGGGACAGAGAGAGAGGGAGAGAGAGAGAGAGAGAGGAGAGGCAGAGAGAGAGGGAGACACAGAAACAAAAGCAGGATCCAGGCTCTGAGCTGTCAGCACAGAGCCCGACACGGGGCTCGAACCCACAAACTGTGAGATCATGACCTGAGCCAAATTCCG
The DNA here is from genome assembly GCF_046562875.1 of Panthera onca. Classification (NCBI taxonomy): domain Eukaryota; kingdom Metazoa; phylum Chordata; class Mammalia; order Carnivora; family Felidae; genus Panthera; species Panthera onca. The sequence goes on along the minus strand of NC_138358.1, from coordinate 5,419,995 downwards.
GTGCTTAACCGATTGAGCCACCCAAGCGCCCGAGAACCACAGGCATTTTGAGCTCCAGCCACCCTAGTAAGCTGCCTGGGACAGTGTCAGGTCAGCTGTGCCCAACTCAGGGTCCTGGGCACCTTCCTATGAGAAAGAATTCCAAGCAGGATACCAGGTGGAAAAAGCCTGGATTTTCACAATAGACATGAACTTGATGTGTAGGTGTCTTGTTCTGTTCTGGTGTGGGGCAGGGGTAGGACACACCCCTTATCTTTCTTACCCTCTTTTTCTGAGCATCTGTGCTTCTGAGCTCAGCGTTGGGGAAGCAGGGCTGGTCAATACACGGGTCCTGCTCTCCAGGGTCCGCATATGGCGGTGGGGAGACAGAGGCAGGTCAGGGAACAGACAGGCACTTTCAGGTGCTGAGGGAATGAGGGAAGTCACAGGATGGGGGTGTGGGGTGAGGCATGGGGGCCCCATGAGGGGCCTCCTTGAGAAGGAGGGAGGGGTAGGAGGACTGACAAAGGAAGAAGAAGGAGGGGAGGGAGGAGGTGAAAGGAGGGAAGGAAGAGGAGGGAAGAGGAGGGATGGAGGGAGAGAGGAAAAGGAAGCATGCATGGCTGCCACTGTGTGGTAGGCTGTGGCAGCCGCTCGCCCACCTACCTGGGCGCTGGCTGCTTGGCTGCCCTCAGTCTTCCTCAAGCCCGCCGTGTCCCCACCTCTCACCACCTCTGTCACCCCTGGGCTATCTCTGACTTCCGGCATCCCTGGCCCCCAGCCTGGCCCCTGCTTCTGGCCCAGATATGACAATTCTACCTTTTATCCAGTCCTTGAATCTTAATATGTTTCAGCAGCTTGGGGCTTGGGTTCCCCTGCTGGTCTCGTCCTCACCTCGTTGCTGGCAGCACCTGGTGCCCCTGTCCCGGTGGCTTGCGGTCACCTGCGCCGTCCTCCAGGGGCCGGCTTCTCTGCCACAGCCCTGGCCTCCGGGTCCCTAGAAATTAGACATTTTGGTGGAGGCAGTAACATTTCTTAGCACCTGGAATCGGCAGGCAGCCTCCTGTCCGTGCGTTACCCGCAGTCATCCGCCGCCTGCGGTTACGGTAAACCGCGTGCGCGTGGGGGCGAAAGGCTTATGTGGTGATAGATGTGGCCCCTGGTTCCACACCCCACGCAGGATTAAACAGGTGTTTCACCTTCTGCTTATGAATTCTGTCAATAAGTCTAATAAGAACTTGCAAACATTAAATTAGAATCAGCTCATAGGTTTTTAACATGAAAGGAGACAAAATTTGCTGAGATAAGTCAATTTGAAAAAAAAAGAAAAGAAGCTGCTCACATTATGCATTTATGAAGTAGAAACTCATTTTCCCATCCAATTTGAGCTTGCTGTTTCACGATGGGTAATAGGTACTTCTGATAACAACAGCAGCCCCTGATGGAAACGCCAACGCAGTCTCACCAGTAAGTTCTCTCCAGGCTCGGGTCAGTGATGAAAATCTCATTGGCCGGACCCTGGCTAGTTAAAGGCGGAGTGCAGTGTGCCAGCCAGTTCCTTGGCTCACTGCCTTGCTGCGTTTATTTATTATTCGTACCTAAATGCTGCCCACCCTGTGCACGTGAACTCCAGGCTCCCTCCTCTGGGAAGCGTCCAGGGCTGGCCCTGGGCTGCAGTGATTGCACCTCTGGCCACCACCACCCTTCAGGCCCCTCATCCGCTGCTCCCAGCTCTGTGGTCAGGACGGGACAGGCAGAAAGGGTAGGCGGGTGCTGAGTTTGACACCCATTTTCTGCTGGATCCCTCATGAGAAATCTGTTTGTGGACCTGACAGGCCCCTGCTCAGGCTTCTGAGGGTGACCTCTGCCTTCTTGGGCCCCAGCCTGGGTGTGGGAACCAGGATGGTGGGTGCAGAGGCCTAGAAGGACCCAGAAAGTTCTGCATTAGCCACGTCGTTGAAAAGCAGGCTTGGGGAAGGTTTGCTCTTAGAGAACTAGAGTCAGAGAGATCCATGGGGGAGCTGGGCAACCGGCCTAGGGAGGATTATGGCGTTATCTGGGGTGGCCGGTTTACAGAGAAATGATGAAGGATTTTGAGGGCATCCGCAAGGCAAGGGCTAGACGGCCCGTGAGTGGGGAGAGGACTGGTGTGCGGTATTGTCGTTCGGGGTCACTCATCCCATCTTCTCCGGTGTTCACTGAGATGCTCTGCCAGACCCAGAGGGACCGCGTCTCTCTGCACTGCCCCACGTGGCCGTGTGACCCCTTGGCTGCATGGCGTGTTGTGGGCCGTATGTGGCCCCTTTGCTCAGGCCCAGGTCTGAATTCGGCTATGTGGTGGGGAAGCTGGATAGCAGATCTAGAGCAGGTTGCTTAGCTCTCTAAGCCTCGTGTCCTCAGCTGTGAAAGGGGAACAACTAATCACCTCCTAATGGGGTTGTTCTGAGGTCAAAGTGAGATAAAGGGAGGTGACATGGAGTGCGGGGCTCATCACGCAACAAACAATTGGAGGCTAACAGATCTTTGTGTCATTGATCTCCTAGCCCCGCATGGCTCAGCCCTACCCTTTGTCTGCGTCTTACCCCTCAGGTGCTGTGTGTGCCCTCTGTGGAAGGGGTCATGACTCAGGAGCTGTTTATGCCCCCAGAGCCCTCCCAGGAAGGGGTGCGCAGGGGGAGCTCAGTGAGCCCATGAGCATGTTCCTCCTGTTACCCCAGCGGGCAGTTTCCTGAGCTGCGGGAGGGCCAGGCTGGCTCAGGCACAGAGGAGAGCCCTGGGGCCAGCACGCTGGCCCGATGGGATTCCTCTCTGGCTGCGCTGTCCTGCATCTGAGTTTCTGGACTTTGGTCACAAGAATCTCGTAGGAGAGAAGCATGCGGGTTTGGCATTCTGCACTCAACCTCTAGAAATAGCACGCACACACACGGCTCTCAACACATGTTCCTGTGAGGAGTCATAAATTCGTAAGCACATTTAATTGTTCAACAACAAGGCGTACACTTGTCTAAGGGCAAAATACTGAAAAATGCATCGAGCAGGGGAAAATCACCAACAAAAATTAAACTTAAAGTCCCATGACTAAGTATTTATGTAGGGTGTTCCGTTCAATCACAGTTGACCATGTCTGAAAACAGCCAGATGGTGCAGCAGGCATGGGAGAGTTGACCATGGGTCAGCCCAAGCTGGGCCCGTGGACCCAGGCCATGTCTGTGAGCAGGCGACTCAGGCAGATACAGTGGCTCCTTGGACTGTGGTTTCACAAGAGGAACTGAGGGGCTGTGTGCACAGCGTCCAGCACCAACCGAGGACTCAGTGTAACCCAGACGTTGTAACTGTTATTACTGTAGTTTTTATTTTATTTTTTTACTTCATTTTACTTAATTATTTTATTTTACTGTATGTATGTATGTATGTATGTATGTTTGTATGTATGTATGTATGTATGTATGTATGTATGTATGTATTTGAGAGAGGGAGAGAGAGCACACAGGCATGTGAGGAGGGGAGGGGCAGAGAGAGAGAGAGGGAATCCCAGGCAGGATTCACGCTCAGCGTAACGGCCCACACGGACTCCGTGTCACAACCAAGAGACCACGATCTGAGCTGAAATCAAGAGTCAGACGCTTAGCCTATTGAGCCACCCAGGGGCCACCCTTATGATTGTATTTAGGAGCACTAATGCCATTTGTTCCTCCTGAAAAAATGGCCATTCTTAATTCTTTTGTGTACTCTCAAGTGAGATAAACATGTTAACTGATTGCTGTCGCACGTTCCGCGTCTGACACCCTAGTGAATGGCAAACACATCTCCATTCAGTAACGGCCTTAAAAGAACCACAGACCTGGTTTCGCAAAAAGATGTATCTTTGCAATCAACAGACCTGCCGTTAATTCCTGCAGCCATCAGGAGGCTCTCAGCTGTTTGCACACATCCACCAAAAATGCAGAAGTGTGGGTGCGTGACCTTGAATACTCACGTGAGAACAACAGGTGGCTGTGAACACGAGCTGAGAGCAAAGAGCACACTTAGGGACATTTCACTCGGAGTGGGACTCCTGGCGCTCACACCTACTCCCATGGAAGCAAATTTACTGAGAAAGCAATGGAGGCAGCATGACAGCAGCTCAGACTGGAGCCCCCCGTCATCTGTGCAAAGACCTAAGCGTGTGGTGCAGACCCCGTGTCTTTTCTCTCAGGGTGTTTTAAGATAAATATCCTGAAAAAGCATAACTGTTGACTGAGCTTGATTCAGTCGTTATGGAAAGAAAAGTCCGAACTAATAAGCAAAGAGAAAGCACTCAGAGGTTTGGCAGTTGGTGGGCGTTTGGGTCACCACCAGTCCCCAACCCCAGTGCTGGGCATTATCCCACTATTCCTGCTGCGACTTTGATCCCTAATGAGCAAGGGCCAGGCCTGGGTCTCAGAAGCAGCTGAGGTCCCTGATGGGAGACAAGTGATGCCACCTGCAAAGACCCTTTTCCAGAGGAGGTGACATTCACACCTTCCAGGTTGCAAATGTAATTGGGGGTGAGGGGGCACCGTTCACCCTCTGCAGAGAGCCTTCAGTCAAAGCTCTCAGCACAATGCCTGGCACCACTGAGTGCTCGAGGAATATTATCTGTTCCTGTATGGTAACTATTGTTTCCTGGGAGAGGGTTTGGGAAGCCCTCTGGCCCTTTGTTTAAAACAGAACAGATGGAAAGGAGAGTCTTCATGACGGGGCAGGCGAGAAGGGGCCAGGGGCACTGCCACCGGGCCTGCCAAGTGAACACGGGGCTCCCTGCCTCAGTCCCCTCAGCCTGGGTTGAACTTTTCTTTTGGCATCTGCATTGTGGGTTTCTCGGGAGCAGAAGTTTTCCTGGGTAGAGTATGCTTTCCCTCTGGAGAGGCTCAGCTGTCCTGCCCCTGGCCAGTGTGCTCCTGCAGCACCAAGTCTCAGAGCTAACCACCACCTGCTGTCAGCAGAGAGGTGGGCAGACCCCAGGAGGATTGTACCAGGGGACGAATGCACCACTGGCCTCCTCTATCATCTGCGGCCTCAGTGGAGCTGCTCAGATGCCAGACTCGATGAAGCAGGAGAATCTTCCTCTCTTCCCAGTGGAGGAACCCATGCACCTGACCTGGGACGTTCACCCACCAGAGCACCAGGACTGAGGGGCTCGGAGCTCCTTGCTTGAGGCTGCGGCTCTCGGACAGGTCTCTGTCCCGAGCCCTGCACAGCGGCCGCCTCACCCCCCCCGACCTCTCCGATCCCATGGGTGGCCCGCAGGCACTCATGCCCTTCCATGTTCTCTTGCCTTCTGGGGATCACGGGCCCACTTTATGCCAGGTGAGGTGCTAGGTGGACGCTGCAGCCTTGGAGGGAGCACTGGCCAGAGAAAAGCCATCTGTCTGTGTCTGCCCCCATTTACCGATTTGTGGGATGAACCGATTCTGTCCAGGCAGTGACTGTTGAACACCTGCAGGCTGCAAGCCACCTCCCCCTGCGGTCCTCAGGTGCATCTCCGGCTCTGGCCTTGTGTGTGCGCTAAGAGCCAATTAAGTCTGTTCCCACATCTGTTTATGCCAATTGCACCAGTTCGTGTAATTACATCACGTGACTAAATATTGCATAAAACAATGGCATTTCAGTGCGAACAGGAAGAAGGCGTTTGTTTCTATAAAAACAGTTGAATTTTTGGAAAGACTTAAAATGGGCAAGGTAGTAAAATTTTTCTTTCAAATTCAGTTTCCATGAATCTGCAATAAAGGATTGAAGGAAGGAGTCACAATTCTGACTGATGGTGATACCTGCAGGCGCTTCAAATTGCCTGCGTCCTCACAGCACGTTTGGTGGGTGGGATGTGCGCTGCGGGGCATGGTAGCGGTGAGCTAGAAACCAGAGGGCAGAGGGGGGGTGTTTTCCCAGTGGTGACCAGACAGTAAGTGAGCATATGTCTAAGCGTTTTGTGTTGAGATGTTTAAGGCATCATCGGTGGTAATGACTGTCCACTTCACAAGACTGAGCCTGTGTGGCTCATTCGGTTTAGCCTCTGACTCTTCTTGACTTTGGCTCAAGTCATGATCCCAGGACTGTGAAATCGAGGCCTGCATCAGGCTCTGCCCTTACTGTGGATCCTGCTTGGGATTCTCCCTCTCTCTCTCTCTCTCTCTCTCTCTCTCTCTCTCTCTCTCTCTCTTTCTCTGTCCCTCTCCCCTCCTTCTCCCTCCCTCTCTCTCCCTCTTCCTCTCTCTTTCTCTCCCTCCTCTCTCTCTCTGTCTCTCCTTCTCTCTTCCTTCCCCCTCCACCCCTCTTCTGCTCATGCTCCCTCTTTCCAAATTAAAAAAAAAAAATGGTCCACTTCACAGGATGTTTGTGGTCCCGTTTGAGAGGGAGTCTTCTGGGAGGCACTGTGATGGCGGGAGCTCACAGGGACCCAGGTCTCTCCAACATCCAGGATGTCATCCCCAGACCAGAGATCCCAGAACAGTGATACCTGTGGGATGGCATGTCAGAGTCTCCACAGCGCCTGACACATCCTCAGGAGGAAGCACTCCAGTTTTGTTGTTACTCTTCAGTGGAGGAAGCATGTAAAAGAGGGCTTACTTTTGTCACACATACGCACACGCGTCTGTATTTCTCTCTCTGTTCCAAAGACGGTAACTCTAAACGTGACTTTCTGTTCGGTCAGCGTACACAAAATAATCCTGAAAACATGGGAACTCACTTCCAAGAGAGAAAAAGAAGTGTAGACAGAAACTGAGGCATAAGCAGCAGTTACCTGCCGGTCAGGTCTCCTTAGGGTCCCAGAGAGCTGTCAGCTGGCCCCTCGACACGAAGATGCAGGGTCTCATACAGCGGCCACCTGGATGCTCACACACCAAGCGTGGGGATGCTTTGCTTGCAAAGCTCATTGCACTCCGTCTAGTTAGAAGGCAATATCTTTTAAAAGGTAAAATATTGCTCATGTAGATTATTTAACTTTTTTTTTAGCTCCTTCTATAATAATAAAAAGAGGCATACAGCATCGAAATGAGCGATTTATGGAAACATATAAAGGAGCACATTTTCTTGGCGAGTCCTTGAAATTTAATTTAGAGATGTGGCAGCAGAGGAAAGGATGCATTTTCATGATGCTTGTTTCCTCTCCTTTGGGTGACTTTGCGGTGCCTTTGTGAGAGCAGCTGAGTTCAGGGAAGGAGCCACAGGGCCTTTCAGATGGTCAGGCGTCCCTGAGCATCGGGTGGGGAGGGCCTTGTGCTAAGCCTGAGGAACTCCTGTCTCTGCACTCACTCCCTCGCTCGAGAGTTGAGTGCCACCGGCGTGTCTCTACTTGGACGTCAGGAGCCCATCTCACACTTGATGCATGGGGACCTCAGCTCCCGCCTACGAAGCTTTCTCTGAGAAGTCTTTCCCATCCTCATGGATTTCAACAGTGTCCGTCCAGGTGCTCCAGCCGGATCACCGTATCATCCCGGCTCCTCTTTTCCTACACCTCACACATAATCCATCACCGTGCCTTTCAGCAACACCTTCCAAATACATCCAGAAGCCAGCTGACATAGATAGGTAGCTTGTAGCCAACACCACGTGGGCGCCTGAGGAACTGCTGTGGCTGCTGAACTTCCATCCTGCCCATCCTTACCCCATTTCGGTGTCTACACGACGGCCAGTGGGAACTTGCTAACGCCCGGTAGGGCGATGTCACCCTGCTTCCAATCCTCTGAGGGCTCTTTTCTCCCTTGGCCGATCATGTGACTGTGTGAGTGAGGGGCCGTTCCGCTGTGTGGTGGCAGGGGCTCCTGCAGCTGGAGACACTGAGAGCCGGAGGTGGTGAATGCGAGCAGACACCCTCACAAACGGAGCAAGCCCCACGGACAAAGCAGGTTCTTAGTGTTGTGGCCCTGTCCCTCTGATGCCAGAGCAGGCACATCCCTGTATCACGTCATCGTCACTGGGGAAGGCCTCTTAGGCTAGGACCTTGGTGGATGTGAAGGAAGATTGCCAGGAGGAAGAGAATACCAGATGGATGAAATGTCTACGATTCCATTCTGGTTTAGGGAAGTAACTTACGCCTCAAAGATAGTGAGTGGGGCACCTGTGTGTCTCAGTCAGTTGACCGTCTTGACTCTTGAAATCATCTTAGGTCGTGATCTCACAGTTCATGGATGGAGCCCTGTGTCAGGCTCTTCATTGACGAAGAGGCTGCTTGCCATTCTCTCTCTCCCTCTCTCTCTCCCTTTCCTGCTTGCTCTCACTGTCTCAAAAATGGAGGAGGGGGAGGAAAAGGGAAAGGAGAAGGAGGAGGGGAAGGGGAAGAGGAAGGGGAAGGAGGTGCCTAGGTGGCTCCGTCAGTTAAGCAACCAAGTTTGGCTCAGGTCATGATCTCACACTTCATGAGTTCAGGCCCCACGTCGGGCTCTGTGATGATTGTTTGGAGCCTGGAAGCTGCTTTGGATTCTGTGTCTCCCCCTCTCTCTGCCCCTCCCCTGCACATGCTCTGCCTGTTTCTCAAAATTGAATAAATCTTAAAAAATTTTAATAAAAGAAAGAAGGAGGAGGAGAGAGGGAGGAGGAGGAAGAGGGGAAGGAGGAGGGGAATGGGGAAGGGGGAGGAAGAGGGGAAGGAGAAGGAGGAGGAGGCTGAGGGGTGGGGGAGGGGAGGGAGAGGAGGAGAAGGAGGCAGAGATGATAATACAGAGTGGCTGGAATAACCAAAGCCCAGGTATGACCCTGTGGGATCAACCCTAGGTTGTGTGCCACAACTAGGTTTTGGCACACAACCCTAGTACTTCCCCGGGAGAGTGCCCCAGGCAAGGGACGTCCCTGCTCTCACAGAGTGTACAGTCTGGAATACCTGTCTAAAGTCCCCAAGAGGGTCTGAACTGACCGACATCAGCCAAGAGAGCTCCCTGGCATCACATGACGCTCTGCAGACTGAGTCTGGTTTCTCTGTGTGTCATCCAGTCAGATTGCACGTGGCATTTAAGGCCCTCGTCTGAAATGAAACCAGGGGCCCAGGTGATGGATTGTTGACTGATTCATTCATTCACACACATTCACTGCACACCTGTTGTATGCCAGGCGCTGGGTCAGCCACTGGGGGTGGTGAGCCCCGCAAGACCATGAAGCGAACCAAGAGTGTCCCAGCACCAGGGCTCCTGGAGGACCCTGTCGCAGAGCCATCTTGCACAAGGATGTCTGGAAGGCCGCCCTGTGCAGCTGCCCCCACGCACACCACATCTCTGTTGTATGTTTACACAGGGCATCAGGGATTTATGTGGGGAGGCATTAAAGCATCAGGGATATCCAGTCAGAGCAACAAAAAAATACAGGGACCGTCTTTCACTCCTGGTATCTGCACAGTTCCCTTTTTATGTGACATATATGGAGAACAATTAGGTCCCTTTTGATGGGATAATTGCTTGCTACCTGAAGAAGCTGCCTTAAAATGACAACTCGAGCAACGTGGACTTGCCAGCACTATTTAAACCCATCACATTATCCAGAAGAAGTGGAAGGAAGGCTGAGCCAATCCGTGAATACCTCCTTCCTAGATTGCCCAGCCTTTTGTATCTGTTATTAAGCCCTTCACAAGTATGCTGCTTCTCTGGTGAGAAAATGTATTTGCATAGCTCCCAGTGGCTACACCAGACAGTGGTCAGCTCGAGATACACCTCCCAGAGCTGGGGAGGAGGGTATTACGCACATACCATAACCAGGTCCAATTATGTTGAAAACCAATAGCTGTGTTTCTCTGCCCATGTGTTCCCTGAGTGTGAAGAGAAGGAACAAATAGACTGATAAAATAGAATGGAATGGAATGGAACGGAACAGAACGGAATGGAATGGAACAGAATAGAACAGAATAGAATAGGAGTAAAATAAACTAGACTAGGCTAGAATAAACTAGACTAGATTAGAACAGACTAGACTAGACTAGACTAGACTAGACTAGACTGGAATAGAATAGAAAATAAAAGAATAGAATAGAATAGAATAGAATAGAATAGAATAGAATAGAATAGAATAGAATAGAATAGAATAGAATAGACTAGACTCAGACTAGAGTAGACGAGACTAGACTAGACTAGACTAGAGTAGACTAGACTAGACTAGACTCGACTGGACTGGAATAGAATAGAATAGAATAGAATAGAATAGAATAGAATAGAATAGAATAGAATAGAATAGAATAGAAAAATAATATAGAATAGAATGGAATGGAATGGAATAGAATAGAATAGAATAGAATAGAATAGAATAGAATAGAATAGAATTGAATAGAATTGAATAGAATGGACTCAAGTAGACTAGAGTAGACGAGACTAGACTAGAATAGAATAATAAAATTGCTACAGGGTTTTAAGGATCGGAGTCTGAGGAGGATCCATTCAGGTTCTTGCTGCTTGTCCCATCTTGTGTGGGTCTCCCAGGAGCACAGGGTATCCTGGTTCTGGCAGCCCCTGTGGGCTGCCCCCTGGTTGGAGGCAGTGTTGGGGTCTGCCAGCACTCCATGTGGCACCAGGAGCCTGGAAGTGCCTTCTTGAAGAAATGGCCTGGAGAGGCACGAAGCTCCTCGTTTTCTTTCTTTCCAGTAATTGACTGTATATTGAGTTCCCCACCAAAGTGGACAGTCAGGCGCTCGTTCCCAATGAAAATTGCAGCGAGAGACAAATGGCAGTTGAAACAAGTAACATCGAGTCGCTTGACAAATGCATCTGCAGCAGCAGCAGAGGCCCCGGCTCAGGAGACGCAATTATGCACCTGACCTTTGAAACCAGTGCCTCAGTGGCTGCAGGAAAATGGATCGGCTACGCGGGGCCTGGGGTGGGCCCTTTCCATATATTTGTCCCAGAAAAGTTAATCAGAGTGAAGTGGAGACGGGGAGAGCTAAGGTTATCCTAATAGCGTTAAAACAAATTAAATTCCGGTTGGCCCTTTGCAATCCAGGCTCATTTCTCTCTCCCTCTCTCTCTCTCCTATGGAAACCGTGTCTATCCGTGTTTTTTCAGTGTGAGAACAGTTTCACCCTTGAATTGGTGAGAGGGGCCTTACAGTTTCTTAGGGAAGTGCAGAGGGCAGGACAGGGATTGCGAGGGGAGGTCCAGTGGCTCCCATGGTCTCCTCCACTCCACCCACAGGGCTGGCAGGAGAACACAGATAGTGCCATTTTACCTGGACAAGTGTGTGGTTGAGGACAAGGCCCCTGGGGGTTTTATGGGCATGGTTTTGCCTAGAGGACAGATCTGGGAAGGCTAAGAGAACGTACACAGGGAGCTCCGGAGGGGCAGAGGAAGGATAGGTCAGGTGTCGTCAGTCACCCAGCGCTCCTTGCCCTGAACAGATGCATCGTGCAAGAGTGAGGCAACAGTTCCCATGGACACTGGAGAGCTGCACAGAGATGCCGCGGTCATCAAGACAGCGTGACGTGGGAGGAAAGCGGGTGATTACACCAGTGTGGCCCAAAGCCCAGGTGCCACCGGCACACCAGGTACAACATCTCTAAACCTGAGGGAGCAAGCCAAGAGCTCAGGCCTGTCACCAGAGGGGCTGGGGCCTCCCCTCTGCCCTCTTCCTTTGCCTCTTCAGTTCTGGGCACCTGGTCTAATAGTGTATATGCCCAGCCCACCCCCTTCCCTGCTGACTCGTTCTTCTGGCTGCTGCCACCATCCAATCTTACGTTGTACTTCATTCTTTCGTCCGTCGTGTGGTTCTGCCCATTGGGGTCTGGGCGGGAGAGCTCATTGTCTGGTTCCCAGTGCCGGGCACCTTGTGAGTCCAGGACACATGTTTCTTGCATGGCTGACAGGTCGTCACATGCCGCATGGACGTCTTGTGCAGGCTAGATCACACGGCCAACTTACGGTGTCTGGAGGGGGAGGCGTGCATGGGTCCAGTCGGGCCTCAGGGACCTCGCCATCCACTCGGTCTTTCTGGCTTCTCCTGGAGCAGCTTTTCTTCCTGTAAATGGTAGCCAGAGCAAATGTGCCCAAGCCTAGTTGTGAAATCTGCAGTGGTATGTAACAGGAACACTTTTACTTTCTGTAAAGCTGAGCGCACAGTTCTCCCCATTCCCCCCTTTTGGGGGAGCCATGGGAAGGATTGTAAAGATATTTTTTTTAACGTCAATTTTAAAAAAGTGAGACGCCACATATTCCCCTCTGTTCTGCCTTAAATCAAGGAAATACAGCTAGGGCCTTCTTGGGGGACTTCCCGACTCCTTCCCATCTACATACTTACTGCTCTGTTCAGTTGTTCATCTGGCCCACAGACACGGGTCTGGCACCCACCAAGCTCCAGGTGTGATGTGTGATAAAGAACCCTTCCTATTAGATCAGATGCTTTGAAGGTCAAAGAAACCAACCAGGGATAGCATTGGCTGAGGCCCACAAGGAGTTTCTGGCAGTATTCCAGGGAGCCTCCCTGAGTTACAGAGAGAGGAAGCCGGGGCACGAAGAGTGGTGGACGCGTGAACAGAAAGAACTCAGACAGTAAGCTGGTGCTGTGTCTTTGAGAAATTTGAAGGTGAGGAGAAGCCGAAGGTTGTGAGGACAAAGCAGGGTTAGAAGCCCGGGGATTGAAATCACCGTATTCCAAGTGGATGAGGAACAGCCAGTGGAGAGAAAGAGAGCCTGCTACACATCATCTTATAAAAAAATTTTAATTTCACTTTTTATGTTTAGAGACTTCGAGTGGGGAAGAGGGCAGACAGAAGGCGAGAATCTTAAGCAGGCTCATGGAGCCCGATAACGGGGCTGGATCACACGACCCTGGGATCATGACCGGAGCCGAAGCCAAGAGGCGGACGCTCAACCAACTGAGACCTCCAGGTGCCTCGACGACGACACATATTTCATCTCCTTGTGTCCTGCTGGCAGAGGTGGCGAGGAGGTGAGAGTTCCTAGGAGGACCTTGGGGGGCCCGTCTTTGGCTAGACTCCCAGGTTCCTTAAGTCAGAGGGAGGCCCTGAGCAACCATCCAGTGCTCCTGCACGACTGCTTACAAGATGGGGAGCGTGGTGGCATCAGCGGCGAGTGGGGATGACTTTCTTCTGGAACCTTCCTCGGTGTCACCGAGCAGCTTGTAGCCTGTGACATGCCATGTGTGTCATTCAACAGGTTTGCGTGAGTGCCCAAAATATGCGGAAGAAGGCTCTCCCGAATGAAAGGTTAAGAGATGAGCGGTCCGCGTTGCTGGTGGGGCGGTGGGAAGGGCGGCTTCCACCGTCACACTCGTCTTGTGGAGCCAATAGCCGCAGGTTCTTGCAGGGACCGGGGCGCACCTGCCCCCAGCCATGCAGAGCCCTTGGTGATCTTTCCGCCTGGGTCTCCATCGACTACTCCACTAAATCATTGCCGGTGTGATGAGGGTACAGTGATGACTCCTGTGGATTTAATGAGCGTCTCCTGAAGACCAGTGAGTTTAAGAATTGTTTTCACGTTTGTCGGTCGGTTGGTGATGCTCTTGAGATTTACTGACTGTGCACATCCTTTTGTTCATTGACAAGTGGCTGGGTTGTTTCTTCTTGTCCTTTCTGTCAGAGGTCTGTGCGTGTTGGAGCTGTTCACCCATTGCTTCTTATCTGCTGCAAATGCTGATGGCTCCAGACTGCCGATGGTTTGACCTAACCATTTTTCATCTTTTCCGTGACGTGAAGTCAACATGCACTCAGTGGAAAGCGTCTTTGGGATTGCGGGTTTGGACCTCTTCCTGGGTTAGTGATGTGTGGTCCAATCATCTCCTATGATGTGGGGCAGTGCGGGCTCCCGTTAGCCACATGACCACAAGTGTCACCAACCCATACGCTGGTGGCCACTCTGCACCCAGGCGTCCCTCTGGCTCCCACTTCAGGACAGTATTTGGTACATTCCACGAGGCAGTCAGCACTCCTTGATCCAATAGGATTTAGGATGACCGGTCCTGCCCAGCCGTGGGCTCACACGACTGTTCTTGCATATGGAAGGCAGGCTGGACTGAGCTCTGAGGTGTGGGAGGTCAGGCGTATGCATGCATTTTAGACTTAATGATGTTTTCAACGAAGGATGGGTTGATAGGGATACAACCCCATCGTGAGTCCAGGAAGATCTGTATTTATTTTTTTACAAAGACTTCATTTAGGGGCACCTGGGGGCTCAGGCCATGCATGATCTCACAGCTGGTGGGTTTGAGCCCCGCGTTGTGCTCTGTGCTGACAGCTCAGAGCCTGGAGCCTGCTTCACATTCTGTGTCTCCACCTCTCTCTGCCCCTCCCCTGCTCACACTCTGTCTCTCTCTCTCAAAAATAAATAAATAAGTATTAAAAAATTAAAACAAAATAAAACCCACAAGGCTTTCATTTACCTGTTGATGTGTTTGCAAAGGCATTCGCTATGTAAAATTTCTCATTTTTTATGCTGCCAATTGTGAGTGCTGTCTGTGCAGCATCTGAGGTCCCTTCCTGCCCAGGGATGTGTCCCTGTGCCTAGATCCTGGTGGAGTTTCTTCCGTTTGTCCTGGGAAAGCGCCTGTCCGACACCACCCCTTAAAAGAGCCTTGTCTTTTCTGAAACATCAATTAGATCTGCAATAGGAGAAATACGGAAGGTGTAAAATTGTTGCCTGGATATTATTTTATAGCCCTGTGTCAAGATCCTATTGAGAATTGCTGGGAAACCCGTGTTGTGAGAGAACTTTGACTTGACTTTCATGGTGGATATTTCCTTCTTACCCCTTCCGCACTGAGTCCTCTTCTCTGGACAGTCTGGACAGTGGTACCCCCAATTTCTTTGGGGTAATGAATGCATCTCGGCCATCGAGGGCATTCTGGATTAGACACATTGGTGTCCACTCTTGCCCCGCAAGCTCCCGGTGCAGCCAAGCCTGGTGGAGGCCCTCCTGAGCTGAGTGGAGGGCTGGAGGCGGAGAGTGGGCCAGGGGGCTGGGCCGTGTCTCTAAGCCCCTGTGCCTCCCCTGGGCTCTGTGTGCTTCTCTTTGTCAGAGAACCAAAATTACGGTTTTTATAACTGGCACGACGAAAGCGCTTGAATCCACTCCAAGCGCGAACTGGCCGGCCACTTACCCGTGTGGCTCCTGGACAAGGAGGTGCACGCGTGTTTGGGGGGATGAGAAATCACTTGCTAAGTAAGAGGCTCGTGGAGTTTCAATCAAACTCAGCACCTCTGGCTTCTGGAAAACTTTTAAAAGTATTACCACTCCTGCCTGCCTTTGTGCAAACACCCCCAGGCAGGGGTTAGAGGCAGGACTGAATTTCGCTGTTTGCTCACCTCTTCGGACAGATTCCCCAGTGTCCCCTCCATCCCTCGTCATAGCTCAAGTGCCAGGAAATGAGTATTGCCATCTATCATCTGGCAGATTCCCAGTTCCCTGTGTTGGCTGGTGAGGAATTAGGTCTCTGGCTGCAGGGATATGCTGACTGTTTGTAAAATGGCTTTTTGAGGGCGAGCTGAACTGTCATCCCCCCCACCCCACCCCCAAACTTTACAAAGTGCTGGATTCACCCCAGAGCCAGGAGCAGTTGCCCTGTGAACACATCAAGGCTCTGGAAGAGGATTTAAAGAATTTGCTTAAGAGAAGCTTTGAAAACCTCAAAGAGAGCAAAGCCAGCTCAGCAGGAAGCCTGGGAGAGGAGCCCTTTCCTGGTGGGGTTTAATTTTAATTTGCAATTGTGACCAGAGGAAGGAAGGCTCAGGAGAGCAGGGCACTAATGAAATAGAAACACGTTGTTTTCTTTCATCTCCTCCACATCGAGGCAGCCAGGGGTTCTGCAAGGTGGGTGCTCTGTCAGCAACATCCATGAACTTGGGAAATGAGGTGAAGCCACTCTTGGGTGCACAGCACGTTCTTGAGATGCCCAAACTGGCACATGCCATTCCCAGAGCCTGGCAGGGCTGGGACACATCCGAGTTGGATCTTTGGGTTTGATGCTCTTTCTCTCTGCTTCCTGCCCCTGCTCAAGGTGACCAGTGGGTGCAGGCGGCGGGAGAATGAGCCCAAGGCCCTTGCTGTGGCTGTGGCTGTGGCTGTGGCTGTGGCTGTGGCTGTGGCTGTGGCTGTGGCTGTGGCTGTGACTGTGGCTGTGGCTTTGGCTGTCACTGTTTCATGACCTGAGTAAGTTCCGATCCGTTTCAAACCCTCATTCCCCCTCAGCACAATGGAGACAAAGATATCTCCTTTCTGGGCTCCCAGGGTCATTTGGAACATCCAATGAGGGCACAAATGTCAAGATAATAGTACTGACCATCACTGATTGCCTGCCTAATGCCGGGCTCTGTGCTAAGTGCTTTCCATGCAGAGCACAGAGCATAGATTGGCTTCCTGCTTTGTGTAGGAACACAGTGGGGCACAGAGTGCAAATGAGGTGCCCAAAGTCATACGGCAAAGCGATGAGTGAGGATGACGACCCACATCAAAGCTAGTGCTCTAAGTCACTGCTCAGAGGCTTCACACATTTCTTGTAAAGGACCAGACAGTAATATTTTCGGCTTGCTGGGCCATTAGGTCTCTACTGTTATCTTCTCATCTCTGCTACTGTATCACAAGAATGGTGGTAGTTGCTAAGTAAGCCAGTAAGTGTGGCTGTGTTCCAATAAAACTTTATTGACAAAGACCATCAGGGGAATGGATAGACACTGCTTCAACGGTACAGGTTTTACTCTGGAGTTGACAGAAATATTTAGAACTAGATAGAGTGCGGATTGCACAGCATTATGAAAGTACTAAATGCCACTGAATTGCTCATTTTTACAATGAATAATTGTACAGTTTGTGACTTTCACCTCAAAGAATGAATGAAAAAAAAAAAAATTCGGGTGTTGAACTCAGTTTGCAAACTGTTCCCGGTCCCAAATCTAGTTAAATGAAGGTGTTCAAGAGGCATTGGGAATGAACTCTTTCAGCCACCTGCCAGCATCTTAAACCAGCTGGTTCCTTGTAGAAAAAACAGGGATGTCCACACAGGCAGAGGAGACCACCAGCATGCTGGAGAGCGCCAGGCTCAGCACATCCTGCTTCTGTTTAGCACCCGCTGAGTCCGCATGCGCAGTGGTTCTGTCTCTCAGTTTGCTCATCTGTAGGATGGGGGTGAAGGGTATGAGCTGAGTCAGTGCGTGTGCACGACAAGAGTCTGCACGTGTTTGCCATTTTTTCAGCTTTGAGAGATGAAGCAGCTTTCCTACCCGTCAGGTACTGTTTGCTAATAAATGAGAGCTCAGCAGGCAGGTCTGGTTTTATTTTTCTTTTTTTCCTCACGTTTGTTGAGATATAATTGGCCTATACAATTGTGCAGACTTAAGGTGTACACTGTGATAATTTGATATGCCTACATATTGTGGGATGATAACCACAATAAAGTTAGTTAACACATCCATCACTTCACAGACTTCCCTTGTTTGTTATGGTGAGAACATCTAAGATTTGTTCCCATGGCAACATTTCAGTGTACAATGTAGTGTTGTTAACCATAGCCACCATGCTGTATGTTAGATCCCCAGAACTTATTCATCGAACACCTGGAAATTTATTCTCTTTGACCAGCATCTCCCCATGTAACCAGCCCCTAGCTCCTGGCAACTGCCAGCCTACTTTTTTTCTAGTAGTTTGGATTTTTCAGATTCCACATATAAGTGAGATCACACAGTATCTGCTTTTCTCCATGCAACTTATTTTACTTAGGATGATGCCCTCAAGGTGCATCCATGTTGTTGCAACTGGCAAGGTTTTCTTCTTTTTCGTGGCCGAATAATATTCCACTTTGAGTGTGTGTGTGTGTGTGTGTGTGTGTGTGTGTGTGTGTGTGTGTGTGTCTGTGTGTGTGAGTGTGTGTGTAATGCTTGAGAGAGAGAGAGACAGAGACAGAGAGAGAGACAGAGAGACAGAGAGATTGTGTGTCTGCCTGTGGAGCATATTTTCTTCATCCACTCCTTCATTTATAGGCACCTAGATTGCTTCCATGTCTTGACTATTGTGAATAATGCTGCAGCGAATATGGGGTGCAGATATCTCTTCCAGATAGTGATTCTGTTTCCTTTGGGTATATACCCAGAAGTCGAATTTCTGGATCATGTGGAAATACTATTTTTAACTTTCTGAGGAAACTCCATGTTGTACTGGTAATGTCTCCATGGTAACGGCTGTACCAATCTATATTTCCACCAGTAGTGCATGAGGGTTCTTCCCATTTCTCTACACCTTTGCCAACACTCGTTATCTCTTGTAATTTTGATGATGGTCAGTCTACTCAGTGTGAGGTGATATCTCATTGTGGTTTCCCACGATGTGCATTTCCCTGATGTTTAGTGGTAGTGACCACTGTTTTATGCATCTGTTGGTTATTTGCAGGGCTTCTTTGTAAAAATATCCATTCAGGTCCTTTGCCCATTTTTAAAGGGGATGTTGATGGTGAGGATGATGAAGATTTTTCTATTGGGTTGTATGAGTTTCTTAAATATTTTGGATATTAACCCCTTATTTGGGACATGGTTTGCAACTATTTTCTCCCATTCTGTACGTTGTCTTTTCATTTTGTTGATCATTTCTATTGCTGTGCAGAAACTTTTTTAGTTTGATATGGTGCCGCTTTTTTAAATTTTTGCTTTTGTTGCTTATGCTTTTGGTGTCACATGCAAAATAGCCTTGCCAAGACCAATGTCAAGGAGCTTTTCTCTTATGTTTTCTTCTAGGAGTTTATGGTTTCAGATCTTACACTGAAATCTTTGTAATCTATTTCCAGCTACTTTTTGTGAATGGGATAAGATAGGAATCCTAACTTCATTCTTTTGCATGAAAATATCCGGTTTTCTCAACACCATTTATTGAAGATGCTATCTTTCTCCATTGAGTATTCTTTGCTCCCTTGTCACATATTATTACTTGACAGTATATGCATGGGTCTATTCTTAGACTCTCAATTCTTTTTTTTTTCTTTGAAGGTTATTTATTTATTTTAAGACAGAGGAAGCACGAATTGGGGAGGGGAAGAGAGAGAGGGAGAGTGAGGGAGAATCCCAAGGAGCCCCCACAACACTGTCAGTACAGAACCCAGTGCGTGGCTCAAACTTACAAAACCCGAGCCGATCGTGACCCAAGCTGAAACCAAGAGTCAGGCGCTTAACCGACTGAGCCACTCAGGCACCCCATGGGCTCTCAATTCTGTTCTGTTGGTCTATGTGTCTGATTTTGTTTTGTTTTTGTTTTGCCAGTATGATACCGTTTTGATTACTATAGCTTTGTAATAGTTTGAAATAAGGAAGTGTGATGACTCCATTTTTTTTTTCTTTCTCAAGATGGCTTTGGCTTTCTGGGTGTTTGTGATTCTATGTGAATTTAGGATTGTTTTCTTTATTTCTGTGAAAAATGTCATTGGAATTTTGGTAGGAATATCAGTGAATCTGCAGATTGTTTTAACTACTATGGGCACTAACAATATTCTTCCCATCCATGAACATGGGCTATCTTTCCATTTCTTCACGTTTTCTTCAGTCTCTTTCACCAATATCTTATAGTTTCCAGTACACAGATCTTTCACCTCTTTGGTTAACTTTATTGCTAAGTACTTTATTGTGTTTGATCCTATTATAAATGGGATTATTTTCTTTTTCAGACACATTCTTGTTAGTGTATAAAAATGTAATTGATTTTTGTGTGTCAATTTCGTATCCTTCAACTTTACTGAATTTAGTTTGAAGAGATTTTTGATGGAGTCTTCAGGGTTTCCTATAGGTAAGATGATGTTATCTGCAGAGACAAACTAACTTCTGATTTATAAACATTGTATTTCTTTTTCTTGACTAATTGCTCTGGCTAGGATTTCAGTACTAGGTTTAATGTAAGCATCTTTGTCTTGTTCCTGATCTTAGGGAAAAGCTTTCAGCTTTTCACCATTGTATGATGTTAGATGTGGGTTTATCATATATGGCTTTTATTTCAATGAAGTTCATTCTCTCCAAATCTAATTTGTTGCGAGTTTTTATCATGAAGGGATGTTGAATCTTGTCAAATGCTTCATCTGTGTCTGTTGAGATGAGCATATGGCTTTAATCCTTTATCCTGTTAATACAGTGTAACACCTTTGTCGATTTGTACATAGTGAACCATCGTTGTCTCCCAAGGATAATCCCCACTTGATCTTGGTGTATGGCTGAGAAGGGCTGGCCATTTCAAGGTACACACCTGGGACTGAGGTCTATGGGCCTCTGAGCCAGTGCAGATATGGGTATAACTTCTCCCAGAGCCCTTGACGTATGGGGATGGTGACAGGAGAGATGGCAGATGGAGCTATAGCTGAGCCTGCAGGGGCATGGACCTGTTTCTGGGTATATAGTTGAGACTGCAGTCAGTGAGTCAGCCACCTGGCTATGGGCTTCCATTCTCAAAATAGCGCTTGGACTGCATAGGGTTTCAGAATTTCCTACCTGGATCCCAAAGCTCCCAGAAAAGCACTGTTGTCTGTGGATAGATGCCAGGTTTTTATTGCTGAGCGGGGGGTGGGGGGGTGTGGATATGAACAGGGGACCTCCTGTGCTACCATCTTGCTGATGTCATTCTCTCAGCCTGGTTTTTAAGAGTCAGCACTGGCAAGCCCTAGATAAGCATGCTAAGGGAAGTTTAGAGGCAACTTCAGATAGATGTAGTTACTTCCCAGAATTCAGGAGGTTCTGTGAACAAAGACCAGGCTTCATAACTTGTGTTTGTCATGAATATAACACAAGTGGCTCCTAACTGCTCCATTCTTTAGGGCTCACTAACTCCCATTATTGTCCAGCTACAATAGAAGCGCCTGTTTCTTGTTTGACCACAGAGGCCAATCTTTACTAGATCAGGCTTCAGGAAGGAAATAGACCACAAACTGGCAAAACAGAAGAATCAACAGAGATATTGTCCAGAGAGCGGCACATCAAGGAAACCCTTGGCTAGTGATAATGGGAGAACAATTTCCATCCCAGGACCTGAAGGAGTGGGGGAGGGGGCAGTTACAGGGCTCCATGGAGGAGAGCTTTAGGGAGCCACGGCAGAAGTGAGAGCTTCAGAAGGAGGACGAAGCCAGCTTGCAACAGTGGAGCAGAGAGGAAACCAGAAGAATAAATAACTCAACCATTCTTCCTCTTCAGCTGGGCTCTCTCGTACATGGACCAAAGCCAGCTACCAGCCCCTCTGTACTTACAGCACCTCCCCAGCAAAATTCTCAGCCAACATCTGATGGTTCCAGTGAAAGTCCCAGGGAAACTTTGAATTGGCCAGGATTGAGCCAGTAGGAGACCACATTCTGAGTGGCTAAGTCTGGTGTACAAAGGGCTTCAGGCTAGAAAGAGAAGTTCTAATGCCAGAAGAATGAAGACAGGGAAGGGAACCGAGGAGGATTATATCCATTGACATCCACTGTACTTGTTCTTCTCAGACAGACCAATGCTCTTTCCTCCACACATCACCAGCATTTTGCAGTTACATTCTCCGGAAGGGTTAAGGACCTCCTCTGTTTCCTTAAAGTGGGATTAAATCAGGCTCCTTTTATGTTTATCAAAACTTCACGGAAAGCTTGGAGGGACCAAAGTTGAAAGAAGGCTGTGATCTGAAGCCAGGTCCACCATAGCCGCGGGTCCCTGCTAGATGTGCTTCTCTTTAACCCTCAACCTGATACCATGTTTCTGCATCCAGTGCACCAGTCCCAGGACCCACCTCTTGCCTGCCATCAACCGCAGCATTTTGGGATCAGCAGAAAGAATGCTGCCCGCTTCTCCCTAGCCCCCCACACAAAGGCCTAGACTCATCTCCCACATTACACTCCCAATTCAAAGGTGAGTTACATGCACAGCAGTGACACACTTCACATTATCACGCAAGGCTATTTCACATCTCCTTAGTTAGAACCTCTCCATTCCCAAATAGGGGTTTGGCTTCTCCTTTGTAAAGTCAAAGGGCTCCTTGAAATGCTTTGTTTTGTTTTGTTTTTTTGGAAATAAAAGAGCAGTCTTCCTTTCCAAATATGGTTCAGAAAATTGCTGAGAGATTTAAAATAGCAGCATGTCCCCACTCCCAGCCATCAAGTATTAAAAATATGAGGGTCTAGACTCAGAGTATCCAATTTACACAAGGATACATTAAAATCAAAATGCTTTATTGCAAAAATCTGCTTCCTGCTGGGAAAAGTTGACCTGCCATGTGTCAAGGGGGAAAATTCTAGAGAGACACCACAATTTTCCCTATCCATAGGGAATCATAGCTGGACCTCAGGGAGCTGCAGGTCAGGAGCTCTGTCAGTTTGGCAAAATGCATTCTTTTTTCCTCTACCCACATCTGGAGCTACCTTGTAATCAGTCCCTCCTGAGTCCCGTTCTCATGTTTTCTTTTCTTTTGTTTTTAAGGTTTCTAACAGATGAGTTCTCTGCCACCCCAGCCAAGTCCTTGCAGCTTCCATAATCACAGAGGTAGGAGATCAAAACAGAGGAGATTTTGTTCTGAGGTTGGGCGTGCATCTTTGGAATTAGGGGACATTTTGCCCGACAGAGATTTAATTGCTACCTTTGCATTCTGAAGATAATGCTACTCCATTATCTGTTATTGTTATAAACATTTTATGATTTTATTTTTTTTTCAACGTTTTTTTTTTTTTTTATTTTTGGGACAGAGAGAGACAGAGCACGAATGGGGGAGGGGCAGAGAGAGAGGGAGGCACAGAATCTGAAGCAAGCTCCAGGCTCTGATCCATCAGCCCAGAGCCTGACGCGGGGCTCGAACTCACGGACTGCGAGATCGTGACCTGGCTGAAGTCGGATGCTTAACCGATGCGCCACACAGGCGCCCCATCATTTTATGAATTTAAAGAAAATCTTTCCTCTTCTTTTTTTTAATGTGCCTATGCTCAGATTTCCTTGTTGTCTCTTTTATTTGGGGAATGGTTACCACTTCCTCTGGAACTACTGATTGTCAGTGAGGAAAACAATTGAGATCAATATGGGCGTGAAGTATTGATCTACAAGTGGGGGAAATCCGTGGTACAGACCTCCAGCTGCTACCATGTCAATGCAGTGCCCCCCCACCCCAACTCCCGATTCCTCCCCAAGATGCCAGGACCTCCAGCCTGCCTCCTGTCAAGGCCGCACAGTGCCAGCATCTGATCGTCCCCAGCTCTGGGTTCTGCCGAGCACACTGGGAGGCTGTGATGCTTTCAGCAAGGGCACGGGTCTGCCTCAAACCATTTCAGAAGTTCCTCCTGGGTCCCTGCTCTTTGTGCACAGCCATAGGTCCCAGTAGACAGCCAAAGTACTCTCTGGTGAGCACTCATGTTGGAGAGTTATTGACTTTCTATTCATGATACTGAGCCCAGGTCCAGTGAGCATCTAAGCGTAAGGCAGAATCCGATTCTAAGGTGATCATTGTCCAGGGAAATCTCTCTCCTCCCATGATTTTCAATACAGGATGCTGTTTTTGGATCACAGTTGGAAGGGTCTGAGAAAGAAAATCTATAGATATGTAAGATTTTCCATGATTTCAGAAGGGCTCTAGCCTTCTTAAAGCCTCACCTTGGCTTCCAGGTTCAGATCCCCTAGTCTCTCAGCTGCTCTGAGGACATGTCCATCCATCCATCCATCCATCCATCCATCCATCCATCCATCCATCCATCCAATAAATGTTGTTTTGGGTGTCTATTAGGTAGCAGGCTATAGTGATACCTAGCAGAATAAAATAGACATAGTTCCTATCCTTTGAGGGCTTATAATTTTGAGGGAGTTTCCAGACTATAGGCAAAATAAAGAAGCAAATAAAGAGTTATGACTGGTGAAGGTGCTACAAGCAAACCCAAATCAACAGTAATAGAGTGAATTGGCATTGGATGTGTGTGGCCACCCAGTAGAAACCTGGTCCAGGAAGTACCTTGTGAAGATGTAGCATTTAAGCAATGCAGGCAAAGTGCTGGTGAGCACGTTCTAGACAGAGATAGAACATGTGCAAAGGCCCTGAGATAAGGGGGTAGTCAGTTTGGTCCAGCACAGAATGGAGGCCAGCATGGTGCAAGTCCAGGGACCACAGGGGGAGGGAAGAGATAAACAGGATCAGATCCCTCAGGTCTTGTGGCACAGGTAGGAGCTCAGACTCTTCTTTTAAGTTTAGTAGGAAGTTAAGCAAGGATTGGATATGACAGCCCAATCTAGGTTTAAAATTCCTTTTTAGCTGCAGTGAAGAGAGTGTGCTGGAAGGAGCAGGAATGGGAGAAGGCCGTTTTTGAAGTGAGAGTTGATATCTTGAAGTCAGGTGGTCATGGTGGCGACGGGGAGAGGCAAACTAATTTGGGATGTAGAAGTGGTGTGTTGGTAAGTGGTAAGCCAACAGTCTTAAAAACAAACACGATGAGTGTTACAATTCCATGACATAAACAACTTCACCGCTGGCTGATTGCAAGCTGCCTGGGTGATGTCACTGAACATGGAGTCAGGAAGCCGTGTGCACAGTCCAGCTGCAGTCTGGCACTGGTTAGCAGGAGGCACCTCAGGCAGGGAGGTGGATTGAAGAGGCCAGCAAGGAGGCATTGGAGACCCACACACGTTTTGGTTTGAGTAGCTAAGAGGATACCAGGAGGACTGGACACCTGAGGTGCATGCATGTAGAATGGACAGGCTTCTTTCCTGTGCCCTCTGGAAGCTGGCACTTACTCAATCTATGATGCTGGAAGGTGACAGAAGGAAGGGAGACAGACAGTCTTTGGGAAGAGGGTGTGCGTGACACCCACGGACTTTGAGATGTTCTGCCTGAACCCTCATCTCCCTGGGAAGTTTGGATTCTGAAGCCGCTCACTTCCCTGGCCTCCTATCCAGTAACAGACAGAGACCAAAACAGAAGACGGGGATCATGTGGAGGGTGGCCCCAGGGGGTGCTGGCCATGGCCCTGTTTCCTAGCTTGATGAGCTCTGGCCTCCCAGACCCCAGGCCTTGGAGCCACAGCTGTAAACTGCCTTTGCTGACACAGTGCTTCCATATGTTTGATTAGACATGCTAAGTGGACCCTGATTTAAATGACAGGATGTTCAGGGCACTACTTTGGTCACAGCATACCTGCAAAGAAGAAAAGTTGCAAGTAGGAAATAAGTCAAATACTGAGGCCAGGACCAAATCTCTGAGCAGCCTGGCAAGATTTACAGACCCTGCCTTGGGCCAAGGTCAGAGAATGCAGCTCACTTCCAAGGGCTTAGTGAGAAACAAGGGGCAGTAGGGCCCGAGAAAGGGGCTGTGGAGGGAGCAAGGTGATCAGGCTTCATGCTACCCAGGGCCCAAGCGTGTGGTCACCATCTCTGTAGGGACCCAGGAAGGGGCAGTGGGTGTGCTCGAATGTGGGCGAACTGTGGGTGCAGGGTGGACGTGAGAAGGAACGTTGGATGCATGCGGCCACCTTGAGGGGGTGGGAGAAGCAGCCAAGTCTTCAATCCAGGCAGGTCTTTCTGTTAATCATTTACTGAGCACCTAGATACACCGGGTACCATTCTAGTATCAAGGCTACAAATGCAGCAGGGATTCATCAGGTTCCCAACTCTGAAGTGCATGTAATACCTAATACGCTTACTTTCTGGCCATCAAAGGAATGAACAAGCTGAGCCTTCATCCTTCCTGGTGAGAGGAAAATTCAGCCACACTTGTTCTTGGGGGTCAGCTTCTGTCAGGGTTTTGGAGAACTTCCCTTGTTGGAGGCCGTAGCCAGGTGTGGAGGAAACTGCTCTGGCCACTTGTCACTAGGCCAGAGTGCCCGCGTCCCAGCATGAAGGTCTATGCTGTTTTATGTCCATCCTGGACCGCAAGAGTCTTTGGCCAAGAAGTCTGGGGTGTGAAGCAGGCGTACTGAACAGGTGTGCCCCTAAGATACAGCCAAGGCTGGGGCTACTTCCAGAGCCTCCCTAGTCCCCTCCTCCCTCACTTTCTGCTCCCAGAAGACACTTCTTTTCCTTTTTCCTGCAAATTCAACTCCATTTAAGCTTCTCCACCTCATCTTGTATTCTCCCTGCTCTCTGCCACTTCTAACACTTGCTGAGGTTCTATCACCTGCCCTGGAGCCTTTGAACCTGCTATTTCTTTCTGTCATCAGTGCTGTTTTCCTTGGTTTAGCTCTGCCCTCCTAATTCTGATCTCATCTCAATATGATTTTCCAAAGGGCTTCCGTGGTCACTTGATTTTCATAGCCTTCAGTCATTGTCATATCCTATCAGGCATGCTGTTAGCTTGTCTTTATAAAGGACACTGCCATCTTACTGTTTTAAACTTACTTCTTTGTTACAAGTCCGTCCCAGCAGAATGTAAGTATTTGAGGATAGTCTCATCCTGTCCTGCTCACCACTGTATCCTTCTCAGTGGCCAGCATTTAGTAGTTGTTCAATAAATACCTGTTGAGTGTGGGGTGGACAAACCCAGAATGTCTGGCTTCTTCCACGCTAAGTAGAGCTCACTGAAGATTCCTACCTCCTTCCTGCAGAGTCCCTCTGATTGGGGTGGATTGACTAGAGAATAGGGCTGTTTTTATTTCTTTTCTGGATCTCATAGAATACATCTATTTCCAGCTTAATAAAAAAAAAAAAAAAAAAACAAGAGACAATAAAAACGCATTGTTACAGATTGGATGGGTAAAACAATTGGCTTGACAGTAATCTAGGAATTTAATTATAGCAAAACATGCCCATGTAATACCCAGATTTGGGAAAGAAGAGTTGAAGGGGTCCAATAAATCATTGTTTGTAAAAACAGAAGAAGCCTTTGTAATTGTCCAGTTACTGCTGATGAGGCCATAAAGAAGGCCTAAGCAGGCTGGGCACCATGCATCGAAAGCCTTAATGTGCAGGCGGCTCTTCGGAACGGGGAGCTGCCTGGGAAAGAGCTGAACTATGTGGTTATTTGTCTCCAATGGAAAGCAATCACTCAGGGTGGTGGGAGCTGTTTAGTGAAGATCCTTCATGGCCAACCGCACGGTCCCGCATATGTTTGGGCAGGAGTCTAAAGGAGCAAGGGTGGGGGGGAGACAAAGATGGCCAGGAAGCACTCGCAGCCCCACTTGGGCAGAATTCCCTGGTAGACGGCTTCTGGCAGCTCGCCTGCCCCCAACCGGGCCTGCGAACACATCCTCTGGGATCCCCTGCCCGGCGAGCGATGCAGGTCCCCAAGCGCCCCTTCACGCCTCTTTGCCATGGCACCTCCTTCATGCACCAGCTCCTCAGAGAGCCCTCTTGCCTGTCCACGTAAAGAACCTGCTGCCACCACCCCTCCCCCTCCCCCAGTCCCTGGTTGATTTTCTTCAGAGCATTTATCACCATTGGAGAGTGTCTTACCTGAGGGTTTGTTCACACATCATCCGTCCCCGCAGTGTGACGTAAACTTCGAGAAGGCGCGGGTTAGCTCACATTGCCACAGCCCCACATCTGGTACCTGGCACGGAGCCAGGCCCGCTAATGTGTGCGTAGCTCGTGGAGCGGTTCTCTAGCGGACCCAGGGACAGGATGTCCTACCACCCACCCCCTCTTCAAGAAAGTGAGTGTGGAGAGGGCAGTGCAGGGGCGTTAGACACTGCCCAAGGTCTGCAGAAGGACACGTGGCTTGAGATCATAATTCATTTTTAGTTTTTTAAAGTGCTTATTGTGGACTAAGCCATGTGAATTGACTCCTACTCTCATACATGTGCACACACACCACACATATGCAGAGGGGAGTGTGCGTGAGCACGTACACCTGTGCACGTAAGTATATGTACATGTAATATTATCTGTAAACACAGGCAATATGACATGTATACATACACTACATATTATTATTGTTTATGAGTGCACTAGTCGTTACTACGAAGCAATTTCTCTGTAGATGGTAGAAATACATCTATGTATATGGTCCCTCTCTGTGTATCTGGTAGAGTTACCTTTCCTGGCATGTCCCCTGTTGTGGGGGGGAGGGGTCAGGTGACCACCCCAGGTGGCCCGGGAGGTGTGAGTGGAGTCAGCACATGTCACTTCCACTGCTAGTGTGACATCCACGAGGCCCTCCCTCCCTCCACTGCCTTGAGCAGCAGAGGTGCCAGAACGGTGTCCCACTGGGGAGCAGAGCAGAACTCCCACCCACCCGCAGACAGCGTGTTGCTTCCTCAGACACAAACCTTTGCTGTTTTAAGCCACCATATTCAGGAAACCGTTTGTTACTATGGCATGTAGTTAACAGCCTGGTCCGTCCTGACTTGCAGTTTTTTTGTGTTTTTTATTTATATAAAAATAAAGTACAACATTCAAATTCTCATATCACAGGAATTAGTGGAACTCTTCCAGGGTGCGTGTGTGTGTGTGTGTGTGTGTGTGTGTGTGTGTGTACACACACCATACGAGGCAGGGAGACACGTCTGTGTGTCTATATGCTAGACTCTATCATCATGCTCAGTGCTTCTACTTCCTGGTCTTCCAACCCTAACAAGTGGGCACATCTGAGCACAAGGCAAGGTCTTCATGCACTGAAGGTGTCTGCACTGAGGAACAGAGCTGCCTGGGCCCCAAAGTAGATCTTCTGACTCCCCAGAGAGGACCGAACCGCCCACCTAACCATTTCCATCATTTCTCAGTTTCTCCCAGTGATAGGGGTTTTCCATTGTTTTACCTCGGAGCATGACATCGGAGGTATTTCAGACGTCTTCATTTCTCCTCAGTAACAGACCCCTCCTTCATCTTGCATCACACCCTTCTTTTCCTCTGATTCTGTGCATTGCATGCATATCCTCGGGCTGTTTTATTCTTCTAAAGATATGAAACAATTTCCCAGGCCCTGGTTACTTCTCCATGGATTCAGCCTGGCTTTTTCAAAGCACTGTTCAAGGGTCACCTGCGTCAGCATTATGTGGGACGTTGGCTGCACACTCAGATTCCTGCCTTGTCCTGCGGACCTCCTGCAGAGTTGGGGCCCTGGTTCTGGGCATGTTGAGGGGTCCCCTCCAGGAGAAGGTCTGCTCCCGCCCTGAATTGGACACCATCGAAGTGATTGTTAAGCATGCATAGTCCTGGGCCCATCTTTCTTCTCTGTAAGGTAATCATTAGGCGACTGGGGGAAGGAGGGCGAGATGGGACTCGGTATTGAGGAAGAAGCCGAGGTGTGGGAGTGACAGTAAAGATCTGATTTGTCCTCCAGTGTCTTTGACACGGTTGGGTCAGCGGGCAGGTATGCCGTTCCCCTACAGTGGACAGCCGCTCCTGGGTGTTGGGGTAAGGGTAAACACAATTTCATTTGGGGGACCACTCTGTGCCCACACTTTGTCTGCGTGGTTTGGGTGGGGCTAATTCCACCCCAGCCACAGAGAGCCCACTTGGCCCAGGCCTAGCCAGTCAGCTTCTTCCACTCATTGGCCTGTTGAGTGGGCCCTGGGACTTTGGCTCAGCACCCAGGAAAGGCTTCTGTCTTCACCTGGACAGGAGCCAGTGCACTGTGTCACCACCAGGGGAGCTTGCCCAGAGTGTAGTCCATGGAGGTGAACACAAACCTGACAGCAGAGGTTGGCCCCCTGCAGCCGGCCTGGTGCTTATTTGCCAGGTCATGGGAACCAATAATGTTCTTGTCTTTAATAAACCCGCCTGTGTTTAGTTTCTGTCACTTACAACCAGAAGGGTCCTGGTAATGCTGGGGCAGCCCCCTCCGCATCCCGTTTCCGCAAATGCCTGGGATGCTTGGCCAGGGGCTGTGAGCTGGCAGTGGTATTGTCAGGAGGTGATGGGCATTCCTGCAGGGCCTGATTCCAGTGACAATCAGGCCAAGCAACTTTCGATGCCAAACGCATCACCGGGGACTGTCACACACAGGTGGTTGCTTTGTCTCAGTGGATGATGGTACAGGTCCCCTCTGAGCCAAGACCCTGAGCCTAGGATAGACCAATCTGTCTGCCCAATCTCCTGTCGCTTCCCGAGGACACATTGACTCCTGCTTGGAGGCCTTCATGATGTGCCCAGAGGGCCTGCCGCTCATTTCCTGCTGATCATGCAGACCCTGGCTCCAGCACACCACTTCCTGTCTCCTCCCCTGAGGTGGGGAGGGGGAAGGGAAAGTGCCTACCCAGGTTTTACTTTGTCTCCAGTTTTAAGGATAGGGCAAAGCAAGAATGCTTCAAGGCATTCTAGTTGCAAAAGATAAAACAGGAAAACTTCTCTTCCAAAAAAAGACTGAGTTGTGTGGTTCCAATAGGTTGGGGAGACACTGGTTTAAAAGAAGTCAAATAGGGGCGCCTGGGTGGCTCAGCTGGTTAAGCGTCCGACTTTGGCTTAGGTCATGATCTCTCGGTTAATTCAAGCCCCGCGTCAGGCTCTGTGCTCACAGCTCAGAGCCTGGAACCTGCTTTGGATTCCGTGTCTCCTCCTCTTTCTGCCCCTTCCCTGCACATGCTCTGTCTCTCAATACAAATAAGTGTTAAAAAAATGTTTAAAAGCAGTCAAGTAGATGTTGCACAACAGGAAGATGCTGAATTGCTAACACACCGCGTGCTATGACCCCAGAAGAGTATGTGACTGCCTTTGCTAATCTCACGTGCTCCTAGGACCTCTGTTTGGGGAGCATCTCTTGGGATCTTATGTTCTGTAGAAGACTCCTGGGGAACGTTTTAAGGAGAAAGGTGCAAGAGTCTTCTTCCTGCCTTTGGCTTGGAAGTTCTGCAGGGTGACTTTGTGGGACTGGACCCCGCGGTATGAGGAACAGATGCTCATTTTCTACACACTGGTTAATAAGCTTCAGGTTGCCTGTCTGGTTCACCACTCTGTCTCCGGTACTGACCGCCTGTCTGATGGGTGGTGGGCGCTTAAAGCATTTGCCGAATGAGGGAATGAACAGTGTGTTGTCGAGGCCACATACACCCAGCATGGGGACAAGGTGGAGCCGGAGAGCTTGCTTTCTGCCACCTCTGAAAGTCTTGTGTGTGAAAGGAGGGATTATTTGTTCCCCTTGTGGCTTTAGAAAACAGAGCTGGAGTTGGGGCATCTAGCTGGCTCAGTCGGTTGAGTGTCTGACTGTGGCTCAGGTCATGATCTCACGGTTCGTGGGTTCAAGACCCGTGTCAGGCTCTGTGCTGACAGCTCGGAGCCTGGAGCCTGCTTCGTATTCTGTGTCTCCCTCTCTCTCTGCCCCTCTCCTCTCCCTCCAAAATAAAAAAAAAAAAAAAATACAAACATTAAAAAGAAAAAAAAAAAAAAGGAAACCAGAGCTGTGGTCCAAGGGTGGAGTTGGCACTGAAGAGGAGTTCAGCCAGGAGGGAGAAAAGCATCTCCAGCAGTCAGCAGTAGCTCAGCAAACGTTAGGCTGTCTCCAGAGGCAGGGGCCCCCGTGGGTTACTACAGATGTACTCACGCCTCAGATGGGGGCTTGTCCTGTGTGGTCTCCAGGGGCAAGTCTCTACACTTCGAGCGTGAAATAGCGACACGTTCTCTCTGTGTGAGTTCCTCAGTGACGAGCCTAGCTGCCTCCAGAAGCTGTTGGCGCTGAACTCCACGGTTCCTAAGCTGCCTTCAAATATTTGAGGACATTGGGAATGTTTCTTATTTGCCATGAGAAGCCCTGGGTGTGCTTTCCTTTCATAAATTCAGCCTAGATAACAACGCAAGAAGGAAATAGAAGACCTGAAAGAAAATCATGTCTTGCATTTGCAAGGGCTCATTTGTGGAGTGACCTCTCTCTTGGTGAAGCTGCATCTTGGGTCAGGGTGTCTGGAAGCACACTCTGAGCAGAGGATCCATGAGCAGGTGCTTCAGTAGGAAAGTGATCCTGGGGAGATTGGCAGGAGCAGGGGGAGGGGCTGGGCCGGGCGGGGTGGGAAGGGAGGGAAGAGGAACCCTTCCTGACCCCACAGGTGGGCCCCAAGTGCAAGGGACCAGACCTGTCAACATCAAGGCCAGGGATGTCACTGGTGAATGCCCTGGGTCTCGGAAGGTGCTCAATGCTTAAGTAACAGGGCTAGAGGATGTGGTGTCTGTAAGGAGCTTTCTAACACTTCAGCCTAAAAGAAGAAACGTGCCTTTATGTATACACACATACACATGATTCTTCTGTTAAAAATCCCTACGTAATTATTTTATAAATATTTATATATTACATTTACACAATTTATATATATTCATATATAATATTTCTATATACATCGTTATAAATGGGTTTCTATATACATACTTATAAATGTCCCATATCTATATATCCACGTAGATACATAAAACACGCGAATGATGCAAGAGAGAGTTGTACTTTTCACTCTTCTATAGCTTGAAATTTTTAAAACAAAATGTTGGGGAGAAAGTGAACCACAATTCCACCTTCCCAAACTAAGCACTGCGTGAGTCCTGTTAATGTTTCAGTCTGTGGTTCTTTCCTCGCAGCTGCGGGCACATGTGTCCAGGCACGTGCTTGCAAGATGCATCGGGAGTCTCTGTTAGCCTGGGGAGTTGGTTCAGGGATTAATATGTGGTTTGCACACAGGACCCTGGGTTGCCCACACCCTCCCTGAGACCAGGCACTCGTGTCCAGAAGCCCAGGCACAGAGCACCAGTGAGCTGGCGCGGGAGGTTGAGGGAGTCTCCCCTTCGTGCAGGTCCTCTGGAATGCCCAGCTCCCCCGTGAATAAGCCGGGCCCCCACCGTCTGAGGAGGCCAATGGCGGCCTGGCCCCTGGCTAGGCAGTATGCATGTGGTAGAGCCCCGCGTCCTACTGGAGGGGTGGGAGGCCCAGCGCCACCCCTCCCCAGAGGCTGAACACTCAGAGGGAGAGAGAGACACACGTTTCTCACCTTGACGGTAGAAGACACAGAGGGAAGTCAGTGCTGTGAGTTCCCCATCTGAAGAGGCACCCGGCCGTCACTCCTGCACTTAGGTGATTGCTTCCAAATTTCCGGCGGCGTTTCTGTCCTCAGTCCTCGGTCATCCTCCTGGAAGGTGAGGGTGGTGGGGGGTTGAGTGAGGAGTCTTGATGTCATCAAGGCGACAGTGGAACAGGCAGCGTGATATCAGTAACCTCCTTTATCATTATTTTAAGTAATGGACTCATCGAGAGGTTTTAGTTCACAGAGAAACCCGTGGGGACTGCCAAGGCGCCCCCTGTATGTTCTCCCTCTTGCTCTCCCATTCCTCCCATTGGCAGCTTGCCTGGGAGGGTGCAGGAGGTATGGGCGCTGGGTCGGTGGGGATCCTCTGTCATTAACCGTAAAGCTTGCACTTGGCCTTAGTGTTCATTTTCGGTGTTGTACATCTGCGGACTTCCACAGACGTGCAGTGACTTCCATCCACCATTACAGTGTCACTTGGAGTATTTTCCTTGAGGCTCGCCTGTCCATCTTTCCTCCAGAACCCTTGGGAATCACTGACCAGTTTGCTCGGCAATATACCAGGAACATTTTCTCATGCCATTAAATTTTCCTAAAAAGTGAACTTTTTAAAAGGTATTTGAATTTGACATTCTCCAGTTATTAAATGCATTTAAAGCAAGTCTCTATGTTGGGAAAGTTAGGCCGTTTCCTTTTTTTTTTTTTTTTTTTTTCCTCTGCCTCAACTGTGAAATCGTTGCAATGAACACAATTTTGCATCACGGTTTCTCACAACAGCACTGTTGACACTTTAGGCACGATTACTTTTTGCCACGGGAGCTTTTCTGGCTGCTGCAGGATATCTGCCAGCATCCCTGGCCTCCACCCAGCAGATTCCAGCAGCGTCCACCCCCAGCAGTGCCAACAGAAAATGTGTCGTCGCGCCACCAAGTGCACTGATTTACCTCTGTCTTTCTGCGCGCATCCGGCTGTTTCGGGGGCTAGGGCCTCATCGGTGGGATTAGAAGTTGGGATTGTTGCAAGACTAATAATGATTTCGGGAGCATGTGCCATACTGCCCTTCCTGGGTTGCTGGGTGGCTCGTGGCTACAGAGTGTATCCTCTCTGTTCCCCAGGTCCTGGCTTAGAGGTGGACACGGGGAGAGTCTAACGTCCGAGGGGATGTAGACTGTGCCGAAGGACCCTCCCTCCAGGTGCGGGACGGAGGCTCCAGGGGAAGATCGAGTTCACCCGGGAGTACCTTTGCCAGCAACTGGCCTGAAACCACAGACAGTTGAAGATGTGCCACGCAGTCATCATGACTGCCGGTGGGCCTCCCTTCCCCTGTGACCGTCACATCCTCCTGCTGATGGGACGCTCGGGTAGGTCAGAGAAATAGGGGGTCTTGCTAGTGACATCCCCTAACAGGAAGTGGGCACCAGGTAAGCAGGTCCTGCCAGTCTCCAGTGCCAGGTCCAGCAAACACGAAGATGAGAGTGTGTGGACAGCCTCTGCAGGAAGTTGTTACAGTTAAGCAGAAGAACAGGTCTCCCTGTGGGTGGCCCCCGACTTAACCCAGTGTGGACCCCCAGGCTGCCCTGCCTGGTGAACAGCCCTCTCTAAATGCCTCCCTCAGGGCCTCCAGGGTGGTCCTGCCTAGCTGGTATTTTCATCCATGAACGTGTGGGTTTGCTCACCGTTAAATCATTTCCATCCTGAGGGGGTTGGTCGCCAGGTAACTGAGAGAGAAGGAAGTCTGGCCCCAGCTGAGTGCCCTTTGCTCTCCTCCCTGCTTTGGTCTTCAAGACATTTCTGCAAGTTTGTGCCAGCCCCTCCTTGTCTGGCTGGTTTGTCTTTAAGTTTCCACTGGCCAGTCCTGTTCCTCTGAATCTAGGACTTAGTCCACTTTCTTTCTACCAACTGTGAAGCTTTTCCTCCACTAATGAACAAATTCGCCTTTAAGGAACATATTCCTCTCTGCTAGAGTCTTGTGTTTTCATGTTGTGTGCAAGGCTCCGTGAATATGCACGAATGTGAATTTTCGTGGCCCACCGTCGCCTGCTGGATAATTTGCTGCCCAGAATTGACAGCACATCTGTCTCCTTCCTTTCCTCCTACAGAGGGACGTCCCCCGGGCCCCGGGCCCACCACGTACATCATAATTCACCGGCTGAAGGGAGGTAGAGGCCACTGAGCCATCTTTGGTTGGGGGTCTGGGAGAGTCAACATGGGCCGGACTCATAGGGCAGAGCGATGGGGACCAACTGCCTCCCTACCCGGCCCACGCCTTCACGTCACCAAATGCCGGGGCCACCAAGCGCCCTCTGTGTGCTGCAAGGGGGCAGATGCAGGCTGTCTTGTGACTCCAGCTGCAGTTCCCCACCTGGATCCCTGCCCAACCCTGCTCATATCACCCTTCTCTCCAGGACCTCCTCCTTTGAGCCCTGCCCCACCTGGAGAAGTGTCTTCCCCTGCATGTGAGTGGCCTTCCCTGTCTGGACGGGTCACCTAGTGCTACGCTAAGCCAGGTCTTTGTCTGCCGACTCTCGGAGCTCAGCGGTACTATCCACAGCTACTTGTCAGCTGTGAGGACAAGGGTCCCACCTCTGGCTTCTAAGTAAACCCCATTTGGCCGTTTACATAGTGAATGCTCAATGAGTGTGTTAGTGAATTCATGGGAGAACTGTTTTATCTCCCAGAGGACAGGACGAGCCCCGTTGCTATGCTGTGTCCATGTAATGGGCCCATCCGATGTCTAACAGGATGAAATACTTACTGTGCCTTGCTGGAACAGTGTGTTGGGGATGGACAAGTCTGAGCAAGAGTCTTCATTATACACAGTAGGAAAATGAACCCCTCTGCTGGGCAGGAAAACCGGTTCCTACTTCACATTCTTGTCGACAGACAGGCCTGGGGGCCAGAACAGGGTCCCGGGGTCCCCTGCCTCACCACAATATCCATGCAACGACTGAGGAGTGGAGAAGAGCTCACTTTGCCAGCAGGGAATTGGGGAACAGTACAGCTCCTGTGTTCTGGGGCTTCATGATGCAAAGTGCAAGGAGGAAGCCAAGTTGTGGGATGCAGTTGCCTCCACTGCTGCAGTGGTGGACCCCGGAGCTGGGTGAATTAAGATGGAAACTGTTTGCGAGGGTCTGGGTGGCTTAGTCGGTTAAGCATCCGACTTCTGCTCAAGTCATAATCTCGCGGTCCTTGAGTTCCAGCCCCGTGTCGGGCTCTGTGCTGACAGCTGGGAGCCTGGAGCCTATTTCAGATTCTGTCTCCCACTCTCTCTGACCCTCCCCCATTCATGCTCTGTCTCTGTCTGTCTCAAAAATAAATAACCATTAAAAAAAAAAGATGGAAACCATTTGGCCTGTGGCCTCATAGCTGGTTTTATGGCCATGTGGGGACCGAGCCACGTCCTGGACCCAGCCTGAGCCAGGAGGAAAAACTCTGAGCAAGTTTTGTAAGTTCCAAGACCATGTAAATCCCCATGGTCCCTCCGTCCAGTTAGTCCCTACCATACTGCCTGCCCCCGCAGGGTGTGGGATGGGTGGGGAGAAGCATGGAGAAGCATCAGTAGAGAGATACCACAAGCCTTCACATCTTATCCTGAGTGGTCGGAGCTCATTCTTTACTGTTGCAAATAAGCCATGTCCAGACTCCCTGGGGCTCCGTACTGTACCCCCAAATCCTTAATTAGAGGTGGAAAACACAGCAGTTCTGAAGATGTGGTGCCGTGGTTGTCTGAGGACCATGCTTTGAAAACGAAAGACTTGGTCCCATCAGGACTTGTTCTCTGACACTGGGGATCGTGTGGCTTGAGGAAGGTCAGGGTGCATTAGAAAGAAGCACCTCTCTGCTCACTCCCCCTCCCTGAGACTTCATGGAACAGGCTTGTGGGTAACTGCGATGACCCAAAGCTGGCCTGGGAGATGGCACCAAGGATGATCATTTGAGGAAGAATATCTCATACTGTGCAGGGAGTGAAGGTTCCATCTGTTCAGTCTGAAAGCAGGAACTATATGGAAACAAGGCACTGCTGTCATAATCCACAGAAGCGTCTCCCATCTCTGGCCACCCTCCCTCCATCCCCGTGACACTGCACTGGCTTCTCTTGAACATCTGGGACTGCAAAGAGTTTTCATGTCTAAGCTACCATGAGGAGTGACAGAAGAAGCTGGTTATTCATTTAGAGGATGGTTATCAAGTTGCAGCCTGCCAGGGGTCAGTTTTTATGGCTCACTCCTGATCCCCGAAATGCAGACTTGACGATGACAGTTTTTTGGGCAGCGCTTGGAGTTCCGTGGCATAGCAATAAAGAAATCTGAGCAGAACGCACTCTCCTTCCCAAGTAAGCCCCTCTGTCAGCAAAATTGCGCAAGTGCTTTTTCATAAATAAAATAATTCTGTGTTCCAGCTGAGAGTGCTGTGCACACCCTCCCTAGTTATGTGTCCATAGCCTGTGTTTTCACTGCTGGGCAGGATCTGTTGATGGGCACTTTATCGCTAAGTGTGTTGTCCCTTTGGGAGAAAAATAATTTTATCCCAGCGCGTGCCTCATCTCCAAGTCTACTGATAGTGGTGTTATTATACTTGCAAGAGTCATTTGTAAGCTTTTCAAATGATATGTCAATGTGTGTGTGTTTTCCAGGTAAAGGAGAGGATACGCTAAAAGCAAAACCCTATATATCTACGGGGCGGGGGGGGGGGGGGTGGAGGGCGTCAATCCAACCGAATGGATGTTTATCTTACAAGCACCGTCTATCATGAAAGGCCTGCTGGCTACTTTCTTGTGCATGTTCCGGAAGCAATACTCACTATTAAATAAGATTGGGAAAGTGGAATTGGAGAACTAAGCACCCGTCACGCTCCTTCTTAGCTGTCAGACCAAGGAAATATGGGTGGAAGATTTCAAGCCTTTGTTTTCTCATCTGTGAGAAGGGAGCAGTGCTGATGCTTAGTTCTTGAAATGGTTGTGGAGATTCATGGCCATAATGAAGGATGAGGGGCACAGAGTGCCGTTCCGGGTTCTCGGTACATCAGGAATATCTCTGTGATAGTCTCTGCTCTTGTGTTTCTTGTTCACTATGAGTTTGGCAAATCTCTCAGTATTTCAGGGGTGGTTGGTGTTTGAGACCACTCTTTCTTACGTTTACTGGTGATCTTAAACCAGTTTGGGGCAGAGATAGCACCAGTATCCTTTTCCCCCCCTCAAAATCCTGCAGTTTGTTACACACGTTTGCCTAGAGTTCATGCATCGCGTGCTCAGAGCTGACAGTGTTGTAGTATCCCTGAGAGGTGTGTGTGAGTGTGTGTGCACACACATACACCGGGATGTTCTCACGAGCTTCCCATAGAAGGATGAACTCCTACTCAGGGGACGGAGAAGCCTGCTTTGGGCTGACTCTCACATACCAGTCAAATCTGGGCCCCGGAAGACTAAGGGGTCCTGCCATCATCTCCACCAGTCTCCAGATCTTGATCCTGAATGAAGGTCGTCTAGTTTCATGACACGCAGGCCGGATGGGGGACAGTCTTGGTGATGGCTGGTGGCATATTTGTGGAGCCCCAAAGAGGCAGGTGTGACCATCACACAAGTGTTCTGAACACAGTGTGTGTCACCTTTGGCCAGCGTGGCTCCCGTCCCCACAAAGTGAGCTGCCACCTTCCTGCTGGTGGCTGGGGATGGGGGCGGGGGTGGGGATGGGGAGAGCACATGGCAGTGAGCTCCTCACTTGGTTGTCGTCTCCCCAGGGCTGCCATGAGGATGCTCTTCCCACAGGTGAGGTCGTGTGGGCCCCTTCTTCACTCGTTTGTCTCGGCTGTCACCAGACTAGCTGGGCCGGTGGGGTCGGGGTGGGGGGGCTAAGAGAAAACAATTCTCTTTCCACCAGTGAAACACAACATACAAGCCTATTTTTCTGTTGCAAACCTTGTATCCAGTACTTTTAAAGAACTGAATCTAGTACAGGGAACGTGCCCCGGAGTTGCCAGTTACCTTGCAAACCACCCCTGTGCTCTATGGTTTTCAGGGTGTGTGCGGTTCGAGCTCAGTCCCTATCAAATCACTATGAAACTGAGGGGCTGGGGGCTTCGCCGCCCAGGGGAGCCTGAGACTCAGAGATGAAGTAATTGCCTGGAGACATGAGTAATTTAGCGGGGGAGGGGAGGCAGGAATTCAAGCTCAGGTCCTTCTGACCCCGAGTCATGGGTGTCTTCTGCCCTGCCCCACTGGTGTCCAGCCCTGTGCAGAATGCCGGTGCTGGAGAACAAGGTTGCAAGGAGTGTATGTGCTCTGCAGGTGCACATGCTAATCAGCCCCCTTCCAAATGTGCACACAGCTCTCTGTGTCAGCTGCTGTTTGGACAGCCGAATCTCTAAGGAAACACAACATAATCCCTGATTCCTACCCTGGGAGTTAGAAAGTAACCCTAGGTTGGAAATGTAAATATTTTCCCCATGGGCAAGAACTGTTTTTAGCTGATTATAAATGGAAAAGACTGGCAGCTGTCAATATTAATGGTTTTTCCTTGAAAAATGACTTCAAGGTACTGCTAATCAATTGTCTCTCAGAATGAAGAATGGAACACACAGCTCTCTAGGAACCTCAACATGTATTTATAAACACATGCTTTATCGAACTCACAGGAAAAATGAGCCAGACGTTTGGCATTATGATGAGTTATTCAGAGTAAATACAACAATTATTAGCGTCTATATTGGACTTCAAATTGACAAAATTCCTTTAAAAATGGCTGTTGCTGCTGTTTTGTGTTTCTGTTATTTAGTGTTCTCATCGCTACAGTGAAGCATGCTGCTTGGCACTGAGCTGAAGACTTCACAAGGGCCGGGATTGTTTCTTTCTTACTCGGTAAATAAGTAGCTTTCCACTTGGCTAACAACGCCTGGATGAATTAGGCACTGGCTAACAACGTTTGCCTCGCCGTGTCTTCCTAAAACTGACGTTGGCGTGCAAGGTGCAGGAGAATGCGTGTTTTACTGTGAGGACTGAGGGTTCTTCTTCCTCACACCCTTTGCTGGGAACTGGGGTGTAGAGGCGTGGCAGGCAGAGTAAGATGACCTCCCAGAACTCATGTCCCGGGAATTCCCTTCCCTCTAGTGTGGACGTGATCCGTGGCTTGCTTTCAGCCACCGAATGTGGCAAAGTTTGGAATGTCGTTTCTGGTATTGCCCTTCAAAAGATTGTGACATCTGTCTGGTGAGGAGGCTGTCCCTTGTGCGCTGTGTTGAAGAACACCCCACTGCCCCCAGGGAGCCAAGGTGGCAGGGCGCTGAGGTCAGGGCCCCTGTCTCAGCAGGAAGCTGAGACCCAGTCTGCCAGCAGCGAGGGTCTCCCCAGCTCACCTGTGGCCACATTTGGAGATTGCTGATTGACCCTTTGTTGCAGTAAGCCCTGGAACAATGATTTCAGAATCACAGCTTCCACTCCCCACAGCGGTTGGATACCCTCCAGTACTCTCCCATTCCACGCCAGGATTGGCTGTATTCATCCTGAACCACGGAAGGTGAGGGTGGAAGAATCACAAGACCTCACGCAGGAGCCTACTCCTGATTCCAGGACTCATTTCTTAATTTATAACCCGGGAATTTTTAAAAACAAGAATAAACGAGTACTGTTTCACTGTTGCATCAAAAGACGCAGAAGAAACTGTGTGTCATGAGGTCAGTGTCATGCCTCCTGCCCCAGGAGCAGACTCACAGTGAAGCCTCCAAAGTATCATGAGCTTACGGTGAAGCTGATAGCACAGTCCTCCACATCAAGGCACTGCAAGACCTGTGAACGTGAGGCCAACCAAGAGGCAAACGGGCTGTTCATGGAGAGCTGCAGACACATCACACACTCTCTGAATTGACTCACCCAATGTACGTAGACGTGGGATGCTCTATGTGGTGTCATCCTTGTCCACAGAGGGCACGGAGGTAAAGGTCCTTCTGGGCAGCTGGCGTCCTCCCTGGGACGGTGCCCTTCACACCTGACATTCAGTCTTTCATTTGATGCACTTATTGGGCACCAGCTGCATGCCATATGTGACATAGATGCTGAGAGGAAATCAGTGAACAGATCATTTCCTCCCTTCCTAAGAGGGGACGGCGGCTGAACTTGTTCTGCTCCAGGATGCAGAGGTCTTCCATTCTGTAAATTCACTCCACACATTCTAGTACTCACCGCATTAGATGCCTTTACCACAATTAACGATGTTGGCCATTCCTCCTTTTCCAAACACCTGTCCCCTTGGAACTGCGAGAATGAAATGACCCATGTGGGAATCCAGTGGTCAATATGGAGAAGTTTTTGCAAGTTAGTGGGAATTCAGATCAGGAACAGGCTATGGTCTGATTTGTTCTTGGTTAAGACACTCTGGCTTCATTGTGGGGGCTCATGAGAGAGAGAGGAGGTCCTTCTGACTGACTTCCAGATGGGAGACATGGGAAGTTCACCTCACTGTCTTCTGGATGAGAGAGTGGTGGTTCTCCAGACCGACTTCCAGATGAGAGAGAGGGGTGGTTCTCCTGACTGACTTCTGGACAAGAGAGGAGGGTTCTCATGTATGAGAGAGAGGGTAGGTTCTGCTGACTGAGTTTTGGACGAGAGAGGGGAGATTCTGCTGAGTGAGTTTTGGACGAGAGAGGGAAGGTTCTCCTGACTGACTTCTGGACCAGAGAGTGGAGTTCCTTGAATGAGAGAGAGGGGGGCTTCTCCTGACTGACTCTGGACAAGAGAAAGGAGGTTCTCCTGACGTAATTCTGGACCAGAGAGTGGAGGTTCTCTTGAAAGAAGAGAGGGGATGTCTCCAGTCTGACTTCCAGGCAAGAGAGGGGAGGTTCTCCTGACCAACTTCCAGATGAGAGAGAAGGGGGTGGGGGGGGGGTTCTCCTGCCTGAATTCTGGACCAGAGAGTGGAGGGTATGCTCACTCACCTCTGGACAACAGTGAGGAGAAGGTTCTCCTGACTGATTTCTGGCCCAGACCAGGGGAATTTCTCCTGTCTTATTTCTCGACAAGGAAGAGGGGAAAATCTCCTGACTTCAGGACCAGAGAGGGGAGGTTCTTGAATAAGTGAGAGGGGAGTTTCTCCTGAGTGACTCCCGGATAAGAGAGAGGGGAGGTTCTGGTGACTGATTTCTGGATGAGAGAGGGGAGGTTCTCCTGACTAACATCTGTGCGAGAGAGGGGAGTTTCCCCTGACTGACTTCTTGACGAGAGAAGGGAGGTTCTCCTCACTGACTTCTCAACCAAAGAGTGGAGGTTGTACTGACCGACTTCCAGATGAGACAGAAGGGAGGTTCTCTTGACTGACTTCAGGACGAGAGAGGGTAGGTTGTCCTAACTGACTTTTACACGAAAGAGTGGGGAGGTTTTCCTGACGTCTGGACCAGAGAGTGGAGGTTGTTGATTGAGAGAGATGGGAGGTTCTCTTGACTGGCTTCTGGACCAGAGAGTGGAGGTTCTTGAGTTAGAGAGATGGGAGGTTCTGTTGACTGACATCTGGACAAGAGAGTGGAAGTTCTCATGAATGACAGAGAAGGGAGGTTCTGCTGACTGACTTCTGGGTTAAAAAGAGGAGAGGTTCTTCCTGACTGACGTCTGAACCAGAGAGGGGAGGTTCTTGAACGAGAGAGAGGGGAGGTTTTCCTGACCGACTTCCGGATAAGAGAGAGGGGATGTTCTCCTGACTGACTTCTGGACGAGACAGAGGGGAGGTTCTCCTGAGTGACATCTGGACCAGAGAAGGGAGGTACTCCTGACCAACTTCCAGATGAGAGAGAGGGGAGGTTCCCCTGACTGACTTCGGGATGAGAAGGAGGGGAGGTTTTCCTGACTGACGTCTGGATAAGAGAGGGGAAGTTCTCCTGACTGACTTCTGAACGAGAGAGGGGAGGTTCTCCTGACTGACTTCTGAACCAGAGAGAGGAGGTTCTTGAACAAGAGATAGGGGAGGATCTCTGAATGACTTCCGAATGAGAAAGAGGGGAGGTGCTCCTTCCTGACTGCTGGACGAGAGAGGGCAGGGTCTGCTGACCGAATTCTGGATGAGAGAGAGGTGAGGTTCTGTTGTCAGATCTCTGGACTAGACAGGGGAGGGTCTCCTGTCTTACTTCTGGATGAGAGAGAGCGGTGTTTCTCATGAATGACTTCTGGACCAGAGAGTGGAGGTTCTTGAGCGATAGGGTGGGGAGGCTCTCCTGAATGAGTTCCCGACAAGAGCCAGGGGAGGTTCACCTGACTGACTTCTGGACCAGAGATTGGCAGTGTTTGAATGAGAGCGAGGGGAGGATTTCCTGACTGACTTTTGGACGAGAGAGGGGAGGATCTCCTGACTGACTTGTGAATGAGAGAGTGGGGGTTCTCTTGAAATAGAGATAGGGGAGATTCTCCTGACTGACTTCAGGCAAGAGAAAGGGGAGGTACTCTTGACTGATTTCCGGAGCAGACAGGGGGAGTTTCCCCTGTCTTAAATTCTGGACGAAAGAGAGGGGAGGTTCTCCTGACTGACTTCTGGACGAGACAGGAGAGGTTCTCCTGACTGAAATATGGACCAGAGAGTGGAGGTTCTTTTGCCCGACTTCCGGACGAGAGAGTGGGTAGGTCCTCTGACTGATTTCTTCACCTGAGAGGGGAGGTTCCCCTGACTGACTTCTGGATGAGAGAGAGGGGAGGTTCTCCTGACTGACTTCCAGACTGGAGAGTGGATTTTCTGCTGACCGACGTCCGGATGAGAGAGAGGGAAGATTCTCCTGACTGACTTCCAGGCGAGAGATAGGGGAGGTCCTCCTGACTGATTTCTGGACCAGACAGGGGAGGTTCTCCTGTCTTACTTTTCAATGGGAGAGAGGGGAGGATTTCCTGAATGACTTCCGGACGAGAGAGAGGGGGGGTTATCCTGACTGACTTCTGGACAATAGATGGGAGTTTCTGCCCACCGACTTCCGGATGAGAGAGAGGGGAGGTTCTACTGACAGACTTCTGGATGAGAGGGGAGAAGGTTGTCCTGAGTGACTTCTGGGCGAGAGAGTGGAGGTTCTTCTGACTGATTTCTTGACCAGAGAGTGTATGTTCTGCTGATTGACTTCTGGATGAGAGAGAGGGGAGGTTCTCTTGACTGACTTCTGGACCAGAGAGGGTAGGTTCTCCTGACTGACTTTTGGACGAGATAGAAGGGAGATTTCCCTGACTGACTTCAGGACCAATGGAAGGAGAAGAGGGCTCCTGACTGAATTCTGGACCAGAGAGTGGAGATTCTCTTGAAGGAGAGAGAGGTGAGATTTTCCTGACTGACTTCCAGGCGGGAGAGAGGGTAAGTTCTCCTGACTGACTTCTGGACCAGAGAGTGGAGGTTCTGCTGATCGACTTCTGGACAAGAGAGCGGGATGGTTCACCTGACCGACTTCTGGACGATACAAGGGAGGTCTCCTGTCTTACTTTGGGAAGAGAGAGAGGGGAGATTCTCCTTATTCACTTCTAGACCAGAGAGGGGGGTTTCTGCTGACTGAACTCTGGACCAGAGTGTGGAGTTTCTCTTGAAGGAGAGAGGGGGGAGGTTCTCATGACTGACTTCAGGCAAGAGAGAGGAGAGGTACTCCTGACTGTTTTCTGGAGCAGACAGGGGGAGGTTCCCCTGTTGTAACTTCTGGACAAGAGAGAGGAGAGGTTCTCCTCACTGACTTCTGGACCAGAGAGGGGAGGCATTCCTGACCAACTTCCAGATGAGAGAGAGGGAGGGTTCTCCTGACTGACTTCTGGGCAAGAGAGAGAGGTTTTCCTGCCTGACTTCTGGATGAGAGTTGGGAGGTTCTCCTGAATGACTTCTGAACGAGAGAGGGGAAGTTCTGCTGACTGACTTCTGGACCAGAGACTGGAGGTTCTGGTGACCAACTTCCCGATGAGAGAGAGGGG
Organism: Panthera onca; assembly: GCF_046562875.1. Taxonomy (NCBI): domain Eukaryota; kingdom Metazoa; phylum Chordata; class Mammalia; order Carnivora; family Felidae; genus Panthera; species Panthera onca. Next base: position 5,375,360 of record NC_138358.1, on the reverse strand, counting down.
AGATTCTCCTGGCTGACATCTGGACCAGAGACCGGAGGTTCTGCTGACCGACTTCCGGATGAGAGACAGGGGATGTTCCCCTGATTGACAAGATTCTCTCTGGATGAGAGAATGGAGGTTCTCCTGACTGACTTCTGGACCACAGAGTGGAGGGTCTCTTGGAGGAGAGACAGGGGTGATTCTCCTGACTGACTTCCAGGCGAGAGAGAGGGGAGGTTCTCCTGACTGATTTCTTGACCAGACAGGGGAGGTTCTCCTGTCTTACTTCTGGACAAGAGAGAGGAGAGGTTCTCTGGAATGACTTCTGGACCAGAGAGGGGAGGTTCTTGAATGAGAGAGAGGGGGGAGGTTCTCCTGAATGACTTCCCAACGAGAGAGAGGGGAGGTTCTCTAACTGACGTCTGGACAAGAGAGGGGAGGTTCTCCTGACTGACTTCTGGATGAGAGAGGGGAGGTTCTCCTGAGTGACTTATGGATGAGAGACTGGAGCTTCTCCTGACTGACTTGTGGACCAGAGATGGGATGTTCTGCTGACCAACTTGCGGATGAGAGAGTGGGGAGGTTCTCCTGAGTGACTTCTGGACGACAGAGGGGAGGTTTTCCTGACTGACTTCTGGACCAGAGAGTACAGGTTCTGCTGACAGTCTTCCAGATGAGAGAGAGGGAATATTCTCCTGACTGATTTCTGGACCAGAGCCGGGATGTTCTGCTGTCTTAATTCTGGAAAGAGAGATGGGAGGGTTTCCTGACTGACTTCTGGATGAGAGAGGGGAGGTTCTCCTGATCGACTTCCAGATGTGAGAGAGCGGAGGTGGTCCTGAATGACTTCTGGATGAGAGAGGGGAGTTTCTCCTGACTGACTTTTGGATGAGAGAGAGGGGAGGTTTTCCTTACTGACTTCTGGACCAGAGAGAGGAGGGTCTTGAACAAGAGGGAGGGGAGGTTCTCCTGACTGACTTCTGGATGAGAGAGGGGAGGTTCTCCTGACCGACTTCTGGATGAGGGGGGGAGGGTTTCTGGCAGGAGACAGAGGGGTGATTCTCATGACTGACTTCCAGGCGAGAGAGGAGGGAGGTTCTCTTGACTGATTTCTGGACCAGACAGGGGAGGTTCTCCTGTCTTACTTCTGGACGAGAGGGAGGGGAGCTTCTTCTGAATGAATTCTGGACCAGAGATGGGAGGTTCTCCTGACCAACTTCCAGATGAGAGAGAGGGAAGGTTCTCCAGACTGACTTCTGGACAAGAGAGAGTGGAGGTTTTCCTGCCTGACTTCTGGGCGAGAGATGGGAGATTCTCCTGACTGACATCTGGACCACAGAGTTGAGGTTCTGCTGACTGACTTCTGGATGAGAGAGAGGGGAGATTCTCCTGACTGACTTCTGGATGAGAGGGGAGGTTTTCCTGACTGACTCATGGACGGGAGCGAGCGGAGGGTTTCCTGACTGGCTTCTCAACCAGAGAGTGGAGGTTCTTGAATGAGAGAGACTGGAGGTTCTCCTGAATGATTTCTGGACGAGAGAGGGGAGGTTCTCCTGACTGACTTCTGGATGGGAGAAGGGAAGTTCTCCTGAGTGACTTCTGGGTGAGAGATGGGAGGTTCTCCTGACTGACTTCCAGACCAGAGAGTGGACGATCTTGATTGAGTGAGAGAGATGGGAGTTTCTCCTGACTGACTTCTGGACAAGAGAGTGGAAGTTCTCATGAATGACAGAGAAGGGAGGTTTTGCTGACTGACTTCTGGACAACAGAGAGGAGAGGTTCTCCTGACTGACTTCTGGACCAGAGAGGGAGGGGAGGTTCTTGAACAAGAGAGAGGGGAGGTTTTCCTGACTGGCTTCTGGATGAGAGAGAGGGGAGGCTCTCGAGACTGACTTCTGGACAAGAGAGAGTGGAGGTTTTTTTGCCTGACTTCTGGGCGAGAGATGGGAGATTCTCCTGACTGACATCTGGACCACAGAGTTGAGGTTCTGCTGACTGACTTCTGGATGAGAGAGAGGGGAGATTCTCCTGACTGACTTCTTGATGAGAGAGGGGAGGTTTTCCTGACTGACTCATGGACGGGAGCGAGCGGAGGGTTTCCTGACTGGCTTCTCAACCAGAGAGTGGAGGTTCTTGAATGAGAGAGACTGGAGGTTCTCCTGAATGATTTCTGGATGAGAGAGGGGAGGTTCTGCTGACCACAGTCCGGATGAGAGAGAGGGGAGGTTCTCCTGACTGACTTCTGGATGAGAGACGGGAGGTTCTCCTGACTGACTTCTGGACAAGAGAGGGGAATTTCTCCTGAGTGACTTCTGGGTGAGAGAATGGAGTTTCTCCTGACTGACTTCCAGACCAGAGAGTGGACGATCTTGATTGAGTGAGAGAGATGGGAATTTCTCTTGACTGACTTCTGGACAAGAGAGTGGAAGTTCTCATGAATGACAGAGAAGGGAGGTTTTGCTGACTGACTTCTGGACAACAGAGAGGAGAGGTTCTCCTGACTGACTTCTGGACCAGAGAGGGAGGGGAGTTTCTTGAACAAGAGAGAGGGGAGGTTTCCTGACTGACTTCTGGATGAGAGAGAGGGGAGGTTCTCCTGGCTGACTTCTGGACCAGAGAGGGGATGTTCTCCTGACTGACTTTTGGACGAGAAAGAGAGAAGTTTTTCCTGAGTGACTTCTGGACCAGAGAGTGGAGGTTCTCCTGACTGACTTCTGGACGGAAGAGAGGGGAGGTTCTGTTGAGTGACTTCTGGACCAGAGAGGGGAGGTTGTTGAAGAGAGAGAGGAGACATTCTTCTGAACGACTTCCGGATGAGAGAGAGGTGAGGTTCTCCTGACAGAATTCTGGACCAGAGAGTGGAGGTTCTCTTGATGGAAAGAGAGGGGCGATTCTCCTGACTGACTTCAGGCAAGAGAGAGGGGAGGTACTCCTGACTGACTTCCGGAGCAGTCAGGGGAGGTTCCCCTGTCTTAACTTTAGACGAGAGAGAAGGGAGGTTCTCCACACTGAATTCTGTACCAGAGAGCGGAGGTTCTTGAGCAGGAGAGAGTGTAAGTAGTCCTGAATGACTTCCGGAGAGAGAGAGGTGAGATTCTCCTGACGGACTTCTGGACGAGAGAGGGGAGCTTCTCCTGACCGACTTCTGGATGTGACAGAGGGGAGGTGGTCCTGAATAACTTCTGGATGAGAGAGGGGAGTTTCTCCTGACTGACTTTTGGATGAGAGCGAGGGGAGATTTTCCTTACTGACTTCTGGACCAGAGAGAGGAGTTTCTTGAACAAGAGAGAGGGGAGGTTCTCTGAATGAATTCTGGATGAGAGAGAGGGGAGGTTCTCCTGACTGACTTCTGGATCAGAGAGGGGAGGTTCTGCTGACCGATTTCTGGATGAGAGAGGGGAGGTTCTCTTGCAGGATAGAGAGGGGAGGTTCTCATGATTGATTTTCAGGTGAGAGAGAGGGGAGGTTCTGTTGACAGGTTTCTGGACTACAGAGGGGAGGTTCTCCTGTCTTACTTCTGGACGAGAGAGAGGGGTGTTTCTCCTGAATGACTTCTGGACCAGAGATGGGAGGTTCTCCTGACTGACTTCTGGATGAGAGAGGGGAGGTTCTCCTGACTGACTTCTGAATGAGAGACAGGGGAGGTTTCCCTGAGTGACTTCTGGACCAGAGAGGGGATGTTCTTGAACGAGAGTGAGGGGAAGTTCTCCTGAATGATTTTCGGACGAGAGAGAGGGGAGATTGCCCCAACTGACTTCCAGAATAGAGACAGCGGAGGTTCTTCTGACTGACTTCCGGACAAGAGAGTGGAGGTTCTCCTGAACCATGTCAGATGAGAGAGAGGGGAGATTTTCCTGACTGACTTCGAGGAGAGAGAGAGGGGAAGTTCTCCTGACTGATTTCCGGAACAGACAGAGAGTTTCTCCTGTCTTACTTCTGGATGAGGGAGAAGGAAGGTTATCCTGAATGACTTCTGGACCAGAGAGGGAAGGTTCTTGAATGAGAGAGAGGGGAGGCTCTCCTGAATGACCTCCAGATGAGGGACAGGGGAGGTTCTCCTGACTGACTTCTGGATGAGAGAGGGGAGGTTCTCCTGAGTGGCTTCTGGAAGAGAGACTGGAGCTTCTCCTAACTGACTTCTGGACCAGAGAGTGGATGTTCTGCTGACCGACTTCCAGATGAGAGAGAGGGGAGGTTCTCCTGATTGACTTCTGGATGAGAGAGGGGAGGTACTCCTGACTGAATTCTGGATCAGGGAGTGGAGGTTCTCTTGCAGGAGAGAGAGGGGAGATTCTCCTGACTGACATCCAGGAGAGAGAGAGCAGAGATTCTCCTGACTGGTTTCTCGACCAGACAGGGGAGGTTCTCCTGTCTTACTTCTGGATGAGAGAGTGGGAAGTTTCTCCTGACTGACTTCTGGACCTGAGAGGGGAGGGTCTCCTGGCCGACTTTCAGATGAGATAGAGGCGAGGTCCTCCTGACTGACTTCTGTACAAGAGAGGGGCAGTTCTCCTGACTGACTTCCGGAGTTGAAACCAGGCAGGTGCTCAGCGTGGCTATGTCAGCTCGAGGAAGCATCTTTACATTTGAAGGTGCTTGGGGAATGATGGCAACAGGGAAGTGCCAACTACCTCTTCTCAGGTGTAACAACAGTGGTTGTAGCATTTGATCATTTCACCTACAGGCTGAGCAGATTCAGACAAATTGTGCCCAGCCGGCTCCAGGGGGCTGGTGTGAGCAGGACTCTGTCAGGATGGTCAGCAGGTGTGAGCAGGTGACCCACTGGGATGGTCAGCAGTTCTGAGCAGGTGCCCTGACAGGATGGTCAGCAGGTAGCATGTTGCAAGAGCCTGGCAAGGACAGTGTAGGTGAGCAGTGTTCCGGGGATTATTGCTGGGGTCCTGTCTTTCAAATGGGATGGATGTTGCAACTGCTCACAGACACACTCCAAGGGGAATTACAGGGGATTTGGAAAAAGTTGTAGGGACTAGCAGTCCCAGAGGGTCTCAGGGCCTGAGTGGACGGTCTGTCAGCCCAGGTCATGTGTCAATGCTTTCAGGAGGTCAGTACTTACCTGGGACACCCTGGTCCTGTGTTTAGAGGATGGGACAAGGGCACAGTGGGAGATGCCAGCTTCAGATCAGAGGAGGGGGCTGGACTGGAGAAAATCATGTGAGAATCACACATTCCTGTGCGGCTGAGGCCAGGGCCTGGGTGAGGTTCCAGAGCAACAGTGAGGATGTCACCCATGAGGGAGTGAGGCCCACCATCTATCTGTCTCTCACTCCACTCTTCTCTCTGTCTCTGTCTCCCCCATGTCTCTCCATGTCTCTGTCTTCTGTCTCTCTCTCTCTTTTGTCTCCCTCTGTCTCTCCTCTCTCTCCCCTCTTGTGTCTCTGATGAATGCCATGGCTGCCAGCTGGGTAGAAGAGACTATGCCTTACCAGCAGGCTGAGGAGCAGGGGGAAGGACACTGGAGACTGTAGCCAGGGGAGGAGTGTTTCTGGAAGGAAGTCGGCGCTGGGAGGTCCAGCAAGGGTATGGAGGATGGCGGTTGGGTGTGGGTGGGTGGAGGCCTGAGGAGACCCTGGGGAGGTTCCTGGGCCAGCCGAGGGGTAGGAGCAGCGTGGAGTGGACGCAGCAGTGGATGCGCCTGAGAAGCTGGTCTGGTGCCCTCAGATGCCTCCAGAGGCTGTAGCTGGGGGAGCACTCGAGAGAGGTGGGAGGAGTTTTCAAAGGGAAGTACTGAAGCTGCCTACAGGTTGATGCAGCCAAGAGGGGAGTTTAAATGTGAAAGAGAGAGAGAGACAGAGACAGAGACAGAGACAGAGACAGAGACAGAGACAGAAAGAAGGGAAACAATAGAGTAATGACCTCTGAATGTCACTCTCCCAGTAAGAAAAGATGGCCGAACTGGTCAGAAGAAGCTTTTCCACAACTCTAGAAATTAATCAAAGTCTTCCAGGAACATAAGTTTTTCTGTGTTCTGGTTTTCCGTTGTTGTTTTGAGGAAAAGCCGTTGAATTTTGTTAAGAACGGTGAGAATTCTGACTTTCCCCATATCGCTCCTGCTCTGCAACTCTGGGTGACCTTGAGCACCAGCAGTGCCACCCAAGGGGTGAACACAGCCGGGGCTCGCCGAAACCTCCTCCTCAGAGCACTGCCCTCACCATACGTGTCCTGCAGTTGCTTGGACACCTCTGTCTACGAGGCTGTCTGTTTGCCTTGACTGGAGCTCACCTGGCGTGAAGTCAAGGAAGGGCAGGTGACAGACAGAGAGCCGGCCACTCAGTGATGGAGCACAAGAGCATTTCAGGTGGAGGGCACAGGTGCAGGTCCTGAGGCTGGAGTGAAACTGGTTGGGATCCCAGAAAGAAGATCGGGGAAGGGGCAGGTCTGGGAGTGCCAGAGAGGAGGGCTGGGGACCCTGGATCTCACCCCACGGGCACTGACGAATTCTGGCTGCGTTTTGAGTTGGGGAAACCGCTCTGAGGTGGGGTGTTACTTTGTCTTTGAGCCACGATCCCGCTGGCCTGTGAGTGATGTGGGAATAGAGACTGCCTCTTACATCCTCAGGACAGAATCCTGCCATCCGTCACAGGTCCTGTCATAGGGGCATTTGGGGAAAGAAAGAGGAAGGAAGGAAGGAAAGCTAGCCAGGTGGCCTAAGCTCACGCTGTTGCGCCTCTGCCCTTAGCATGCTGGAGGGGGTGCTCTGATTTGGGATTTGAGGCCTTTCCTGACTGTTTAGTTTAGCATCTGTGCCTGTTGGGCCTGACATGCTTCTAAACTCAATACCCTCTTCCTCTCATATTTTATGCCAAAATTCTCTACCTTGGAAATTCTAGATCCTTTCTTCTGGGAAAAAAAAATTGCATGTTTTTGATGCCATAAAATATAATTTACTGGGAGTTACACATAGCTTTTCCATTTAATCATTATTCATTTGTTCAATTTTACATTTCTTCTAACAGTTTTATACCACTATGTTTCTCTCGGTTGTTAATTAAAGCCAGTGTGTATTCCAGGCATTCCTGGAGTCAGAACACACAGGTTCGTTGTTTGCAAAGGTGAATGGGAGTTGCCAGCCTGTGCCTGCCCCAGTATGCCCCAGTATGCACAGTACACTCTGCGTTTGCACATTCTCAGAAGGCACCATATGTCCCATATCTGGCTGGGGAAGCCATTGGTGGCAGTGATGGTCCTCACCTGATGATCTCTTTACTGCGTCTGTTAAATAATGTAGTCACTTTTATTAATTCTCAGTCCATCTATGCAGGAGAAAATACCTGAACAGGCATATGGTTGACTTTAAAAAAAAAATAATGTTTATTTATTTTTAGAGAGAGAAAGAGAGAGACAGAGCATAAATGGGCGGGGGAGCTAAGAGGGAAACACAGAATAGAAGCAGGCCCCAGGCTCTGAGCTGTCAGCACAGAGCCTGACACGAGGCTCAAAACGACAAACCGTGAGATCATGACCTGAGCTGAAGTCAGACACTTAATCAAACGAGTCACCCAGGCGCCCCCATAAAGTTGACTTTTTAATGACTGCAAAATTCCTTTTTTTTTTCTTTTATGAAATTTATTGTCAAATTGGTTTCCATGCAACACCCAGTGCTCATCCCAACAGGTGGTCTCCTCAATGCCCATCACCCACCTTCCTCTCCCCCCCACCCCCATCAACCCTCAGTTTATTCTAAGTTTTTAAGAGTCTCTTACGGTTTGGTTCTCTCCCTCTTTTTTTTTTTTCCTTCTCCCCCCACCCCCACCCCATGGTCTTCTGTTAAGTTTCTCTGGATCCACATATGAGTGAAAACATAGGATATCTGTCTTTCTCTGCCTGACTTATTTCACTTAACATAATACCCTCCAGTTCCATCCACGTTGCTACAAAAGGCCAGATTTCTCATTGCCAAGTAGTATTCATTGTGTATATAAACCACAATGTCTTTATCCATTCATCAGTCAATGGACATTTAGGCTCTTTCCATTATTAGGCTATTGTTGAAAGTGCTGCTATAAACATTAGGATACAAGGGTCTTTATGCATCAGCACTCCTGTATCCCTTGGGTAAATTCCTAGTAGTGCTCTTGCTAGGTTGTAGGGTAGTTCTATTTTTGTTTTTTTGAGGAACCTCCACACTGTTTTCCAGAGCGGCTGCACCAGTTTGCATTCCCACCAGCAGTGTGAGAGGGTTCCTGTTTCTCCACATCCTCGCCAGCATCTAGAGTCTCCTGATTTGTTCATTGTAGCCACTTTGACCAGCGTGAGGTGATATATCAGTGTGGTTTTGATTTGTACTTCCCTGATGAGGAGTGATGCGGAGCATCTTTTCATGTGCCTGTTGGCGATCTGGATGTCTTCTTTCGGAAAGTGTCTATTCATGTCTTCTGCCCATTTCTTCACTGGATTTTTGTTTTTTGGGTGTGGAGTTTGGTGAGTTCTTCACAGATTTTGGATACTAGCCCTTTGTCAGATATGTCATTTGTAAATATCTTTTCCCATTCTGTCGGTTGCCTTTTAGTTTTGTTGATTGTTTCCTTTGCAGTGCAGAAGTTTTTTATCTTGATGAGGTCCCAATAGTTCATTGTTGCTTTTAATCCCCTCGCTTTTGGAGATGTGTCAAGTAAGAAATTGCTGCAGCTGAGGTCAGAGAGGTTTTCTCCTGCTTTCTCCTCTAGGGATTGACGGTTTCCTGTCTCACATTCAGGTCCTTTAACCATTTTGAGTTTATTTTTGTGAATGGTGTAAGAAAATGGCCTAGTTTCATTCTTTTGCATGTTGCTGTCCAGTTCTCCCAGCACCCTTTGTTAAAGAGACTATGTTTTTTCCATTGGATATTCTTTCCTGCTTTGTCAAAGATTACTTGGCCGTACTTGTGTGGGTCCAATTCTGGAGTCTCTATTCTATTCCATTGGTCTATGTGTCTGTTTTTGTGCCAATACTATGCTGTCTTGACGATTCCAACTTTGTAGTAAAGGCCAAAGTCTGGCATTGTGATGCCTCCTGCTTTGGTCTTGTTCTTCAATATTACTTTGGCTATTTGAAGTCTTTTGTGGTTCCATATACATTTTAGGATTGATTGTTCTAGCTTCTAGAAGAATGCTGGTGCAATTTTGATTGGGATTGCGTTGAACGTGTAGATTGATTTGGGTAGTATTGACATTTTAGCAGTACTTATTCTTCCAATCCATGAGCATGGAATGTTTTTCCATTTGTTTTTATTTTTTTTCAATTTCCTTCATAAGCTTTCTATAGTTTTTAGTGTACAGATCCTTTACATCTTTGGTTAGGCTTATTCCTAAGTATTTTATGATTCTTGATGATGATTGAAAAATTCCTGATGTCACATGAAAGATTCTGGAGGCTTGCACATTATGCCTGATTTTCTGTTAACTACCAAACCTAGTTCCAATCCCCTCCTGGGGGACCTTTACTACGTGGCTGTGTATTTAAGAAAAGGGGACAGTTCACAGAGCAGGCACAGAGCTGCAATGCATACTTAATGGCTTGTTCCAAGGAGTAAATGAAGCCTGGAACTGTCACTGTATTAAACCTAGCAGAGCAGGTCTTGAGCATTAAAAAGAGACATTTCTGAGAGAGAGGGTTCATTCTTTCACATTCACTCAATAGTAAAATATAGTGAACTCTGACAATGTGATTTAGCAAAGACTCTAAAACATAACATGTTGGAGTGGCTGTGTATCAAAAGTTATTTTTCTGTTCTATTACCTTTAATGAATAGCTTAGATCACCAAGTATATTCACAAAGCTATGGCCCAGTACATTTTTGATAAGGAGAAAAAAAGTACCCTGGGTTTTGGTGTAATGTTATATATGCCGACTTTGCGTGCTCAGTGTCCTGTGTGTGCAGAAGTGCCTGTCCCCGTGCACAGTGTCCGTGTTTGTTTACACACAGGGGCACGTGAAGATTTTACCTTTGGGGTTCGACTGAATCAGGATAGGTTTGATAATAAAGAGCTTTATTGTGTTTTTCATCTTAAATAAATAGAAGCGCACAAAACCCTTTCTTGGAAATTCACTGAAAGGAGACACGTCGTCAGATTAGTCCCCACAAGGCCAGCTGTGAGGTCAAGTGGTGAATCTATCTCAGATGAGTCACTGCTCTGTGAAAATACCTCAGATTATTTAGCCCGTGGCCTTGAAAGGACTAACTGTCTCCCAATGCATAGTTTCAAGCAGAGTTCAAACCACCCATTCCTTATTTTCAGAGTTCAGGTGGGAAGTTTCCACTTGCCTTCTGTGCTGAGTCTTTTCTCCCCTTCCAGCAGCGTCTTCAGCTGCTGGGCGAGGAAGACAGTCTGTCTGCCCCCGAGGCTGGGTCGGCCAGTGACTGCCCTGCTATAGGACCCCATCATGTACTGGGGACCACTCACCTGGATGGAGAATCCTGGACAGGAATACTCTCCGTGGGGGTTGTGGTAAAGCCCTCTCCCCCATCCCCCACAGGCTTCTGCCTGGTGTGGGTCAGCGTGCCTCAGCTGGGACCACAGCTTTGCTGACCCCACGGTCACTGGAGGCACCCCCGCCACCACCTCTCTGCCCTTTCTTCAAGGTGCCCACCCCTCAGGGCTTTTGCTCTGACTGCACCTTTTAGCTGGAACACCCCAAGCCTGGTTGCCTAGTTTACATTCCTCTAAGATTTTTCTATCTTCTGAATCTATCACCATTCATTCATTCATTCATTCATTCATTCACTTATAACGTTTATTTTTGAGAGAGAGAGAGACAGAGAGAGAACGAGCGAGCACTAGCAGGGAGGGGCGGAGAGAGAGGGGGACACAGAATTGAAAGCAAGCTCCAGGCTCTGAGCTGACAGCACACAGCCTGATGCAGGGCTCGAACTCAGAAACCATGAGATTATGAACTAACCTGAAGTCAGACAACTGATTGAGCCACCCAGGTACCCCGACACATATTTTTTAAAGTTTATTTATTTTGAGAGAGAGGGAGAGACCAAGAGCGAGCAATCAGAGTGCACATGAGTGGGAATGAGGCAGAGACGGGGAACCCCAAGCAGGCTCCACGCTGTCAGTGCAGAGCCCCACACAGAGCTCGAAACCATGAACTGTGAGATCACAACCTGAGCCGATATCAAGAGCAGACTCCCAACTGACTGAGCCACCCAGGCATCCCACGTCCAACCCATTTTTTTGATGACTTCCTCTGGATGGGAGGCACCAGGTATAGGTGTGTCTCTGAATGAGCCATATGGGGGGATCATGTTCTAAGCAGGGGAGACAGTATACGTTTCATGGACGAGGACATGCATCACACACAATCTGTCCTGTGCTTGGCACAAGCCAGGCATCACATGGGTTCAGGGGCCCTCATTCGGGCTGTCATAGGCATTTGTCATGGTGTGCACCACGCTGTATGAGAAAAGACCTCTTCCACTCCACTGTAAGTTCTGCAGGGCAGAGCCATGCTCTTTTGATCTTTTTATACATAGCGTGGTGCCTTCTTGGCGGCTTCTAGAAAATACTTTCAGTAATGCATCCCACAAATATTTACTGAGCTCCTGCTGTGCAGCTTGCCTCATTCTAGGTACCAGAGATGGAGATAGGTGAGGCTGCCACCCCCTGGGGAACGAGGGGAGGAAAGGAGGTTCAGTCAACTAGTTCACCTGGGACCCACCATCTCCAGAGTCTCTGATCAGGCAGGCGTGCCACGGCGTTTGAGAATGTGCATTTGCAGCACTCCCTGGAGCTGCTGCTGCCGGTGCATAGGACACTCTGAGAAGGGGACATGGAAACTGAGGCCTGGAGGAGAGGAAGGGGGCAGAGTATTTCAGGGAGGGGCATCGAGGGCAAAGTCCCCGAGGTAGGAACAACCGGATCATAACACCAGGGGCCCTGAGCCTGGCGTCCAGTGAGAGGGGAGGAGGGATGTGACACACAGGGGTTTGGTGTCAGGTAGGTCCCCCAAGCTGGGGCCACTGAGCTCAGCAAGGAGCTGATATTTGCAACAGCAGTGAGAAAGTGCTGTGGCCTGTTAAGCAGGGAGTGGCATCGGCTGATGTACATGACGGCAAACAGTGGCTTCAAGCAACACTGTTCTTCCCACCTCTGGGCTCACCTGTGGTCTCACGGGGCTGAAGTCACGACGCCCACATGCCGCATTCCTCTTGGAGGCTACCACCTCCTGGCCTCTTTCAGCCGCTAGCGGCCCTCGTGGGCTGGAGGTCGCCTGCTCGGTGGTTAAGACACATGACGGTGCACCCGCCAGTCTTTCTCTGCTCCCTCTCCCACCATCAGGGCTGACCCAGTTGGGTGACCCAGGGTACTCTCCATATCCTGCGGTCCACAGATGAGCCATCTTTGTGGGGAGCACTGTTCTGCCTGCACATCTCGTTTACTTTAAAGTGAACACTGTGGATACAGTTCAGAGGTGTCAGCACAAGGGTCCGAAACTGGTCCAGGTGTGGGATGGGGGGGCAGAAGTTCCATGAACTGAAGGACAAGGAAGATGAGGGTCAGAGTCAAGTCTGTTCAACCTAGCTCACTTACCACTATACACACCGGGCTTGAGAAGCACATAAACTTTATTTTTTGAACCAGAAGATGAATCTTGGGCTCTAGTGTCTTAAGGAAATCCATCACTCTGTGGGCTGGCACTGATTGACCTGTGGGACAAAAGGAATCTGCATCAATTCTGGAATGTTTCATAAAGAGAAAAAAGATGTTTGAAGAGTGTGCTTGAAAGGAAGTGTGGACTTCTGGGATGGGCACAGGCTGACCTGAGTTTGAATCCAAGTTGGACACTTACTAATTGAGATATTCCAAGAACTTGGCTGACGTCCCTGACTCCTTCATCTGGAAATATGCCCTGAGAAATCAACCTGTGGGGTTGTCTAAGACTGGGCATGCTGTACATAAATGCCTCACAGCTCCTGAGAGTTCATTCTTACACTCTTCTGGTCTCTGTTGAGTTCTAATGAGTTGGAAATCCTTTGTTCTGACATTAGTACTCTGAGGCAACGGCTTTTTCAGGTTGCTATACAATTACTGATCCAATTGATATGCCCTATGAAGGCTCCTCAAAGCAGCCAATAATTAAAAAATTAAGCTTTGTAAAAAAGTTCACCATCCTTAAACATATCTGTATTATTCGCTCTTCTTTATAGGCCAGCATGTGGTAAGAAAAGTTTTACTTAAAAAAAAATAACTTTTTTTTTTATTTTTTGAGAAAGAGAGAGAAACACGGTGACTGGGGAAGGGACAGAGAAAGAGGGAGACACAGAATCTGAAGCAGACTCTAGGCTCTGAGCTGTCAGCACAGAGCCCAATGTGGGGCTGGAACTCATGGACCATGAAATCATGACCTCAGCCAAAGGTGGACATTCAGCTGACTGAGCCACCCAGGTGCCCCAAGTTTTTCTCTTCTTTTTTTTAAATGTTTATTTTGAGAGAGAGAGAGAGAGAGAGAGAGAGAGAGAGAGAGAGAGAGAGAGAAAGGGAGAGAGAGACAGAGAGAGAGCACGCAGTAGAGGTGCAGAGAGAGAGGAAGAGAAAATCCCAAGCAGGTTATGCATTGTCCGCACAGAGACCTACATGGGGCTTGAACCCTGGGATCTCACGAACCCTGAGATCATGAACTGAGCCAAAATCAAGAGTCAGATGCTTAACTGACTGAGTTACCCAGGTGCCCCCCCAAAAAGTTTTTCTAATGAAGAATTTGGGAATCTCTGTGAAAGTCCAGCAGCCCTCTTTGAGAGGTAGGAAACGTTACGTACAAAAACAATACATCATCTGATGTTTTCCAAACTGCCTTACTTCTCTCCTCCCGTGTTCTCATCTCTGTGTACTCTCCCATCTGGCGATGCGCACAAGTACTCGTCAAAAGTCAAAGCCATATTACTATGTTTGTTTTCTCAGACGGTTGGCAGTGAGTGAACAATTAGCAGGTCTGATTATGGTTTTAAATTCAGTCCCGCCTCCTAGTTGCCAAGCATGACAGGCTTCACTACCCGCAGACACTGTGAGTTTATTTTTCATTTGTATTCATGACACTCGTAATCTGAAATGGCTATTTTCATGTGTCCCCACTCCTCTTTGCAACAAATGAGTGGAGTCAGTTGCTTCTGGCCCGAGGTGTCGTTTGTTGTGCCAAATGTGACCCGGATGCCAAGTTCCGTCTCAGCATTGGCATTTAGAGCACATTGGACATAAAGGGACCCTGAAGGCCCTTATCTGCGGTCTGGGAAGGGGCCAGCAGTGCAGTACCACGGACAGCTGCCTGAATGCGCCTCCTGACACTTTATGTCTGGGGATACAGTGACCACAGGCTGTCCCTCCCGCACAATGGTTGCTGATGAGAGGGGACAGCTCCACAGGCTCTACTCCAGCACTGGGGTATTGACGAGATGATTCTTGGTTTTGGCAGGGTTTGGGGCCAAGGAATTTCAAATACCTTTACTTTCATTGTGATTATTGATGCGGAATCTTCAGGTTGCTGAGTGTAGCATTTAAAAAAAATTAATGTTTATTTAGTTTTCAGAGAGAGACAGAGTGCAAGTGGTGGAGGGGCAGAGAGAGAGGGAGGCACAGAATCTGAAGCAGGCTCCAGGCTCCCAGCTGTCAGCACAGAGCCAGATGTGGGGCTCCAACTCACAAACCGTGAGATGGTGACCTGAGCCGAAGTTGGACGCTTAACTGACTGAGCTCCCCAGGCGCCCTAGTGTGGCATTTTTAACCACTATTTAAAAATATTATAAAGGTAATATATACAATATATGACTTTTACAAAGTCAAATGTAGAGAAGAAGTCAAATGTAGAGAAGATGCTACACACAGGTGTGGTTTCTACCGTTCTAAGTAGGATCTCAAAGATGGGGAGGATGTAGAAGCCTAAGTTAGGGTTCTCTCCACCCCTTCCACTGCGTGCTCATTTTCTACAGTTGACCTTCCACTGTATACTCATTTTCTACACTTGATCTTAGCCAAAAGGCTCATAAGCAATGTAAGTTTATTTTCTAGAAGTAGTATTTTTAGCTTTTAGCTACTTTATTTCTTATGTACCTTTATAGAAATACGTATGCATTTACCACAATGTCATCTATATAATACATCTCTGTGGTACTTATAAGGCATCTCCATATGTATACATATGCACATTTGAGAAGCCTGATTTAGATGAACTTTTCCCATTCTAAATGCACCTTTTTCCTTATCCGATCTTGAATATTTCATATGTACAGAAGAGTACATATACTGGGTGCATTCCTTAAAGAATGGCAATGAGTGGATTCTCTACCCTACTCAGGTACCCCAAAGAAGCCCATGAACACCCATCAACTGTACCCCTTCTCCTGTTACCCCAAATGCTATAATTATTTCTTTGCTTTTCTTATAATTCATCACATATGCATACATCTCCCCCCCAAAAACACAATATTTTCTTTTACATACATGGAATCCTCTGTTGTTCTGCAGTTTTCTTTTTTGGAGGTAGAATATTTTTGTGAAATTATTCTAGATTGATGGATAAAGGCAGATATTTGGATTGGAGATAATATGGGCCAATCAGGGGCGATCGATGATGCTGAGCGGGACGCTGAGAATAAACACGCCCCTGAGGTTCCCATGGATGATTCTTCAATGCATCTGGTTGGACCAGAACCCCGTGCTGTCCCCACACAGCACCACCCCTCTGCCTGGGCCACCAACATCACTCCTGCCTGGGTTATGGCAGCCAGCCATCCTCACTGCACCCCCTGTACCCAAGTTCATGTCCCATCAGCCTGCAGAGCAGCGAGGGCCACATTGTATCTCAGCACAGAGCCCATCCGTGGACTCTCATGTCACCCCAAGCAGAAGTCAGGGTCCTTACAATCCTCTCCGCGTCCTGACCCTGAGTCTCCTGGACCTCTGCACCATACCCCTCCCTGCCCTGCAGCCTCCAGCTGCCCCCGACACTCCTCCCCAGCCAGCTTCCTGCCAGCTCACTAGTCTCTTCTAAAATGTAAAATGGGGCACCTGGGTGGCTCAGTGGGATAAGTGTCCAACTTTAACTCAGGTCATTCATGATCTCATGGCTGGTGGGTTCGAGCCCCACGTTGGACGCTGGGCTGACAGCTCAGAGCCTGGAGCCTGCTTTGGATTCTGTGTCTCCCTCTCTCTCTGCCCCTCCCCTGCTCCTGCTCTCTTTCTCTCTCTTTCTCTCTCTCTCTCTCTCAAAAATAAATAAACATTAAATTGATAAAATTTAAAAAAAAAAGTGTAACCTTCTGTCGAGGGCTCCTTGAACCATCCTCTAAAGAACTACATCCTACTGCCCTCTCCCCCAGCTCCCTGCCCCATGCCACAGTATGTTTTCAGTACTACTTGTTATCCACTAACACATCGTGTAACCTAGTCATTTGCGCTGTTAATTGTCTTTCATAGCAGAACAGTATCTCCTGCTAGAATATTAGTGGGGAGTTGTGTTTGTTTTATTCTCTGATACATGTCTACCGTGCAGAAGAACATGGGGCACGTGGTAGGTACTAAATCAGTCTGTGTTGTATAATTGAAAGTAGGAATAAAATGGGACAGCCAAGTGTGCCCCGGATGTTTGTCTGACTGCGTCGGTGATGTGGGCTGCAGGTAGAGCCGTAGGACAGAGATGGACACATAGCTGGTGTCGGTAGCCTGAGCGAGCTCACCTGGGAATTAGCAGTGGTGCAAGAAGAGGATGGAACAGTGACTGTCAGGGTAGGAGGTGTCCCAGGTGAGCGTGAGCCCTGGGGGCAGAGGAAAGAACATGCAGGGTGCCAGCCTGGTGACAGTCTGACTGTGAGATTTGGTGATGGGATCCCTCGGGTCTTGCTGGAGGAGGTGATGGGAATAGGGGATGTGAACGCCCTTCTGTGGGAAGGTTGCAGGGAAAATGGGAGGAACAGAGGTGATGACACTGAGTATGGTCACAGCCTCTGAGACCTTTTCCATAAAGGGGAGAAGAGAGTGAGGTACCTGCTGTGGGAGAAGGGAGCTTATGTGGTTTGTTCAAGGTGGGAGGCATTTTTGGCCCATCTGTGGCCAGAAGGAATTCTGTAGAGAGGAGAGTTGGTAACGAAAGACAAGATGACCGTGGTTGAGAGGTGGCCTTGAAGTTGTGAGAGGCCCAGGGCTCTGGTGTCCACACAGGGTCCCCAGCCTCAACAGGACACACAAGTGTGTGTTTGCAGGAGTGAGCAGGTGGAGGAGACATGGGGACATGGGTGCCAGGCGAGCGATGGCTGGGAGGACCTGTGTCTCTTTCTTATTGCTTCTGTCTCCCTTGGTGATCTGGGAGGGAAGGCCGTCATGGGGAGAGAGGAGGCCAGCAGCCCCCGGCCCTTGCAAGATGGGTGGCCTTGAGTCCTGGAGCGACCTGGACACATGTCTGTGCTGGCCTCCTGCCACGGTCAGTTGGGTGGGTGCAGGCACAGGTAGGAGGAGCATTTGGGTTAATCAGGGCAGGGGTCTTCTGGGGACATAGACCATGTGGGCAGAGGCCAAGGGGGTTGACTGCTCAGGAGGTATCAAGCTGCATGAGGAAGGAAGGCGAGGGACCCTAGACAGGCCCCCAGATCTGCATCTCAGGGACTCTAGGAAATGGCTGGGGTTTGGCTGTGAAATGACCAGAGCGGGTGAGTTGCTCTGATACGTGTCTAGATACATGTGATGTTTGGAGAGTGCTGTGCTCGACGTGATTGTAGGGAGGTGGTGTGGCTTCACCAGCCACAGGGTCAGGAGAGAGCCGTGGGGATGGGTGACTGAGGCAAGGAGGGTGAGGTTACTGGAAGAGAGAAGCCAGGAGCTATACCCAGTGTCCTCATAAATGCTGTGGCTTGAGCATGTTGAGGGCAGAGGTGGGCTGGCTACTGGGACAGGCATCCATTTTCTGAGGTTACTGTTATGGGGAATTAAGATGTTGGCTGAAGGAGTTGGGGAGTGTTTGTGTGTCCTTGCGTCAGAGATGAACGGAGAGGATATGAGAGTCACAGAGCGACAGTGACAATGGCGATGGTGCTACTCACTGTCCTTAGTCACTTAAAAGCACGGGTTTGGTAGGTTTTTCGTGACAACCTGAGGAGGAGGACGCTGTATTACCCACACATTGCAGACAGTGAAACTCTGGCACAGAGGGTTTACAACACCAGCTGGAGATTGAATAGCTCATCAGAAATGGAACTAAGTCCGCACCCCGGAGATCAGATTTCAGAGCCCATGTTCTCATGACTTGGCGTCCGTGTTGGACCCCACCTGCCTGCTGTGCCTGTGCACCCCTCTGAGGGAGGATGACGGCCAGGGAGCATGAGCAGGTTGCCTAGCCACACGGCATCTCTGGTGGGCTCAGGGCTCAGGGCCACCGTCTGCAGAGCCAGCTGCATCCAGCAGAGCGGGACACAAGTGCATGAGCCCAGTGTGCACTCAGCCACTACTTTGTTTCCCCTCCAACGTTCCACTGTACAAACTTCACATGTACGGAAGAGCTGACGGAATTTTACAGTGAAGGCCTGCATGACATTCCTCCATGTAGCTTTTACTATTCCTGTTTTATCACAGCTTCCTCCATCTCTCTATCCCCTCCAAGCATCAAACCATCATAGGCTTTTTATGTATTTCAGAGTCACTTGTGGAAGTCAGAGCACATTTCCCTGGGTTCTTCAACATACGTGTCATAAACTAGAATTTATTATTGACTTAGATTTTTTTTCTTTTGAGGCAAAATTTGCATAACACTAAACGCACACATTTTAAGTGAATCATCCCATTTCCCTCTGACAAATGCATGTGTGTAAGTAACCCAGACTCCTGGCGAGACGCTGAACATCCCCCTCACCACAGAACGTTCCCTTCTGCACATCTCCCATCACCTCCCGCTCCCTTCCCACTCCCCGGAAGCAGCTGCTTGCTGGTTATTTTCCACCGTGGATTGTTTTTGCCTGTTCTAGAACTTTGGATAAATGGTACCATACTGCGTGCTGTTTCTGTAGACTTGTTTCACTTGGCATAATGATTTTCAGGATTCAGTCAGGTTATGTACCTACTCTGTTCAATTAAGTTACTGAGCCCCAGTCATTGTGTAGATAGACACACAGATTGTTTATCCATTCTCCCATTCACTGATGTCAAGATTATTTTTAGTTTTTGGCTCCGGTGAATAAAGCTATGGGGTGTGTAAGTCTTTTGTGGACACCTGTTTTTATTTTTCCTTGGGAAAACGTCTGGGCCGCAGAATTGCCAGGTCATGCTGTACATGTGTCGCTTCGTTAGAAACACTGACTGACAATTTGGGCACATGGGTGCTCAGTCAGTGAAGCATCTGACTTGGGCTCAAGTCATGATCTCTCAGTTCTTGAGTTTGAGCCCCGAGTTGGGCTCTCTGCTGTTCAGGGCATAGCCCACTTTGGTCCTCTCTCTACATGTTTCTCTGTCCCTCCCCTGCTCATGTGCTCTCTCTCTCTCTCAAAATAAGTAAATAAACTTTATATATAAAATTTATTTACTTATTTACTGTATATATTACTATATATATGGTTGTTTCTTCTAGGGAGGGGATAGCCCTTTCTTAACATTAACATCCATGACTGTGTTCCAACCTGAGAAACATTCACCACAACCTATTGTGTGAACGAACATATCCATCACCTCCCTCACATAGCATTGTCTTTATGGGGATGCTTACGGTCTACTCTGTTAACAAGTGTCAAGTATAGGATATGGTACTGTTAACTGCAGTCGACCCCAGAACTTACTCCTCTGCACCCTTTGTCCGGCCTCTCCCCATCGCCCTCACCCTGGTCCCTTGTATCCGCCAGTCAATCTCTGTTTCTGTGATAATATGTGTGCACAGCGGTTGGGATGCATAGGGAACCACCTGTGTCTGTTGAATAAATGGGCATCTCCAGATATATAATATTTCTTTGTATATGACATATGTATTATTCCATTATGCACAATGGAATCTTGCGGAGCCATAACAGGGAAGGAAATCCTGCCGTGTGTGACCACATGGATGAACCTGGAGGCATTATGATCAGTGAAATAAGCCAGAAAAAGAAAGATGGATACTGCATGGTATCACCTACATGTGGATTCTTAAAAAGAAGGAAGAGTAGGAGGAAGAGAGGTCCTTGAGCATCAGGGACTCAAATCCCTGTAGCTTGGGAGCAGCCATCCCCACGTCTGACATCATTTGTCGGCCTGGATGGACTCCGAGGGAGAGTTGGGGAACACGACGCTGTGAGCAAGTGTGGGGTGGCGGGGGGGACAGTCCATGCATAGCAGGAGCACCCTGAGGCTTGCAGAGTGAGAGGACACAGCTAGTGGTGCTGTCACTGTGACAGACACATTCCCTCCGGGGCAGGGAAACCCTGAGTTAGCATCAGAACTAACTGGAAAGAGTGTGGAGCCATGGCATGGCAGGTTTCTAAAATACCCGCGAGATGGCCTAATTTCCCACGTTCATTTTGTGGAATATTAACTTACCGGACAGACGAACAAAGTGTCCGTTTTTCCCACCTAAGAGGCTCAGACCTTGGGAATCTGCCTGATGAGGGGAATACAGTCTGAGTCCCCAGTGGGGGTGAGCATCACACCGCTTGCTCAGGCTGGGGTGTAAACTCATTCCAGGTAAGTAAACACATGACCTCTCACCAGGGTGGCCACATGCTCTCCTCATGTTGAATCTGCCCCATTGTTGCCCAAATCTCCTAGTCGCACCTGAGATGGGAGCAGGTTCTATGCTTTGGGCATACCCTGGTTCTGTGCAGCCTTCCTCTGGTGATTAAAAAAGAAGCTTCTTTTCTAAAGTGTGTGAAATGGGTAAAGAAGGGGTGTTGTGATTGAACCTGAATGTGGCTTAATTAAGCTGAATCTCTGTGCAGCCCTACAGCCCGTCGGACGCTCCAAACAGGATTCCCTTCGGATCTTAAGAGGCTGAAGCTCCTTGGGTAGGAGTGGAAGCCAAGTCCGGAAGCCAGCTGGCCCTTCATGCTGCTTCTTCATTAACTTTGATGAAATCCCTGGCACATCGTGAAATGGGTTGGGAGGGCTTCAGTGGAAGAGAGCCCCTGAGAAATCAGTCTCCGATTTTCTCTCCCAGTTTGTCCGTTTGTTAATATTACAGTGGCCAAAATAGACCCAAAGTAAAAGTGTGTGTGTGTGTGTGTGTGTGTGTGTGTGTGACCAGCAGGAGCATGTGGTGTGAAGTGCTCCCACCTTGCCAGGAGTGCTCTCCACACACATTTGGGGCATCATTGACAGCCCCCACTCCGGGCAGCCTCCTGAGGGAGAGGGGTCTTCCCTCCGTGTGGGGGCTCTCCGGGAGGCCCCTTCACCAGTGGTTATGCAGGGGATGGTCTGGCTTCCCCGGTGGAGCCATCACTCAAGACTCCACTTCTTTTGTACACAGAGTCTCCTTATGACTTTCATTCCTAGCTTTGGGGTATTTCTTAAGAAGCTGGAAGGAACAAACTAAATTCAAATTCTCTGTCATATCTAAACATAAGGCCTGGGCATTCTTGTTTTTCCTCCACCATATTGTTGAATTGGGGGAATTTTTAAACCGACGTCAACCTGATCATCTTCTGCAAGATACCAAGTGTTTTCTGATTTTTCTCCGCAATAGTTTCTCTACTTTTTTGTGAACACATACGTTTACACACTATATACGCACAGCACCCCCCACACAAGCGCATGCACCACCTCTTCTAATATTTGTACTGTTTCCTATTTAGCAGAATATTCCCTTCTTAGAATACGCTCTGAAAATTATTCACACCAAAAACCCTGCAGCTTTTTAAAAGATGTATTTCATTTTTCTCCTTGTGTCGCACAGAATTAATCAAGGTTCTGATGATTGCTCTGCAGGTGTTATTTCAAAAACAAAAAGTACCCTCAAATCAGTAAGTTTACAGGGAAACTTTTGATTACAGGAGCTGATGACTCTTCTTTCTAAAATAGAAGATGTGAAGTGTGACAAAAATCAATGACACCGCCATTAGGTTGGAGCTAAATTTACCCAGGTTTTACATTTGTGAGGTTCTTACCCCCTTCTCTTCAAATACTCACCATGTTGTGACTTGTGAGTGTGTACACTTGGATATTTCTAACTTATCCTGATGATTTGGGGAAGAATTTGAAAGAATCAATGCCCAGAGATCTACTCAACAATATTACTGAGGAGCTGATCAGTGCAAGGCTTGACCCTGGGCCACAAAGGATTTGACACAGGGCTCTTCCCAATGGATTTTCCATTTGAGAGAAGAGACAGACATTAAGCCCACAGGTACCTGCGTGCATACATAATCCCAGGATTGATAAGAAATACACGTGGGCACCTAAATATGGGAATCATATTATGGGAAGAGGCACCAAGGAACAGACAGAGGGCACACCTTGAGTTATTTAGGGTGTGGAGTCTTACCTAGGAATGTGGTTGCAGAGAGAGAAAACTAATCTGCGTTTTGAAAAACTCTCTTTACCCCAAATCCTGTTCCCTCATGTCAATTTCCAGGACGGCGTGGAGAGCTCAGGTTTCAGGGTTCTTAAATTGTGTGCTGTTGCACATCATTATGCGAGGACAGGGCCTTCCTTTGCACAACATTCTACAAGTTTGTGTCTACTTTGCAAAACTCACATGTCCCCAGTGTCAGGGGCTGTCAGCAGGGTATGACTTTGCCCCTGCCCCTGCCCCAGGGGATGTGTGACAATGTCTGGAGACACTTTCCATGGTCATACCTGGAGGGGAGGTGGTCCTGGCATCTAGTGGGTAAAGACCAGGGATGCTGATAACCACCCTGTAGTGCCCAGGATGGTGACAGTTCCCCCCACCCCATCCCCAACCCCCAGGACAGAGAATCATCTGGTGTGAAAGCTCAGTGACCCTTCTTCCCTTGTGTCCCTCACTGGATGGCAAAATCCTCATGGACAGCACAGCAGGTACCACAGTAGCAGCCAATCACACGTCTGCAGTTTCTGTGGGAGCGGCTGGGCAGCTCCAGCTTCTGTCCTGCCGCCTACCAGATGTGCATGCATCCCGAAAGCTTAAACGCTCACCCCTCCCTTTCCTCCTTGGGAAAATAGCAATGCCTGTGTGGCCACAGGAGCTGAAAGTAACTCCTGGGTGGGCTCCTAGTAAGTGCTCAGTAAATACTGCTGGTCATTGCTAACCCTGGAGGAAGTTCACAGCTTCCAAAGCCTTATCTTAAGCCTTGTCCTTCTTCCTTTGAAAAGCCAAAGAAAAGGAGCACATGCCCCCACATTGCAGTTGAAGTGAGAATGTAAAAGGTTTATTGGCCTTTGGAAAGGCTCTGGGCCTGAAGGAGGCACAGGTTAGAGATAAGGATTATCAGTGTCTCTCCCCACTGGGGTCCTGGGTGCCTCCTCCGGATGCCTGTCATGATCACTGCTGCAGGCCGCCCCTCAGATTCTTTTATGTGCACACCTCTGAGATCACACCATTTGGTTAAGGACTGTGCTGTCACACTTTGTCCTCAGAGCTCAGGGGGCTGCCCCCCAGCCCCAGACACACAGCCTTCTCCTCTAGGTCTGAGCCGGCCACCTGCTGGAGAGAGAAAGAGAAGGGACCTCGTGACTGAGCCCCCCCAACCCCCGCCCCGTTCCCCTGACTGTCATGCCTTCAGCGTCCATGTAACCACAGCCTTCTGCAGGTGTGTGGGTACGTCAGGGCTCCAAAGCTCAACCCAGACCCTCTGTGATGTTCCACGCCCTTGGCCAGTCCATTTGGAGTCCAGGGATCCAGTTGCAAATTGGATCCAGCTCCCACCTTTCTGATATATACAGTCCAGAGCAAGGGAAAGGATTAAGTTTGAGGAAATCAGCCAAATACATGTAAAAATGATAATTGGACGAAGTGCTATGGAGAAGGGAAGGTGCTATAGGTACAGGTGACTATGGTCTGATGCAGCGAGCTCATGGGGGCCCGGCCTGAGTGCATGTCCATGAAGGGGATAGGCCAGGAGACCTGGAGGAGTCAGGGGAGGAGAACGCTGTGTGGGAGGTGAGGCAGGCGAGAGCAGAATCCCCTACTGGGCTGCCACAGGCCAACGCCACTGACCAGCATCTCCATCCGGGATATGATGGACCAGGGTTTTCTCCATCAGAGGAGAGCCCCATGTAGACTTGTTGTCCTACCCCACTAATCCCTTCCTCCCACAGATGGCACTCTTCGGATCCCACAAGCAAGGGAACAGTGGAGTTTCTGCAGCAGAGGGACATGACCAAACCCATGACTGAAAACTTCCTGGGTGCTTCACAGGGGCTGGATTGAAGCTAGGCACAATTTGGGTGCCGTTGTGGAGGACGTGATGGTCCTCTGGATTGGAAGGTGGCCATCGGTGGGGGGGGGGGGGCGGGTGGTGAGAAGAGGCACATTTCCCAGACTTCTGGGAGTCCGAATCCTTGGACTCAGCATTTGATGGGTTTAGAGGCTGCGGGAAGAGCCTGCAAGCGTGACGTCCAGGTTTTGGGTTTCAGCACTTTGGGTACAGTGGCTACATGGACTAGTGTGTGGAGGGCTCGCTGAGAAAATCCCCTAGAGCAGTGCCGTGTTGGGGGAGGCGGGGGCACTCCAGAGGCGTGCTGGGGACACGCGGCACAGTCTCATCCCTATACGTCATGTCCTAGACAGAGTCCATGCCTCCCCAGCTGGCCCTCCATCCCTGCTGCAAGTACACCTCCCTTCCCTCGCCGTCCCCATGCACTGACCCTGTGTTCCTCCTTCCTCTTGCTTCCTGAGTTCTTCACGAAGCCACCCCGCACACCTCCAGCCAGTTGTGGACTCACAGGTCCACGTTATCTCAATAGAATGTTGGGGCTCAAAAGAACTCCAGGTCTCCAGTTGCCATGACCTTTTCCAGTGCTCCACTCCTCAAGGTCAGTGGCCATGGATCCCGTCGTGTCCCTTAAAGGACAACTATAGAGTTGTTCCCTCTTCCCCGCAAGAATGTCATCAAGTCTTCTCTGCCAGGCAGTCACCTGGCCTCTGCTTGTGTGTCTGTGGATGCTGGATATAGATAGATATAGATATAGATATATAGATAGATATAGATATAGATATAGATATAGATATAGATATATATATTAGATATAGATAGATATAGATATAGATATAGATATAGATATAGATATAGATATAGATATAGATATAGATATAGATATAGATATAGATATAGATATAGATATAGATATAGATATAGATATAGATATAGATATAGATATAGATATAGATATAGATATAGATATAGATATAGATATAGATATAGATATAGATATGGATAGATATATATTAGATATAGATAGATATAGATATATAGATATAGATATAGATATAGATATAGATATAGATATAGATATAGATATAGATATAGATATAGATATAGATATAGATATAGATATAGATATGGATATGGATATGGATATGGATATAGATATAGATATAGATATAGATATAGATATAGATATAGATATAGATAAAGATATAGATACTGATACAGATATAGATATAGATACAGATACAGATATAGATATAGATAGATATATATTTATAGATAGATAGATATAGATAGGTATAGATATATAGATAGATATAGATAGATATAGATATAGATATAGATATAGATATAGATAGATATAGATATAGATATAGATATAGATATAGATATAGATATAGATGATATAGATATAGATATAGATAGATATATATTAGATAGATTAGATATAGATATAGATATAGATATAGATATAGATATAGATATAGATATAGATATAGATATAGATATAGATATAGATAGATGGAGATAGAGATAGAGATAGATAGAGATGATGATAGAGATAGAGATAGATAGAGATAGAGATAGATAAGAAATAGAGATAGAGATAGAGATAGAGATAGAGATAGAGATAGAGATAGAGATAGAGTTAGATATAGAGATATTAATGGATAGTCAAAAACTTTTTCAGATCCTTTAGAATCCCTGATGAATTCCCACTGACTGTCCCTCTCTCCCCCATCCAGACACACTCATATCAAAAACAGTAGGTAAGTAAGTGACCCCCCACAATCGTGACTCTCTAACAGAAGACATGCTCTCTGTCCTGAAGTTTGCACCATTGGTGTGTCTGGCCAGTGGACGTGGGTCAACGCTCTGAGAGAGTTGTAGCAGCTGCATTTCCCCGATCCCCTGCCATGGATTCATGAGCTTTGATGGAAAGGGCCATGACTGCGTCTGCTCTTAGCTGTGGTTTCTCAGCACATGGCTCTTTGTGGAACAGAGTCTCCACGAACTTGCCAGAGCTTGGCTTCCAGGAGCTGGTTCTGGGCACAGTTGTTCCTGCTGCCATATGCTGGTCTCACCCAAAATAGAGCAGAGTGTTTGCTAAATGGCTATCAGCTTGTCATGTGCAAAATAAGCAAGATAAACCAGGAGGCAGATCCAAACAGAATCTAGGAAATAAATGTGATGTTACAGACTCGGCCCCCTTCTGACTGCGGAACTGTCACCTCCTTCCTTCCCTCCTCCCCCGCTCCCTCAGCAAAACTTACCCCGGATTCATCCAACACTGTGCAGAGGGCCAGGAGCCTGGGACAAACGGGGCTGTCTTGGATGTCCCTGTATGGAAGCGGGGGATGTAAGGAACCACCCAACACCATTCATAGCCTGAGAACACCCTGGAGGCAGGAACTTGGTACATCCTTGACCTGCCCTGTGATCTGATTTCAACATAGCAGCCTGAGTGTCCTTCAGAATGGGTTGGACCATGTCACTTTTTGCTTAAAACCACCAGCTGCTGGATATCACTCAGAGCAAAAACCACATTTTTATGCCAGCCTGCAGGGCCCACGTTATCCCCTTCCCTACCAGCTCCTCCTCCTTCCCCCCCACCTTATTCTCTACCTCTCTGCTCTCTCCCCAGTCTCACTGCTGCCCAGCCCTCTCCTCCCCTCCACTCAGTTCCTTGAGCACTTTGTCCTGGGGCTTCCTCCTGCCCCAGGGCCTTTGCGTTGGCTCTTCTCTCTAACCAGCATGTTTTTCCCAGATGTTAATTTCTCTCTAGTTATTCTGTTCTCACCTCAAAAGGCACCTCTCATGGAAGCCCTCCCTACTTATTATTTTCCATGGGACACTCTCACTCCGTCACTCTCTGGCTCTGTTAACCTTTGGCTGTATCTGTCCTTGCAGGTACACAGGCTTTCTTGGTTTTGCACATGTCAGCTACTGGAACACCATGTGGGGTGGGGAAAGGCAAATTGCTTGTTCACATGCGGGTCCTCAGTGTCCAGACCATGGCTGGCAGTGAGTGGGTGCTGCTTAGTGCCTGAGGAAGGAGAAAGGGGGACACTGTTATTTGTGATTCCCAATCCCTGGCTCCTCCCACTGCCCACTCCACACCTGTCCTTCCTCCCTTCCAGAAGGTGCAGCTGGAGTAAGAATCCCTCACATTTATACACTTCTGTTTTCAATCTATGATGTTGACACCCAGAAAACAGGAGGTGCTCAGTGGGCATTGGTAGGATGAGTGAAGGAGTGAATGAGTGAACGAATGCACAAAGTTTAATCAGAGCTCGCAGATTCCAGCCAAGGGAGTCAAGGGGACTTCCCAGGAGAGCAGAGTTGAGCTCTTTCCTGAGGGAAGACCGAAATCGGCCTGGTAGCTATGCCCAGGTGTGCCTGCATGTCCCCTGCACTGGTGGGTCGGAGAACCTCTTCCTGTGTCCTCCCTCTGCCTTGAATAGCTCAGCCTTCCCCTGTGCTGGAAGCCCAGCCCTGCCCTGGCTGTGCCTCTAGGCCCGCCCCCTGTCCTTCCTTTCCTGCTCTCTAAAGTGGATGCCCCTGGGGCTTCCCTCTCCTCTCCACCTGCTCCCTCTTGAACTGCTTAGAGCATTTCTCCCTCAGAGACATCGTTCTCCTTTGTAACGTGAACCGTGTGGAGTAAAGGTGGGCAGGCGAGCTGAAGATCAAGAATGTCTGTGAAGAATGAGGGTGACTTTTGAAGACATTGAGGCCGTGGAGATTGAGGTGGCAGAAGGATGCTGCCTACGACCATATAGGAAGGCAGAAATGGGTCCCCTGAGCACAGGGAAAGAGGGCACCATCCCCATTTCTGAGAGGCAGTGTCTATTGTTAGTGTGCTGGGGTCAGGTGCCTGCATCAGGCCCTGTGATGGGGAGGAGGAAGGAGACTGTGTGTATAAATAGGTAGGTGCGTGAGCACGTGTGCACAGACACCCACAGACACACACGGCATACTTGTATGCGTCAAGCTACTGCTTTAAAGCCGTAGATCTTGCCTACTATTTCTTCAAATGTAAAGGTATCTGCACAGTTAGATGCAGAAATTCTACTTCTAGTTATGTGTCCTAAAGGGATACTTATGTATGTATGCGAAGATGGGCAGTCAACGATGTTTATCATAGCACGGTTGTAATAGCCACCACCATGCTCCCTGATGCACAGGAGACTGGGCAAGTCCAGGTCAAATGAGAAGAATAAGTACAAATAAGTAAGCTGTCAGTGATGAGGCAAAAGCATTTATGCCAATACAGGAATATCACCAAGCCCCATCACTTTGTGAAAGAAAACAAGGGACGTTTGCATGTTTGAAAAGCTGCTGGGGTACGCATCCTTTTGTTGAAATTTCCACTACTTTAAAAAAATTGTTATTATTTACTTATTTCTGTGAGAGAGACAGAGACAGAGTGCGAGTGGGAGAGGGGCAGAGAGGGAGGGGGACATGGAATCCGAGGCAGGCTCCAGGCTCTGAGCTGTCAGCACAGAGCCTGAAGCAGGGCTCAAACCCATGAACCGTGATATCGTGGCCTGAGCCAAAGTCAGATGCTCAGCTGACTAAGCCAGCCAGCCCCTCCAAATTTTCAATACTTTCTTGTAATAACATAAGAATGTCCAGTTTTCTTAGGTAATTTAAAGTCACCTCTCCGATGGCAGAGATCGTGGGGATGGTTGGGGCTGATGTGAAGCCATGTGTACGCTTAGTGAGGAGATTCCCCAGAAGCTCTTTCTGTTGGTATTTTTTACAAGGAGGAGCTATGCAGGCTTTGGAAGCAAATTGGAGTAGATTCTTGCCTGTGTCCATATTTGAAGGAAAAGTCTCTCCTTTATGAGGCTTCCCTCTGGGACACAGCCTGTCCTTTGGGTTTGAAAATCATTCAGCCTCCGCAAGTTAGAGGTTCGTTCAGACAAGACTACCACATGCCTCGTGTTCCAAATCTCCTTCTGTCTGCTGGGTGTCCAGTGTCCATCTTTGAGCACTTACTAAGAATCGAGAACTAGGCTAGGAATAGAATATGAGCAAAATTAAACATGTCTTTGCCTGCAAAGACGCTGCAAATACGTGTTCATAGCACACGCAAAAAGCGTGCTATGGGAATGAGTCACGGAAGCTCTGAAGGGGGCCACCTGCACGGTTGTGTGGTCTGTGTACTTACCAAGGGCTTTCTCAAGAGGGTACAATGAGAGGGGATTGAAATCTAGCCCACACTTTGCTGACCAAACCCTGCGCCCTAATGTAGGGCTGTATCCACCTGCTGGGGGCACCACCATCCCTCCCCAAGCCATAAGTCCCCAGGGCTATGTTTGGCCAGAGGCAGCATCCTTCCTAATTGTCTACCCAGAAGGGGAGTCGCATATTAATGCTTCCACTATTGTCTGTAGGCTAGATGTGTCTGTGGATACAGCCTCGTCGGGGATATCAGGGAGGGCTTCCTGGAGGAAGTGACACATGCTCTCTGGATGAGGAATGAGAAGAGCTCTCCAGCCAAGAACGAGTGGAGGCCGAGGGTGGGAAAGGTCACGGTCCGTGTGGGTGATGGTGATGGGAGGGGCATAGCGGCAGACACTGCCTGAGCATCCCTGCTTCTCTGTCTTTCCCACACTTGTGTGAGCATTCCGCATGACAGATGACTGGACACCGAGCTGCTGACTAAGAGCCCGCACTTTCTCCGAACGCAGCAGAAGTACACAGGACTTACCAGGAGCCTCACTGGGCCCCTGTGGAACAGCTCATCCTGACCCCTGCTGCCCAGAGCCAAACCAAATTTCCCAGCTGGCCTGAAATCTCATCGTCTTGTTCTTCCAGGACATTCTAGTGAACAATTTATTTTATCTATTTTTAAATTTTTTTTAATGTTTATGTATTTTTGAGAGAGAGAAAGAGAGAGACACACACACACAGAGAGAGAGAGAGAGAGAGAGAGAGAGAGAGGAAGTGGGGGAGGGGGAGAGAGAGAAAGAGACACAGAATCCGAAGCAGGCTCCAGGCTCCGAGCTGTTGGCACAGAGCTGGACGCAAGGCTCGAACCCAGGAACTTGGAGATCATGACCTGAGCCAAAGTCGGATGCCTGATGGACTGTGCCATCCGGGTGCCCCTCAAAAACTTTTTTTTTTTTAAAACACCCTCTGAGGGGCGCCTGGGTGGCTCCGAAGGTTGAGCGTTCGGCTTCAGCTCAGGTCATGATCATGCGGTCGGTGAGTTCGAGCCCCACGTCGGGCTCTGTGCTGACAGCTCAGAGCCTGGAGCCTGTTTCGGATTCTGTGTCTCCCTCTCTCTGACCCTCCCGTTCAGGCTCTGTCTCTCCCTGTGTCAAAAGTAAATAAAACGTTAAAATAAATAAATAAATAAATAAATAAATAAATAAATAAATAAAAGCACCCTCTGAGCCTGGCTTGTGGGTGCCGCTGGAAGAAAAAGAGAGGAACCCCCTTTGACCGTCAGTTAAGTAGCTACAAGGAGGCGTCAGAAGGTCTCACTATGGACAGGTGCAGATGACAGTGTGGGGAGAGCTGGAGGTGCCTTCGCATTCTACAAAGTCAACCCCATCGGTGGGCGGAGACTTACTGTCCGGCTACAGGGCACATCAGAGGCACGAAGCCCGTGACTTGCCCAAGGTCCCAGAACTCTGCAGAAGTGCTTCCAGGGAGTTTGGGGGAGGACGGGTGTTCCTGGCTGTTTCTGCTCAATCACAGACACTCTTAATTTAGCTCCCTCCACGACGGGGTCCCCTGGGCATGATGTTTTCAAGTCTCACTGCACAAACAACTTTGTAAACTGATGGAATCCACCTCCCTTGTTTTATGCAGAAGAGTAACCGAGGGAACAGGGAAACGGAGGTTGTCAGTATCACAGGTGATTAGTGGCAGAGCCGGGGCCGGGACCCACAACTGTTTAGAAGATGGAAGTTTTTGTACACTTGAGTTCTGAACCCTGGCTGCACATGAGAATTACCTTGGAAATGTTTTAAAAATTGCCATGTCTGGGCCCACTCTGCTCAATTGCATCAGAATCTTTAAGGGTGACACGCACATTTGGTATCTTCGAAAGCTTCCCAGGATATTCAAATGCACAGCTCTGACACCACTGCTGGGTAGAAACCTTCAATGGGAGGAATCACAGGTCCTCTGGATGGAAAAGTAGCACTGCTGTCCTGTTGGACTATTCAGACGTTCTGTTTCTACTTGTGACAGTTTTGGTAGGTTGTGTTTTCTTTTTCATCTAAGCTGTCAAATTTATTGGCATAAAACCATTTAAACATTTCCTTCTCCATTTATCTATCTATCTATCTATCTATCTATCTATCTATCTATCTATCTATCTATCTATCATCTATCCATTCATTCATTCATTTATTTTATTGACGTGTTTTATTTTTTTATTTTTTTTTAAATTTACATCCAAATTAGTTAGCATATAGTGCAACAATGATTTCAGGAGTAGATTCCTTAGCACCCCTTACCTATTTAGCCCATCCCCCCTCGCACTGCCCCTCCCGTAACTCTCAGTTTGTTCTCCATATGTATGAATCTCTTCAGTTTTGTCCCCCTCCCTGTTTTTATATTATTTTTGTTTCCCTTCCCTTATGTTCATCTCTTTTGTCTCTTAAAGTCCTCATATAATTGAAGTCATATGATTTTTGTCTTTCTCTGACTAATTTCACTTAGCATAATATCCTCCAGTTCCATCCACATAGTTGCAGATGGCAAGAATTCACTCTTTTTGACTGTCAACTAATGCTCCATTGTGTGTGTGTATATTTATATATTTAATGTTTATGTATTTTTGAGAGAGAGAAAGAGAGAGACAGAGAGAGAGAGAGAGAGAGAGAGAGAGAGAGAGAGAGAGTTATATATATATAACACTTCTTCTTTATCCATTCATCCATTGATGGATATTTGGACTCTTTCCTTGTCCTTTCAATGTCTGTAGGGTCTGTAAGGATGTACATATTTTTATTCCTTATGTCAATAACTTATGTTCTCTTTCTCTCTCTCTTTTTAAAATTAACACAGTATTGGGCACTTGGGTGGGTAAGTCGGTGAGCATCCGAGTCTTGATTTTGGCTTGGGTCATGATCCCAGCGTCGTGGGATCAAGACCCGTAGTGAGCTCCACACTGAGCCTGGAGCCTGCTTAAGGTTTTCTTTCTCTCTCCTCTCTCCTCTCCCCCCTCCTGCACTCATGCTCTGTTTCTCTCTCTAAAATTAAAAACTAAATAAATAAAAGTTAAATTAAAATAAATTAATACAGTATTGTTAGGGGGGTCTAGCAATTTTATTACTCTTTCCAAAGAAAAGCTTTTCAATTTGTTAAAATTCTTTCTGCTTTTGTCTATTTCCTATTTTACTAATTATTGCTGTCCTACTTATAATTTCCTCAGGTAAGTCAATTGATTTCCTTAATTACTCCCCGTTGGTCCCCTCCCACCAGCCCCTGGCAACCACTAATCAATCTACTTTCTGTTTCTGTGGATTTTCTTATTCTGGACATTTTATATGATAGTCATACAAACTGTGGCCTTTTCTTTTACATAATTTTTTCAGGGTCCATCCATGTTGTTGTAGCCCTGCATTCCTTCATTAGCCCTTCATTTCTTTTTATGTTCCACTGTATGGAAATCGCACTTTATCTTCTGATATGTTGATGGACATCTCAGATTGTTTCCACTTTTTGGCGATCATGAGTAATGCTTCTAGGAAAATTTGTGTACAAGTTTTTGTGTGGAAATATGTTTTCAGTTTTCTTAGACATACTTTGGAGTGCAATTAATTGCTTGTGTCATTAGGAACTCTATGTGTAACATTTTGAGAAAAATGTCAAAAGGTTTCCAAAATGGCAGCGGTTCCATTTTACAATCACATAGCAAAGTCTGATCGTTCCAATTTTGCCATATCCTTGCCCAGGCTTGTGATGTTGTCTTCTTCCTTTTAGCCATCCTAGTGGGTGTAGAGTGTTATATCATTCAAAATACTCTGTTTCACTTGTGATTTATTCCTTGATCTCTGGCTTGTTTCAAAGTGTGTTCTCCAATTTATAAGATTTTAGAGTTTTTATCAGGTTATTGATTGACATTAATTTCTGTTTTAAATATAATTTATTGTCAATTAGGCTAGCATAGAATGTATATATAGTGTGCTCTTGGCTTCGGGAGTAGATTCCCATGATTCGTTGCTTACGTACAACACCCAGTGCTCATCCCAACAAGTGCCCTCCTCAATGCCCATCACCCATTTCTCCCTTTCTCCCCCACTCCCCAGCAACCCTCAGTTTGTTCTCTCTATTTAAGAGTCTCTTATGGTTTGCCTCCCTCTGTTTGAAATTATTTTTCCCCTTCCCTCCCCCATGGTTTTCTGTTAAGTTTCTCAAGTTCCACACATGAGTGAAAACATATGCTGCTTTCTGTGACTGACTTATTCCACTCAGCATCACACCCTCCAGTTCCATCCACGTGGCTACAAATGGCAGGATTTCATTCTTTCTCATTGCCAAGTCGTATTCCTTTGTGTATATAAACCACATCTTTATCCATGATTGACATTAATTTCTCACCTAATTCCAGTGTGGTTAGAGAACCTACACTATATGATTTAATTCTTTTGAAATGTATACATTTAAAAATTATATAAATGGAATAATTCACTATATAGCATTTTGAAATTAGATTCTTTTACTTAATGATATGCATTTGAAATTCTTCCTGTGTTGCACGTGTCAATAGTTTCCTATTCCTGAGTAGTTTTCCATTGTGTACATAAACCACAATTTATTCATCTATTTGGGTTGCTTAACAGTTTTGACTCTAAGGAATAAAGCATTTATGTAGAACTCTTTATGTGGACACACAGTTTCATTTTTCTTAAAAACCTAGAAATGGAATTGTTGGGTCATTGATTGAATGCATGTTTATACTAAATTCACAAGGAATTTTCTAACATAGCTGACATG
This sequence comes from Panthera onca, assembly GCF_046562875.1. Taxonomy (NCBI): domain Eukaryota; kingdom Metazoa; phylum Chordata; class Mammalia; order Carnivora; family Felidae; genus Panthera; species Panthera onca. The sequence continues at coordinate 5,341,132 of NC_138358.1, read as the reverse complement.
CTTTCCATTCCACTGGCAACATTTAAGAATTTCATGTATTCCAACACTCTACAAAATTCGAAATTCTCAGTCTTTTTGTTTGGTGCTATTATGTTAGTTGTGCACTGGTATCTCATTGTGGTTTTAATTTTCACTATCTCTAGTGATCAATTCTGTTGAATGTTCTTTTAGCTGTGTCTTTAACCATATACATGTTCTTTGGTGAATTACCTGTTTGTGTCCTTTATTGCTTGTTTAATCTTGTTATTATTGAATTGTAAGTATTCTTTACATATTCTGGAAACAAATAATTTGTCAGGTAAATGTTTTGAAAATCCTTCCTCCTACTCTGTGGCTTGGCTTACATATTATTTTCCTAATAGTGTCTTATGAAAGCAATGTTCTTAATTTTGATAAAGCCCAATATATCTTTTTAAATTAAAAATTGTATTTGAGATACATGTACATTTGAGATTGTAAGAAATAACACAGTTGTCAGAAATAATACAGAGAAGTCCCGTGTACCCTTTACTGAGTTTCCACCAAAGGCAACACTTTGCAAAAATATACTTCAATATAACCACCAAGATATTGACATTGGTATAACCAAGGTACAGAACATTTACATCCACAGGGATCCCTCATGTTGCCCTGATGTTGCTAAAGACACTTTTCTTTTTCTACCTCCACCTACTTAACTTAACCCTGGAAACCACCAATGTGTTCTCTATTTCTATAATTTTGTTATTTTGAGACTGTTATATAAATGGCATCATACAGTATGTAACTATTTTGAGATGAGCTTTATTGCGCTCAGAGTAAATCCCTTGAGATTAATCCCAGGGAGTTGCTAGTATTCCTTTTTTATTTCCCAGTAATATTCCATGGTATGGCTATACCACAGTTAGTTTAACATTTAACCCACTGAAGGATATTTAGGTAAATTCCCATTTTTCACTGTTGCTAATAAAGCTATGAATTGTGTCTATAAGTATCTACATGAACATAAGTTTAGAATTATTTCCCGGGAGTATTGTTGCTCGATCTTTGATAATTCCATCACTAATTAAAAAAAAAAACTTTCTAATTATTTTCCAGAGTAACTCCACCATTTTAAATTCCCACCAGCAATGTAGGAACAATTCAGTTTCTCCAAATCTTTACTAGCTTTTGGTGTACTCACTATTTTTAAAATTTCTGTTGTGTTGATGGTGTGGATTTCAGTATGCTTTTAATTTCCATTTCCCTAGTGGAAAAGAGGTTGAACATTGTTTCATGGGCTGATATGACATCTTTGTATCCTATTTAGTGAGATGTCTGTTCCTATCTTTTGCTCAGTTTTTAATTGGATTTTTTAAATGTTGACTTTCACAGATTCTGTATATAGTTTAAAATAAGGCTTTTGTTGGAAATATAATTTGAAAATATGTGTCCCAGTCTCTACTTTGTCATTTTGTTATCTTGACAGGGCCTTTTGAAGAGCAAAGTGGTTAATTTGGATGAAGTCCAGCAAATTATGCTGGTGTCCAGATCTTTGCTTAACCCTAAATCCCCAAGTGTTTGTCCCCTACTATAGTTCTTCAAGGTTTAGTTTTGTGCTTTATATTTTCTACCCACGATTCATTTTTATTCATTTCTGTGTAAGTGATGTGACTCAGATTAACCCAGATAAAAGTGTTCTCCAGCCAATCAAAACCAATAAGTAACTAGGAGACTAAGATTAGTGAGCCCATTCCAAAGGCAATTATAATGAATAACTAAAGAATACATTCACTTCAAGAGGGAGGACGGCTTCAGAAGCTTTCTGGTCTCTCCAAATAAAATGAGGGTAGGTGGGAATCTTCCAAGCATCTGCCAAGCATCTTGAGCATCTTCCAAGCTCCCCACCATGCTGTCTTCTGGTCTTGCTTTCCACCGACAAGACCCGTCCTTTGTTAAGCTGCGACCCTGGTGTCCTTAGGAAGGAGAGCCTTCCCTGGGACCCAGCCGAGACCCCAAGCTGCTCACCGAGAGCAAAGGGAGGCAGTGATATTTCCTCATTGATCCAAGCGCTCTGGAGTGGAGGCCCAGAGGCCCGCCACGCTGCCATTCGCCCAGGTTTCCCATTGGCTAGAAGAAGCAGGGGTCTCCAGGATGTATGAGGCCCGGTTTTGGTGTTCCCCAAGCACAAAGGTAGAATCCAGCCTTTCCCCAACCGGGCCGAGCTCTCCGAAGCAGGGATCACAGAGAGAGAGAGAGAGAGAGAGAGAGAGAGAGAGAGAGAGAGAGAGAGAGAGAGTCAGGTTCTCGCAGCTCCGCGAGGAGGCCGCGTTTCGCATGCACATGTGACCCATAAGAGGCCATCCGTGGAAATAGCGTCATCCCATCCCTGATGCGGATTAGCCTAGCCAGTCGGGGGAGCCGTCAAGCTTTCCCACCAGGCAGCATAAGATTCTACTTCCTCAGCAGCCCCCGTACAGAATCAAGTCATAGTAGGAAGATTCCGTGGGCACCTGGAGGCACGAGGCTCTCTGTTAAGCGCTGTGGGGGCGTAAGGCACTGCTCTCATCCTCACGGATTCCTAGTTTGACTGAAGGGCTGAGATCTGTAAGCACACAGCAGTACCAGGTAATAAAAGATATGGTACACTTAGGTGCTTGCGGGTTCGGGTGGAACCCCAGAGACCATGTGTTACATTTGCCCATCCAGCTTGTGCTTTGGGGGCTGACCTTCTGGTACTTGTGGTTCCCAAGGGACCGTGATGCAGAAGACCTGGCTCCCGGGAGCCCAGGGGTCCTGTCTGCTCAGTGGTACTGCAAGTGGGATCGTGTGCCCAAGCAGGGCCAGTCAAACTTGTTACCAGAGTTCCCTTATCATCTAAGGAAACTGCTTGAACCAAGAGCTCTTTCTGCCCCACTGCTGAAGTGCCCACAGTGCTGGCTCCAGCTCAAGGGAGGGGGGTAGCCGGGACACAGTGTAAGGGGGTACGTAGCTCTCAGGCATGACCCTGAGAGTGAGCGTCTCCTTGAATCTGTGCAAATTTGCCCTGCCCAGGTCCTGGTGCCTCAGGGCCATCGTCCCTCACAGCCATCTTTCCTTTCCACGGAGAGACAGCCTATCTGGAGAAGGAGAGGGAAATGGCACAAAGACACAGAGAGAACTAGAACCCCAGTGATATCATGAGAGCTCCTGGATCCAGCCATGCCTGCAGCTTGTGTTTCTGGTCATAGAGCTAATGCATTGAATTGGTGTTCTGTCCCTAAAACTGACTTGGCACCTTCAAGTGGAGGGCAGCAAGTGACAGGGTACAAAGCGAGGCCTTGGCTGAAAGGAGGGGACAAGAGGGGGTGATGTGAATCACCGTCCCCTGCTGAGGAGTGTGTGAACTTAGTCTGTGCACGAGGACGTCACAAGCTGGCAGGGGAGTTTGTAGATGCTGTGTGGTGTTTGCTAAGAGCCCACAGCCGAGGAGGCTCAGTCTACCCACCAGAAGAGCAGAACGGGACAGAAAAGAACTTTATTGATTGCGTATTTTTCAAGACCGAGAGCCCTGGACCCAGCTGTTCCTGAAGACAGGCCATCCCTCAACTTCCAAGCTATGACAACCAATAGACTGCTCTTTTCTGTGAGCCAGGCCAGGAGACATGGGTAATGCCCACAGAAACTAAGACTGGCTTGGTCCTCCCTCACCACCACACGCACTGAACCATAAGCAACTTGGGGGCCAGTGTGGTGTTCCAGGCCAGGGTAGGGATGGAGACACTATAGGCACACAGTCAGCCATGACACCCAGATGGATGGATGAATGGTTGGGGGGAGTGGTCCAGGGCCCCCTCTATGGGACATGTAGCCCCTGCCTCCTTGGAGCACCTAAGCAGGGAAGCAAAGTGGAAGGAGGCTTATGGACCATCTGGGGCCCCTGGGCCTGGGTGCTGGGAATCCCAAAGCTGAACAAAACACACACACTTCTAACTTTCCAGGCCTCCTCCAATCGCTGTGCCCTGAAAGGATCTGGAGCCAGGGCTGAGAAGGTGTGGCAGACCTACCTTCCCAAAGGTGACCTATGATGAGTCACACCCTTGCACAAATCCCCTCCCCTCCAGAGCAGGCAGACCAGGGACTTGCTTCTGACCAGCAGAATAGGGCAAAGAGGATGGGAGGTCACTGTCATGAGCACATTATATCATATGACAATGGTGAAGGGATGTTGGGTGCAGTTAAGGTCCCTATTTCGCTGACTATAATTAAATTGAGTTTGACCTGGGTGGGCCTGATCTAACCGAGGGATGGAAAGTCCTTTATAAGAGCATGTCATCCTTCTCTGACATCAGAGACTGCCAGTAGAACAAGATGCTTGTGCTGGCTCTGAAGAAGCAAACAGCCAGGCTGTGAATGGCCCACAGGGAGGGCCATCTGCCAGGAGCCGGGGCCACAAGCAAGTGAACACATTTTGGAGCTGGGCTCCATAGGAGCTGGGAGGCCCAGCTTCTCCTTGGCTGCAGCCGTGGGAAACCGCGACCACGGGAAGGGCCTGCCTGGACCCCGACGCTGAGGCATGTGGCAACTACGAGTGGTGTTCCAAAGTGCGATGTTTACAGAAATTTGTGCAGGAGCAATGATAGGAAACTCACAGGGTTTGGGGAGATGTGATGGGGCTGGGAATCCTCTACCCAAAATGAAAAGTCTTCCAGTATGAGATTCAAACCCCGGCTGTGGGGCCGGACAGTGTCAGCAAAGGGTTGGCCCCATGCTGACCGCCGAGGAGGGACCACAGAGTGTGGAAGGACTGTCTACACAGGTGCGTCTCACCCCTGCCCTCAGCCGGAAGAACTTCCGCACTCATGCCGCCCGGCCCGTGCCTCACGCTCGGATTTACAAAACAGTCCTCGTTCCTGCCCTTTGTGCCCAACCCTCACTGTGCCTCCGTTTCCCCACTGGGCTCCTGTGGAGACCTCAGCTCGGCCCTGACACAAGTCCACTGCTGGCCTGAGAGTGTGTCATTCAACAGCAGAGCAGGTGAAACATTCCAATTCCCTCACTCAATGATATTAAATTACACATTCCCACAAAAAACTCTCCCATTGCTGCATTATTTAAGCAGAAAGAGCTAAATACAGAAGGCCTCTATGTTCCATTCCTGATTCTCGTGTCACTACAAATATACTCACTTTTTCCACCCCCTTAATCAGGGATTAACTTTTATGGAGATGGTTGGTTTCCTTTCTATGGAGACACGGTTTTGACTGGAGCCCTAAACCAGTAGTAAAGATCGTGACTAATCTCACTCCCATCGTGCTCACCAGAACATGTGCCCAGACATTTCTATAGCACTGCTGCCGAGGGCCCGGAGGCCATGGCATATCTTGCCCTGGAAGCTGTTTCTCTTCTTGACCTGGCTTGTTATGTGCTCCAAACTAGGCTTCCGAATCCAGGCGGTACCCTCCATGGGAAATGCATTTGTCATGTTACACAGGGATATGCAGACGCCCACACACCGAGTTTTAGCAGACCGAACCCCGCTTGCCCGTCTGTACACTTCGGTTTTACTTTCCCGAGTGAGTTTCCAGAGGGGGCTGAGGGAACATACACTCAATCTGCTTCAGACACTTCCCAGCTAATTGTGATAAGCCACCAAGAGGAGACCTCATGACTCAAGTAAACAAATCAATCCGTGTTTGTGCAGAACCCAGGCTTGTTTAGGTACAGCAAATAATGCCATATCACTTTAATGTTTTTTAATGTTTTTATTTATTTTTAAGACAGAGAGAGACAGAGCGTGAGTGGGGATGGGTCAGAGAGAGAGGGAGACACAGAATCAGAAGCAGACGCCAGACGCCCAGCTGTGGCACAGAGCCCAAGCGGGGCTGAAACTCACGAACGGTGAGATCATGACCCGAGCTGAAGTCGGACGCTCAACCGACTGAGCCACCCGGGTGCCCCCATATCACGTTAATAGAGAGGAAATACAGAACAGGGTTAGAGCGCAGCCTCCGGGTGGGGGACGCCCGGGATTCTCAATCCTGTACTTCTATTCCCCAGCTCTGTGACCTTGGGCTTGTGATGCAGCCTCTCTATGCCTCTCTGTTTATGTCTTCAGAATGTGATATTGCTAGTACTTGGCGCATAGGGCGCTGACCAGGCTTATATGAGTTACCGAGTGGAAAACCCTGAAAATGTTGCTTAGCCCGTAGTAACATGCATGCCTTTGTGGCTCTTCTTTGGCTGTTGTTACCATCGCCTTCATTTTTCCAGGGTGGATTTCACTGAAATGAACACCACAGGCGATTTACTGATTTCCTCACTGCCTCGCCCATGCATTCATTCATGCCCCCAGCATTAATCCGTGTCCCCCGCATGGTGCCTGGGGCGGCTGTGATCTAGGTGACAAAATTTTGGTAGCACTTTTCTCGTCTGCAGGGAACAGCTTAGATTCACTCCTCCAGGTTGAGCTGAGTCCTTTCTGCCCACACCGAGCCTTCTCCCGCGAGTTCCTGCAAGAGACAGGACACTCCAAATTGTCTTTCTCGGGCTCCAGATGTGTCCACAGAGAGAATGTCTCACAGACGAGGTCAGTGGGAGAAAATGAGCCAGATACACTCATGCAGGCATTCTGCTGAACCACGGATGCGTTGCCCTCCTCCGGCTTTCCCAGTGCTTCGGGATCTTGGTCATTCTTTGGGTTTGAGCAATACAGGAGGGGCAGATTCGGGACTGTATTTTTCTCTTCTGCAATCTTATTTAAGCCCTCTGTGAGCATAGGTGAGTTTTCAGTGGCCAACACCTAGCACATAGGAGCGCCTGAATTTCCATCTCATTCATGTGCCAAATCTATTTCACAGGGGCGGGGATGAGGGCTCCACGGAGCAGTCAGAGTCACGCAGGTTACCACAAATGCATGCCTAAGAAAACACAGCAGCCAGAGAAAGATGTGCCCGGGCATCTACTCAGGCAGTGCCATTAATTCCATCACACTACACTGCCTTCAGCCAAACGTTACTCTTCTTTTTACTTATTGCAACAAGTCCTTGATTTGAGAGAATAAGATCACCGATGGTACGCCCACTCCATCCAGATAATCAAATCACAGGTGTCCTTGCTTCTTCGAAATGTAATCAAGGGCAACATCCATCTACCTAAGATGAGACAGCCTTGCTCAGCACCACCCTGGAAGCAAAGTTGTCCTCTCCCGATCACGGAGGGCTTGAGGTTCGCAGGTAATTACCCCCATCCATGCTGACCAAATGCTTGTAAACATCAGAGAATCACATTCACAGGAGATAAATTAAATGGGAGGAAAGCAAAAGTTTTGAAGAAGTCAGTTTTTCAACATTTGGATGGCATCTCTTTGTTGAGGTTAGAAATTTTAATTAAAAACTGAAACAACCAAAATCTCTATCATAGCAATCTTGCTTCACTCCATCTACATTTGGGGGAGTTGGTGCAGGGGAGCGGTTCTCAATGGGCAGTGAATTTCCCCCTCACCCCGGGGGACATCTGACAATGTTTGGAGACACTTTTGGTTGTTGCCATTGGCACGTAGCAGGTGGATGCCAGGGACACTGCTAAACGTCACACAGCACACCAGATGACCTCCCGCACCCAAGAGAGACCGTCTGGTCCCCCAATCAGCAGTCCCGAGGTTGAGGACCCTATAGGAAGGGACCTTGGGGGGTCCAGCAGATATACTTTTATACAGTGTAAGAAAGCCTCTTGCTAGGCTAACTCAAAACGTAGGTAGGACATGACGAGGAACATTTAACATTTCAGTACCTGTGTTTTCACCCATCGGACCAAAAATCACTGAACATTTTCCTTTAAGCAATGAAGCTGCCCCAAATCATCATTCTGTCATGCATGCCAGCGACATTATTGCAAATAGAAAAGATAAAACATTTGTTGAGCGGTATCACCCTTGCCACGGGAGGAAGTGAGCGAATGCATGTGGCACCTTGGATGCAGCACATGTGTGGCTGCGGGCAGTGTGGCCTTGACTGCCCGACGAGTGCTGGGTGCTTTGGGTGATCTGACTGCGATCAGACAGCTCAGTTCTGGGGCGGGGAAGCTGTCTCACCGGGAACAGGACTCACGGAGGTTGACCAGACGGTTAGTGGCAAAGCTGAGGTTAGAGCATGCACCTGGCCTCCTGTGTCTGGCGCACAGAGGAAACACTCCGTCCTCATAGCGGCCGGCACCGTCCCTCGTCTTTGAGCGTCTGAGAATGCAGAGGTCAGGCAGGAGCATGGCCAGCGGGGGCACCCAGTGTGGCATGTCAGGGGCGGTAAGGGATTCCAAGCTGTGTGGTGGTGCCTCTTCGATGGTCCATGGGCGGCGGGCGGTCAAGCTTGCCCAAAGGCAAACCGCTTTACCTGGCCATTAAGACCCCAAAGGCTGTGGAGAAGGGGATGGGGTTCTTCTGTTTGGAGACCCAGTCTTATTTACTTCCTTGAAGATCTTATTTTGAAAGTCCTGATAATGACTTTGTGCCTGTTCTTGGATTTCACACTGCGGTCAGGGTGGCAGGGAGAGGCAGAACCTCGAAAGGTGGTCTGCACCCCTTGGTCGGCACATGGCCAAACTTAGGCCCAAACTCCCGAGTCTCCGAATCCTGCCTGTTAAGCCATCATATCCCATGGCAAAATATCTCCATTTTTTCCTGATCTCCTTAAAGGCCAAGACACCCAAGAAGTTGGTGGGGGTGCAGAGAAGAAAAAGGACCCCTTAGAGCCCACAGACTCACACCGTCTCTGTTTCCCAACGGAACCCCTATGGTGTCACCTGTGGGCAAGAAGGCTGAGGTGCAGAGAGGCCAAGCAGGTTTCCAAGCCCCTGTCACCCGTTAGTGCCGACACCAGGCTTTGTTCCCAGACTGCCTGACGGCACAGCCAGTGATCCAGGAAGCACGTGCCCAGACGAGGCCCAACACCTCAGCCACTTTCAAGTGCATGGGTGACGTTAGTGCGCAGTTGATGTCTCAGCTTGCCCAACATCAGTTTGAAAATAAGGATGACCTCTGTGCCATGCTCAGCCCAGAGCCCGGTACACAGCACGTGCACAGGAAGGGTGTCCCCACTGCCACGGTTTCTGATCCAGGTGTCCCATGACGCTGGTCACACAGAGCTTCAATGTGCCAAGGACCAATGTGTGAAATCCAGGTGTGCAGCCAAGCAGGAAGAATTTAGCACAGTCAGCTCGGACCCTCGGGGTACCTGCTCAGTCTCCTCCTCCGGGACATCACTTGGCTTCCTCCCAGAGTGTACAGACGCACCCCACACTGCCTCCCCAGTGCATTGCTGCGGGTTTCCCCGTGATGGCGTTCAACAGTACAGCTGCCATTTCACACCTGAAGTACAATTCTTCAGCTTCCTAGTTCGACCACAGTTGTGAAAACCGGGGCCTGCTGTCTGGCCGCCAAGACCATTTCTCCGCACGTGGTGAATTCCTAGCCAGCGAAGAGTAGCAGGCCGACCGAAACAGCCTAATTTCTTCATCTTCATTTTTAAAGGAGAGTTTTGTTGGGCACAGAATTCTTAGTTGATGGTTTTTTTCAGCACTTCACATTTATCAGTACACCATCTTCGGGCTTCCATTGTTTCTGATGAGAAATCAGCCATTAGTCACATTATTCTTGCCTATATGTGATAAGGAGCTTCCTCTTTCTACTTTCAAAATAATATCTTTATTTTTCAATAGTGTAACTATGATTTGTCTAGGTGTGTTCTTCTTTGAGTTCATCCAAATTGAAGTTATTTCAACTTTTTGGATCTTTCAGATAATTTTCATCAAATTTGGTATGTAAACAACTAGTTCAGTAATATTTTTGTCCCTTTTTCTCCCTCCTCTCCATCTGGGGCACCTATTATACATGTGTTACATAATTCTGTTGGAGCACCTGATATTGTCACACAGTGCTCTACTGATTGGTGTCCAATTTTTCTCCCCTCTCTATTCTTTGGCTTGGCACATTTCCCTTGATTTACCTTCAAGTTCACACATTCCTTCTTCTATTTCTAATCCACTGAGTTAATCTAGTGAAATTTTATTTGAGTTAATGTATTTTTCAATTCCATAAATTTCACTTTTTTAAAAATCACTTCCATTTGTCTATTGTGATTCTCGGTGGACTCACATCATGTTTCCTACTGTATCTTTGAATATATTTTCCTTTAGTTCTTTAAATGTAGTAGCTGCTGGAAGTCTTTGTTAAATCCAAATACATTTTCCTTTAGTTCTTTAAATATAGTAGCTGCTTGAAGTCTTTGTTAAATCCAAAGGTGGGCCTAGTCAGTTTCTATTTAACTACTCTTTTTCTTCAGTATGGGTTAAACTTTGTTAATGTGCATGTTTGTTATTTTTTAGGTGAAAAGTAAACACTTATTTAGATTATCTGCCCACTTGCGTGCACGCGCGCAGGCACGCATGCACACACACACTCGTTGCTATCATGACTGGCAAGAGATAATATTCTCTCTACTCTTTCTAATTAGCATTTCCATAACAAAATCCTAGAAACAATAACACACTCATACATGCTAATACAAGCATAGACTCCCTTTATAAAAGGGGCCACTAAAGAAAAATTAAAGTTGCTTGAGGAGGAAAGAAGGGATTTGAACACGTGTACCTTTTGAAATTCACATCCACAAACTACCTATTCATTAAAAAAAAAAAGAAATCTGTTTCACTGATTCTCAACAACAGCACTGTGCATTAAAACCTAAAAGCACCTTTTATTTTGCATTTACTACCTTCTCATTATAATCGATTCTTAACTAAGAAATAGCAAAATGCATTTTTAAAGCAGGAAACAAGAGTTAGCCTCCAAAACATGGCTAAACCACCAATCATACACTTTCCTTTTTACAACCATCATCCTTTTATGAACCAAATAAGTGAGGTACCACTCCAATGGTATTCAGATGCTAGCTGACTATTAGCCTTTCAACTACTGAGAGTGGGGACAGGTTTGGAAATACTATTCAGTTTAAAAGTAGCAAGCAGATCTCTTTTAACACGATAGGGACTCAGAGCTGAGCAGAAAAGGTGGGAGCAGTGAATTTACTCCTGGATGGCAAAACCTAGGTTGGCTGAAATCAGAAAATGCTTTTGAGATCAGCTTGTTCAGAAGCTCTCCATCTGAGATCCTTGGAACTGAGAAAACAGAAATGGGATCTCCTGCATTTATTCAACATTTCAAGGAGTCTTTTTAAAGACCTCATAAGATTATCAGTGAAAAAGCTGCTCTGGATAACCAAAACAGGTATTTTTTTAGGCCCTACATCTTTCTGGTCATACCAGCATTACCAAAATTATTTCTCATCATCAGCCCCCAGGCCAATAAGTTTCTCATGTCCCCGCATTGATACTACATTCTTTCTACCTTATACACCAGTCCCCACTGTCCATTAAACTTCCCTTTATCTTGCAAGATCCACCTCAAGTATTATCTCTTTTTTTAAAAAAAGAACACATTTTTATTTGTTTTGAGACAGAGACAGAGAGAGAGAGAGAGAGAGAGAGAGAGAGAGAGAGAGAGAATGCGAGCACAAACAGGGGAGCAGCAGAGAGAGAATCCCAAGCAGGCTTAACCAACTGAGCCACCCTGGAGTACCATCTCTTAATGAAAATATTATCTCTTAATGAATTTAGCACAGTCAGCTCGGACCCTCAGTGTACCTGCTCAGTTTCCTCCTCCGGAACGTCACCCGGCTTCCTCCCAGAGTGTACAAGCAGGGGAGCATCAGAGAGAGAATCCCAAGCAGGCTTAACCAACTGAGCCACCCAGGAGTACCATCTGGGACCTGTCTGGGTCCAAGTTACAGCTGTAACACTGATTGTAAGATTAGTCTAGGTCTCATCAGGTATCCCGTCTGCATCCCAGACGTGCAGCTTCCTGAATGGTACCTAGTCACAACATGATGATATTGGTAGACTAGACAAAGACTATGCCATGGCCGGGAAAACAAAAACAAAAACAAAAAACAAAAAACAAAAAAAACCTGGACCAAAAACAAAAGTACGTCGTTTATGATCTCATTCATCTAGAACTCTAAAAAAAAGAAATTAATATATTGTGACAGAGTGCAGATCAGTAATGGGTGGCAGAGTGGGCAAGAGGAAAGGATAACCAAGGGACACAAGAAAACTTTTCGGTGATGGATGTGTTCACTATCTATACTGTGGTGGTTTCATGGATATGTGTGTGTATATAGTTTTTGATCTGTGTGTATACTCATCCACACTGATGTATAAACTTACCAAATAGCACACTTTAGTTTCCTGCAAGTTATGCCAATTATACTACAATAAAACTTTTTAAAAATAAAAACAAACAGGATGATATTTTGAATAAAATGCAACGTGTGCATTATAAATAAACCAAATAAATAAACCAGGCAAAGACGGGAGCAAGGACAAAACGGGTAGAAATACAGATGAAACAAGATTAGACATGAGTTGTTAATTTTTATAACTAGGTCCTAAGGACATGGGGGTATAATATGCTATTTTCTTGACTTTTACATATTTGAAATTTTCTATAATAAAAACAAGTTTTCAGTTGAAGGGGAGCAAATCGTAAACCAGGAAACTAAAAGAAGAAAAATACTATGCTGGCTCCAGAGCCCAGACTGCTAGTAGCCAAAGACTTTCGTAGAAGTGGAAGAGCAGGGGAATGTGGAGTTTAAAGGGACACATTTTATTCTCTACTCTATTACCTTAGAAACGTGCATGTTCCTTAGAGAGCTAAGCCATCCTTTCCCTGGTTGGCTCAAAGCTGGGCTCCCTTGCACAATTGACTTCTCATGGAGCCTTCAAGCTGTCAGATCACATAGGCTTCCACAGATATGCTTCCAACAGCCTGAAGTTTAGGATAAAAGAAAAACCATCTTGTCGCCCATTTGAAGTATTTCATGCATGCTGAAGCAGCACCTGGTTAGATAGCCAAGTACTACAGCCACAGGCAACTCAGAAACACACAAACAGAAGCAGCATTTTTATCTTCTTTTCCTCCAAGCCTCTGCTCATGCATCTTACAAAAGGAGTCCCAATCACATCAACCAATTTTTAAAGAAAGGAACTCTTGGCCAACATTTGCTTAGAGCACACTAACTCATCATCTCATTTGAGCCTCATGTTTAACCTTGGGAAGCAGCACATGTCTTTACCCCCCTTTTTAAGCATGCTAAATACTGAAACTCAGAGAGATGAAACAAATGGAGTGCCCAAGGTCACACAACTAGCCTGTGGCAGGGCCAGGAGTCGAGGTCCGTCCCAATTCTGTGCCTGTCTAGCGTGACTACCTCACAAGCTTGGCAGAAACTCTCATCAAGATGCCTATATGAAGAAAAGTCATATCCCAATTAACCCACTTTTTTTCTACCCAATCTCAAACACGTCAAAGGATTTTAAGAGTAGGCACATGAAACCATTACTGCAAATAAAGCTTTTTCAGTTATGTATAATTTCTTTATCCGCTAGCACAAGGAGGTATGAAGAAGGGACAGCAATTGACTTTAGACATTACATGAGGGGAGGAAAAGGAAGGTATTGCCCAAAGAAAGATCAAAGAAAGAAAACTAGGGATCAGACTGGAAAGAACAGCACAGTAAACACAAAACCCAAATTAACGACCCCCATGGTATTTTCTCTGTAACACCAGGATGTCCTGCGTGGTGATTACCCTGTTAGTGAAATGAAAGAAAACGGCAATTTTTTTCAAGCTACTGGTTTCACCCATGCTAGGTTAAACTGGAAGAGAATTTTTCAAAACTATATTAAATTTGCTCACACTGTGGTGATTCTCCATTTTCCAACCAAAAATGTCACTTTCAGAGCTCAAGGTCTACAGTAACAATCCTTGCTTCTGGGTTAATGCATGAAACTGGATATTTAAAACATGGATTCTAGTTGTCACAGCCAACAACAGCAACTAGTACTTACTGAGCACATATTATGAGCAGGTATTGTTTTTAATGCTTTTAATCTTCAAAATGGATCTTCTGACACAGGTTCGATTATTGTTAGGGCAACAATATAATTTATTGTCCAAATAAAGATACTTTGGGGAATCAAAGGGGAAGTTCGTGAGCAAGGGCTCAAACTCAAGAACAGTGAGATCATGACCTTAGCCAAAATTAGAGTGGGATGCTTAAGTGACTAAGCCACCTATGTGCCCCAGGAACAGAACTCTTCTGTATTATCACTGGGGTGACATTTACATGACTATATACAATCTTTAAAACTCAAAGCACTATGCACCAAAAGAGTTATTTTATATAATGTTAATTACACAACAAAAAGCATTTTCAAAAAAATACCACATCTGTCCTCATCTCTCCATTTTCTGCATCCACACTAATTCCTGTCATGTTCACCTCTCCTGGTCAACTGCAATGACTCCTTACCTGATTTCCTCCCAATTACAATCTTCAATCTGTCTTTCTAATAAACTTATGAAATATAACTCCTGAATAAAGTGTTATAAGGAAAAAAAATAAGCCAGAACTAAATAGCTGCACCTTCCTTAGATCATGCATGTACACGACTCCCTATGGTATTTGTAACACGAAGACCCAATGTGCAAATACAATAAGCAGCCAAGGGGAGCCTAGTGGCTCAGTTAGTTGAGTGACCTAATCTTAGATTCAGTTCAGGTCATGATTTTACCATTTGTGGTTTCAAGCCCCAGGTCACACTCTGCACAGAGCCTGCTAGGAATTTTCTCTTTCCCCTCTCTCATCCCCTCCCCTTCCTCACACACACTGTAAGTCAACCACCCACCCACCCACCCACCCAACCAACAAACATTAAAATAAAAATAAGCAGCCCAAATCATAAGGGTTTGTAGTATGTTACACATTTATCCCATAGTTCAAATAAAAGCAAAGAAAACTTGACTATCGTGCTAGACTTATTTTTCTTTCTTATACCCAACTCATTTTGCTCACTTGTGGTTCATTTCTGTGTCTCCTCCTCTAAATGCAGTGCCCACTTCCTCCGGCAGTCCTAGTTGAAGTGAATTTCTAACTGCCTCAACTCAGTACCATCTTCATTCTGTTGCCTTTGTCATGAAGACCTGGAACAAAAATCCGTGAAAGAATGAACACCCCAGGCCTGGAATGCCACTACTAACACCTGACAAACAGCAACAATGTCCCAGAGACAGCAACTAGCAAACAATCCGTTGTCTATGTAGGAAACATGAGTGAGAAGATGGAAGAAATAGAACTTCCCAAAGGGAGCCTGAAAAAGAAAACCAGAAACAAAATCCACTGGCGTTAAAAAGTGAAAACAGGTAAAACCAAGGTTTATCTCAATGTTAATGCAGGTGTTACTGGATAGACTAGATGAACCTGAAGCAAATGATTTCTAAACAACAACAACAACAACAACAACAACAAAAACAACAACAACAGCAGTAGCAGCAACAACAACAACAAAAGAGTCTTCTAAAATATGCATTGGTATAATTTAGCAGATAATCAGAGCTGCAGAAACTAGCTTTATGTGGGAATAATCAGAATACCATAGCTACTCAGAGGAGTCACGCTTTTGCTAATAACTGATGCTCAGGTGGTGTGATCACTGTATTACACAAAACTAAGTAAGGGTGTTAAAAAGGAGGAGGGAACCAACGCAGGGCGGCAGATGCCAGAACGCATGGAGTGAATCAAGGGCTCAGTGAAACGGGAAGACTTAATCACAAAGTTAACAATATGTCTGAAAATGCTGCAGATTCAGGTAGCACACAGGCCTCCAGGCTGCCTGGCAGGAGTTCTGGGAATACCAGGGGCAAAGCAATGAACTTACAGCTACCAATCACTTCCCTGTGGCAAGCAACTTACCTGATAAAGCATCTCAATTGACCCTATGTACAAAAGAAGGAATTGAGGCTGAAGGAGATGTGATAATTGCTCAAGGTCACAGAACTAAGAAAGTTATGGAAATGGCCGTTACCCCAAGCACTCTGACTCCTTAGTGAATTACATGCTGTCTCAAGTATGCAAAACTCAGCTTCAGTAACCCTTTTACATCTTTTTAAGTAAATTTTTTTTCAAACAGTTTTGATTGTTGTATTTTCATTTTTATTTGTTTCCTTATGTCTTTTACTTTCTTTTCTAATTGTCTGGTTGACTGATTTGTTCTTTAGTAGGATGTTTATTAACCTGTATGCTTTTAGAGGTTTACCAGACTCTTTCCTGTAGTTTATTTCAAGTTCTAACCATTGTGATCTGAAAGTGTGCATGGTGTCATCTCAATTCTGTTATATTTATTGAGGGCTTTTTGTGACCCAGTATGTGGTCTCTCTTGGAGAATGTTCCACGTGCACTCCAGAAGAAAGTATGCTCTGCTGCTCTGGGATGTAGAGTTCTAAAATATCTGTCACGTCCTTCTGGTCCAATGTATCATTCAGGACCATTGTTTCTTTCCTGATTCTGTCTAGATTTTCTGTCCATTGTTGTAAGTTGAGTCTTAAAGTCCCCTGCAATTACCACATTCTTATCAATGAGATTGTTAATGTTTGTGATTAAATGTTTTAAATCTTTGTGTGTTTCCGAATTCACTGCATACTCATTATAATTGTTCGCTCCTCCTGATGGAGAGACACTGTAATTATTTAATAATGCCCTTAAACATCTCTTGCTACAAACTTTAATTTAAGGTCAAGTTTGTCTGATATAAGTATGGCTAATACAGCTTCCTCTTGACTCCCAGTAGCATGAAAGGTAGTTCTCCATCCCCCCACTTTCAATAGTAAGGTGTCCTCAGGTCTGAAAGGAGTCTGTTGTAAGACAGCAAATAGTTGGGTCTTGTTTTGTATTATCCATTCTGATACCCTATGTCTTTTGGTTGGAACATTTATTCCACTTCCATGCAGTGTTATTATGGAGAGCTGTGGTTCCAAGGCACTGTGATGTCTGTACTTTACATGCTTGTACTGGTGTCTGTGGCACTTTGTGATACTTGAGACATTTCCCTCATAGAATCCCTCTTAGGATCTCTTGCAGGGATGGTTTAGCGGTGATGAATTCCTTCAGTTTTGGTTTGTTTGGGAAGACCTTTACCTCTCCTTCGATTCTGAATGGCAGGCTGGCTGGATAAAGGATTCTTGGTTGCATATTTTTCCTATTCATCACATTGAAGATTCCCCTATTCCTTTATGGCTTGTCTGATTTCAGTAGATGGGTCTGCTCCTATCCCAATACTTCTACCTTTGTACGTTAAGGTCCATTCATCCATAGCTGCTTTCAGAATTCTCTCTTCATGCTTGTATTTTGCCAGTTTCACTATTATATGTTGTGCAGAATATCAAATCAAGTTACATCTGAAGGGAGTTCTCTGTGCCCGTTTGGTTTCAATGCCGGTTTCCTTCCCCAGATTGTGGAAGTTCTCAGCTATCATTTGTTCAAGGTCATCTTCACACCACTTTTTGCTCTCTTCTGGAAATCCTTGGTTGCATCACTTACTTCTCTTATTCTCCCCTCTCGATCCTCAATTTTCTCTCTATCTTTTCTCGCCTCCTTTTCCCCATATTTTTATCTTCTAATTCATTTAGTCTCCCCTCTGTCTCTTCAATCCACGATGTGGCTGCCTCCATTTTAAATTGCACCTCATTTATACCATTTGAATTCTTCATGAATACTTTTTATTTCCTTGATCTCTGCAATAATGGATTCCATGCTGTCTTCTGTGCCTTTGCCAATCCCAACGATTCATCTTTTGACTGTTATGCTAAATTCTGATATGTAGCTTATATCTGTTTTGATCAAGTCATTAGCTGTCCACTTCTTCCCGGAACTTCTTTTGAGGGGAATGCCCCTGTTTCATTATTTTGGCTAGTTTTCTCTCTCTCTTATGATGTTTACAAGCTTGTTATTTTCTCTGCACCTGCAAGAATTGTTATATTAAATGGGGGTCACACCCTGTGCAGGTTCTAGCCCTGCAGGTATTGTTTCTTGGAGAGTGTTACTGGCTCTCTGTTGTTGTGGCATTGGCTCTTTGAGTTCTCTACTCGTCATGATGTTTTTGACCCTCCACAAGGTGTGCTTTTATTTGTCCCTTGAAGTAGCCCTGGAAAGGAAAACAAACAAACCAACAAACAGGAAAAAGAGACATGGAAGGAAACTTGCAACTAAAAGAAATAAATGGACACACACACACTCAAACACACAGAAAAACAGCCTGAAATCAAAAATGAAACAAAACAAACAAACCAGAAACACCAGCTACAAGTAAAGAACACGGTAGAGGTGTTGCTGTTGGAAGAACACATATAAAGAGAGAAATGACAGGAGTGGGGAAAAGGAAAAAAAATATATATATTGACCAGACCGGGAGGCTAAATGGCTTATTGCAGAGAGAGAGAAAGGAAAATAAGGACGGAGGTGGGGGGAACAAAAGGAAGATAAGTTTACCCAGACAGAGAAACCAAATGGCTTGATATTCCAGAGAGAGAGAAAGGAAAGTATAGAAGTATAGGTAGGAAATGTATCAAGGGAATGGATTATAAGTGTCTGCTTAAGCAAACCTACAAGCAGAGTTATCAACCTAAAAGAGGGAAGAGAGAGGAAGGGAGAATATATCTAACAACAAGAGTTGTCCCGGAATAAATCCAGTCTATGCAGCATCACTGGTCCGGATGATGGAGCTGCCTGGTTCCACAGCGCCTATCCTGATCCATCAGATAAGCATCTACCCAGCACAGAGGGGCGTAGTTTGGGGTAGGCTGGTCCCACCTCCACTATGGACCCTCGGACTGATCCCTGAGGCCCCGCCTTGGTGGTGGTGGTGGTGGTGGTGGTTGTGGGGAAATGGTGATGTCCAGCCTCGTCTCCATGACCTGGTGTACTCCGTTCCAGTTGTCCTCATTGTGCCCAGGGCACACGCAGGGTGGTCCTTCTTGCTCCGCTGACTCCTTTGGCATAGCGCTTGTCTAGGATTCGCAGACCCGTTCCGTGTGCTCTGGCACTGGGGAAGTGCCTCTCTGTGCTGCTACAAATGTCTTCCTGGCTATCTTTGTGCTGCTGTGCTTCAGGGACCCCCGTTTTTTCCTGCCGTGGACTACCCTGCTGACCTCACTGCTGAGCTTGGGCATGGTGGATGCAGGCAGGCATTGTTTTGTCCCACAGCGACGCCCCCAGGGAGGGGGCCACTTTCTCCTACTTCAGACTGCGCCCTAGACGCAGCCACTGATCTGGGGGGTGGTGGATGCACGCAGGCTTTGTTCCATTGCACAGCCCTCCAGGGAGGGGCTACTGTCTCCTTCTGTGGACTGTGCCCCTGATCTACCCCTGAAACCAATGCTGCCTCCTCTCCTCCCCAAGTGCACAAACATGGAGCCTAGCCCCAGACCCAAGAAAGCCCCACAGTTAGAGATAAGATCCCTCTCAGTCCCAGTCCGAGGTTCTCCTATTATCCACATACAGCCCTACACTTCCCGAGCCACTCTTTCTCTTACTTTTGTCTCTCCGCAGAAGGGGATCTCTTCCCTCCATTCCTACTTGGCCCAATTTATGTACCCCAGTTCACAATCAGCCACCTGTCATTTCTTAAGTTGTCTCATTTCCTTCAGGAGTATTCAGTGTCTTTTACTTGCAGACTTTTGGGGTTCAAAATACTTTGGCTTCAGCACTTTGTTTGAGAGACATGGGATGTACAGATCCCCCTACTTCTCCAGCATGTTGACTCCCATGCCCCAGAAAGATTTATTTATAAATTGATGGACATCAAATTCTAGATCTTATTTTCTTATTAATGTTATTAGGATTAAACTCAGTACATACTTTTAGTTTCAAGAGAAATTCCCTGTGATTCCTTTGAAAATGAATTGAAGAGGCAATCCAAATAAATATCGCATTCCCTTACTGGGACTTCTCCCTCTCCATCTCTCTCTCTCTCTCTCTGCCTCTCTCTCTCTCTCTCTCTCTCTCTCTCTCTCTCTCTCTCTCTCTCTCTCTTTCTCTCTCACTCTCCTTCTCTTTGACACACACACACACACACACACACACACACACACACACACACACACACCTCCCCCAGACTGTCAGGAATCTCTCTAAGGTGCCCGCCCAATTCCATTGCCAGTACATAAACTTTACCAGTACTCGGGACTAGAAATCCTCACTAAGGTCTGGCCGGAACAAAATAGAAGAAAACAGCCTCTGTCAGTCACACTCTCCTGCCTGTTCAGTTTCCTCCCTCCTGCCAGGTCACCCTGACCCCAACCCCACCTTGCTGTCAAAGCCCATTCTATAACTACCTGACAAACCTAGCTAGTGTTTGATTCTGCAGCAAAACGCAACAAAGTTCCAAAAGGTCTCAGCCCTCCCAGGCCAATGAGTCAGCAGGAAAACACCAGGCCAAGAATCACACTAGGAGAATTCTCATTCCAGCTGTACCACTTCCTGGCTGAAGATGCAGAGTGAAGCTGTCTTCCAAAAACAGTCTAGCTCCACATCTGTAGGCCTCTAGCCCACCTGCATTGCTACCAGGCTCGGAGACACATCCAACGATTTTGATTCTTGAGCCTCTTCTGGACTTTGTTTGCTTTGTTTAAAATGTCTAACCTCTAGGATAAACTAGATTTTGAGACACAAATATGCACAAATATGCAAATTCCCCAAGGGAAAAGACACCTCCAGGGGTCTTTTCACTGCAGTCATCCATATCCCCAAAGCACTGATTTCTACCGTGTACATAATTAGAAGAAACAGGCAGGCACCTTCCCAATGACAATTAAAAAGCAACAGAAGGTGATGAAGAGCCCCACCTGATGTAGTAGCTGAAAGCCCAGAGGTCAAGAATTACCCACCACCACTACGGAGGCAGGGGTGTACCTCAAGAATAGAGCCTGGCACACAGAGTCCCTCAGTCAGTTTTCGGTGAGTGGTGAATAAAGCCACAGGTGGACCAATAAACTGACAAGCAAGCGAGCAAAGGCTGACAAGGGAAAATCTGCCTGTTCTATGGTGGTATAGAGAAAGTAGGTGCTTTTAGCAATGCCAGTAAGAGGGTAAACATTATAGAACAGGCCAATTAGTGAATTCTGGGGGTGGAATGTTTTCTCCTGATTACAATGGGCAGCTTATCCATCCTCCAGCTCTGAAGCATATGGTAAGTGGACACCACATGCTTGGGACAACACATTCTGCAGTAAAGGAGTGGAAGTAACAAGTCTCCACCTTTGCTAGAATGTCGGCTTCCATTTACAGACCCTCCATCTGGCCCCTGGCCTTTTCTTCCTCCCACCCACCCCGATTACTCCTATGTATTATGTCCTTACTGCAATCTTGCAATCCTTGGTTTTGAACCATCCTTCTAATCTTTTTTGTTGTTGTTTGTAAGATCTGTCATTTATCTACATAAACACCTGGGAATTTCCATCTTAACAAAGGTGAGAGCACCTGGATGGCTCAGTCAGTTATGCATGTGACTATATTGCTTTCGACTCAGGTCATGATCTCATGGTTTGCGAGGTCCAGTTCTGCATCAGGCTTTGTGCAGACAGCGTAGAACCTGCTTGGGATTCTCTCTCTCCCTCTCTCTGAGCTTTCCTGGCTGTCTCTCACTGTCTTATGTTTGTGTGCTGCTTTTTAAACTGGCCTACGAGTAATTTGGGACAAGTGGTATGATAAGTAACCTTCTCTTTCACCTGCTATGACAGCTCTAACGTTCCCGTTACTCTGCTGAGTTAAGATGTAAGGCAGAGTGTCCCGAGATCCTCAACCAAACTACACGGTGTAATTGTATGAGCATAGGTATTCACACTTCGGTCCATTCCCTCGTAAACTCACTCATTTCCCAAAGAGTGAACACTTGTGCTGTGCACTCTGAGAAATATAACAGTAAGCAAAATAGCCTTCGTAAATTAATATTTTTCCCGCCTTGGGATTGCATGGGCCTATAGTACCCAGTCCTATGTTATTCAGCGCATCGTTATGATTAACGTATTTCACTTCTCCCAAAGATGTTTCTGAAGTTTGGCAGAGGCAGTGGGATATCACCAGTGCTGGTTCAAATCCTAGCTCTGCCACATAGATGTGATATTTGGCAAGTTATTTAAACTTTCTAAGCATTAGTCTAGTTGCGTGTTAAATGGGAATAATAATACCTTCCCCACAGGCCTGTTATGTTTGCTTGAGAGGGAAACGTATGTGAATTGCAGAGAACTGTACTGGTGTATGGTGGGAACTAAAGGAAAATTTGTTTGTTCCCTCTGTTTTCCTATGGCTTTCTGATCATCTTGTTATGGGTTTGTACGGAGGGCCTTGTGCCTCTCGGTGCCTCTATGTGCCCTTGAGTATCCTCTTGCAATCACCAGCATCAGGGAGTTGGAACTCATTCTATCAAGTAAGCCTGACTCTGACATGGTGCCTTCCATAGTTCACCTCTTCTGTACATTCAACACAGCCAACGTAGAGGTTTTAAGTAAGCAAGCAGCGACTTTGTCAAAAACGTAGTTACATCACTAATAAAGGTGAGTGTTTACTGACTCGCAGTTAAGAAGGTTCCATGCATTATTCTAAGTGTTTTACCTTTGTTACCTCACTGAATTCATTTCAGAGCTATGTGGTGAAGTTGCTAGGATGTGCCTGATTTTACAACTGAGAAAAATGAGTAACAAAGAGAAAAAATAAGTTGTCCAAAGGTATGTTGCTAGAAATAGAGCAAAATAGGATTTTAGATCCCAGGCAACCTGGCTCCAGGGGCCACTCTCTTAGTCACTGAACTATAGTGCTTCTTGTTAAGCAAGAATTTACTGTAGGATAGGGAATTGAAGTGGTATTGGGTTACAAATAAGATAGTAGGAGATGGCAAAGGTTCCACCCAATTCATCTGATCACAAAAGGGTAAGAGTTCATCAAAAGTGATTATGCAGGTGTTTGTAAAAAGAGAGAATGTGTGAGAGAATCGCCAGTATAGACTGCTGCTGTTACACATAAAATTGAAGTGAGACAGCTAGTTCTTCTATAAAAATTGGGAACTGAAACCCCATAAACACATTGCATTCATTCAGTATGTACAGGGTCCTTTGCACATGGCTGGCACTGTAGTAACGACACACGGATGGCTAAGGTGAGCCCTGTCCATGAGGAACACATGGTCTAGGAGGGGAGCAAGGGCTACGTAAGGAGGTTCATGGCAACACAACTAGTGGGAAGAAGAACTGTGGACACACAAAGGTGAAGTAAGCACCGCCAAGACACTTTCCATAAAAAAAGACATAAGAAAGGAATGAATCCTCTTAGAGTTCTGGAGGCATCCTTCATGTAGGCTCTCATGAGTGTATTTTCACTAAGTGCATAATGATTGGGAGCTGATCCCTGCTGAGCCAAGCTCCTCCAGGACAATACCTTCCTCTGCTCAGTTGGCTTCAAGTGAACCTGGGTATTCAGCACATCTCCAGTGTCCGTCTCCCACCATCCCACTTCTGGCCCTCTTGATTCCTAGATTTCTAGGAAAATCAGCCTATAAGGTCAAATCCTTATTTGTTGTTAGTTCCTTCCAGAGACAGGGTCTCCACGATGCTATCGATTACTTCAGTGGAATCTTGCCCATGGGCTGCACAAGGAACTCCATGATACGAGTTCAATGCCTCCTCAAATGATGGGTTTTATGAGAAGTTAAGTCCTCTGAGCTTGGGTTAGAAAGAATCCACATCATTCCCAATCTCAAGGCTTGTTCTGGACAAAGGATGAAGATTAAAAGCAATGAATACATAAAAGACTTTTGTAAAAGCTCAGCCTAAAAACCGCAGAAGAAAATATAGGGGGAAAATGTCTTTTCATTTCATGTTAAGAGCCAAGAGAAAAGCTTCTTTAGATTTCAAGAAAAAAGGAATAATATCACTACACAAAACAACCTTTAAAGATGAGCCTTATCATCGTGTCAGTAGAGCTTTTTAGTACAAACTCTACAGATTATGGTATTTCTCAAAACTCCTTGCTGCCCCAGGGAAAAGTACTTAATTGCCTAACTTTTATCTGAGTTCATGGCTATTTTCCTTTCATTTTTAAAGCTTAGCTTATCTTAGGTCATCAAATAATCTTTTGTTTTTCTTTTTTTGCTGAAAGAAATCTTATTTACACTCCTGAACGTCCTATTACCCTTGACAGGTAGCTACCATTCTGCCTTGCACATGTACTTACTTATGTGGGGAAAAGGAAAAAAAAAGACATTTGTTTATTTACCGTCCACAGACAGAATAAACTCCTAATGGAAATCATAAAATATTTGGGCACTGAACACGTGACTGCTCTTAATTGTTCATATATTCAATTTGAGGAAATTTTCTATTTGACAGGTGTGGTCAAAGGCCCAACAGAAAGATTCAAAACTAAAGAGAACTCTGGGAATAAATGTGTAAGGAAGGTAATGAAAAATTGGAGACTACTTTCCAGATCTTAAAAAAAGCTCTGAATGTATACTCACAAAGAATTGACGACTTTTGATAACCAGGTGAAAAATACTGCTTTGAAAGTCCATAGAGCTGTAGCATTCAAAGGCAGGGTTTCTTACATTCTAGTCTGATACCTCTCCCTAATCAACGGAATCATGGAGGCTTACTACAGGTACGGATTCTTAATTCACACCGAATTCTACATGTTTAGATAATTTGCCAGTTTTTGTTAAGATAACCCAAACTAGTAACAACATTCCAATCTGAAAAGGACACACGAGGCCCACTCTCTTTAGCATAAAGTTTGTGTTGCTTTGGTAGGTGGATGAAAGCAACAAAACACAGAAGTCTGCAGGGAGAAGTGGAGACTTCAAGGGTTTGAAATGCATACTGTCCCATTTCTCAGGGAGGGCACAGATACTACTTGATGGCACCCAAATCAGGTGTTTCTGTCTGAACCAGTCCTGCTACCCAGGCCACAGTCAACCATAAAGATTATCCAGAGAAATGGTCTGCATCTGTATCTGCTGGAGATTCACTGACTAACCATATTCTCAATGCTGCTGGGGCCGGGGGTGTGGGGTCGGAGGTAGATAAACAGAGAGAATCAGACAAGCCCAAGAGGCCAAGAACTGGATGGAGTCCACCCTAACTGTTACCGTGGCCATATCTGAAGTTTCCAGAGCTGATGATGCTACATTCGGGCCACCATTGTTCCGTGATGATATTGCAGTTGGTTTATGATGCGAAGAAATTAAACAAGGAAACGGGGTAACTTAGTATACATTATAACGTGTCAACAAGAAGACAAAGAAAACTCTTGGTTTTTACTTCATTGGCAATTACTAATAGATATGAAAGTTACAGTGCTTCCTAGGAGGCAAGGTTCTTGCCAACAGAAATACAATGCTAATACAGGAGCACCTTCCAATGGTTCATCTGAGAGTATACTGAATGGCATGAGTATTTAATGTGATTTGATAAGGCAGAACTGGTTTCTCCATGACTCACAAGTATTAAATTCTAGAATTCCTATGAGTTTGCTTGATGCATTGATAAGCAAAGTAATCCTAGGAGGGGATTGGGTGGAGCCACATGCCCTAGAAATATGACAGCTAATTTTTGACTTAAGAAGAAAATGAATGACCTCCAAAAGACATCGACAATTCTACCTCACAGATGTGCTGTGAGCTTGAAATGCTCACACATGTGATGCATCTTGAAGATGGAAAGGGGTAAAAATATTTGTATTATTATATTAATGTCTGCTACCCTTTTTTCCAAAATTGTGTAGTAGGTCGTAAAGAAATTGGCAGCTCTGCCATTCCATGCAGCCTGATGCAGATGACGTTGCTGCCTTAATGGGACACAGCCTACAGCCTCTTTGTGAGTAAAACTCTCTTTGTTCATGCCACTGGTGGCAGCCTTTCTGTGACAGCTGAACACGTCCCTAACCGATACTACTTGCCCTTACTCAATGCCATTCAAATACAATTTCATGTTTTGTTAGCACAGATAACAGCAATAATGTCACTCTTATTGAAGGTGAAATTATTACCAACCTCACTCAGCAGATGATGTTGGGGAAAAGATGCTAGAAAAGTGTCCTAAATGAAGAAGGGTCTTGGAGAATACCAGTGTTCTCTCTCATAAGCATACCCTCGCAGAGTAAACTGTGGGGCACAGGGTTCTCTCTGTTACAATATAACTTGAAGTTTAGGAGTGTTTTTCCTTATAAAGGTTTGAAAAAGTCCATGGTAGAGAAGGGTTTACTTAATCCCAGAGAGTAAAATGAAAGAAGGCTTTGGGCCCACAAACTCCTACAATCAGTACGTAGGCCGAGATAACCATAAGGCTGTAGACACAGGCTACCTTTCATGAGAAGTGAAGAATGACTTGGAGGTTGAATGCCAGAACCCCAGAGGAGCTAGAGCCATGGAAAATCACTCCCAGGCCTTAAGACCCAATGAAAGGACTGCCTACCTGTGCCAGCTGAACTTCAGAATTGTTATGGACCAGTGACTCATGATAACCTCCTTCCTTTCTTTTGGAACAGAAATGTTTGTGTTTTGTTGGTTTGTTTGTTTTTTTCTGTGTGTGTGTGTGTGTGTGTGTGTGTGTGTGTGTGTGTGTGTGTGTGTTTTCTGGTTATCACGTGCCCGTGTTGGTTGTATGCTTAATTCATAGGTCTTCATTCATAGGTCTTCAGATTGAAAGTGGAATCGAGGACCAGTGCACACAAGGAGACTCATTCACACCTGGACCTAATTTAGATAAAAATATCCTGGACTTTGAGCTGATGTTACAAGGGTTGGGTCTTTAAGAGGGAGGATTCTTGGGGTAGGGTGAGGATATTTTTCATGTAGGATGAAAGTGAATAATAGGTGGCCAGAAGACAGGCTGTGGTAGTCTAAAATATGTTCATAAATTCTCTTTTAAGCCCTTCAAAAGGTGGACCTCCATTCCCTTTTCCTTAAACATACGCCAGACGTACTGAATGGTTTTGAAAAATACAAGAAGGTGAAAGTGATGGTGAGTCAAAAACACTCTAAAGAGCAGATATTGTAGTCCCAATGGTGTTGTGATCAGGGGATAATCGATGGAAGGGGCAACTGGCCATTAGACGCTAGAATTCTATGAGTGGAAGACACGAACATAAGGGAAGAGAAACAAAAATACTATAAAATCAGGGAGGGGGCAAAACATAAGAGACTCGTAAATATGGAAACCAAACTGAGGGTCACTGGAGGGGTTGTGGGAGGGGGAATGGGCTAAATGGGTAAGGGGCACTGAGGAATCTACTCCTGAAATCCTTGTTGCACTACATGCTGACTAATGTGGAGGTAAACTTTAAACATTAAAAATAAATAAAATAAAAAAAGAAGCAAGAATTCTATACCTATGAAAATTATTGATTAAATTTGAGAGTGGAGTCAAGATATCTTCAGACGTGCAAAGACTCAGTACATTTGATTCTATTCATTCTTCATTAGGAAGTTATCTGAAGGTGTACTCCAGCAAAACAAGGAGAGAAAAAAATAAAGAAAAATTATACTTAATAATAATAATAGCAAACATTAACTGTTTATTTTTGTGCCAGACACTGTTATGGGTTATTTTCACATATTATTACATATTAATCACACAACAAACTTATAAAGTATATACAATTACGATTATTATCTTCTAGAGGAGGAAATAGGGTTATAAAGAAGCCAAATAACTCATCCAACATCCACGTTACACAGTTGGTAAGTGGAACAAGTAAAGTCTAACCCCAGGCCGTCTGGCTCAAGAGTCCAGGCTTTTAAATGCTCCCTAAATTCCCAGATAGCCATATTACCATGAAACCATGGAAACAAACGGGGACCTTAGCAGAGGAAAATCACAGGAAGGAAGCTATGAAGCAGACCTACTGAGTCACCACCTAAATGAGGCAGGAAAAGAGAAGGCTCCAGTAAGTGACCTCTAAGAGTTTAACAGGAAGATGTCATAAGTGGCATGATTTGAGAACACTGAAAGAGTGCAATAAAACAAAGAAGTGCAATTAGAAATCAAAGGAGAATGAGCAAATATCCATAAGATGGTCTTAGTCTGAATGAGCCAAGTGAAACATGGTGTGGTTTAAAGCACTGATGGAACCCAAAGAAAAAGGACCCATTTCACCTTGATCCTAGAGATGTCCTCATTCAACAGGTCCAAGGACTCCAGGAAAAGAGTAGTAATTCTAATGTTTGCATATTATTTAATAATCCAATAATTTAAACCATTTATTAGTTTTCAAGTTTCTTAATCAACCTTAAACAATGGAAAGTGACTTGATTACAGAGCATAATACCAGTGTTAACAACAATGACAAACAGAAGTCCAAAGCTGATGGGAAACCGAGAAAAAGTGCAGCAAGGTTGAGGAAGACATTTATCTTACAATGTAAGGAATGAAAAATGATAGTACAGGTAAGGGAAATAGGTCTCTATTTTAAAATTACATCTTGTTGGGTACCTGAGTGGCTCGGTGAGTTCAGAATCCAAATCTTGATTTTGGCTCAGATTATGATCTCACTGTTCATAAGACTAAAATGAGCATTAGGTTCTGCACTGACAGAATTCTCAGAATTCTCTCTCTCTGCCCCTATCCTGCTTGAGCATATGCTCTCTCTCTCTCTTTCTCTCTCTCTCTCTCTCTCTTTCTCAAATAACGTATATTAATTCACACATGCATGCATACATACATACATACATACATACATACATACATACTTACATACATAAAATTGTATCTTGTGATGGTTAATTTCATGTTTTAACTAGGCTAAGCCACAGGGCACCCAGATATATGGTGAAACATTATTTCTAGTGAGTCTGTGAGGACATTTCTTAGTACAATGAACATCTGTATATCAGGAGACTAAGCAAAACATATTGCCTTGACAAACGCTGGGTGGTCTCAACTAAACGATTGAAGACCTGAATGGAACAAAAGGCAGAGTTGTGTATCTGAGTGTCTTCAAGCTGCGATATTGGTCTCCTGACTTCAGACTCAGACTTGGAATGGAACATACATCATCAGCTCTCCTGATTCTTAGGCTTTTGGAGTCTGCCTGGAACCAAACTACTGGATCTCCTGGGTCTGCCCTTCTCAGCCTCCATAATCCTGTGAACCAATTCCTATTGATACTGAGTCTCTGGAGAAACCTAACTGGTACATATATGTAACTTCAGCCATTATGTCTTTTTGCCCTCAGATCCAGTTCCTGCACTACTCCTACAGACTGTGTTTCCTGGTTCCTTGCCACCTGGCTTCCAGAGGGGTTTGACCAATGGGTGTTTGATGGGAAAAAGGGAGGAAGGTATAAGCCCAGAGGTTTTTCTCTCTCCCTCTCCACTTGCTACCAGTGATTTTATCTCCTCCAAATTCTAGTTTCTTTCCAAGAGCCTCTTCTCCCATGTTCTCAGTTCCTGCTAGGTATGGTTCTGAGTTTCTCTAGCCCTGGGGGTGGAAACAGCTTTCTGATGATACTAATTCCTGATTGCTTCGCCATCCTTTGTTTGGCTTCTGGGATTTCCCATCACGTGTGTAACTCTTTAAAATACCGATAGTGACTCACCGGCTGGCTGGACCTGACTGAAACAGTATAAAGATAGAAGTTCAGGAATATATGGGAAGGTGAGGAGAGAGAAGACAGGTGGCTTAAGCGACCTATACGTCATCTTCACATAGGAAGTCAGTACACGGTGATTAAAACTGACAAATCAATAAGCAGCAGTATGCTATATTACTTATATTCATGAAGATACCTAAGAAAAGAATATAAACCTGGAACAGTTAAAAGTGTTGCCTCAAATAGTGGAGGCAGTAAAGAGACTTGTGGTTGCCAGGAACTCAGGTGGGAAGGGAGAGATGAATAACAGATGAAGCACAGGGAATATTACGGCAGTGAAACATCTTGTAAGACAGTGAAATGCTTTGAATCATGGCATTGTGCATTTGTCAAAACTCACAGAACTGCACACCACAGTGAATGCTAAGGTAAACTTGGGACTTTCTTTAATAATAGTTTCCATTTTGGCTCATCCATTGTAACAAATGCACTACACTGACACAAGAAGTTTACAATAGGGAACACTATGTTTTGGGGGGTAGGAGGGAGAACAGGGGAACTCTGCCCTTTCCAGTCTTCTTCTGTAAACCAAAAGCTGTTTTAAAAAATAAACTCCCTTAATGAAAGGAAGGCAGAGAGATAGAAGAGGAGGCAAGGAAAGAGGGAGAAAGGGAGCTACTTAAAAGTCATGGCGGAAACTTAAATGTGGGTTACTAAGTGAAGGGATCCAATCCGAAAAGCCATACGCTTTACGTTTCCAACTATGATAACATTCTGGAAAAACAAAACAAAAGAAAACAAAACGACAACAACAATGACAACAACGACAAGAACAAAAACAACAAAAACACCTTCGGAGACAGTAAAAAGACCAGTGGCTATGAGGGTTTAGGGGGAGAGAGGAAGTGGTAATAGGTGGAGCACAGGGCACTTTAGGGTGGTGTAACTATTCTGTATGATACTGCAATAGTAGGTACATACCATTTACATTTCTCAAAACTTATGAATCTATATAACACAAAATAAACCCTAACTGTTAATGATAATGTGTCTAATGATATTGTGTCAATCAATAATGGCTCATCCACCACTTATAATTAATGTATCCACATTAGTGCAAGGTACTATAGAAACTAGTGGGGGTGAGGAAACTGTATTTTTTGTGCAATTTGTCTCTGAATCTAAAATTGTTCATACAAAATGGTCTGTTTAAAAAAACCCTGATTTTTAAAAAAAGAAAAAAGAAAACAAAAGAAAGTGTTGCCTCTGGGGAAGAGGTGTTCGTGGGGGAAACAAAGCTTTTGTTTTTTTTATTGCAAGTCCTGATCTGCAATTTGGATGTTGTGTTTCTTTTTTTAACTATTCGTATACAATACTTGGATTGAAATTTCTCAAATAAAAAAAAAAAATATGTACACCTGCCAGAATAGATAACATGAAAAAGACCATATTAGCAAGTGTTGGCAAGGCTATCAAGTATTCAGAGCTCACAGACACTACGCAGGCAGTACTATAGAAAGAAGTTCATGTAAATTGGTATAACCATTTTGGAAACAGTTTGGAGGAATCTTACCAAAGCTGATAAGTTGGATGACATGTGACCCAGCAAATTCCCTCCTAGATAAATAAATACTATTCTAAAACATGTTCACCAAACAACGTGTCCTATAATATTCACTGAAGTTTCATTCATAATTACCCTAAGCCATAACTTACCTAAATGTCCACCAAGAGTTGTAGAAATATTTTAAACTATTCATATAAGGAAATTCTATACACCAATGAGCATAAAGGATCTATACATACAATAACATGAATATCACTAACATAAGTTTGAATGAAAGAATCTAGGTGTAGGACATATAATTCCATTTCTATATAGTCCCAAAACAAGCAAAAGTTGTATATTCTGTAAGAAGTCAGAATAATTGCTGTCCCAAAGGAGACATAGACCATGACTGAAAGAGGCACAGGTGGTCCCTTGGGGTACTGGTACCTTGTTTAATGAGTACAGGTTCCACAAGTATATTGAACTTAACTTCATCAAGCTGTGCTCAGAATACTTTTAATAATATATGTCCTTTTTGGGTGCCTGGGTGGCTCAGTCGTTAAGTGTCCAACTTTGGCTCAGGTCATGATCTCACGGTTTGTGAGTTCGAGCCCCACATCAGGTTGTGTGCTGACAGCTCAGAGCCTGGAGCCTGCTTCAATCCTGTGGCTTCCTATCTGGACATCCCCTGCTCACATGGTGTCTCTCTTTCAAAAATAAACAAACATGAAAAAAATAATATATGTCCTTTTGAATGTATACTATACTTCTGTAATCTTATTTTAATCCGAGTGCAGACCCCTAAATCACATCCTTTTTTCTCTACTGTCTCTACTAAACATTTAAAGAATATGTACTTTACACATAAATATATTTAAATTATATAAAAAATAAATCTAAATATAAACATATAAATATAGGTACTTTAACAAATTTTACATAACCTATTTCAGTAGTTGGAAGAATCTCAACATTAACATTTCTATGAATACCTTTCAAAGCAAGAGAAGTTCAGTTTTGAGTCCCCTATAATATTTATTCGAATTTGCTTGGGAGACATACTGTCCCATCTTTTCTGAGCACTGCTTTCCTTTTGGGCTCTGGATATGTCCCGCATGTTATAAATTTCAGTGTAAGGTGCCATTGCCAAGACAAGGGAATGATGACGATAAGTCATTGCTCTTGCAAAATCTGCAGCCAGGCTCAGTTTTGATCTTCTTACCACCGGATAAGTTCTATCTAGGGAAATTCTTTTATTGTTAATTTCAGCTACTGTAACTTTGACTTGCTCCCCAACCTAGAATATATTGTTATTCCTTCTGCAGGTGGGAGTGGAATCAGAGCTAAGTCACAGGCATTAGATCCAAATCTAAAGAAGATGAGTGTGTCCATGCTTCAACTGTGAGGCTATCTTTTCCCTATGATAACAACGTTCTGCTATTTCAAATCTAACTAGTGCACTTACTTGTCTCCTTTAACACAGGATGTACAAAACTCACACATATTGCTTCAAATTTAGTTTTGTACATGTAAACTCACACGGATTTAAAGCAAACATTACCGAGCTTACCCAAAATGAATATTTCGTGTTGACATTTGGCAAGTTCGTGATCGGTAACTCTTATTATTTGTATAAATTCTCAGATAGTTTAATATACGTAACAGTATGTTTTAAATATATTTCAGAACAAAGGACAAAAGACCCCAAATATCTAAGGAAGTCTAGAAAACCTCCAACAGTGACAACTACCTAATAAATCAACTTAACCTCACCTCCTTCTGTCTCTTTCTTCAACTAAATCCACTCATACATTACCTTCTCATCATTTGTCTTTTGGTTTTCTCAGACCACACTCTATTTTCAGGATGTTAAACTTGAAAGTACCTCTCAGCATATATATTTATTTTCAGCCCACATGCCTCCAGTTAATAACATTTATGAAGCATTTTCTATGCGTTCACCCATTAATATCCTTTTTTAATCCTTTCAGCAGTCCAATAGTTTATTTTACTAACCACATGTGGTTCTTCAGGAAGCTAAAGCACAGAGCATTTCTGTACCTTAGGTACAGTTCTAATGGTTTCGAGTGGTCCATCTTTCATCCCACCGCAGGCAATGTGATCCACAGTTAGTACGCTGCTGCCTCCAAATATGGATAGGAACTCAGACTCAAAGACAAATCCAGGGCATATAATACTATGAATCCTGCCCTTGCTAGCTCTCTACGTCTACCCGCTAGGCTGTAATGAAAATTCTGGCTTTACTTTATTCTCTAGGACAGCCTTTACTGCTGCTACTCTTATGCAGCACACTTATGTTCTTTTATAATATAAAAATACGTGAGTGTTAGGGTTTCTATCACTACTAGAAGGGGGTTGGAGTCAGGACTCAAAATGAACTTTGATGCAGTTTTAAAGTCTTTATTGTGGCAAACTGGGTACTGGTTTGGACTCTGGCATGAAGCATTGTCTCAGAGATTCACTAGATCATCAGACTTGATATTAACAAACAGTTGAGTCGCAAAGTAGCATAAAAACCATATCTCCAGGCTTCCAGGGTGTTGACGTTAACAAAAGAAATAAAAAATTCTCACATTGTTTTGCGATTCACATGCAAACATAAGATTCCATTTCAAAAACTTTCCAACATCATTAGAAGAGCCAGACACTGCACATTCTCTAACAAGTATTTACGAAGAGGGTTCCGGAAGATGGCAGCGTAGGAGAACGCGGGGCTCACCATGCATCCTGCTGATCACTTAGATTCCACCTACACCTGCCTAAAGAACCCAGAAAACCGCCAGAGGATTAGCAGAAGGGAGTCTCTGGAGCCAAGCGCAGATGAGAGGCCCACGGAAGAAGGGTAGGAAGGGCGGCGAGGCGGTGCGCGCTCCACGGACTGGCGGGAGGGAGCCTGGGCGGAGGGGCGGCTCGCCCGCAAAGCAGAGCCCCTGAGTCTGGCTGGCAAAAGCGGAGGGGCGGGACGGACTGTGTTCCGACAGCAAGCTCGACTTAGAATCTGGGAGGTCATAAGTTAACAGCTCTGCTCAGAAAGCGGGAAGGCTGGAGGACAAAGGGAGGGAGAGCTGCTGAGCCCCCGGACGGCAGAGCTCAGCTTGGTGGGGAACAAAGGCACTCGCCAGCGCCATCTCCCCGCCCATCCCCCAGCCAAAATCCCAAAGGGAACCAGTTCCTGCCAGGGAACTTGCTCGCGCAGCGCAAACACCCAACTCTGTGCTTCTGCGGAGCCAAACCTCCGGCAGCGGATCTGACTCCCTCCCGCTGCCACAGGGCCCCTCCTGAAGTGGATCACCTAAGGAGAAGCGAGCTAAGCCTGCCCCTCAAACCCCCGTGCACCTTGCCTACCCACCCCAGCTAATACGCCAGATCCCCAGCAACACAAGCCTGGCAGTGTGCAAGTAGTCCAGACAGGCCACGCCACTCCACAGTGAATCCCGCCCCTAGGAGAGGGGAAGAGAAGGCACACACCAGTCTGACTGTGGCCCCAGCGGTGGGCTGGGGGCAGACATCAGGTCGGACTGCGGCCCCGCCCACCAACTCCAGTTATACACCACAGCACAGGGGAAGTGCCCTGCAGGTCCTCACCACTCCAGGGACTATCCAAAATGACCAAACGGAAGAATTCCCCTCAGAAGAATCTCCAGGAAATAACAACAGCTAATGAACTGATCAAAAAGGATTTAAATAATATAACAGAAAGTGAATTTAGAATAATAGTCATAAAGTTAATTGCTGGGCTTGAAAACAGCATACAGGACAGCAGAGAATCTCTTGCCACAGAGATCAAGGGACTAAGGACCAGTCACAAGGAGCTGAAAAACGCTTTAAACGAAATGCAAAACAAAATGGAAACCACAACGGCTCAGCTTGAAGAGGCAGAGGAGAGAATAGGTGAACTAGAAGATAAAGTTATGGAGAGAGAGGAAGCTGAAAGAGAGATAAAAAAATCCAGGAGTATGAGGGGAAAATTAGAGAACTAAGTGATACACTAAAAAGAAATAATATATGCATAATTGGTATCCCAGAGGAGTAAGAGAGAGGGAAAGGTGCTGAAGGGGTACTTGAAGAAATTATAGCTGAGAACTTCCCTGAACTGGGGAAGGAAAAAGGCATTGAAATCCAAGAGGCACAGAGAACTCCCTTCAGACGTAACTTGAATCGATCTTCTGCACGACATATCATAGTGAAACTGGCAAAATACAAGGATGAGGAGAAAATTCTGAAAGCAGCAAGGGATAAACGTGCCCTCACATATAAAGGGAGACCTATAAGACTCGTGACTGATCTCTCCTTTGTAACTTGGCAGGCCAGAAAGGCTTGGCACGATATCTACAGTGTGCTAAACAGAAAAAATATGCAGCCGAGAATCCTTTATCCAGCAAGTCTGTCATTTAGAATAGAAGGAGAGATAAAGGTCTTCCCAAACAAACAAAAACTGAAGGAATTTGTCACCACGAAACCAGCCCTACAAGAGATCCTAAGGGGGATCCTGTGAGACAAAGTACCAGAGACATCACTACAAGCATAAAACATACAGACATCACAATGACTCTAAACCCATATCTTGCTATAATAACACTGAATGTAAATGGATTAAATGCGCCAACTAAAAGACATAGGGTATCAGAATGGATAAAAAAACAAGACCCATCTATTTGCTGTCTACAAGAGACTCATTTTAGATCTGAGGACACCTTTAGATTGAGAGTGAGGGGATGGAGAACTATTTATCATGCTCCTGGAAGCCAAAAGAAAGCTGGAGTAGCCATACTTATATCAGACAAACTAGACTTTAAATTAAAGGCTGTAACAAGAGATGAAGAAGGGCATTATATAATAATCACAGGGTCTATCCACCAGGAAGAGCTAACTATTATAAATGTCTATGTGCCAAATACCCGAGCCCCCAGATATATAAAACAATTACTCATAAACATAAGCAACCTTATTGATAAGAATGTGGTCATTGCAGGGGACTTTAACACCCCACTTACAGAAATGGATAGATCATCTAGACACACAGTCAATAAAGAAACAAGGGCCCTGAATGATACATTGGATCAGATGGACTTGACAGATATATTTAGAACTCTGCATCCCAAAGCAACAGAATATACTTTCTTCTCGAGTGCACATGGAACATTCTCCAAGATAGATCATATACTGGGTCACAAAACAGCCCTTCATAAGTTTACAAGAATTGAAATTATACCATGCATACTTTCAGACCACAATGCTATGAAGCTTGAAATCAACCACAGGAAAAAGTCTGGAAAACCTCCAAAAGCATGGAGGTTAAAGAACACCCTACTAACGAATGAGTGGGTCAACCAGGCAATTAGAGAAGAAATTAAAAAATATATGGAAACAAACGAAAATGAAAATACAACAATCCAAACGCTTTGGGATGCAGCGAAGGCAGTCCTGAGAGGAAAATACATTGCAATCCAGGCCTATCTCAAGAAACAAGAAAAATCCCAAATACAAAATCTAACAGCACACCTAAAGGAAATAGAAGCAGAACAGCAAAGGCAGCCTAAACCCAGCAGAAGAAGAGAAATAATAAAGATCAGAGCAGAAATAAACAATATAGAATCTAAAAAAACTGTAGAGCAGATCAACGAAACCAAGAGTTGGTTTTTTGAAAAAATAAACAAAATTGACAAACCTCTAGCCAGGCTTCTCAAAAAGCAAAGGGAGATGACCCAATAGATAAAATCATGAATGAAAATGGAATTATTACAACCAATCCCTCAGAGATACAAACAATTATCAGGGAATACTATGAAAAATTATATGCCAACAAATTGGACAACCTGGAAGAAATGGACAAATTCCTAAACACCCACACTCTTCCAAAACTCAATCAGGAGGAAATAGAAAGCTTGAACAGACCCATAACCAGCGAAGAAATGGAATCGGTTATCAAAAATCTCCCAACAAATAAGAGTCCAGGACCAGATGGCTTCCCAGGGGAGTTCTACCAGACGTTTAAAGCAGAGATAATACCTATCCTTCTCAAGCTATTCCAAGAACTAGAAAGGGAAGGAAAACTTCCAGACTCATTCTATGAAGCCAGTATTACTTTGATTCCTAAACCAGACAGAGACCCAGTAAAAAAAGAGAACTACAGGCCAATATCTCTGATGAATATGGATGCAAAAATTCTCAATAAGATACTAGCAAATCGAATTCAACAACATATAAAAAGAATTATTCACCATGATCAAGTGGGATTCATTCCCAGGGCTGTTGAACCAGGGCTGGTTCAACATTCGCAAATCGATCAACGTGATACATCACATTAACAAAAAAAAAAAGAGAAGAACCATATGATCCTGTCAATCGATGCAGAAAAGGCCTTTGACAAAATCCAGCACCCTTTCTTAATAAAAACCCTTGAGAAAGTCGGGATAGAAGGAACATACTTAAAGATCATAAAGGCCATTTATGAAAAGCCCACAGCTAACATCATCCTCAACGGGGAAAAACTGAGAGCTTTTTCCCTGAGATCAGGAACACGACAGGGATTCCCACTGTCACCGCTGCTGTTTAATATAGTGCTGGAAGTTCTAGCATCAGCAATCAGACAACAAAAGGAAATCAAAGGCATCAAAATTGGCAAAGATGAAGTCAAGCTTTCGCTTTTTGCAGATGACATGATATTATACATGGAAAATCCGATAGACTCCACCAAAAGTCTGCTAGAACTGATACATGAATTCAGCAAAGTTGCAGGATACAAAATCAATGTGCAGAAATCAGTTGCATTCTTATACACTAACAATGAAGCAACAGAAAGACAAATGAAGAAACTGATCCCATTCACAGTGGCACCAAGAAGCATAAAATACCTAGGAATAAATCTAACCAAAGATGTAAAAGATCTGTATGCTGAAAACTATAGAAAGCTTATGCAGG
Organism: Panthera onca; assembly: GCF_046562875.1. Taxonomy (NCBI): domain Eukaryota; kingdom Metazoa; phylum Chordata; class Mammalia; order Carnivora; family Felidae; genus Panthera; species Panthera onca. The sequence goes on along the minus strand of NC_138358.1, from coordinate 5,303,185 downwards.
TAATTGAAGAAGATATAAAGGAATGGAAAGACATTCCCTGCTCATGGATTGGAAGAATAAATATTGTCAAAATGTCAATACTACCCAAAGCTATCTACACATTCAATGCAATCCCAATCAAAATGGCACCAGCATTCTTCTCGAAACTAGAACAAGCAATCCTAAAATTCATATGGAACCACAAAAGGCCCCGAATAGCCAAAGTAATTTTGAAGAAGAAGACCAAAACAGGAGGCATCACAATCCCAGACTTTAGCCTCTACTACAAAGCTGTAATCATCAAGACAGCATGGTATTGGCATAAAAACAGACACATAGACCAATGGAATAGAATAGAAACCCCAGAACTAGACCCACAAACGTATGGCCAACTCATCTTTGACAAAGCAGGAAAGAACATCCAATGGAAAAAAGACAGTCTCTTTAACAAATGGTGCTGGGAGAACTGGACAGCAACATGCAGAAGGTTGAAACTAGACCACTTTCTCACACCATTCACAAAAATAAACTCAAAATGGATAAAGGACCTGAATGTGAGACAGGAAACCATCAAAACCTTAGAGAAGAAAGCAGGAAAAGACCTCTCTGACCTCAGCCGTAGCAATCTCTTACTCGGCACATCCCCAAAGGCAAGGGAATTAAAAGCAAAAGTGAATTACTGGGACCTTATGAAGATAAAAAGCTTCTGCACAGCAAAGGAAACAACCAACAAAACTAAAAGGCAACCAACGGAATGAGAAAAGATATTTGCAAATGACACATCGGACAAAGGGCTAGTATCCAAAATCTATAAAGAGCTCATCAAACTCCACACCCGAAAAACAAATAACCCAGTGAAGAAATGGGCAGAAAATATGAATAGACACTTCTCTAAAGAAGACATCCGGATGGCCAACAGGCACATGAAAAGATGTTCAACGTCGCTCCTTATCAGGGAAATACAAATCAAAACCACACTCAGATACCACCTCACGCCAGTCAGAGTGGCCAAAATGAAGAAATCAGGAGACTATAGACGCTGGAGAGGATGTGGAGAAACAGGAACCCTCTTGCACTGTTGGTGAGAATGCAAATTGGTGCAGCCGCTCTGGAAAGCAGTGTGGAGGTTCCTCAGAAAATTAAAAATAGACCTACCCTATGACCCAGCAATAGCACTGCTAGGAATTTATCCAAGGGATACAGGAGTACTGATGCATAGGGGCACTTGTACCCCAATGTTTATAGCAGCACTCTCAACAATAGCCAAATTATGGAAAGAGCCTAAATGTCCATCAACTGATGAATGGATAAAGAAATTGTGGTTTATATACACAATGGAATACTACGTGGCAATGAGAAAAAATGAAATATGGCCTTTTGTAGCAACATGGATGGAACTGGAGAGTGTGATGCTAAGTGAAATAAGCCATACAGAGAAAGACAGATACCATATGGTTTCACTCTTATGTGGATCCTGAGAAACGTAACAGAAACCCATGGGGGAGGGGAAGGAAAAAAAAAAAAAGAGGTTAGAGTGGGAGAGAGCCAAAGCATAAGAGACTGTTAAAAACTGAGAACAAACTGAGGGTTGATGGGGGGTGGGAGGGAGGGCAGGGTGGGTAATGGGTATTGAGGAGGGCACATTTTGGGATGAGCACTGGGTGTTGTATGGAAACCAATTTGACAGTAAATTTCATATATTAAAAAATAAAAAAAAATAAATAAATTCACATATGTAAGAGAGAATAAAGGCTATATTTTAAAATATTTAAAAAAAAGTATTTACAGTTAATACATTAAAAAGAAAAGTACAACCAGATTGTAAATCTTAATCATATGTGCACATTAAACTGTCCAAGAACACAATTCAGCTCCATGACAAACAACTGAGTTCTAATTCCCATAAGACATGACAATCTACCAAAAATATTTTAAACACACCAATAAAGTAAATTTTATATATGTATATATATACACATATATACATATATATATGTATATATATATACACCTCCAATATATGTTATATATACCCACTATATATATATATATATATATATATATATATATATATATATATATATATATATATATATAAATTATATATGCACTAAAAACGCTGATTTTAAGAGCTCCATGGCAATCCTTGGAACACCAAAAAACTATGAGTTCAAAATTGCTCAGATCTCTTTGTATCCAAATATGTTTCATGCAGTTTTATTCAACAGTGTTCAGAACACTAGTACTATTGTTTGCACACAGCAAATTAATATGTGTCAGCCACCGGTTTAAATTATACTGGATCAATTGTGTACTCAAACTTGGACAAAACACACAGCACAACAGTGACAGTAAACAACAATGAAGCTTGCTCTCCACAATTATAACATTACTGGTTCTGTAAGGAAAATTAAGTTGCTGGGTGACAAGAAGAAGGGGGATAAAAATGACATCAGGAATTCAGAAGCTTATTTGAGGTGCCAGTCACCACATATAGGCACTCAAGCATAGCAAGGTCATAAACTTCCTCCTTACTTGTGCCATATGAGATATAAAGGTACGAGAATGAATAAAGACTATGGGATTTATTTCACAAATCTGTACAACCTAAGCGCAGACTCGTTTTAGAAGACAGTAAATGAATGCCTCACCAGAAAGGCCACCGTGTCAAGTTCCTTTTCACGGTCTGCCCAAAAGAATACATAAAATACTTTCATTTTCCTATTAATATACGAATCAACTATATTAGTTGTTTCTTCACATTTTATAAGTTGTAAAACAAAACGTCAGCAAGGTTTTGCTAAAAAGTTGGCAAAAACAAAGATTTTTTTTTTAACATCCTGTTTTTTAACTAGAAATGGCAATATTTTTTAAGGGACCAGCTAAACAACATATTGAATTTAGGATGGACATTCAGATCCAAACCGAAATCAGATAGCCCAGATAACCCAAAGCATGAATGCAAGTTCAAGTGCAATAAAGTAACAAGGTATAGCAGGGAAAAACTAAGATTCTCAGTTAAGTTCAAATAACTTCATGGTGTCAATGGTTGTGTTTCAAAGCTGTGCTGAGCAAAGTTATCCTCCCAGCTACATCTAATTTCAAAACCCTCTGGGAAGCTACCTCGATAAGCTATATGTTGAAATTACATTCTAATATGGTCATTGGATTCATTTTTAATTACTATACAATTATATACAATAGGGAAGTTGTACAAATATGTATCTTTTCCTCAGGGGCTAATTAGCTAAAACAGTTACTTTGGGAAGGGTGGGGGAGAAAAACCTCTGTATTTGAAATACCATTGGCAATGGAAGCTAGTAACGAAAATTTATATAAGCTTCCTATGAAACGAGTATAATTTCACCCTCTGCATCTTTTAAATAATTATTCACTTTTATTTACTCATGTGGCAGTATTTGTAACAACACATTACCACTGAGTAGTGAAAAAAAGAATATGAGGCTTACTGAGAAACTGTATATTAGGAAGCTATGCCATTTGAACTCTACAAGCCCAAGAGTCAAAATCACAACTCTCGGGGCGCCTGGGTGGCTCAGTCGGTTAAGCGTCCGACTTCGGCTCATGTCATGATCTCACGGTCCGTGGTTTCGAGCCCCGCGTCGGGCTCTGTGCTGACAGCTCGGAGCCTGGAGCCTGCTTCAGATTCTGTGTCTCCCTCTCTCTCTGACCCTCCCCCATTCATGCTCTGTCTCTCTGTCTCAAAAGTAAATAAATATTAAAAGAAAATTTTAAAAAATCACAACTCTCATTATTCCCCTAAAAAGCTGCCAAGCAGAGTGAAACCCTAATGTTGAAGATTTAATAGGTCATGTTTCTGCCTGGGATGGATGGTTCAATTGCAGAATACTTAAACTTGAAAGAATAGTGGTACAAAATCACTCCTTGGCCCTTTCGATATCGCAGTAAAATCTGGCTGTGGCACCACTGACTAAACACCATTAAGTCTTGCTGCCACCAATAACTGATGTCACTTGGATAATCAAGAATTCCATGCTGGGCCACAGGACATAAACACTATCATAAAAGTGAAAAGTACTCTGTGTGGCTCTCCTGTTTGATCCCTGTGGTCTTTGATTGTCAAACAAAAGACCAATACCTGCTAACATAACTGTGCATGGACATAAGATAATAAAGGAAAGTCCTGGAGCAAAACTGTTAACCAACTGCCATGATATTTATAAGAGTGATGCATGGTAATGTGGATATTTCCTGTTATCCAACAACAATGACAAAAACAAGTGAGGAAAGTCTATTTTCCCAAAGATAACCTCAACCAGTTATTTGGTGCCAAAAAAATGTACCACCGCTCTAGATCAGTAATACTTCAGAGAATTCCAATGGCTATCATGTATGAAGGTTTAGTCACCACGCTTACCCCTACTCATTTATCCTATGTGATTTCCATTTTAAAATAAATTATCCTGGAAAGATTCCCAGATCAGTATGTGAGATTTGTACAAGGCCAAGTTATTTCTGAGTGGATTCCATCCATGTCCATAACCAGCACCAGTTTTTTATTTGTTTATTTATTTTTTGAAATTCACTCATTGGTTTGCAATAGAAACCGTGTGGTTTTTCAATGCACTTTCAATTGTACCCACTTATAAAGAATTTCCCAAGTTAATTTTACTAAACAAAACTTCCCGAGGGTCTACCATTTCCTTTAGGAGCTCAGTAAACATAAACATTACATTTCAATATAAAATCTTTAGAAACGTCTTAAGAATGTGTACTCAGTTGAACTTGGAATCTTTTGGTTTGTAATCACCGAGCCCATGACATTCAAAGCCATACAAATCCTTACATTACTAACAGTGATACGCTTGAATTTCTTAGAAATTCTTAGAAAATACCCTTGGTCAATGCGTTGGAATCCAGTTAAAACGCGAGAAGGTGTGGGATTCAGAATACCCACGATTGCAATTGATATTGAGAATACTAACTATTGCAACAACTTTCCACACATATTCGATCTTTCGACCAGAAAGAGTGGCAGTCAAAAAAGGAAAGAAAGAAAAAAATGAGGCGGGAGGAGCCGGCGGTGGGTGAACAGCAAGGAAATCCTAGCTTTATTACACAAGCATGGAACCAAATTCCTTTGGAGGGGGTGGGGGTGGAAGTCTGACGACTTCAGACCAAGGAGGGAACAAGAAAGAACATGGATCTGCCCCTACAGTCCTGGAGACATCTCAATCTGGGGTTAGGACGAAAGGGGACCTCCCTTGAGCTCCAGGGGTCTCCTCCCTCCGCAGACCAGGTGCTGGGAGGAAGCAGAGGGGCACAGCTGCCCCGGAGTCCCAGAAGGCGGCGCCGCAACCCGGGGGCGCTGACTTGGACCATCTGGTGCTTCTTCGCCCCTAAAATGCACTAGGGAACGCGGTCCCGGCTGTCCCTGGTTCATCCCTCCATGCAAAAGTCCTCCCGGGGCTGAGAGGTCGCGCGGCGGTGGCCCGCTTCTCACGCCCAGGCACTGGGAAGCAGTGGAGTCTCACCACGGGTCCCAGGTTCACTCCCAGGACTTGGCGCGCCTGGAGCCGCGCTTCTGCCAGGCTGCTCTCGACCCACACGTCGCCCGCTACGCGAATGGTGGGGAAGGTGGTCAGCGTCAGGGTGGCCGCCCTCCCACTCTCCTCCAGGGTGCGGCCCCTGGAGCAGGGCCCGGGTGCCGCGGGCTTACGGGGGCTGCTGTCCTCGCGTGATGGCGGCGGCGGGGGCGGCACCTTCCTCTGGCCGACCGCCACTGTCCGGGCTCCGTGGCGCCTCCGCCTGGCAGCTGGCCGGCGCGTCTGGAGGAGGGCCTCGGGGCGCTGGTGCCGGGGGTCCGGGACCAGGGCCAGGAGGGAGGAGTAGCCGTAGACGTCCTTGCTGCGCAGGATGTGGGGGGAGAACTGGTGCTTGAGGCTGCAGAGGTAGCTCCAGAGCTCCGCGTCTGAGCTCATGAACTCCGTGCTGCCGGGCAGGAATAGCTTGAAAGCGTCGATCAGCGTCTTGGTTCTGCTGGCCAGCGACAGTCGCGACGGTTGCCACCGCATGTACACCACCTTCTCCTCAGGCGCCTCCAGCGCGGCCCCTCCTGCAGCGCTAGAGGCTCCTCCCCCGGCGGCCGGGGCCAGGGCCTCCCCGGGCCAGCGCCGCCTCCTCTTCATGCTGCTCAGGATGTGAGGCCGCTAGGGGCCGCCCGCGCTTGCCAGGTCTCGCGGCCGCCGCAGGGCCCTGATGAATTTCCTACCATGCAGCCAAATCAGGCGGCAGGCTGTGAGAGTTACACCGCAGTTGCTAGGAGACCAGGCGCTTTGTGAGGTCACAATGTCTGCATATCTTATCACGGTGGGCTGCCCAAAGCTACCTTAGGTTTGGCTGTGTTTAAGATTATGCCCTTGAGAAAGACCTGTACCTAGTCTTACCTGAGAAGGCCCATAATTCTTCACGAGTTCAAGAGGGTTGTCTTAGAGGTGAATGCACGGGTGCTTCAGCCTCCATTAATTCCATCTAACATGAAATGACACTTAGCGGTGGACAGTACACACAACTTGCAATCAAACATGACTCTAAGAGGGTTTTAGCTAATAAAATGCCTTGTCATGCAACGCACTGAAAGCCAAATTGAAATAACTACTCTACCCTTTCAAAGAATACCGATATACTGTGCCTTGCTTAGGGTTCCATACCTGTGTTGGTACAGCTCACAGTTCACGAAGCTGTTCTTCACAGGAGCAGCAAACAGTTTGCCTAGTTAGTATCCATGCTCACTTTCACGCAGCTTAGGGAAGACCGAGCCATTGTGTGCTTAAGAGCAAAGCGTCAACGAATTCTGTGAGTGGCCAGTAGGGCATTCAGTGCCACTAAAACCTATTCACTACCTACCAATTCATGATATTTCAGGTAAGTCATACACAAAGTAGTAAGAGACCGTATGGGATTCCAAGGGTAGAAAACGTGTTACACCGTCCGTGTAAGTGCTTTTGAAAGCAACCGGCATAGTCCATCCATCATCACCACATACACAATTCATTCACAATATACTACAAGGACCACCTTCCATGATCAACTGAAATCCACTTCCCCATGAAAGGATGACTTCAAACTATGTGAATCACTAAGAGTGATAAGTCATGGTAACAATCAGAAGAGAAACTTGCCAAGGTCAACGTGATACATGTGAGAGGCCTCTGTCGTTATTCAGCTCCTTTTCTTAAACACACAAACAAAACTTTCATCTACGCAGTTTAAGCTACTACTACCTCACGCTCATAAAGTGCTGAAAATGGAAAGCTATCCTCATATTCAGTAAGAGCCACCCCTGGATTTTTTTTATTAAATGTAATTTATTTTCAAATTGGTTTCCATGCAACACCCAGTGTTCATCCCAACAGGTGCCCTCCTCAATGCCCGTCACCCACTTTCCCCTCTCCCCAACCCCACGTCAACCCTCAGTCTGCTTTCAGTATTGAAGAGTCTCTTATGGTTTGCCTCCCTCCCTCTCTATAACTTTTTCCCCCCATCACCTCCCCCATGGTCTTCTGCTGAGTTTCTCCGGATCCACACATGGATGAAAACATATGGTATCTGTATATCTCTGTCTGACTTATTTCACGTAGCATAATACCCCCCCCAGTTCCATCCACGTTGCCACAAATGGCCAGATTTCATTCTTTCTCATGGCCAAGTAGTATTCCATTGTATATACATAAACCACAACTGCTTTATCCACTTGTCAGTTGATGGACAGCTAGGCTCTTTCCATAGTTTGGCTGTTGTTGAAAGTAGTGCTATAAACATTGGGGTACATGTGCCCCTATGTCTCAGCACTCCTGTACCCCTTGGGTAAATTCCTAGCAGTGCTATTGCTGGGTCTTCAGGTAGATCTATTTTTAATGATTTGAGGAACCTCCACACTGTTTTCCACAGCGGCTGCACCAGGTTGCATTCCCACCAACAGTGCAAGAGGGTTCCTGTTTCTCCAAATCCTCAACAGCATCCATAGTCTTCTAATTTGCTCATTGTAGCCACTCTGACTGGCGTGAGGTGGGATCTCAGTGTGGTTTTGATTTGGATTTCCCTGATGAGGAGTGCTGTTGAGCATCTTTTCATGTGTCTCTTGACAATCTGGATGTCTTTTTTAGAACAGTGTCTGTTCAAGTCTTCTGCCCGTTTCTTCACTGGATTATTTGTTTCCCGGGTATGGAGTTGGTGAGTTCTTTTGATAGGTTTTGGATACTCACCAATTATCCAGTATGACTTTTGCACACATCTTTTCCCATTCTGTCAGTTGCCTTTTAGTTTTGTTGATTGTTTCCTTCACTGTGGAGAAGATTCTTATTTCGATTAGGTCCCGATGGTTCATTTTTGCTTTTAGTTCCCTTGCCTCTGGAGATGTGTCAACTAAGAACTTGCTGACGCTGAGGCCAAAAACGATTTTTCCTGCTTTCTCCTCAAGGGTTTGATGGTTTCCTGTCTCACATTCACGTCCTTCTTTCATTGTGAGTTTATTTTTGTGAGTGGTGTAAGAAAGTGGTCTAGTTTCATTCTTCTGCATGTTGCTGTCCACTTCTCTCTGCACCATTTGTTAAAGAGACTGTCTTTTTATCCATTGGATATTCTTTCCTGCTCTGTCAAAGATTAGTTGGCCATAGGTATGTGGGTCCAATTCTGGGGTCTCTATTCTATGCCATTAAGTCTATGTATTTGTTTCTGTACCAATACCATGCTGTCTTGATGGTTATAGCTTTGTGGTAGTGGCTAAAGTCTGGCATTGTGGTGCCTCTCACTTTGGTTTTCTTCTTCAGTATTACTTTGGCTCTTCAGGGTCTTTTGTGTTTCCATACACATTTTATGATTGCTTGTTCCAGCTTGGAGAAGAATGCCGGTGCAATGTGATTGGGGCTGCATATAATGTGAGGACTGCGCTGGGTCGTATTGACAGGTCGTCAATATTTATTCTTCCAATCCACGAGCATGGGAGGTTTTTTGCTTTCTCTGTATCTTCTTCAATTTCCTTCACAAGCTTTCTATAGTTTTCAGTATACAGATCTTTACGTCTTTGGTTAGGTTTATTCCTAGGTATTTTTTGACTCTTGGAGCATTCTAAATTGGCAAGGTTTTCTTCCTTTTCGTGGCCGAATAATATTCCACTTTGAGTGTGTGTGTGTGTGTGTGTGTGTGTGTGTGTGTGTGTGTGAGTGAGTGTGTGTGTAATGCTTGAGAGAGAGAGAGAGACAGAGAGACAGAGAGACAGAGAGAATATGTGTCTGCCTGTGGAGCATATTTTCTTCATCTACTCATGCATTTATAGGTACTTAGATTGCTTCCATGTCTTGACTATTGTGAATAATGCTGCAACGAATATGGGGTGCAGATATCTCTTCCAGATAGTGATTCTGTTTCCTTTGGGTATATACCCAAAAGTCGAATTTCTGGATCATGTGGAAATACTATTTTTAACTTTCTGAGGAAACTCCATGTTGTACTGGTAATGTCTCCATGGTAACGGCTGTACCAATCTATATTTCCACCAGTAGTGCACGAGGGTTCTTCCCATTTCTCTACACCTTTGCCAACACTCGTTATCTCTTGTAATTTTGATGATGGTCTGTCTACTCAGTGTGAGGTGATATCTCATTGTGGTTTCCCACGATGTGCATTTCCCTGATGTTTAGTGGTAGTGACCACTGTTTTATGCATCTGTTGGTTATTTGCAGGGCTTCTTTGTAACAATATCTATTCAGGTCCTTTGCCCATTTTTAAAGGGGATGTTGATGATGAGGATGATGAGGATTTTGCTCTTGGGTTGTATGAGTTTCTGAAATATTTTGGATATTAACCCCTTATTTGGGACATGGTTTGCAACTATTTTCTCCCATTCTGTATGTTGCCTTTTCATTTTGTTGATCATTTCTATTGTTGTGCAGAAACTTTTTAGTTTGATATGGTGCCGCTCTTTTAAATTTTTGCTTTTGTTGCTTATGCTTTTGGTGTCACATGCAAAATAGCCTTGCCAAGACCAATGTCAAGGAGCTTTTCTCTTATGTTTTCTTCTAGGAGTTTATGGTTTCAGATCTTGCACTGAAATCTTTGTAATCTATTTCCAGCTACTTTTTGTGAATGGGATAAGATAGGAATCCTAACTTCATTCTTTTGCATGAAAATATCCGGTTTTCTCAACACCATTTATTGAAGATGCTATCTTTCTCCATTGAGTATTCTTTGCTCCCTTGTCACATATTATTACTTGACAGTATATGCATGGGTCTATTCATAGACACTCAATTCTTTTTTTTTTTTTTTCTTTGAAGGTTATTTATTTATTTTAAGACAGAGGAAGCACGAATTGGGGAGGGGAAGAGAGAGAGGGAGAGTGAGGGAGAATCCCAAAGAGCCCCCACAACACTGTCAGTACAGAGCCCAGTGCGTGGCTCAAACTGACAAAACCCGAGCCGATCGTGACCCAAGACGAAACCAAGATTCAGGCGCTTAACTGACTGAGCCACTCAGGCACCCCATGGGCTCTCAGTTCTGTTCTGTTGGTCTATGTGTCTGATTTTGTTTTGTTTTTGTTTTGCCAGTATGATACCGTTTTGATTACTATAGCTTTGTAACAGTTTGAAATACGGAAGTGTGATGACTCCATTTTTTTTTTTTCCTTTCTCAAAATTGCTTTGGCTTTCTGGGTGTTTGTGATTCTATGTGAATTTCGGATTGTTTTCTTTATTTCTGTGAAAAAAGTCATTGGAATTTTGGTAGGAATATCAGTGAATCTGCACATTGTTTTAACTACTATGGGCACTAACAATATTCTTCCCATCCATGAACATGGGCTATCTTTCCATTTCTTCACGTTTTCTTCAGTCTCTTTCACCAATATCTTATAGTTTCCAGTACACAGATCTTTCACCTCTTTGGTTAAATTTATTGCTAAGTACTTTATTGTGTTTGATCCTATTATAAATGGGATTATTTTCTTTTTCAGACACATTGTTGTTAGTGTATAAAAATGTAATTGATTTTTGTGTGTCAATTTCGTATCCTTCAACTTTACTGAATTTAGTTTGAAGAGATTTTTGATGGAGTCTTCAGGGTTTCCTATAGGTAAGATGATGTTATCTGCAGAGACAAACTAACTTCTGATTTATAAACATTGTATTTCTTTTTCTTGACTAATTGCTCTGGCTAGGATTTCAGTACTAGGTTTAATAAGCATCTTTGTCTTGTTCCTGATCTTACGTAAAAGCTTTCAACTTTTCACCATTGTATGATGTTAGATGTGGGTTTATCATATATGGCTTTTATTTCGATGAAGTTCATTCCCTCCAAATCTAATTTTGTTGAGAGTTTTTATCGTGAAGGGATGTTGAGTCTTGTCAAATGCTTCATCTGTGTCCGTTGAGATGAGCATATGGCTTTTTTCCTTTATCCTGTTCATACAGTGTAACACCTTTGTCGATTTGTACATAGCGAACCATCGTTGTCTCCCAAGGATAATCCCCACTTGATCTTGGTGTATGGCTGAGAAGGGCTGGCCATTTCAAGGTACACACCTGGGACTGAGGTCTATGGGCCTCTTAGCCAGTGCAGATATGGGTATAACTTCTCCCAGAGCCCTTGACTACGGGGCTGGTGACAGGAGAGATGGCAGATGGAGCTATAGTTGAGTCTGCAGGGGCATGGACCTGTTTCTGGGTATATAGTTGAGACTGCAGTCAGTGAGTCAGCCACCTGGCTATGGGCCTCCATTCTCAAAATAGCGCTTGGACTGCATAGGGTTTCAGAATTTCCTACCTGGATCCCAAAGCTCCCAGAAAAGCACTGTTGTCTGTGGATAGATGCCAGGTTTTTATTGCTGAGCGGGGGGTGGGGGGGTGTGGATATGAACAGGGGACCTCCTGTGCTACCATCTTGCTGATGTCATTCTCTCAGCCTGGTTTTTAAGAGTCAGCACTGGCAAGCCCTAGATAAGCATGCTAAGGGAAGTTTAGAGGCAACTTCAGATAGATGTGGTTACTTCCCAGAATTCAGGAGGTTCTGTGAGCAAAGACCAGGCTTCTTAACTTGTGTTTGTCATGAATATAACACAAGTGGCTCCTACCTGCTCCATTTTTTAGGACTCACTAACTCCCATTATTATCCAGCTGACAACAGAAGGGCCTGTTTCTTGTTTGACCACAGAGGCCAATCTTTACTAGATCAGGCTTCAGGAAGGAAATAGACCACAAACTGGCAAAACAGAAGAATCAACAGAGATATTGTCCAGAGAGCGGCACATCGAGGAACCCCTGGGCTAGTGATAATGGGAGAACAATTTCCATCCCAGGACCTGAAGGAGTGGGGGAGGGGGCAGTTACAGGGCTCCATGGAGGAGAGCTGTAGGGAGCCACGGCAGAAGTGAGAGCTTCAGAAGGAGGACGAAGCCAGCTTGCAACAGTGGAGCAGAAAGGAAACCAGAGGAATAAGTAACCCAAACATTCTTCCTCTTCAGCTGGGCTCTCTCGTACATGGACCAAAGCCAGCTACCAGCCCCTCTGTACTTACAGCACCTCCCCAGCAACTTTCTCAGCCAGCATCTGATGGTTCCAGTGAAAGTCCCAGGGAAGCTTTGCATTGGCCAGGATTGAGCCAGTAGGAGACCACACTCTGAGTGGCTAAGTCTGGTGTGCAAAGGGCTTCAGGCTAGAAAGAGAAGTTCTAATGCCAGAAGAATGAAGACAGGGAAGGGAACTGAGGAGGATTATATCCATTGACATCCACTGTACTTGTTCTTCTCAGACAGACCAATGCTCTGCCCTCCACACATCACCAGCATTTTGCAATTACATTCTCCGGAAGGGTTAAGGTCCTCCTCTGATTCCTTAAAGTGGGATTAAATCATGCTCCTTTCATGTTTATCAAAACTTCACGGAAAGCTTGGAGGGACCAAAGTTGAAAGAAGGCTGTGATCTGAAGCCAGGTCCACCATAGCTGCGGGTCCCTGCTAGATGTGCTTCTCTTTAACCCTCAACCTGATACCATGTTTCTGCATCCAGTGCACCAGTCCCAGGACCCACCTCTTGCCTGCCATCAACCGCAGCATTTTGGGATCAGCAGAAAGAATGCTGCCCGCTTCCCCCTAGCCCCCCACACAAAGGCCTAGACTCATCTCCCACATTACACTCCCAGCTCAAAGGTGAGTTCCATGCACAGCAGTGACACACTTCACATTATCACGCAAGGCTATTTCACATCTCCTTAGTTAGAACCTCTCCATTCCCAAATAGGGGTTTGACTTCTCCTTTGTAAAATCAAAGGGCTCATTGAAATGCTTTGGTTTGTTTTGTTTTTTGGAAATAAAGAGCAGTCTTCCTTTCCAAAGATGGTTCAGAAAATTGCTGAGAGATTTAAAATAGCAGCATGTCCCCACTCCCACCCATCAAGTATTAAAAAATATGAGGGTCTAGACTCAGAGTATCCAATTTACACAAGGATACATTAAAATCAAAATGCTTTATTGCAAAAATCTGCTTCCTGCTGGGAAAAGTTGACCTGCCATGTGTCAAGGGGGAAAATTCTAGAGAGACACCACAATTTTCCCTATCCATAGGGAATCATAGCTGGACCTCAGGGAGCTACAGGTCAGGAGCTCTGTCAGTTTGGCAAAATGCATTCTTTTTTCCTCTACCCACATCTGGAGCTACCTTGTAATCAGTCCCTCCTGAGTCCCGTTCTCATGTTTTCTTTTCTTTTGTTTTTAAGGTTTCTAAAAGACGAGTTCTCTGCCACCCCCAGCCAAGTCCTTGCAGCTTCCATAATCACAGAGGTAGGAGATCAAAACAGAAGAGATTTTGTTCTGAGGTTGGGAGTGCATCTCTGGCAGTAGGGGACATTTTGCCCAACAGAGATTTAATTGCTACCTTTGCATTCTGAATATAATGCTACTCCATTATCTGTTATTGTTATAAACATTTTATGATTTTAAAGAAAATCTTTCCTCTTCTTTTTTTTTAATGTGCCTATGCTCAGATTCCCTGTTGTCACTTTTATTTGGGGAATGTTTTCCACTTCCTCTGGAACTGCTGATTGTCAGTGAGGAAACCAATTGAGATCAATATGGGCGTGAAGTATTGATCTACAAGTGGGGGCAATCCGTGGTACAGACCTCCAGCTGCTACCATGTCAATGCAGTGCCCCCCCACCCCAACTCCCGATTCCTCCCCAAGATGCCAGGACATCCAGCCTGCCTCCTGTCGAAGCCCCACAGTGCCAGCATCTGATTATCCCCATTTCTGGGTTATGCCGAGCAAACTGGGAGGCTGTGATGCTTTCAGCAAGGGGATGGGCCTGCTTCAAACCATTTCAGAAGTTCCTCCTGGGTCCCTGCTCTTTGTGCACAGCCATAGGTCCCAGTAGACAGCCAAATAACTCTCTGATGAGCACTCTTTGTTGGAGAGTTATTGACTTTCTATTCATGATACTGAGCCCAGGTCCAGTGAGCAGCTAAGTGTAAGGCAGAGACCAATTCTAAGGTGCTGCCCAGGCCCCAAGCATGTGGTCGCCATCTCTGTAGGGACCCAGGGAGGGGCAGTGGGTGTGCTCGAATGTGGGCGAGCCGTGGGTGCATGGTGGGCGTGAGAAGGAACGTTGGATGCATGCGGCCACCTTGAGGGGGTGGGAGGAGCAGCCAAGTCTTCAATCCAGGCAGGTCTTTCTTTTAATCATGTATTGAGCACCTAGATACACCGGGTACCATTCTAGTATCAAGGCTACAAATGCAGCAGGGATTCATCAGGTTCCCAACTATGAAGTGCACGGAATACCTAACACCCTTACTTTCTGGCCATCAAAGGAATGAACAAGCTGAGCCTTCATCCTTCCTGGTGAGAGGAAAATTCAGCCACACTTGTTCTTGGGGGTCAGCTTCTGTCAGGGTTTTGGAGAACTTCCCTTGTTGGAGGCTGTAGCCAGGCGTGGGGGACACTGCTCTGGCCACTGGTCACTAGGCCAGAGTGCTAGCGTCCCAGCATGAAGGTTCATGCTGTTTTATGCCCGTCCTGGACTGCAAGAGTCTTTGGCCAAGAGGTCTGCGGTGTTAAGCAGGCGTACTGCACAGGTGTGCCCCTAAGAAACAGCCAAGTCTGGGGCTGCTTCCAGAGCCCCCCTAGTCCCCTCCTCCCTGCCTTTCTGATCCCAAAAGACACTTCTTTTCCTTTTTCCTGCAAATTCAACTCCATTTAAGATTCTCCACCTCATCTTGTATTCTCCCTGCTCTCTGCCACTTCTAACACTTGCTGAGGTCTTCCCTGCCCCGAGCCTTTGAACCTGCTATTTCTTTCTGTCATCAGTGCTGTTTTCCTTGGTTTAGCTCTGCCCTCCTAATTCTGATCTCATCTCAATATGATTTTCCAAAGGGCTTCCGTGGTCACTTGATTTCCATAGCCTTCAGTCATTGTCACTTCCTATCAGGCATGCTGTTGGCTTCTCTTTATAAAGGACACTGCCATCTTATTGTTTTAAACTTTCTTCTTTGTTCCAAGTCCGTCCCAGCAGAATGTAAGCATTTGAGGATAGTCTCATCCTGTCCTGTTCACCATTGTGTCCTTCTCAGTGGCCAGCATTTAGTAGTTGCTCAATAAATACCTGTTGAGTGTGGGGTGGACAAACCCAGAATGTCTGGCTTCTTCCACGCTAAGTAGAGCTCACTGAAGATTCCTACCTCCCTCCTCCAGAGTCCCTCTGATTGGGGTGGATTGACTAGAGAATAGGGCTGTTTTTATTTCTTTTCTGGATCTCATAGAATACATCTATTTCCAGCTTAATTAAAAAAAAAAAAAAAACAAGAGGCAATAAAAACGCATTGTTACAGATTGGATGGGTAAAACAATTGGCTTGACAGTAATCTAAGAATTTAATTATAGCAAAACATGCCCATGTAATACCCAGACTTGGGAAAGAAGAGTTGAAGGGGTCCAATAAATCATTGTGTGTAAAAACAGAAGAAGCCTTTGTAATCGTCCAGTTACTGCTGATGAGCCCACAAAGAAGGCCTAAGCAGGCTGGGCACCATGCATCGAAAGCTTTAATGTGCAGGCGGCTCTTCGGAATGGGGAGCTGCCTGGGAAAGAGCTGAACTATGTGATTGTTTGTCTCCAATGGAAAGCAATCACTCAGGGTGGTGGGAGCTTTTTAGTGAAGATCCTTCATGGCCAACCGCACGGTCCCGCACATGTTTGGGCAGGAGTCTAAAGGAGCAAGGGTGGGGGGGAGACAAAGATGGCCAGGAAGAGCTCGCAGCCCCACTTGGGCAGAATTACCTGGTAGACAGCTTCTGGAAGCTCGCCTGCCCCCAGCCGGGCCTGCGAACACATCCTCCGGGATCCACTGCCCAGCGAGCGATGCCGGTCCCCAAGCGCCCCTTCACGCCTCTTTGCCATGGCACCTCCTTCGTGCACCAGCTCCTCAGAGAGCCCTCTTGCCTGTCCATGTAAAGAACCTGCTGCCACCACCCCTCCCCCTCCCCCAGTCCCTGGTTGATTTTCTTCAGAGCATTTATCACCATTGGAGAGTGTCTTACCTGAGGGTTTGTTCACACATTATCGGTCCCCGCAGTGTGACGTAAACTTCGAGAAGGCGGGGGCTAGCTCACATTGCCACAGCCCCACATCTGGTACCTGGCATGGCGCCAGGCCCGCTAATGAGTGCGTAGCCCGTGCAGCGGTTCTCTAGCTGACCCAGGGACAGGATGTCCTGCCACCCACCCCCTCTTCAAGAAAGTGAGTGTGGAGAGGGCAGCGCAGGGCCGTTAGACACTGCCCAAGGTCTGCAGAAGGACCCGTGGCTTGGGATCATAATTCATTTTTAGTTTTTTAAAGTGCTTATTGTGGACTAAGCCATGCGAATTGACTCCTACTCTCACATACATGTGCACAACACACCACACATATGCATAGAGGGGAGTATGTGTGTGCACGTACACCTGTGCACGTAAGTATATGTACATGTAATGTTATCTGTATACACAGGCAATATGATATGTATACACATACTACATATTATTATTGTTTATGAGTGCACTAGTCGTTAGTACGAAGCAATACTCATTTCTCTGTAGATGGTAGAAATACATCTATGTATATTGTCCCTGTCTGTGTATCTGGTAGAGTTACCTTTCCTGGTATGTCCCCTGTTGTGGGGGGAGCGGTCAGGTGACCACTCCCAGGTGGCCCGGGAGTTGTGAGTGGAGTCAGCACGTGTCACTTCCACTGCTGGTGTGACATCCACGAGGCCCTCCCTCCCTCCACTGCCTTGAGCAGCAGAGGTGCCGGAACGGGGTCCCACTGGGGAGCAGAGCAGAGCTCCCACCCACCCGCAGACAGCGTGTTGCTTCCTCAGACACAAACCTTTGCTGTTTTAAGCCCCCGTATTCAGGAAACCGTTTGTTACTATGGCATGTAGTTAACAGCCTGGTCCATCCTAACTTGCAGTTTTTTTGTGTTTTTTATTTATATAAAAATAAAGTACAATATTCAAATTCTCATATCACAGCAATTAGTGGAATTCTTCAAGGGTGCATGCGTGTGTGTGTGTGTGTGTGTGTGTGTGTCTGTGTGTGTGTGTGTGTGTGTGTGTGTGTCTGTACCCACACCATACGAGGCAGGCAGACACACCTGTGTGTCTATATGCCGGACTCTATCATCACGCTCAGTGCTTCTACTTCCCGGTCTTCCAACCCTAACAAGTGGGCACATCTGAGCCCAAGGCAAGGTCTTCATGCACTGAAGGTCTCTGCACTGAGGAACAGAGCTGCCTGGGCCCCAAAGTAGATCTTCTGACTCCCCAGAGAGGACCGAACTGCCCACCTAACCATTTCCATCATTTCTCAGTTTCTCCCAGTGATGGGGGTTTTCCATTGTTTTACCTTGGAGCATGGCATCGAAGGTATTTCAGACATCTTCATTTCTCCTCAGTAACAGAGCCCTCATTCATCTTGCGTCACACCCTTCTTTTCCTCTGATTCTGTGCATTGCATGCATATCCTCGGGCTGTTTTCTTCTTCTACAGATAATGAAACAATTTCCCAGGCCCTGGTCACTTCTCCATGGATTCAGCCTGGCTTTTTCAAAGCACTGTTCAAGGGCAACGTGCGTCAGCATTATGTGGGACGTTGGCTGCACACTCAGATTCCTGCCTTGTCCTGCGGACCTCCTGCAGCGTTGGGGCCCCGGTTCTGGGCATGTTGAGGGGTCCCCTCCAGGAGGAGGTCTGCTCCCACCCTGAATTGCACACCATCGAAATGATTGTTAAGCATGCATAGTCCTGGGCCCATCTTTCTTCTCTGTAAGGTAATCATTAGGCGACTGGGGGAAGCAGGGCAAGGTGGGACTCGGTATTGAGGAAGAAGCCGAGGTGTGGGAGTGACATTAAAGATATGATTTGTCCTCCAGTGTCTTTGACATGGTTGGTTCAGTGGGCAGGTATGCCATTCCCCTACAGTGGACAGCTGCTCCTGGGTGTTGGGGTGAGGGTCCTCACAATTTCCTTTGGGGGACCACTCTGTGCCCACACTTTGTCTGCGTGGTTTGGGTGGGGCTAATTCCACCCCAGCCACAGAGAGCACACTTGGCCCAGGCCTAGCCAGTCAGCTCTTCCATTCATTGGCCTGTTGAGTGGGCCCTGGGAATTGTGCTCAGCATCCAGGAAAGGCTTCTCTCTTCACCTGGACAGGAGCCAGTGCACTGTGTCACCACCAGGGAAGCTTCCCCAGAGTGTAGTCCATGGAGGTGAACATAAACCTGACAGCAGAGGTTGGCCCCCTGCAGCCGGCCTGGTGCTGAGTCGCTAGGTCATGGGAACCAATAATGTTCTTGTCTTTAATAAACCCACCTGTGTTTAGTTTCTGTCACTTACAACCAGAAGGGTCCTGGTAATGCTGGGGCGGCCCCCTCCCCATCCTTGTTCTGCAAATGCCTGGGATGCTTGGCCAGGGGCTGTGAGCTGGCAGTGGTTTCGGCAGGAGGTGATGGGCATTCCTGCAGGGCCTGATTCCAGTGACAATCAGGCCAAGCTACTCTTGATGCCAAACGCATCACCGGGGACCGTCACACACAGGTGGTTGCTTTGTCTCAGTGGATGATGGTACAGGCCCCCTCTGAGCCAAGACCCTGACCCTAGGATAGACCAATCTGTCTGCCCCATCTCCTGTCGCTTCCCGAGGACACAGGGACTCCTGCTTGGAGGCCTTCATGATGTGCCCAGAGGGCCTGCCGCTCATTTCCTGCTGATCATGCAGACCCTGGCTCCAGCACACCACTTCCTGTCTCCTCCCCTGAGGTGGGGAGGGGGAAGGGAAAGTGCCTACCCAGGTTTTACTTTGTCTCCAGTTTTAAGGATAGGGCAAAGCAAGAATGCTTCAAGGCATTCTAGTTGCAAAAGATAAAACAGGAAAACTTCTCTTCCAAAAAAAGACTGAGTTGTGTGGTTCCAATAGGTTGGGGAGACACTGGTTTAAAAGAAGTCAAATAGGGGCACCTGGGTGGCTCAGCTGGTTAAGGGTCCAACTTTGGCTCAGGTCATGATCTCATGGTTAGTTCAAGCCCCGCGTCGGGCTCTGTGCTGACAGCTCAGAGCCTGGAACCTATTTGGATTCCGTGTCTCCTCCTCTTTCTGCCCCTCGCCTGCTCATGCTCTGTCTCTCAATAACAAATAAGTGTTAAAAAATGTTTAAAAGCAGTCAAGTAGATGTTGCACAACAGGAAGATGCTGAATTGCTAACACACCGCGTGCTATGACCCCAGAAGAGTATGTGACTGCCTTTGCTAATCTCACGTGCTCCTAGGACCTCTGTTTGGGGAGCATCTCTTGGGATCTTGTGTTCTGTAGAAGACTCCTGGGGAACGTTTTAAGGAGAAAGGTGCAAGAGTCTTCTCTCTGCCTTTGGCTTGGAAGTTCTGCAGGGTGACTTTGTGGGACTGGACCCCGCGGTATGAGGAACAGATGCTCATTGTCTACACACTGGTTCATAAGCTTCAGGTAGCCTGTCTGGTTCACCACTCTGTCTCCAGCACTGACCGCGGCGTCTGATGCGTGGTGGGCCCTTGAAGCGTTTGCTGGATGAGGGAATGAACAGTGTGTGGTCGAGGCCACATACACCCAGCATGGGGACAAGGTGGAGCCGGAGAGCTTGCTTTCTGCCACTTCTGAAATTCTTGCGTGTGAAAGGAGGGATTATTTTTTCCCTTTGTGGCTTTAGAAAACAGAGCTGGAGTTGGGGCATCTAGCTGGCTCAGTCGATTGAGTGTCTGACTGTGGCTGAGGTCATGATCTCACGGTTCATGGGTTCAAGACCCATGTCAGGCTCTGTGCTGACAGCTCGGGGCCTGGAGCCTGCTTCGGATTCTGTGTCTCCCTCTCTCTCTGCCCCTCTCCTCCCCCTCCAAAATAAAAAAATATATACAAACATTAAAAAGAAAAAAAAAAAAAAGGAAACCAGAGCTGGGGTGCAAGGGTGGAGTTGGCACCGAAGAGGAGTTCAGCCAGGAGGGAGAAAAGGGTCTCCAGCAGTCGGCAGTAGCTCAGCAAACGTTAGGCTGTCTCCAGAGGCAGGGGCCCCCGTGCGTTACTGCAGATGTACTCACGCCTCAGATGGGGGCTTGCCCTGTGTGGTCTCCAGGGGCAAGTCTCTGCACTGCGTGCGTGAAATAGCGACACATTCTCCCTGTGTGACTTCCTCAGTGACGAGCCTAGCTGCCTCCAGAAGCTGTTGGCACTGAACTCCACGGTTCCTGAGTTGCCTTCAAATATTTGAGGACACTGGGAATGTTTCTTATTTGCCATGAGAAGCCCTGGGTGTGTTTTCCTTTCATAAATTCAACCTAGATAACAACACAAGAAAGAATTAGAAGACCCAAAAGAAAAGCATGTCTTGCATTTGCTAGGGCTCATTTGTGGAGTGACCTCTCTCTTGGTGAGCTGCATCTTGGGTCAGGGTGTCCGGAAGCACACTCTGAGCAGAGGATCCATGAGCAGGTGCTTCAGTAGGAAAGTGATCCTGGGGAGACTGGCAGGAGCAGGGGGGAGGGGAATGGGCTGGGGTGGGAAGGGAGGGAAGAGGAACCCTTCCTGACCCCACAGGTGGGCCCCAAGTGCAAGGGACCAGACCTGTCAACATCAAGGCCAAGGATGTCACTGAAGAATGCCCTGGGTCTCTGAAGGTGCTCAATGCTTAAGTAACAGGGGTAGAGGATGTGGTGTCTGTAAGGAGCTTTCTTTTTTAAAAATTTTTTTTCAACGTGTTTTTTTTTTTTTTTGTTTTTTTTTTTTTTTTTTTTTGGGGGGGGACAGAGAGAGACAGAGCATGAACGGGGGAGGGGCAGAGAGAGAGGGAGACACAGAATCAGAAAGAGGCTCCAGGCTCCGAGCCATCAGCCAAGAGCCCAACGTGGGGCTCGAACTCACGGACCGGACCGCGAGATCATGACCTGGCTGAAGTCGGACGCTTAACCGACTGCGCCACCCAGGCACCCCTGTAAGGAACTTTCTAACACTTCAGCCTACAAGAAGAAAAGTGCCTTTATGTATACACACATATAAGTGATTTTCTGTTAAAATTCCCTACGTAATTATTTTATAAATATTTATAAATTACATTTACATAATTTATATATATTCATATATAATATTTCTATATACATACTTATAAATGTCCCATATCTATATATCCACGTAGATACATAAAACACACGCAAATCATGCAAGTGAGAGTTGTACTTTTCACTCTTCTATAGGCTTGAAATTTTTAAAACAAAATGTTAGGGAGAAAGTGAACCACAATTCCACCTTCCCAAACTAAGCACTGCGTGAGTCCTGTTAATGTTTCAGTCTGTGGTTCTTTCCTTGCAGCTGCGGGCACATGTGTCCAGGCACGTGCTTGCAAGATGCCTCGAGAGTCTCTGTTAGCCTGGGGAGTTGGTTCAGGGATTAAGATGTGGTTTGCACACAGGACCCTGGGTTGCCCACACCCTCCCCGAGCCCAGGCGCTCATGTCCAGAAGCCCGGGCACAGAGCACCAGTGAGCTGACGCGGGAGGGTGAGGGAGTCTCCCTTTTGTGCAGGTCCCCTGGAATGCCCAGCTCCCCCGCGAATGACCTGGGCCCCCACCGTCTGAGGAGGCCAATGGCTGCCTGGCCCCTGGCTAGGCAGTATGCATGTGGTAGAGCCCCGCGTCCTCCTGGAGGGGCGGGAGGCCCTGCGCCACCCCTCCCCAGAGGCTGAACACTCAGAGGGAGAGAGAGACACACGTTTCTCACCTTGACGGTAGAAGACACAGAGGGAAGCCTGTGCTGTGAGTTCCCCATCTGAAGAGGCACCGGCCGTCACTCCTGCACTTAGGTGATTGTTTGCAAATTTCCAGCGGAGTGTCTTTCCTCAGTCCTCAGTCATCCTCCTGAAGGTGAGGGTGGTGGGGGGTTGAGTGAGGAGTCTTGATGTCATCAAGGCGACAGTGGAACAGGCAGCGTGATATCCGTAACCTCCTTTATCATTATTTTAAGTAATGGACTCATCGAGCAGTTTTAGTTTCACAGAGAAACACTTGGGGAGTGCGAAGTCTCCCCCTGTATGTTCTCCCTCTTGCTCCCCCATTCCTCCCATTGGCAGCTTGCCTGGGAGGGTGCAGGAGGTATGGGCGCTGGGTCGGTGGGGATCCTCTGTCATTAACCGTAAAGCTTGCACTTGGCCTTAGTGTTCATTTTCGGTGTTGTACATCTGCGGACTTCCACAGACGTGCAGTGACATCCATCCACCATTACAGTGTCACTTGGAGTATTTCCCTTGAGGCTCGCCTGTCCATCTTTCCTCCAGAACCCTTGGGAATCACTGACCAGTTTGCTCAGCAATATACCAGGAACATTTTCTCATGCCATTGAATTTTCCTAAAAAGTGAACTTTTTAAAAGGTATTTGAATTTGACATTCTCCAGTTATTAAATGCATTTAAAGCAAGTCTCTATGTTGGGAAAGTTAGGCCGTTTCCTTTTTTTTTTTTTTCCTCTGCCTCAACAGTGAAATCGTTGCAATGAACACAATTTTGCATCATGGTTTCTCACAACAGCACTGTTGACACTTTGGGCAGGATTACTTTTTGCCACGGGAGATTTTCTGGCTGCTGCAGGATATCTGCCACCATCCCTGGCCTCCTTCCAGCAGATTCCAGCAGCGTCCGCCCCCATCAGTGCCAACGCAAAATGTGTCGTCGCGCCACCAAGTGCACTGATTTACCTCTGTCTTTCTGCGCACATCCGGCTGTTTCGGGGGCTAGGGCCTCATCGGTGGGATTAGAAGTTGGGATTGTTGCAAGACTAATAATGATTTCGGGAGCATGTGCCATACTGCCCTTCCCGGGTTGCTGGGTGGCTCATGGCTACAGAGTGTATCCTCTTTGTTCCCCAGGTCCTGGCTTAGAGGTGGACATGGGGAGAGTCTAACATCCCAGGGGATGTAGGCTGTGCTGAGGGACCCTCCCTCCAGGTGTGGGAGGGAGACTCACAGGGGAAGATCGAGTTCTCCCAGGAGTAACTTTGCCAGCAACTGGCCTGAAACCACAGACAGTTGAAGATGTGCCACGCAGTCATCATGACTGCCGGTGGGCCTCCCTTCCCCTGTGACCATCACATCCTGCTGCTGATGGGACCCTCGGGGAGGGCAGAGAAATGGGGGGCTTGCTAGTGCCCTCCCACAACAGGAAGCGGGCACTGGGTGAGCGTGTCCTGCCAGTCTCCAGTGCCAGGTCCAGCAAACACAAAGATGAGAGTGTGCGGACAGCCTGTGCAGGAAGTTGTTACAGTGAAGCAGAAGAACAGGTCTCCCTGTGGGTGGCCCCCGACTTACCCCAGTGCGGACCCTCAGGCTGCCCTACCTGGTGAACAGCCCTCTCTAAAGGCCTCCCTCAGGGCCTCCAGGGTGGTCCTGCCTAGCTGGTATTTTCATCCATGAACGTGTGGGTTTGCTCACAGTTAAATCATTTCCATCCTGAGGGGGTTGGTCGCCAGGTAACTGAGAGAGAAGGAAGTCTGGCTCCAGCTGAGTGCCCTTTGCTCTCCTCCCTGCTTTGGTCTTCAAGACATTTCTGCAAGTTTGTGCCAGCCCCTCCTTGTCTGGCTGGTTTCTCTTTAAGTTTCCAATGGCCCGTCCTGTTCCTCTGAATGTACGACTTAGTCCACTTTCTTTCTACCAACTGTGAAGCTTTTCCTCCACTAATGAACAAATTTGCCTTTAAGGAACATATTCCTGTCTGCTAGAGTCTTGTGTTTCCATGTTGTGTGCAAGGCTCCGTGAATATGCACCAATGTGAATTTGTCTGACCCACTGTCGCCTGCTGGATAATTTGCTGCCCAGCAGTGACAGCACATCTGTCTCCTTCCTTTCTTCCTACAGAGGGACGTCCCCCGGGCCCCGGGCCCACCACTTCCATCATAATTCACCAGCTGAAGGGAGGTGGAGGCCACTGAGCCATCTTTGGTTGGGGGTCTGGGAGAGTCAACATGGGCCGGACTCATAGGGCAGAGCGATGGGGACAAACTGCCGCCCTACCCGGCCTACGCCTTCACGTCACCAAATGCCTGGGCCACCAAGCGCCCTCCGTGTGACACAAGGGGGCAGATGCAGCCTGTCTTGTGACTCCAGCTGCAGTTCCCCACCTGGATCCCTGCCCAACCCTGCTCATATCCCCCTTCTCTCCAGGACCTCCTCCTTTGAGCCCTCCCCCACCTGGAGAAGTGTCTTCCCCTGCATGTGAGTGGCCTTCCCCCTCTGGACGGGTCACCTAGTGCTACGCTAAGCCAGGTCCTTGTCTGCCGACTCTCGGAGCTCAGCGGTACTATCCACAGCTACTTGTCAGCTGTGAGGACAAGGGTCCCACCTCTGGCTTCTCAGTAAACCCCAATTGGCCGTTTACATAGTGAATGCTCAATGAGTGTGTTAGTGAATTCATCGGAGAACTGTTTTATCTCCCAGAGGACAGGACAAGCCCCGTTGCTACACTGTGTCCATGTAACGGGTCCATCTGATGTCTAACAGGATGAAATACTTACTGTGCCTTGCTGGAACAGTGTTTTGGAGATGGACAAGTCTGAGCAAGAGTCTTCATTATACACAGTAGGAAAATGAACCCCTCTGCTGGGCAGGAAAACCGGTTCCTAATTCACATTCTTGTCGACAGACAGGCGTGGGGGCCAGAACAGGGTTCCGGGGTCCCCTGCTTCACCACAATTTCCATGCAACGACTGAGGAGTGGAGAAGAGCTCACTTTGCCAGCAGGGAATTGGGGAACAGTACAGCTCCTGTGTTCTGGGGCTTCATGATGCAAAGTGCAAGGAGGAAGCCAAGTTGTGGGATGCAGTTGCCTCCACAGCTGCAGTGGTGGACCCCGGAGCTGGGTGAATTAAGATGTAAACTGTTTGGGAGGGTCTGAGTGGCTTAATCAGTTAAGCATCCGACTTCAGCTCAAGTCATAATCTCGGGGTCCTTGAGTTTGAGCCCAGTGTTAGGCTCTGTGCTGACAGCTGGGAGCCTGGAGCCTGTTTCAGGTTCTGTCTCCCACTCTCTCTGACCCTCCCCCATTCATGCTCTGTCTCTCTCTGTCTCAAAAATAAATAACCATTAAAAAAAAAAAAAAGATGGAAACCATTTGGCCTGTGGCCTCAGAGCTGGTTTTATGGACCGAGCCATGTCCTGGACCCGGCCTGAGCCAGGAGGAAAAACTCTGAGCAAGTTTTGTAAGTTCCAAAACCATGTAAATCCCCATGGTCCCTCCGTCAACTTAGTCTCTGCCATACTGCCTGCCCCCGCAGGGTATGGGATGGGTGGGGAGAAGCATGGAGAAGCATCAGTAGAGAGACACCACAAGCCTTCACAGCTTATCCTGAGTGGTCGGAGCTCATTCTTTACTGTTGCAAATAAGCCGTGTCCAGACTCCCTGGGGCTCTGTGCTGTACCCCCAAATCCTTAATTGGAGGTGAAAAACCCAGCAGTTCTGAAGATGTGGTGCCCTGGGCGTCTGAGGACCATGGTTTGAAAACGAAAGACTTGGTCCCATCAGGACTTGTTCTCTGACACTGGGGATCGTGTGGCTTGAGGAAGGTCAGGGTGCATTAGAAAGAAGCACCTCTCTGCTTACTCCCCCTCCCTGAGACTTCAAGGCATAGGCTTGTGGGTAACTGGGATGGCCCAAAGCTGGCCTAGGAGATGGCACCAAGGATGATCATTTGGGGAGGAATATCTCGTACTGTGTAGGGAGTGAAGGTTCCATCTGTTCAGTCTGAAAGCAGGAACTATATGGAAACAAGGCACTGCTGTCATAATCCACAGAAGCGTCTCCCATCTCTGGCCACCCTCCCTCCATCCCCGTGACACTGCACTGGCTTCTCTTGAACATCCGGGACTCCAAAGAGTGTTCATGTCTAAGCTACCACGAGGAGTGACAGAAGAGCTGGTTATTCATTTAGACTATGGTTATCAAGTTGCAGCCTGCCAGGAGTCAGTTTTTATGGCTCACTCCTGATCCCCGAAATGCAGACTTGACGATGACAGTTTTTTGGGCAGTGCTTGGAGTTCTGTGGCATAGCAATAAAGAAATCTGAGCAGAAAACACTCTCCTTCCCAAGTAAGCCCCTCTCTCAGCAAAATTTCGCAAGTGCTTTTTCATAAATAAAATAATTCTGTGTTCCAGCTGAGAGTGCTGTGCACACCCTCCCTAGTTATGTGTCCATAGCCTGTGTTTTCACTGCTGGGCAGGATCTGCTGATGGGCACTTTATCGCTAAGTGTGTTGTCCCTTTGGGAGAAAAATACTTTTATCCCAGCGCGTGCCTCATCTCCAAGTCTATTGATCAGTGCTGTTATTATTCTTGCAAGATTCATTTGTAAGCTTTTCAAATGATACGTCAATATGTGTGTGATTGTTTTTTTTTTTTTTTCCAGGTAAAGGAGACGATACGCTAAAAACAAAACCCTATATATCTATGGGGGCGGGGAGGGGGGATGGAGGGCGTCATTCCAACCGAATCGATGTTTATCTTACAAGCACTGTCTATCATGAAAGTCCTGCTGGCTACTTTCTTGTGCATGTTCCAGAAGCAATCCTCACTATTAAATAAGATTGGGAAAGTGAAATTGGTGACCTCAGCACCCATCACGATCCTTCTCAGCTGTCAGAGCAAGGAAACATGGGTGGAAGATTTCAAGCCTTTGTTTTCTCATCTGTGAGAAGGGGGCAGTGCTGATGCTTAGTTCTTGAAATGGTTGTGGAGATTCAGGGCCATGATGAAGGATGAGGGGCACAGAGTGCCGTTCCGGGTTCTCGGTACATCAGGAAAGTCTCTGTGATAGTCTCTGCTCTTGTGTTTCTTGTTCACTATGAGTTTGGCAAATCTCTCAGTATTTCAGGGGTGGTTGGTGTTTAAGACCACTCCTTCTTACCTTTACTGGTGATCTTAAACCAGTTTTGGGCAGAGGTAGCATCAGTATACCTTCCCCCCCCCTCAAAATCCTGCAGTTTGTTAAACACATTTGCCGAGAGTTCATGCATCGCGTGTTCAGAGCTGACAGCGTTGTAGTATCCCCGAGAGGTGTGTGTGAGTGTGTGTGCACACACATACACCGGGATGTTCTCACGAGCCTCCCATAGAAGGATGAACTCCTACTCAGGGGACAGAGAAGCCTGCCTTGGGCTGACTCTCACATACCAGTCAAATCTGGGCCCCGGAAGACTAAGGGGTCCTGCCATCATCTCCACCAGTCTCCAGATCTTGATCCTGAATGAAGGTCGTCCAGTTTCATGACACACAGGCCGGATGGGGGATGGTCTTGATGATGGCTGGTGGCATATTTGTGGAGCCCCAAAGAGGCAGGTGTGACCATCACACAAGTGTTCTGAACACAGAGTGTGTCACCTTCAGCCAGCGTGGCTCCTGTCCTCACAAAGTGAGCTGCCACCTTTCTGCTGGTGGCTGGGGATGGGGGCGGGGGTAGGGATGGGGAGAGCACATGGCAGTGAGCTCCTCACTTGGTTGTCGTCTCCCCAGGGCTGCCATGAGGATGCTCTTCCCACAGGTGAGGTCGTGTGGGACCCTTCTTCACTCGTTTGTCTCGGCTGTCACCAGACTAGCTGGGCCGGTGGGGTCGGGGTGGGTGGGCTAAGAGAAAACAATTCTCTTTCCACCAGTGAAACACAACATACAAGCCCATTTTTCTGTTGCAAAACCTTGTATCCAGTACTTTTAAAGAACTGAATCTAGTACAGGGAACGTGCCCCGGAGTTGCCAGTTACCTTGCAAACCACCCATGTGCTCTATGGTTTTCAGGGTGTGTGCGGGTCAAGCTCAGTCCCTATCAAATGACTATGAAACTGAGGGGCTGGGGGCTTCTCTGCCCTGCTAGAAAAGACTGGCAATCTCTTACTGTTTTGATGCAGTGCCTCTCATCTTCCAAATCTGCAATTTTCCACAGGAGGTGAGGCCTCCTCTTCAACCAGGAGACATTTGGAAACATCTGGAGACATTTTTGCTGGTCACCACTGAGGGGAAGGGGTCCTCCTGGCCTCATGTGGGTAGAGCCCAGGGAGGCCACTTAGCACTCTCACATGCACAGGAGGCCCCGCAGCAAAGTGTTACCCGGCCCCACATGGCAACACTTCAAGGGTTGGAAAGTCCTGGCCTGAGTTTAAAGTCAAAAGGGCGAGTGGGGCACCTGGGGGGTTCAGTCGGCCAAGTGTCCGTCTCTTGGTTTCAGCTCAGGCATGATCTCACAGTTCATGGGATGGAGCCCCACTTCAGGCTCCGTGCTGACAGATGGGATCCTGCTTGGGATTCTCTGTCTCCCTTTCTCTCCATCCCTCCCTGACTTTCTCTCCTTCCCTCTCTCTCTCTCTCTCTCTCTCTCTCTCTTTTTCTCTCTCTCAAGAGTAAATAAATAAGCATTAAAAAAATAGAATACATAAGATGATCAGGAAATCAACTCCCAGCTGGATGTTTTGTGATGTTAAGAGATTATTACTTTCAGTGCGGTATAGTCTTGAGATAGCATGTAAAGGAGCCTCTATCGTTTGGAGATACATTTTCACATATCTATACATGAAATGATAGTTTGAGTTCTGTTTCAAAATAATTTGAAGGAGGAGTGTTTGTGGATGCGGAAGGAATCAAATTGGCGTGAATTATTAATTGTCGATCCCCGTTGATGGATGCATGGGGCTCATTTTTCTGTTCTCTCTATTTCTGTCTAAGGTTGGAATTTTACATAAAACAAAGTTTTCAAAAACAGTGCCCAAACCCGCAAGTTCCACCTGCCAAATTCTATTAGCATAACTAATGGCATCTAATGCCACGGGACTTCACACACCTTCCCCTTGTAGCACCCAACAAAATGGTGGTGGGCCCTTGACGGTTTGCCCGGGGGAGACTGAGACTCAGAGATGAAGCAATTGCTTGGGGACATGATTAATTTAGCGGTGGGGGGAGGCAGGAATTCAAGTTCAGGTCCTTCTGATCCCGAGTGGTGGGTGTCTTCTGCCCTGCCCCACTGGTGTCCAGCCCTGTGCAGAATGCCGGTGCTGGAGAACAAGGTTGCAAGGAGTGTATGTGCTCTGCAGATGCACATGCTAATCAGCCCCCTTCCAAATGTGCACACAGCTCTCTGTGTCAGCTGCTCTTTGGACAGCTGAATCTCTAAGGAACCACAACATAATGCCTGATTCCTACCCTGGGAGTTAGAAAGTAACCCCAGGTTGGAAATGTAAATATTTTCCCCATGGGCAAGAACTGTTTTTAGCTGATTATAAATGGAAAAGACTGGCAGCTGTCAATATTGATGGTTATTCCTTGAAAAATGACTTCAAGGTACTGCTAATCAATTGTCTCTCAGAATGAAGAATGGAGCACACAGCTCTCTGGGAACCTCAATATGTATTTATAAACACATGCTTTATCGAACACACAGGAAAAATGAGCCAGATCTTTGCAAT
Organism: Panthera onca; assembly: GCF_046562875.1. Lineage (NCBI taxonomy): Eukaryota > Metazoa > Chordata > Mammalia > Carnivora > Felidae > Panthera > Panthera onca. Next base: position 5,273,207 of record NC_138358.1, on the reverse strand, counting down.
GATGATGAGTTATTCAGAGTAAATACAACAATTATTAGCGTCTATATTGGACTTCAAATTGACAAAATTCCTTTAAAAAATGGCTGTTGCTGCTGTTTTGTGTTTCTGTTATTTAGTGTTCTCATCGCTACAGTGAAGCATGCTGCTTGGCACTGAGCTGAAGACTTCACAAGGGCCGGGATTGTTTCTTTCTTACTCAGTAAATAAGTAGCTTTCCACTTGGCTAAAAACGCCTGGATGATTTAGGCACTGGCTAACAACGTTTGCCTCGCCATGTCTTCCTAAAACTGACGGTGTGCAAGATGCAGGGAAACGCGTGTTTTACTGTGAGGACTGTGGGTTCTTCTTCCTCAGACCCTTTGCTGGGGACTGGGGTGTAGAGGCGTGGCAGGCAGAGTAAGATGACCTCCCAGAACTCATGTCCCTGGAATTCCCTTCCCTCTAGTGTGGACGTGATCCGTGGCGTGCTTTCAGCCACCGAATGTGGCGAAGATTGGAATGTCATTTCTGGTATTGCCCTACAAAAGATTGTGACATCTGTCTGGTGAGGAGGCTGTCCCTTGTGCGCTGTGTTGAAGAACACCCCGCTGGCCCCAGGGAGCCCAGGTGGCAGGGCGCTGAGGGCAGGGCCCCTGTCTCAGCAGGAAGTGGAGACCCAGTCTGCCAGCAGCGAGGGGCTCCCCAGCTCACCTGTGGCCGCTTTTGGAGACTGCTGATTGACCCTTTGTTGCAGTAAGCCCTGGAACAATGATTTCAGAATCACAGCTTCCACTCCCCACAGCGGTTGGATACCCTCCGCTACTCTCCCATTCCGCACCAGGATTGGCTGTATTCATCCTGAACCATGGAAGGTGAGGGTGGAAGAATCACAAGACCTCACGCAGGAGCCTACTCCTGATTCCAGGACTCATTTCTTAATTTATAACCCGGGAATTTTTAAAAACAAGAATAAACGAGTACTGTTTCACTGTTGCATCAAAAGACGCAGAAGAAACTGTGTGTCATGAGGTCAGTGTCATGCCTCCTGCCCCAGGAGCAGACTCACAGTGACCCTCCAAAGTATCATGAGCTTACGGTGAAGTTTATAGCACAGTCCTCCACATCAAGGCACCACAGACCTGTGAACGTGAGGCCAACCAAGAGGCAAACGGGCTGTTCACGGAGAGCTGCAGACACATCACACACTCTCTGAATTGACTCACCCAATGTACGTAGACGTGGGATGCTCTGCGTGGTGTCATCCTTGTCCACAGAGGGCACGGAGGTAAAGGTCCTTCTGGGCAGCTGGCGTCCTCCCTGGGACGGTGCCCTTCACACCTGACATTCAGGCTTTCATTTGATGCACTTATTGGGCACCAGCTGCATGCCATATGTGACATAGGTGCTGAGAGGAAATCAGTGAACAGATCATTTCCTCCCTTCCTAAGAGGGGATAGCTGCTGAACTTGTTCTGCTCCAGGATGCAGAGGGCTTCCATTCTGTAAATTCACTCCACACATTCTAGTACTCACCGCACTAGATGCCTTTACCACAATTAACGATGTTGGCCATTCCTCCTTTTCCAAACACCTGTCCCCTTGGAACTGCGAGAATGAAATGACCCATGTGGGAATCCAGTGGCCAATATGGAGAAGTTTTTGCAAGTTAGTGGGAATTCAGATCAGGATCAGGCTATGGTCTGATTTGTTCTTGGTTAAGACACTCTGGCTTCATTGTGGGGGCTCATGAGAGAGAGAGGAGGTCCTTCTGACTGACTTCCAGATGGGAGACATGGGAAGTTCTCCTCACTGTCTTCTGGATGAGAGAGTGGTAGTTCTCCAGACCGACTTCCGGATGAGAGAGAGGGGAGGTTCTCCTGACTGACTTCTGGACAAGAGAGGAGGGTTCTCATGTATGAGAGAGAGGGTAGGTTCTGCTGACTGAGTTTTGGACGAGAGAGGGGAGATTCTGCTGAGTGAGTTTGGGACGAGAGAGGGAAGGTTCTCCTGACTGACTTCTGGACCAGAGAGTGGAGTTGCTTGAATGAGAGAGAGGGGGTCTTCTCCTGACTGACTCTGGACAAGAGAAAGGAGGTTTTCCTGATGGAATTCTGGACCAGAGAGTGGAGGTTCTCTTGAAAGAAGAGAGAGGATGTCTCCAGTCTGACTTCCAGGCAAGAGAGGGGAGGTTCTCCTGACCAACTTCCAGATGAGAGAGAAGGGGGTGGGGGGGGGGGTTCTCCTGCCTGAATTCTGGACCAGAGAGTGGACGGTCTGCTCACTCACCTCTGGACAAGAGTGAGGAGAAGGTTTTCCTGACTGATTTCTGGCCCAGACCAGGGGAAGTTCTCCTGTCTTATTTCTCGACAAGAGAGAGGGGAAGATCTCCTGACTTCCGGACCAGAGACGGGAGGTTCTTGAATAAGTGAGAGGGGAGTTTCTCCTGAGTGACTCCCGGATAAGAGAGAGGGGAGGTTCTGGTGACTGATTTCTGGATGAGAGAGGGGAGGTTCTCCTGACTGACATCTGGACACGAGAGGGAAGGTTCACCTGACTGACTTTTTGACGAGAGAAGGGAGGTTCTCCTGACTGACTTCTCGACCAAAGAGTGGAGATTGTACCGACCGACTTCCGGATGAGACAGAAGGGAGGTTCTCTTGACTGACTTCTGGACGAGAGAGGGTAGGTTGTCCTAACTGACTTTTACACGAGAGAGTGGGCAGGTTTTCCTGACGTCTGGACCAGAGAGTGGAGGTTGTTGAATGAGAGAGATGGGAGGTTATCTTGACTGACTTCTGGACCAGAGAGTGGAGGTTCTTGAGTTAGAGACATGGGAGGTTCTGTTGACTGACATCTGGACAAGAGAGTGGAAGTTCTCATGAATGACAGAGAAGGGAGGTTCTGCTGACTGACTTCTGGGTTAGAAAGAGGAGAGGTTCCTCCTGACTGACGTCTGAACCAGAGAGGGGAGGTTCTTGAACGAGAGAGAGGGGAGGTTTTCCTGACCGACTTCCGGATAAGAGAGAGGGGAGGTTCTCCTGACTGATTTCTGGACGAGACAGAGGGGAGGTTCTCCTGAGTGACTTCTGGACCATAGAATTGAGGTGCTCCTGATCAACTTCCAGATGAGGGAGAGGGGAGGTTCTCCTGACTGACTTCTCGATGAGAAGGAGGGGAGGTTTTCCTGACTGGCATCTGGATAAGAGAGGGGATGTTCTCCTGACTGACTTCTGAACCAGAGAGGGGAGGTTCCTCTGACTGACTTCTGAACCAGAGAGAGGAGGTTCTTGAACAAGAGAGAGGGGAGGATCTCTGAATGACTTCCGAAAGAGAGAGAGTGGAGGTGCTCCTTCCTGACTGGTGGACAAGAGAGGGCAGGTTATGCTGACCGAATTCTGGAAGAGAGAGTGGGGAGGTTGTCCTGATTGAGTTCTGGACGAGAGCCTGGATGTTCTCCTGACTGAGTTCTGGAACAGAGAGCAGAGGTTCTCTTGCAGGAGAGAGAGGGATGATGCTCAGGACTGACTTCCTGGCGAGAGAGAGGGGAGGTTCTGTTGACAGATTTCTGGACTAGACACGGGAGGTTCTCCTGCCTTACTTCTGAGTGAGAGAGAGGGGTGTTTCTCCTGAATGACTTCTGGACCAGAGAGGGGAGGTTCTTGAGCGAGAGGGTGGGGAGGCTCTCTGAATGACTTCCCGACAAGAGCCAGGGGAGGTTCTCCTGACTGACTTCTGGACCAGAGATGAGAGGTTCTCCTGACCAACATTCAGATGAGAGACAGGGGAGGTTCTCCTGACTGACTTCTGTCCTGACTGACTTCTGGACGAGAGAGGGGAGGTTTTTCTGCCTGACTTCTGGACGAGAGAGGGGAGGTTTTCCTGACTAATTTCTGGACCAGAGAGTGGAGGTTCTGCTGACTGACTTCCGGATGAGAGATGGGGTAGCTTCTCCTGACTGACTTCTGGATGAGAGAGGGGAGGTTCTCCTGATTGCCTTTCGGACTAGAGCGAGGGGAGGTTTTCCTGAATGTTTCCTTGAAGAGAGAGGATAGGTTCTCCTGAGTGACTTCTGGACCAGAGAGCGGAGGTTCTGCTGATCGACTTCCGGATGCGAGAGATGGGAAGTTCTCCGGACTGACTTCTGGATGAGAGAGGGGAGGTTCTCCTACATGACTTTTGGATTAGAGACCTGAGGTTCTCCTGACTGACTTCTGCATGAGAGAGGGGAGGTTCTCCTGACTGAATTCTGGACCACAGAGTGGAGGTTCTCTTACAGGAGAGAGAAGGGTGATTCTCATGACTGATTTCCAGGCGAGATTGAGGTGAGTTTCTCCTGACTGATTTCTGGACGAGACAGAGGAGGTTCTCCTGTCTTACTTCTGGACGAGAGAGAGGGGAGGTTCTCCTGAATGACTTCTCGACCAGAGAGTGGAGGTTCTTGAAAGAGAGAGGGGGGAGGTTGTCTGACTGACTTCTGGACAAGCGAGGGGAGGTTCTCCTGGCAGACTTCCAGATGAGAGAGAGGGAGGTTCTCCTGACTGACATCTGGACCAGAGAGTGGAGGTTCTTTTGCCCCACTTCCAGACGAGAGAGTGGGTAGGTCCTCAGACTGATTTCTTCACCTGAGAGGGGAGGTTCCCCTGACTGACTTCTGGATGAGAGAGAGGGGAGGTTTTCCTGACTGACTTCTGGACAAGAGACAGGAGGTTCTCCTGACTGACTTCTGAATGAGAAAGGGGAGGTTCTCCTGACTGACTTCCGGACCGGAGAGTGGATTTTCTGCTGACCGACGTCTGGATGAGAGAGAGGGAAAATTCTCCTGACTGATTTCCAGGCGAGAGATAGGGGAGGTCCTCCTGGCTGATTTCTGGACTAGACAGGGGAGGTTCTCCTGTCTTACTTTTCAATGGGAGAGAGGGGAGGATCTCCTGAATGACTTCCGGATGAGAGAGAGGGGAGGTTATCCTGACTGACTTCTGGACAATAGATGGGAGTTTCTGCCCACCGACTTCCGGATGAGAGAGAGGGGAGGTTCTACTGACAGACTTCTGGATGAGAGGGGGGAAGGTTGTCCTGAGTGACTTCTGGTGGAGAGAGTGGAGGTTCTTCTGACTGATTTCTCGACCAGAGAGTGTATGTTCTGCTGATTGACTTCTGGATGAGAGAGAGGGGAGGTTCTCTTGACTGACTTCTGGACCAGAGAGGGTAGGTTCTCCTGACTGACTTTTGGACGAGATAGAAGGGAGATTTTCCTGACTGACTTCAGGACCAAAAAGTGGATATTCTTGAATGAGAGAGAGGGGAGGATCTCCTGACTGACTTCTGGACGAGGGAAGGAGAGGAGGGCTCCTGACTGAATTCTGGACCAGAGAGTGGAGATTCTCTTGAAGGAGAGAGAGGTGAGATTTTCCTGACTGACTTCCAGGCGGGAGAGAGGGTAAGTTCTCCTGACTGACTTCTGGACCAGAGAGTGGAGGTTCTGCTGATCGACTTCTGGACAAGAGAGCGGGATGGTTCTCCTGACCGACTTCTGGACGATACAGGGGAGGTCTCCTGTCTTACTTTGGGAAGAGAGAGAGGGGAGATTCTCCAGACTGACTTCTGGACAAGAGAGAGTGGAGGTTTTCCTGCCTGACTTCTGGGCGAGAGATGGGAGATTCTCCTGACTGACATCTGGACCACAGAGTTGAGGTTCTGCTGATTGACTTCTGGATGAGAGAGAGGGGAGATTCTCTTGACTGACTTCTGGATGAGAGAGGGGAGGTTTTTCTGACTGACTCTTGGATGGGAGCGAGCAGAGGGTTTCCTGACTGGCTTCTCAACCAGAGAGTGGAGGTTCTTGAATGAGAGAGACTGGAGGTTCTCCTGAATGATTTCTGGACGAGAGAGGGGAGGTTCTCCTGACTGACTTCTGGATGGGAGAAGGGAAGTTCTCCTGAGTGACTTCTGGGTGAGAGACTGGAGTTTCTCCTGACTGACTTCCGGATCAGAGAGTGGACGATCTTCATTGAGTGAGAGAGATGGGAGTTTCTCTTGACTGACTTCTGGACAAGAGAGTGGAAGTTCTCACGAATGACAGAGAAGGGAGGTTTTGCTGACTGACTTCTGGACAACAGAGAGGAGAGGTTCTCCTGACTGACTTCTGGACCAGAGAGGGAGGGGAGGTTCTTGAACAAGAGAGAGGGGAGGTTTCCTGACTGACTTCTGGATGAGAGAGAGGGGAGGTTCTCCTGGCTGACTTCTGGACCAGAGAGGGGATGTTCTCCTGACTGACTTTTGGACAAGAAAGAGAGAAGGTTTTCCTGAATGACTTCTGGACCAGAGAGTGGAGGTTCTTTTATGAGATAGAGGGGACATTCTCCTGACTGGCTTCTGGATGAGTGAGGGGAGGTTCTCCTGACTGAATTCTGGACCAGAGTGGAGGTTCTCTTTAAGGAGAGAGAGGGGAGAATCTCCTGACTGATTTCCAGGTGCGAGAGAGGGGAGGTTCTACTGACCAACCTCCAGATGCCAGAGAAAGTTGTTTCTCCTGACTGACTTCTGGACCAGAGAGCAGAGGTTCTGCTGACCGACTTCCGGATGAGAGAGAGGGGAGGTATCCTGTCCGATTTATGGACGATATAGGGGACGTTCTCCTGAGTGACTTTGGAAGAGAGAGGGGGAGGTTTTCCTGACGGACTTCTGGACCAGAGATCAGCGGTTCTTGAATGAGAGTGAGGGGAGGTTCTCCTGACCGAATTCTGGACCAGAGATGGAGGTTCTCTTGAAGGAGAGAGAGGGGAGATGATCCTTACTGGCTTCTAGGTGAGAGAGAGGGGGAGGTTCTCCTGACTGACTTCTGGACCAGAGATGGAGGTTCTGCTGACCGACATCAGGATGAGAGAGGGGAGGTTCTCCTGTCTGAATTCTGGACCAGAGAGTGGAGGTTCTCCTGACTGACTTCTGGACGGAAGAGAGGGGAGGTTCTGTTGAGTGACTTCTGGAACAGAGAGGGGAGGTTGTTGACGAGAGAGAGGAGACATTCTTCTGAATGACTTCCGGATGAGAGAGAGGTGAGGTTCTCCTGACAGAATTCTGGACCAGAGAGTGGAGGTTCTCTTGATGGATAGAGAGGGGCGATTCTCCTGACTGACTTCAGGCAAGAGAGAGGGGAGGTACTCCTAACTGACTTCCGGAGCAGTCAGGAGAGGTTCCCCTGTCTTAACTTTAGACGAGAGAGAAGGGAGGTTCTCCACACTGAATTCTGTACCAGAGAGGGGAGGTTCTTGAGCAAGAGAGAGTGTAAGTAGTCCTGAATGGCTTCCGGAGAGAGAGAGGTGAGATTCTCCTGACTGACTTCTGGACGTGAGAGGGGAGCTTCTCCTGACCGACTTCTGGATGTGACAGAGGAGAGGTGGTCCTGAATGACTTCTGGATGAGAGAGGGGAGTTTCTCCTGACTGACTTTTGGATGAGAGCGAGGGGAGATTTTCCTTACTGACTTCTGGACCAGAGAGAGGAGTTTCTCGAACAAGAGAGAGGGGAGGTTCTCTGAATGAATTCTGGATGAGCGAGAGGGGAGGTTCTCCTGACTGACTTCTGGATCAGAGAGGAGAGGTTCTGCTGACCGATTTCTGGATGAGAGAGGGGAGGTTCTCTTGCAGGATAGAGAGGGGAGGTTCTCATGATTGATTTTCAGGTTAGAGAGAGGGGAGGTTCTGTTGACAGGTTTCTGGACTACACAGGGGAGGTTCTCCTGTCTTACTTCTGGACGAGAGAGAGGTGTGTTTCTCCTGAATGACTTCTGGACCAGAGATGGGAGGTTCTCCTGACTGACTTCTGGATGAGAGAGGGGAGGTTCTCCTGACTGACTTCTGAATGAGAGACAGGGGAGGTTTCCCTGAGTGACTTCTGGACCAGAGAGGGGAGGTTCTTGAACGAGAGTGAGGGGAAGTACTCCTGAATGATTTTCGGACGAGAGAGAGGGGAGGTTGCCCCATCTGACTTCCAGAATAGAGACAGTGGAGGTTCTTCTGACTGACTTCCAGACCAGAGAGTGGAGTTTCTCCTGACCCATGTCAGATGAGAGAGAGGGGAGATTTTCCTGACTGACTTCGAGGCGAGAGAGAGGGGAAGTTCTCCTGACTGATTTCCGGACCAGACAGAGAGTTTCTCCTGTCTTACTTCTGGATGAGGGAGAAGGGAGGTTCTCCTGAATGACTTCTGGACCAGAGAGGGAAGGTTCTTGAATGAGAGAGAGGGGAGGCTCTCCTGAATGACCTCCAGATGAGGGACAGGGGAGGTTCTCCTGGCTGACTTCTGGACCAGAGAGGGGATGTTCTCCTGACTGACTTTTGGATGAGAAAGAGAGAATGTTTTCCTGAGTGACTTCTGGACCAGAGATGGAGGTTCTCTTGAAGGAGAGAGAGGGGAGATTACCCTGACTGACTTCTAGGTGAGAGAAGAGGGGAGGTTCTCCTGACTGACTTCTGGACCAGAGATGGAGTTCTGCTTACCGACTTCCTGACGAGAGAGAGGGGAGGTTCTCCTGACTGACTTCTGGACCAGAGAGTGGACGTTGTGCTGACAGACGTCCGGATGAGAGAGTGGAGGTTCTCTTGACTGATTTCTGGACAACAGAGGGGAGGTTCTTCTGACTGACTTTTGGACGAGAGAGATGGGAAGTTTACCTGACTGACTTCTGAACCATAGAGTGGAGGTTCTTGAATGAAAGACAGCGGAGGTTCTCCTGACTGACTTCTGGATGAGATAGGGGAGGTTCTCCTGACTGACTTCTGGATGAGATAGGGGAGGTTCTCCTGTCTGAATTCTGGACCAGAGAGTGGAGGTTCTCCTGACTGACTTCTGGATGGGAGAGAGGGGAGGTTCTGTTGAGTGACTTCTGGACCAGAGAGGGGAGGTTGTTGAAGAGAGAGAGGAGACATTCTTCTGAACGACTTCCGGATGAGAGAGAGCTGAGGTTCTCCTGACAGAATTCTGGACCAGAGAGTGGAGGTTCTCTTGATGGAAAGAGAGGGGCGATTCTCCTGACTGACTTCAGGCAAGAGAGAAGGGAGGTACTCCTGACTGATTTCCGGAGCAGTCAGGGGAGGTTTCCCTGTCTTAACTTTAGACGAGAGAGAAGGGAGGGTCTCCACACTGAATTCTGTACCAGAGAGGGGAGGTTCTTGAGCAAGAGAGAGTGTAAGTAGTCCTGAATGACTTCCGGAGAGAGAGAGGTGAGATTCTCCTGACTGACTTCTGGACGAGAGAGGGGAGCTTCTCCTGACCGACTTCTGGATGTGACAGAGGGGAGGTGGTCCTGAGTGACTTCTGGATGAGAGAGGGGAGTTTCTCCTGACTGACTTTTGGATGAGAGCGAGGGGAGATTTTCCTTACTGACTTCTGGACCAGGGAGTGACATCAGCTGATGTACATGACGGAAAACAGTGGCTTCAAGCACCACTGTTCTTCCCAGCTCCGGGCTCACCTGTGGTCTCACTGGGCTGAAGTCACGATGCCCACATGCCGCATTCCTCTTGGAGGCTCCCAGGGAGACTCCCACCTCCTGGCCTCTTCCAGCCGCTAGCGGCCCTCCTGGGCTGGAGTCTGCCTGCTCGGTGGTTAACACCCATGACGGTGCACCCGCCAGTCTTTCTCTGCTCCCTTTCCCACCTTCAGGGCTGACCCAGTTGGGTGACCCAGGGTACTCTCCATATCCTGCAGTCCACATACGAGCCATCTTTGTGGGGAGCACTGTTCTGCCCGCACATCTGGTTTACGTTTAAAGTGAACACTGTGGATACAGTTCAGAGGTGGCAGCACAAGGGTCCCAAACTGGTCCAGGCATGGGATGGGCGGGCAGGGGTGCCATGAACTGAAGGACGAGGAAGATGAGGGTCAGAGTCAAGTCTGTTCAACCTAGCTCACTTACCAGTATACACACTGGGCTTTAGAAGCACATAAACTTTATTTTTTGAACCAGAAGATGAATCTTGGGCTCTAGTGTCTTAAGGAAATCCATCACTCTGTGGGCTGGCACTGATTGACCTGTGGGACAAAAGGAATCTACATCAATTCTGGAATGTTTCATAAAGAGAAAACAGATGTTTGAAGAGTGTGCTTGAAAGGAAGTGTGGACTTCTGGGATGGGCACAGGCTGACCTGAGTTTGAATCCAAGTTGGACACTTACTAATTGAGATATTCCAAGAACTTGGCTGACGTCCCTGACTCCTTCATCTGGAAATATGCCCTGAGAAATCAACCTGTGGGGTTGTCTAAGACTGGGCATGCTGTACATAAATGCCTCACAGCTCCTGAGAGTTCATTCTTACACTCTTCTGGTCTCTGTTGAGTTCTAATGAGTTGGAAATCCTTTGTTCTGACATTAGTACTCTGAGGCAACGGCTTTTTCAGGTTGCTATACAATTACTGATCCAATTGATATGCCCTATGAAGGCTCCTCAAAGCAGCCAATAATTAAAAAATTAAGCTTTGTAAAAAAGTTCACCATCCTTAAAAATATTTGTATTATTCGCTCTTCTTTATAGGCCAGCATGTGTTAAGAAATGTTTTACATTAAAAAAAAAATTAACTTTTTTTTTAATTTTTTTTGAGAGAGAGAGAGAGACACGGTGAGTGGGGAAGGGACAGAGAAAGAGGGAGACACAGAATCTGAAGCAGGCTCTAGGCTCTGAGCTGTCAGCACAGAGCCCAATGTGGGGCTGGAACTCATGGACCATGAGATCATGACCTGAGCCAAAGTCGGACATTCAGCCGACTGAGTCACCCAGGTGCCCCAAGTTTTTCTCTTCTTTTTTTTAAAATGTTTATTTTGAGAGAGAGACAGAGAGAGAGAGAGAGAGAGAGAGAGAGAGAGAGAGAGAGAGAGAGAAAGGGAGAGAGAGACAGAGAGAGAGAGAGAGAGAGAGAGAGCACAGTAGAGGTGCAGAGAGAGAGGAAGAGAAAATCCCAAGCAGGTTCTGCATTGTCAGCACAGAGCCCTACGTGGGGCTTGAACCCTGGGATCTCACGAACCCTGAGATCATGAACTGAGCCAAAATCAAGAGTCAGATGCTTAACTGACTGAGTCACCCACGTGCCCCCCCGGAAAGTTTTTCTAATGAAGAATTTGGGAATCTCTGTGAAAGTCCAGCAGCCCTCTTTGAGAGGTAGGAAATGTGACGTACAAAAACAATACATCATCTGATGTTTTCCAAACTGCCTTACTTCTCTCCTCCCATGTTCTCATCTCTGTGTACTCCCCCATCTGGCGATGCACACAAGTACTCGTCAAAAGTCAAAGCCATATTTATATGTTTGTTTTCTCAGACGGTTGGCAGTGAGTGAACAATTAGCAGGTCTGATTATGGTTTTAAATTCAGTCCCGCCTCCTAGTTGCCAAGCATGACAGGCTTCACTACCCGCAGACACTGTGAGTTTATTTTTCATTTGTATTCATGACACTCGTGATCTGAAATGGCCATTTTCATGTGTCCCCACTCTTCTTTGCAACAAATGAGTGGAGTCAGTTGCTTCTGGCCCGAGGTCTCGTTTGTTGTGCCAAATGTGACCCGGATGCCAAGTTCCATCTCAGCATTGGCCTTTATAGCACATTGGACATAAAGAGACCCTGAAGGCCCTTATCTGCGTTCTGGGAAGGGGTCAGCATTGCAGTACCACGGACAGCTGGTGAACGCGCCTCCTGACACTTTATGTCTGGGGATGCAGTGACCACAGTCTGTCCCTCCCACACAATGGTTGCTGATGCGAGGGGACAGCTCCACAGGCTCTACTCCAGCATTGGGGTGTTGACGAGATGATTCTTGGTTTTGGCAGGGTTTGGGGCCAAGGAATTTCAAATACCTTTACTTTCATTGTGATTATTGATGCGGAATCTTCAGGTTGCTGAGTGTAGCATTTAAAAAAAATTAATGTTTATTTATTTTTGAGAGAGAGACAGAGTGCAAGTGGGGGAGGGGCAGAGAGAGAGGGAGACACAGAATCTGAAGCAGCCTCCAGGCTCCCAGCTGTCAGCACAGAGCCAGATGTGGGGCTCCAACTCACAAACCATGAGATGGTGACCTGAGCCGAAGTTGGACGCTTAACTGACTGAGCTCCCCAGGCACCCTAGTGTGCCATTTTTAACCACTATTTAAAAATATTATAAAGGTAATATATACAATATATGACTTTTACAAAGTCAAATGTAGAGAAGAAGGTAGAAGATCGATGCTACACACAGGTGTGGTTTCTACCGTTCTAAGTAGGATCTCAAAGATGGGGAGGATGAAGAAGCCTAAGTTAGGGTTCTCTCCACCCCTTCCACTGCGTGCTCGTTTTCTACACTTGACCTTCCACTGTGTACTCATTTTCTACACTTGATCTTAGCCAAAAGGCTGAGAAGCAGTGTAAGTTTATTTTCTAGAAGTAGTATTTTTAGCTTTTAGCTACTTTATTTCTTATGTACCTTTATCGAAATATGTATGCATTTACCACAATGTCATCTATATAATACATCTCTGTAGTACTTATAAGGCATCTCCATATGTATACATATGCACATTTGAGAAGCCTGATTTAGATGAACGTTTCCCATTCTAAATGCACCTTTTTCCTTATCCGGTCTTGAATATTTCATATGTACAGAAGAGCACATATACTGGGTGCATTCCTTAAAGAATGGCAATGAGTGGATTCTCTACCCTACTCAGGTAACACAAGGAAGCCCATGAACACCCAACAACTGTACCCCTTCTCCTGTTACCCCAAATGCTATAATTATTTCTTTTCTTTTCTTTTTTTTTTCTTTTTTGTTATTTTTTTAACGTTTCATTTATTTTTGAGACAGAGAGAGACAGAGCATGAACGGGGGAGGGGCAGAGAGAGAGGGAGACACAGAATCGGAAGCAGGCTCCAGGCTCTGAGCCATCAGCCCAGAGCCCAACGTGGGGCTCGAACTCACGGACTGCGAGATCGTGACCTGAGCCGAAGTCGGATGTTTAACCGACTGAGCCACCCAGGCGCCCCTCTTTGCTTTTCTTATAATTCATCACATATGCATACATCTACCCCCAAAGCTCAATATTTTCTTTTACACACATGGAATCCTCTGTTGTTCTGCAGTTTTCTTTTTTAGGGGTAGATTATTTTTGTGAAATTAATCTAGATTGATGGATAAAGGCAGATATTTGGATTGGAGATAATATGGGCCAATCAGGGGTGATCGCGGATGCTGACCGGGACGCTGAGAATAAACACACCCCTGAGGTTCCCATGGCTCATTCTTCAACGCATCTGGTTGGACCAGAACCCCGTGCTGTCCCCACACAGCGCCACCCCTCTGGCCTGGGCCACCAACATCATTCCTACCTGGGTTATGGCAGCCAGCCATCCTCACTGCGTCCCCTGTACCCAAGTTCATGTCCCATCTACCTGCAGAGCAGCGAGGGCCACATTGTATCTCAGCACAGAGCCCGTCCGTGGACTCTCATGTCACCCCAAGCAGAAGTCAGGGTCCCTACAATCCTCTCCACGTCCTGACCCTGAGTCTCCTGGACCTCTGCACCATACCCCTCCTTGCCCTGCAGCCTCCAGCTGCCCCCGACACTCCTCCCCAGCCAGCTTCCTGCCAGCTCACTAGTCTCTTCTAAAATGTAAAATGGGGCACCTGGGTGGCTCAGTGGGATAAGTGTCCAACTTTAACTCAGGTCACTCATGATCTCATGGCTGGTGGGTTCAAGCCCCACGTTGGACGCTGGGCTGACAGCTCAGAGCCTGGAGCCTGCTTTGGATTCTGTGTCTCCCTCTCTCTCTGCCCCTCCCCTGCTCCCACTCTCTTTCTCTCTCTCTCTCTCTCAAAAATAAATAAACATTAAATTGATAAAATTTAAAAAAAAAAGTGTAACCTTCTGTTGAGGGCTCCTTGAACCATCCTCTAAAGAACTACATCCTACTGCCCTCTCCCCCAGCTCCCTGCCCCGTGGCCATGGTATGTTTTCAGTACTACTTGTTATCTGTTAACATATCGTGTAATCTAGTCATTTGCACTGTTAATTGTCTTTCATAGCAGAACAGAATATCCTGCTAGAATATTAGTGGGGACTTGTGTTTGTTTTATTCTCTGATACATGTCTAGCATACAGAAGAACGTGGGGCACGTGGTAGGTACTAAATCAGTCTGTGTTGTATAATTGAAAGGAGGAATAAAATGGGACAGCCAAGTGTGCCCCGGATGTTTGTCTGACTGCGTCGGTGATGTGGGCTGCAGGTAGAGCCGTAGGACAGAGATGGACACATAGCTGGTGCCGGTGCCTGAGCGAGCTCACCTGGGAATGAGCAGTGGTGCAAGAAGAGGATGGAACAGTGACTGTCAGGGTAGGAGTTGTCCCAGGTGAGCGTGAGCCCTGGGGGTGGAGGAAAGAACATGCAGGGTGCCAGCCTGGTGACAGTCTGACTGTGAGATTTGGTGATGGGATCCCTCGGGTCTTGCTGGAGGAGGTGATGGGAATAGGGGATGTGAACGCCCTTCTGTGGGAAGGTTTCAGGGAAAATGAGAGGAACACAGGTGGTGACATTGAGTATGGTCACAGCCTCTGAGACCTTTTCCATAAAGGGGAGAAGAGAGTGAGGTACCTGCTGTGGGAGAAGGGAGCTTACGTGGTTTGTTCAAGGTGGAGGGCATTTTTGACACATCTGTGGCAAGAAGGAATTCTGTAGAGAAGCGAGTTGGTAACGAAAGACAAGATGACTGTGGTTGAGAGGTGGCCTTGAAGTTGTGAGAGGCCCAGGCCCCTGGTGTCCACACAGGGTCCCCAGCCTCCGCAGGACACACGGGTGTGTGTTTGCAGGAGTGAGCAGGTGGAGGAGACATGGGGACATGGGTGCCAGGCGAGCGATGGCTGGGAGGACCTTTGTCTCTTTCTTGTTGCTTCTGTCTCCCTTGGTGATCTGGGAGGGAAGGCCGTCATGGGGAGAGGGGATGCCAGCAGCCCCCGGCCCTTGCAAGATGGGTGGCCTTGAGTCCTGGAGCGACCTGGACACATGTCTGTGCTGGCCTACTGCCACGGTCAGCTGGGTGGGTGCAGGCACACGTAGGAGGAGCATTTGGGTTAATCAGGGCAGGGGACGTCTGGGGACATACGCCATGTGGGCAGAGGCCAAGGGGGTTGACTGCTCAGGAGGGATCAAGCTGCATGAGGAAGGAAGGCAAGGGACTCCAGACAGGCCCCCAGATCTGCATCTCAGGGACTCTCAGAAATGGCTGGGGTTTGGCTGTAAAATGACCAGAGCACGTGAGTCGCTCTGATACATGTCTAGATACATGTGGTGTTTCGAGAGTGCTGTGCTCGACGTGATTGTATGCAGGTGGTGTGGCTTCACCAGCCACAGGGTCAGGAGAGAGCCGTGGGGATGGGTGACTGAGGCAAGGAGGGTGAGGTTACTGGAAGAGAGAAGCCAGGAGCTATACCCAGTGTCCTCATAAATGCTGTGGCTTGAGCATGTTGAGGGCAGAGGTGGGCTGGCTACTGGGACAGGCATCCATTTTCTGAGGTTACTTTTATGGGGAATTAGGATGTTGGCTGAAGGAGTTGGGGAGTGCTTGTGTGTCCTTGTGTCGGAGGTGAACAGAGAGGATATGACAGTCACAGAGTGACAGTGACAATGGCGATGGTGCTACTCACTGTCCTTAGTCACTTAAAAGCACGGGTTTGGTATGTTTTTCGTGTCAACCTGAGGAGGAGGGCGCTGTATTACCCACACGTTGCAGACACAGAAACTCTGGCACAGAGGGTTTACATCACTGGATTGAGATTGAATAGCTCATCAGAAATGGAACTAAGTCCGCACCCCGGAGATCAGATTTCAGAGCCCATGTTCTCATGACTTGGCGTCCGTGCTGGATCCCACCTGCCTGCCGTGCCTGTGCACCCGTCTGAGGGAGGATGATGGCCAGGGAGCACCGAGCAGGTTGCCTAGCCTCACAGCATCTCTGGTGGGCTCAGGGCTCAGGGCCACCGTCTGCAGAGCCAGCTACATCCAGCAGAGCGGGACACAAGTGCATGAGCCCAGTGTGCACTCAGCCACTACTTTGTTTCCCCTCCAACGTTCCACTGTACAAACTTCACACATACGGAAGAGCTGACGGAATTTTACAGTGAAGGCGTGCATGAGATTCCTCCATGGAGCTTTTACTATTCTTGTTTTATCACAGCTTCGTCCATCTCTCTATCCCCTCCAAACATCAAACCATCATATGCTTTTTATGTATTTCAGAGTCACTTGTGGAAGTCAGTGCAAATTTCCCTGGGTTCTTCAACATACGTGTCTTAAACTAGAGTTTAGTATTGATTTAGTTTTTTTTTCTTTTGAGGTAAAATTTGCATAACACTAAACGCACACATTTTAAGTGAATCATCCCATTTCGCTCTGACAAATGAACGTGTGTAAGTAACCCAGACTCCTGGCCAGACGCTGAACATCCCCCTCACCACAGAACGTTCCCTTCTGCCCATCTCCCATCACCTCCCGCTCCCTTCCCACTCCCCGGAAGCAGCCGCTTGCTGGTTATTTTCCACCGTGGATTGTTTTGCCTGTTCTAGAACTTTGGATAAATGGTACCATACTGCGTGCTGTTTTCTGTAGACTTGTTTCACTTGGCATAATGATTTTCAGGATTCAATCATGTTATGTACCTACTCTGTTCGATTAAGTTACTGAGCCCCAGTCATTGTGTAGATAGACACACAGATTGTTTATCCATTCTCCCATTCACTGATGTCAAGATTATTTTTAGTTTTTGGCTCTGGTGAATAAATCTATGGGGTGTGTAAGTCTTTTGTGGACACCTGTTTTTATTTTTCCTTGGGAAAGCGCCTGGGCCGCAGAATTGCCAGGTCATGCTGTACATGTGTAGCTTCGTTAGAAACACTGACTGACAGTTGGGGCACCTGGGGGCTCAGTCGGTGAGGTATTTGACTTGGGCTCAAGTCATGATCTCTCAGTTCTTGAGTTTGAGCCCCGCGTCGGGCTCTCTGCTGTTCAGG